>NC_092875.1:250589850-251789850 GCF_028372415.1 Notamacropus eugenii
TCTCCCCACTGAGTCCCTCACTAAATTAATGTAACTGAGACAGGAAGCAGTTGAAAGAACTGCCTAGGGAGAGGAAAGAGAGGACGCCACCGAGCCAGGCGGAGCGGCTGCCATCGCCATGACCCGCGGTAACCAGCGTGAGCTTGCCCTCCAGAAGAACATGAAAAAGCAGAGCGACTCAGGCAAGGGAAAATGCCAGGACGACGGGCACTCTGCAGCTGCCCGAAAGCAGAGGGACTAGGAGATCATGCAACAGAAGCAGAAAAAAGCCAATGAGAAGAAGGAAGAGCCCAAGTAACTGGCTCATGCCCATCTCTCTTGCCCGGAGCCATCCCCTCACGCTCTCACCTCTTCCTGTAGCGCTCACAGATCCCTGAACTGATGGCATTCCCTCCGCCCTGTGTCTGCAGTGGGTTCCCTCTGTGCATCCTTCCCCCGGGACAGCCTTGCTCTCCTCCAGGGCATTCCTGGGGGTGAGGGGGCTACCCTCTCCCAGTGTTTTTTATTCCTATGGGGCTTACCCCAGAGTATTAAAAGTAGCTTTGTAAAAAAAGAAAAAGAAAAAAAGAACTGCCTATGGCAAGTCAGCTGAAATTGAGAAAAGTACAGGCCATGAGAGCATCTGCTTTCTCCCACATCCACGACCTACAGACAGTTTCTATATCTTGATCTAAAGACTGCTCCAAGCGGAGCTGTGAGTTGGACATCAAGCTTTGAACAGTGGGTCTCCATTCTTTTGTCCACTTGAAGAAGGTCTGAACTATGCATTTCCCAGTTGCAGTCTGGGACTTCTAGGGACTAGGACAGAAGATACGCAACTGCTGGGTAGATGTTTCCTTTTGCAGTGTATTGCTTTCATCATTCTTATGACGAATAAATGTTGCAAATAATATAGAAGCATGACTATTCTGTAGAGATAACTGTTATGCCAAGGTCATATGACTAAGGCTCACAAAATAGAACAAGTTCAAAAGGAAGGCTTACCAGATTTAGGACTCGAATTTATTTTTGCTTAAATAAAGACAAAAATACATTAATCTACCACACACAGAAGTGGTTCTGTTGACGTTGATGAATTGTTTTCAGTTGTCTGACTCTTCATGACCCCATTTGGGGCAACTCGGTGGTACAGTAGGTGGAGAACTGGACCTGGAGTCAGGAAGACTTGAGTTCAAATTTGGCCTCAAACACTTAATAGCTGCATGACCCTGAGCAATTCACTCATGCCTCAGTTTCTTCATCTGTAAAATGAGTGGGAGAAGGAAATGGCAAATCATTCTACTATCTTTGCCAAAAAAATAAACCAAATGGGTCACTGAAATGACTGAACAGTAACAATTAGCAGGATTCCAACCAAGTCTTTGATTCTAAAACAAGTTTTCTAGCCATCCCTCCATGCTGACTATATTCTCTATACTTCATTAAAAAGTATCAGATCATATTATGTACATGTATGTACATTTATGTTGATGTTCAGTCATTTTTCAATCATGTCCAGCCCCCTGTGATTTTCCTTCTCTAGTTCATTTTACAGATGAGGAAACTGAGAGAAACAGACTTGCCCAGGGTCACACAACTAGTAAGTGTCTGAGGCTATATTTGAATCCATGAAGAGGAGTCTTTCTGACTCCAGGCTTAGCACTCTATCCACTGAGCTACCTAGCTGCCCTACATTTATACATATGTGTGAATATATGCTAACATATGAGACTTCTTTTCCTCACTGGAAGTTAAAAGTCCAAAAGTCCCAGGTGAAAAGAGAAAAGTCTAGCTACACCTTTAACAACAGTGTACCAAAGCTCCTGGGTGCCATTCTGCCCACGTGTCCACCTGCAAAAAGAGGTGCCTATTGAAATATTCACTCTTTAGTGCCTGTGGAAACAAATTCCAGGCACAGTCTGAATGCAAGTTTTGACACACATATCATGAAGATATATTTGTCCCGAGGAATTGTGGAAATATGGCTTAATCCTGAGGAGCAAACAAGGGATTCTTTATTCAACAGCTTGTCATGTTGACTAAACAGGGACAAAAAAATTGTTTGCAGGTCAAATTTTGCAACCGTAGCCTGTATTAAACATGTTAAAAATTGTCCTCAGACTGACATTTCTTAATGACTGTGCTCATATGTAACAGGCAGATAGCATTATTTTTATTACTCTGACAAATCTATTCTTAGCACATTATAGCAGTACGGGTCTTATTAGGCAAGTACCAGGTAATACTTGTTGTTGGGAATAAGGGTCTGGTGGTTATATGACAGATGTCCAGAAGTCCCACTGTCTGAACTGACACTAACTGATGACAGATTCCTAGTTCTAAGGAATAAGCTCTATGGGAAAATATTGATATTAGTAGGAATGAAGAAGGGATAATGTGAGAGATGTTATAAAGGTAGAAATGAGAGGGTTTAGTTGCATTGGATATGAGGGGAGAGGGAGAGGGAAGAAAGGAAGACGACAGAAAACAAAAGATAGCTCCAAAGTTTCTGACCTGACGGACTAGGAGAATATGGAACTATCTGAAGAAAAAGGGAAATCAGGAGGAGATGAGCTGGTTTGATGAAATGATGAATCACAGAAGATCAGAACCAGCAGGGATCACAGCCACATCTGGTCCCACATGGACTATAACAAAACTCTCTTTTTTACAACATCCAAATAAGACCTTCAGTGCTCCAGAACCCACTACCTCACAAAGCAGTCCCATTCCACTTTTGGATAATTCTAACTGCACAGGGGCAGCTAGGTAGAACAGTGGATACAGCAGTGCGTCAGAAGTCAGGAAGACCTGGGTGCAAACCCACCCTCCGATCCTTACTAGCTGTGTGACCCATGGCAAGTCATTTTACCCTGTTTGCCTCAGTTTCTTCATCTGTAAAATGAACTGGAGGAGGAAATGGCAAACCATTCCAACAGCTTTTATTTTTTGCTAAAGAAAACCTCCAAAGGGGTCACAAAGAGTCAGAGATGACTGAAAAACAACTCAACCAAAATAGTACAGAAGATTTTCACCTTGAAATTTAATTAGCCTCTTTGCAATTTCTACTTATTGCTCCTACATCTACTTTCTGGGGCCAAGGGAAACAAGTTTAATGCTTGTTCCACAAATCCCTCTTCCATGTCATGTCCATTCAAATACTTACAAGCCACAATCATGTTTCCTCTGTCTTGTCTTTTCTGTCCTTGATTTTCACATAACATAAACTCAAACCCTTTCATCATCTTGACATGTCTTCTCTAACTTGTCTCTGGTTTATCAATATTCCTCCTAAAATGTATTACCCAGAAATGAGTAAAATGTTTCAGGTATGATCTGACCAGGGCAGAATATGGCTGGACTATCACCTCCCTAGTCCTGTATATTGTATCTATTTTAATTTACTTTAAAATATGTTGAATTTAAGATAGTTGCAAATCTTCCCAGAAGAAAGATCTCCACAGACTGCTGGTACTAAACAATGTCATTAGTATTATTTAAAAGTAGACTGAAATACTCATTGAATGGACAAATCTATATTTCTTGAAGACTTAGCGCCAGTATGGCAACACAAAGCATCTCACCTGTGCCTAGTTAGAATGCTTTGTGTTGTTAAGAAGAATTGTAGCACTGAGATGTTTGTATTGTTGTATTTGGATAGAAAATGTAGGTTTTCCACAAGCCATATTAGAGTTTTTGATCCAAAATATACTTCATATGAGGCAGTAGATAATGGAGCCCTATTGTTACAATGCTAAATATCTTTAGTTTCTGCAACCCACCTAGAGCTCACCATCCCCCAGTCACCCAGGATATCAATGTACTATAAAAAGACAGATTGGGAAGCAGGAATTGGAAACTACCATCATGAATAGGGTTGTGAGAAATGAAACACAGGTGTCCAGCTACTAAGTGATGACAAGCGCCATCCATAGTGAATGGAAGGACAAGCTGGGATGGTGTTTTTGAAAAGAACACATTGTTCTCTGTTGTGGAGGCATTGCCGATGCACCTGAAAATGTTGATTTAAGGGGGCCAATGGTTTCTTGTTCTCCTAGACTGGAGCTTACAGGATTATCTTAATAGGATCTGCACTTTTGTAGGTGGCACTTTTTAAAGGTTGGGAGGGATTTCCCTACTGTGCTCATTATGGCTGGTTAAAAGTTTGACGGGAGTGGTGGCAAAAGGAGGTAATTTGCGAAAGAAATATTCATCTAGATGTCAAAAAGGAAAGGCTGCTACTGTTCAGCTGCCCTTGGCTAGGCTGGTGCAATCCTGACGATTTCTTGGTTAGAGGGGAACTACTACATACAAGGATCAATTAAAATTGCAAAGAAATTCAGAGAAATTCCTATAACACCTTCACACACACACGCACACACACACACCCCAATTTCACTGCCGCTACTTTAGAACCTTTGACTTGATCATAAATTATTTAATAAATTTCACTTTTATTCATAAATTTTGAGCTGTCAAATTTCAGGTAGCCAATGTTTCTTGAAGCCCCCAAGACAGAAAATCACCTAGAGTCACCAGGGTTCTTTCTGAGCCTTTCTCACAACCTCTAGGGTCTTTCTCCAGGCTGACTGATGAGAAAGACAGATTGTGAAAGATGGGAGTGAAAAAGTAGAGGGAAGGAAGAGCCTTCTTTAACACTCCCTGAATGATCACAGGGCCTCTTTTCTTTGACTATTAGAGAGTGAATCCTAATTCCTATAAAATGAACCAGATTTGATAGTAAGTATCTAGGAGAAGAGGAGGCCTCAAAGCCACAGCTCCCAAAGCAGCTGGTGGAGGAGTTTGCTCACCCACCGTTCAGTGATAATGCTTACCAAGCCTCATATAGGTTTGCCTTACCCAGGGCATAAACCTGGGGCTGGGGGATGCCCTTTCCTATCTGACCTTTCAGGAAAATCACCCAGTGTACTCTACCAAGTACAGAGCAGAAAGGAGAGGAAAATGGCGCCAGCCAGACAGTTCACCTGTGTCACTCAGAAATTACATGTCATAGAATAGAGAAAGAAAAGGTTTTCAAAAAATTATTTTTATTACAACTTCTGTTGGTTCCTGGTTTACATTTTGCCCTATACTGAAATGGGTCAATACTCTGTCAAGTTCACTTCCAGCTCTTATGACACAGGTGCTGGGGAGCTGGGCCAGAAAACACGGCAGGGGAAAATCCAATCACCAGCCTTGCCCCACTCCCTCAACACAACCCTCGCTGAGACCCAGCCAGCTCTTTCTGTTGAGGCCTTGGAGTTGGAAGATGAAGTTAAGTATTGGCTTTAACGAAATTTAACGTTGCATCTTATCAATCAGTCAGTCAACAAGCACATATTAAATGCCTACTATGCAACGCCGTGTTAGACTCTAGGGATCTATAGACAAAACTGCTAAAAGGACCAAGGAATCAGTGTTGCATAAGAATGAATCTTACTATTTATTTTACCAACCAAGAAGATTTCATTTTCTCAAAAATGTTTAGGTAAATCTTTGGGTGGTAGGAGGAAATTATATAGATTATTAATTCTGTTTTCATGCCTTTTGCATAAAGACAGTTGTTTTTTTACCCCACAAGTTCTGCCAACACACACACATCACACGTTAGCAATTTGCCTGAGCTCCTTGGCAAATGTTAATTCCTTTCTGTTAATGGAAATGTTTAAGAGGGCATTGGTAGAACAGGAGTTGGGTCTTACTGATACTTTCTGCTTTCCTATTTCCTCTAATTTGGTGTTGGCTTTGTGTTTTCTGAAATAGAAACTTCAAGAGTCAGTCATAAGCACAGTTGCAAATTAATTCATTTTGCCCATTTTTTTCTAAAGCAAATTAAGCTCTTGAATTGAAGGAAACATGAGGCATAATTTGGGATAAACACCACTCCCACAATGCTTTTCTTAAACCTGTAGGGCAAACCCTCTCTTTGACTGCAAAACCTAACACTATTCTAATGTGGCTACAGCTTCCCCTCTTTGTGTGGCTGATCTGTTCTCTTGCATCCACTCAGAATGTTTTTGATCAGATATCTAAATGCTCTTAAGTAAAAATAAAGGCAATTTCAAACAGTTGGGGATAGAGATTCCAAATGCTGGTCTATAAAATGTAATGAGGTTTTGAATTGTAAAACTCTCAGTTGAGGGAAGAGTATTCTACAATGACTGTGATACTAAGGAAAAGATCTAAAGAGTAAACAGCTCAGATCCCTGAACGGACGTCAGAGGAATGAAAACCCATGTAAAAACTAGCAGGAGCTAGCAGAACAATATTAGAGTAAATAGACTGTACCGATTCCAAGAGATAAGATTGATGGAATCCAGTGTCGTACTAATATCGCCAACCCACATAGTTATATAAATAGGATACCAGAAGAAGGCGCCTGGCCACGTGGGCCAAAACTACAGGATATATCAAGCCATTGAACAGAGCTTGTTTTGTGTGATGAACGAAGCATTTATTTCTCTGAATAACCTTCCTAAAACGAGAGCCCCTTTGGCACATTGGGTGCCTATGAAGGATAGTCTCAAGATTTTTTTTAAACTAATAATTGCTAGCTCATCTCAAGGTAATACTGGACTCATTTTCTTAGCTAGTAATGTTTGTAATCCAAAAATTAGTATGGAAAATGACTTCCAGAATTTTTTTTTTAATGGGAGAGAATGCTGAATGAGAATTTAGGTCTTTTTGAGTTATTATCTCTGCTGTATGAGGCTGCCACCTGGCCTCCACAGTCATCCAAAGTAGCAAATGATTCCCAGAATGCTTAGGGAAAGCTGACATACTGAACTAATCTTTAATTTATTGATCTGCTACTTCACTGAAAAAAGCAGTATATCAATAAAAGGCTTTAGTTAAGAAGCTAAGGTCTAAGAAGCAATAGTAAGAGTTTGCAAGTATATATCAAGTGTTACAGAAAATAAAATCGAGAGCTTGTGGGAGAAAATTGACATCTGGGAAGGACACAAGAGTATCAAACAATGTGAACTTTCAGATCCACAACAGCAGTCTTGTTTTATTTTTATAATTACCTCCTCCTCTTTTTTTCCTCCTCAACCTCCCCTGTGTGTGCAAAAGAAAAGAAAGAAAAAAAAACAAACAATGAACTGGAGCATTTCAGAAAACGTAATTTGGAGATAGGGTTTAATTAAAGAAAATACTTTGAAAAATAAAAATAGGAAATCCACAAATTATCCTATGATTCCCAAACATGACTAATGAAACCAGAAAGTAAAGTAAAATAAATAGGAAAGATAGTGAAATTAAAATAATACCTTATTGAGATATAAAACTAGTCCCTGAATGTATTTCAGTTACTTCTTCATTTTGTTGTTAGGTGACCTAAGCCCCAGTCCTCGCTCCAGCACTGTGAGGCTGTAGGCAAATTACTAACCACTCTGAGCCTCAGTTTCCTCATCTATAAAAGGAGAATACCAATCTTGTCTGCCTTGTAGGATTGTTTTGAAGAAAGCCCTTTAAAATAGTAAGGTGCTATATAGACTTTATCTTCTATTATAAAGAATTAAAATAACATATCTAATGGGACTATTGAGAACAACTAATCCAACCCCCTCATTTGACATTAAGTGACTTACCCAAGGTCACACAGGTGACACTCAGTAAGTTGCAGAGCCAAGATTTGAAGCACATTCCACAGCTCCTTTTAGGACACTATGCTGCTTCATAGTCTTCAACTCTCTTCTCACCACCACCTTTTCAGTTTCCTCTTGAATGTTTTTTCCCTTCTTAGCCAGTAAGCTCCTTGAGGAGATTATGCTATATGTGTGTGATGAAATGATATTATGCTGTAAGAAATGATGACAAGTACAGTTTTAGAGAAACCTGGGAAGACTTGTGTGAACTGATACAAAGTGAAGTGAGCAGAGCCAAGTAAATAATTTATATAGTAACAACAACTCCATCAAGAGAAATAAGTCTTAGGAAAGTCTGAGGAACTCTAATCAGTACAATGGAACCAGTCATAGTTCTAGAAGACTTATGATCAAACATGCTGTCCACCTTCAGATAGAGAGTTGATAGACTCAGAGTATAAACTGAAGCATATTGGGACAGGAAGGGGAAAGACCTAGGGGAGGGGAGTGATGGCTAATACAAGAATACTTTTGCTTGACTAAAAATATTTGTAATGAGTTTTATTCCTCTTGCTTTCCCAGTAGGTGGATGAGGGAAAGGTCAGAGGGAATGAATTTGGAACTGAAAATAAAATAAAATTGAATTACTTCTAAAAAGCATTTCTTAAGTAAGTACAATGTGGTTGATTGGGAATCCAAAGAGAAAATGAAAGGGTTACTGCCTTAAAGGAGCATATAGTCTCCAAGGCAGGAAATTAACATGTATAGAGATAAATTCAAAACATATAGAAATACATAGAAAGTAAATAAAAGTAATTTGGGATAAGCATGAACAATAAGGAGAAGCGGGAAAGGACTCTTTGAGATTGTAGTTACACTGAACCTTAAAGAGAGCTGGAAATTCCAGAGGAGATAAAGAGAGAGGGAATTCCAGGCATGGGGGCAAATTGTACAGTCATAGAGATGGAATTGGAGTGTTACATAGGGGGACTAGCGAGTCAGCCAGTTTGACTATAATGTAGATTGAGTGAAGGCAAGTGACATATAATTAACCTGGGAAGATAGTGTTTCAAGTAGGTTATGAAGTGTTTTGTATGCCAAATGGAGGAGAAACGATAAATGGTATGGATTTTGGAGAAGGAAGAACGAAGAAAGAGAACAAAAAGCACCCCAATTTGGCTTTCATTCCAGAAGAGGATCATGACATCAGGAAGATGATGCATGTGACTTGCAAGTAAATTGGATTTAAGTGAGGCAGGGCTATGCAAGGTCACCAGCCTCACTTTTTCCTCCAGAGCCATCTGAGTCCAGCAGCAAGACAGAGATCAGACCAACTGGAAATGTCCCCCACATGGACAGAGAATAATATATGAAAAGACTAGACAAGAAGGTTAGAATCAAATTGTAAAGGACCTCGAATATCAAGATCAGGAATGAATACTTTATTTGGAAGGCAGTAGGGAATTACTGATTTCTGTTTTGCATATGGGAGTAACATAATCATAGTGATATATTAGGAAGATTTTTTGTGTGGCACTGTGTAAGGATAAATTAGAGAAGAGAGATACTAGAGATAGGAAGACTATTTAAAGGATCATTATTGGCATCAAACTGAAAAGAGACTAAAGGAAATATAGAAATACAAACTGACAAGTCCAGATCCAGAAAACACAATCCACTAGACTTATCATTGGAATTCACAAATACTGTTGTTGATGGAGAGAAAAGAATGCTGTTTGTTTTATATGAATGATTTAACTGTGGATACCATAAAACTTAATAAATGCTTGAAATCCATATGCAAAATATACTGGCAAGAGAAGATAATCTTTGCAGATAAATTAGATGCTTCTCAGACTTCTTTCATATTTTTCCCCCTCACTAGGCTATTAGCTGATTCCTGAACTTGACAATGTATCTTCAACCTCTTTTCTTACGTACAAACCATCCCCCATGCCTGAAACGTACTCCCTCTTTATCTCCACCTTTCTGCATCCTGATCTTCCTTAAAGTCTCACTTCAGGGGCCACCTTCTCTATAAAGCCTTCCCCATCTGTGCAATTGTTAGCACTTTCTAGCTCTTCAAATTATTTTTAATTTACTTATCTCTGTATATTTTGAACAATGTCACCCCTGCTCCCCAAGTTAGACATAAGGTCCCTCGAGACTGTTAACTATTTCATTATTTCTCCATTCCTACTACTGAGCACAGTCACTTAAATATTGTTGGCCTTTATTGAAGTAAGCCTTTATTGAAAAGAACTGAATTGAAATGAATCTGGTGATGAGGACTTAAACGAAGGTGGTGACAGTAGAAATTCAAAGAAAGGGAGAAATCTGAGAAAGGTCATGAAAGAAGAAACATCAGAATTCTCGCGTGATTGGATGTTAAGAAGCAAGGAAGAGGAAGGAGTTAAATTTGACCCAGAGGTTTTAAGCCTGGATGACTACAGTAATAATGACACCATTAACAGAAATAGGGTAGTCAGAAAGAAAAGTGTATGGGAGGGGGAAAATGATTGCAGTTTCAAACAGATTAAAATTGAGGTATAGTGTGGAATATCCAGGGGGAAAATGTCTGGCAGGTAGGAAGAAATGGGGGATTGGAGCTTGCTAGAGAGGCTGGAACTAGAGAGACCCATTTGGGAGACATCTGAATAAAAATGGTAGTTGAAACCATAGGAATAGAGGAAATTACCAAGGGATAATGTAAAGAGAGAAAAGCAAAAAGTTGAAAAGATAACCTTGGAAAATGCCCATATTTGTGGGGTGAAAGGAGAAAGAGGAGCCAATGAAGGAGGCAGAAATAGAATGGTCTGAGAAGTCAGAGAAGAAAAAGGACAATATAAGCTCACAGAGCCTAGTGGAAGGAGTTTGAAAAGGGTGTGTATAGTCAATCAATTAATAATCATGTACTAGGAGCCTATGATGGGTCAGGTAAGGAACTAGGGGATTCTGGGGACTAGGCACTGGGGCACTGACAAAAATGAAATAGTGCCCACCTTCAGGGGACTTAAATTCTTTTGGGAGAGACAACATGCACACATATAATGATACACATGATAGCTCCAAAATAAATGCAAGGTAATTCGAGGGGGAGACACTAACAGCTGGGATGATCAAGAAAGACCCACCCATGGTGCATTGGGACTGAGCTTCCAGAGAATTAGTGATTCTTGAAGAAAGACGTTAGGAGGAAATATACTCTGGGCAAGGGGCAGGGAGAGCTTGTGCCAAATCACAGAAAAAAAACATAGGATACTATGTGTGGGGAACAGCAAGGTCAGAAAATGATGTCAGGACATCAAGGAGAAAAAATACTGAGGAAAGGTCAATGGATTCGGAATTTAGGTGATCATTGCTGACCTTTGAGAGAAAAATTTCAGGACAGTGGTGGAGACAGAATCCAGATTACAAGAAATTAAGGAGTGGGTTGTAAGAAAATGGAGGTAACAAGTGTAGGTTATTCTTTTAGATTTGGTGGTGAAAGAAAGGAGAAAAATAGGGTGATTGATAGAGTAGTCCAACCCTAAATGAAAATTTTATTTTCAACAGTAAAGTCCCAAAGCTAATCTTACATTATCCACTCAAGTAAGAACAATGTGAACACCACCCACAGTCTCTTAGGCCCAGCCTACACATTTTGGAGAGAATCCAACAAAATTCATGTAATAACCTACAGCATGTTAACTTATGTTTGTAATCTCACAGTGATTGTAAAATGTCCATCTATTGCTTTAGCCATGTGGGAGTTGGGTGGTTACATTTGTCTAAGGTTGTATTTGTTTGTTTTTCCTAAACTTCTTTTCCTATATGAAATATCTTATTATTGGTCATTAGGAGAGTTTGTCAGTCAAGTTATTGTCCATCTCAGAAATCTGCTTTCTCTTAGTTATCCAAGTAAAAGCTTATTTTGCAATGAAGAGAAAGAAACACTCTATAACTAGAAATTCCAAATTCAATAAAGTAAATCACAAGCACTGTCATTTAGCTCTTTGGGAGGTAGACTCTTTCATTAGGACAGTGCTACAAGAACATTGGAAAATTATTTAAATAATGTTGGGATGTCATTCATTCAACAAACATTATTAAATATCCATTATATGCCAAGTCATGTGCTAGGTAGTGGGAAAGATGACAAAGTTTAGATAAGACCTTGTCCCTGCCCTCACAGAGCTTATAGTCTGTTGGGGTGAAAAGATCTCTAACACAGATAGCTAAATTCACATTCACAATTAATTTAGAACTCAGAATTGATTATCCTTCTCTTCTTAAAGCCTTCAGCCCTATCCTCAGACTGCATTCCTTTACCAGGCATTCATAAGGATTAAAAACAACTTAGTATTGTCGTCTTACCTTACCATGTCACAGAAACAAAGTTAAGATAATTATGGGCACTTAAACATCCAAAAAAGGCACTTCACGATGAGTGTTCAGTATCCAAAATAGAAAGAGAGAGGGAGAGGGGAAAAATCTTTAAGCCCAATAGCAGTCAAAGAAATTGGTTTTGAATTGGCCAAAAATGCAGCATTAACTTTCTTCTCTCTGTCTCTGTCTTTATCTCTCTGTCTTTGTCCCTGTCTCTCTGTCTCTGTCCCTGTCTCTCTGTCTCTGTCCCTGTCTCTCTGTCTCTGTCTCTTCTCTGCCTCTGTCTCTCTGTCTCTCTCTGTGTCTCTGTGTGTGTCTCTGTGTGCATCTCTCTGTCTTTCCTTGTCTATCTCCATCTTTGTCTCTTTTTTTCTCTCTCTGTCTCCTTTCCTCTCTCTGTCTCTCTCCATTTCTCTGTCTCCTCTCTCTCTCTCTCTCTCTCTCTCTCTCTCTCTCTCTCTCTCTCTCTCTCTCTCTCTCTCTCTCTCTTCATTTGAGAAGGAAAAAGCTCTCCAGTTTTCTCTCCATGTGAGACAGGACTTTATAGGAAAGAATACTCTCTCTACATACCATTCCTGTCATATCTATGTAGAAACACACAAACTGTTCTCCTCTCCCTGTAGATCTTTCCTTTTCATTATTATCCAAAGAAATTAGTGGTCACAAATCCTTATTGTAAAGGGAGGGACTCTCCTTAGTCACATCATACACTACCTCTACATTTATGTTAGACTTATGTGGGAAGGCAATCTTCCTCATCTCCCAGAGAGACCAGGTCATGCAAAACTCACATGAGAGAAACTGGTGGCAAACCTAATACCTCTAATCCACTTTATTGATATTACAGTATCTAGATAGTAAAGACAGAATTTTGGACTTAAGAGCCAGGAAGACCTGAGTTTGAATCTTGCCTTACTGTGACCCAAGGCAAATTCACTTAACCTCTGTCTGCCTCAGTTTTCTCAGCTATAAAATGGGAATAATAATAGCACCTATCTCATAGTTACTATGATATCAAATGAGAGATTATATATATGTATATATACATATGCACACATATGTTGTATGTAAAGTAACTTAAACTGTTATATAAACATTGGTCATTATTGTACCAACAACAACCCTACTATTCTCACACAATTATTGATTATTGATTATTATTACTATCATCCTATTAACCTGCACAAAGCAAATACTCACAAGGAGGTTTGAAGAAACAAGGACATTCTCAAGGTCTCTCTGAAAAACCTTAGTATGTGAGACATGGGAGATACAGGCACAAGACCACCTAGCATGGCATGCCCACATCAAAGAAGTCACTGTGCTCCATAAGCAAAGCAAAATCACTGTAGCACCAAGAAATGAGAGATGTGCAAATCTAGAGCTATCTCCACTCCAAAGGTTCAGATGAACTATTTGTGTCTGACCAGTGGAAGAGCCTTCTGAGCTTGCATTGGACTGCTCAGCCCCAGTCGAACACACTGTACCTCGACCCCAATCTCATGATGCCATCGGTCCTCTTTGAGTAACACAACAATTCTCCCGGTCCCTCCTGATTTACAGTTTAGCATCATTGCTTACTTTCCTCTCTCCATCACCTCCCCATTCAGGCCATCACAAAATCACACTAATTCTTCCTTCACCATATCTTTTGGATCTTCCCCCTTTCTCTCCAGATTTTGTTCAATGATGATTGGGCAAATAATTGACTTTTAATAATGATAAATAGAATCTCCTTATCACAAGAACTGAGGGGGTTACCTATATATCCCCAACACCAAACAGAGTGCTTTGCACACAGTACACACTTTATAAATGAATTTGGAGCCAGAAGACCTGCTTCAAGCCCCTGCTCTGTTACCCCTTCTCTCACTTTTCTGGGCTTCTGCTACCTCCATCTTCCTCATCTTAATAAATGAATACTAATAACTCACATTTACATAGTGCCTTAAGCTTTGCAAAGAGCTTTTTGTTCATAATAACACTGTGAAGAAAAGTGTACAAGGATTATTATCCGAATTTTAACACACCAATTAATCCAGAAGTATTTATAAAGCACCTATTATGTGCCAGGCAGTGGAATCACAAAGACAACGGGGAAACTAAGGCTCTGAGACTCCCCCATTATCCCAAAATTAATAAATGGCTGAGACAATATTGAAACCCAGTTTTCCTATCTCCAAGTTGAGAGCTCTATCCATTATGCAACACTGCCTTCAAGAGTAACAGAGGTCTGAATACAGACAGAAGCATGATAATTTTCACTTTCTTTTTTTTTAATTTGAGTCTTCTTGTACAAAATGACTAATATGGAAATGTTTTACATGATTGCTTACCATCTCAGGCAGCAGGGAGGAAAGGACAAAGGGATAGAATTTGAAACTAAATTTCTTTCAATGTTAAAAAATATTTTAACATGTAATTGAAGAGAAAATAAAATATTATATAAAAAAAGAAAAGAGTAGTAGAAGAAGCAATAGCAGACATGAAAATTTCTTGCCCAAAGCATGAGGATATGATTTGTTCATTCTCTCTTTTTCTCTTCTTAATTTACTGTATTTATCGAGTGTTCTGGATGTACAGAGACTCATATGATGCAGACAGAATGGAAAGAAAAGGCCCACTCCCTTGCCTTCAAGTGTTTTTCACCAATCAAGCCATCATTAATAAGCACTTCGTATGTGCCAGGCACTGTGTTAGGCACTATGATTCAAAGTACTTTTGCATTTATGTGGTCCTGTATACTTACAAAGAACTTCACAAGTCTTCACTCACGTTATCCTACTAACATCCCATCTAAAGGGTCAGTAATATAAATATTAATATCTCCACTTTACTGATGAGGAAGCAGAGGCCCTGAGAACTGAGGATGACTTGGCCACCCATCTAATTAGTAGCAGAACACAGACTTGAGGCAGGTATGCTGACTCCAAGATCAATTATTCTTCTACTATGCTTTGGCTATCTCCTGGGACACATGAACTGATAAACATGGGCACCCATAAACAGGAGCACACAAAATGGGAACAAGTAACTAGAGGTTCTTTCTAGCTTTCAGTTTCTATGATTATACAATATACACAACTAATCTTAGTGGTAGTAATGTAGAGACCTATTCCTAAGGGTTAAGGAGTTGGCAATAAGTGAGGTCAACTGGGAAGGTTTCACAGAGGAATTACAAAAATAAGCATTTCGTTAAAAGCATTACTAGTCACTGGTATTTCCATAAGGAAATAAGGATACAATTCATTCCCTAAAGTACTATTACAGTTAAATAGAGGACCCTATCGTTGTTGTTATATTTTTATTTTGGGGCTGACACTTTTACACATTTATTTAACAGTTCATCAACCTTTCCTTACTTCCTCCCCTTCCACCAAAAAATGGTCTTTCATCTTGTTTCTCTACTGTGGGTAATGACAAAAACAGCTCTTGAAATACTGACGAAGCTAAGCACAATGACCTACTTCAAAAGAAAACATGGCCAATGGCAACTTTAACTTTCTTCAAACTTTTTTTCTTACTCAAGGAAAACTATAAACTACTTACAGACCTCAATGACAATTAAGACACATTAAACAAGTTCAGGTAGTGTATGGCAGGAGGTAAACCCAGGGTCCACAGCAGACTGAGCCGCTTCAAAGTTCCCAGTTAAGTCTTGAGAAAGAAATTTTGCCTAATGCCAAATTAAGCAAGGATGAAATTACTGAGTGCCTACTAATGTACCAGGCTCTCTACTATGTACTTTACAAATATTACTCATCTGATCTTATCAACAATGCCATGAAGTCAGTGCTACTAAGATCCCCATTTTGCTTATAAGGATTATTTTATTTATGATCACCCATAGTTGAGTAAACAGAGATAGACAGGGTTTAAGTCCCACTCCTAATGCTCAGGACTTTGTCCTTCATGTTTTATTTGGTACAATTATTTAGTTACCCCTCTGTGTGTGATATCAATGGGGGCCTCCACACATTGGTCATGAGGTCTTTGATTCCCTGAGTAAACTTTTCCCACCCAAACACCCCAACAGATCCATCCTGCACCATCTGCCTGGCTCAACACATGGCTGAAGCACACTTCTTCTTACTCTCAGAGTCATAATCCAAATTCATCTATCCAGCAAGTGTGCCTAGGGTGTTCTCACAATTCTCAGCCTTGGCCCTTCTTTGAATCTTTTATGATTTTGTCTCTCTCGGCATCAAACAGACAAGTAACAACATGTTTTTGAGCACCTTAAGGAAAATAGAATTCACCTACCACTGATAATCATTTCATTGACTTTGTCCAGAATGTTGCGGATAAGCTGGATCTTGTCTGCAACTTTAACATGGCCAAAGATAACCAGGTAGTACCACTCTGGGCTCTTTGTTCCCTTCTTAATGAAAAACCTACATGCTTTGCGGGATACATTCCTTAAGGTGCTCAAAAACATGTTGATGAGAATTCCAAGAGTGGTTATTTTCACTTGCTGTGCTAAATGGAACATTAAGGACGAAGTCCTTATAATTATTAAAAAGTTATCGGTCCTGATCATAAATAAAATGATCCCCATAAGGAAAAAGGGCATCTTAGTAGCACTGACCTCATGGGATTGTTGTGATGATCAAGTGAGTAATATTTGTAAAGTGCTTAGCAGAGAGCCTGGTACTTGTAGGCACTCAGTAAATGCTTCCTTCCTCCTCTACCATCTTTCAAGGACCACTGATGACACTGTTTGCTCTGTCACAGAAAGTAATCTTTGACCCAAGGTTAGAACAAAAAATGGCCAATAAGGAGTTGAAAATCCAGATAAGTGAGATAAGTGAGGAAATGGTAAGAGAAGACCCTCACTGATTTTGAGTACCCATACTAAGATGAACTACATGCCAGGGTACTGAAAGCACCAGTAGATGAGACTGTTGAGCTATCATCAGTGGTCGTTGAAAGATGATGAAAAAAAGAAGTATTGTAGAACCAGATATGAGCAAGTATTTTCTCGGTATTTCTTTTTCTTTCTTTTTTCTTTTTTCTTTTTTGGAGGAGGAAAGGCAAGGCAATTGGGGTTAAGTGACTTGCCCAAGGTCACACAGCTAGTAAGTGTCAAGTGTCTGAGACCATATTTGAACTCAGGTCCTCCTGACTCCAGAGTTGTTGCGCTATTCACTACACCACCTATCTGCACCCCTGGTGTTTCAAAAGAGAAATAAAGGTAGTGTCTGAAAACTATAGATTGACTTTAACTCCTAACAAAATTCATGACTGAATTATAAAGGAATGAATTGCAAGCATTAAGAAGAGAATGGATGATAACAAAGACCCAGAATGGGTTCATCAAGTACAGGTCATGTCCGTGAAATAATACAGATTGAAATGAGCAGAACCTAGAGAAAACTGTATATAGTAACAGCAATATTGTTCAAAGAGTAACTGAATGATTAAGCTATTCTGAGTAATATGATCATTAAAATCAGCTACAAAGGAGTTGTGAAGGAAGATGCTACACACCTCCAGAGAAAGAAATTATATATGTATCATATGGTTCCATATGTGTGTATACATATATATATATATATATATATATATATGTGTGTGTATGTACATATATATCTGTATCAAATATTGGCCTTCTCTAATGTGGGGTTGGAAGGGAGGGAGGCAAACAACTAAGAATTCAAAATGTAACAGACAAATAAATAAGTAAATAAGTTTTAAAAAACAGTCTATGCCAACATTGAGAGACAGTAAAACTCTTGCTAAATACAACCGGTCTATGCTGATGCTCTACTGTCAAAGTTAAAGAAAATATCCCTTGCTTTTGTTAACAATAGATAAACTGTTCTTTAGAGATGGTACTCAATAGGACAGCTTGTTTGGGTCTTCACTGGGAAGTGTGTGCTGGTGCAAAACATAATATATCAATGAATATTTCTGATGTTCAAGAACAGTCCATGCCAGATTAATCTAATTTGATTTTTGGACAAAATCATCAGACAGATATATCAGGGGAAATGCTGTAGACGTGGCATACATAGATTTCAGCTAATTATTTTAAAAGATAGAGGAAGAGATGCTGGATTTTACAGATGGGTGGGTTCAGGATGAGATAAGTGCTCATTAATGGAGAGAACTCCCTACTGGAACATCTGAGAGACTTATCTTTGGTGCTGTAGCATTTAAAATTTTTGCCAATGACTTGTATGAAGGAGAGAGAAAGAGAGAGAAAGGAACAAGATGTGGGCAAATGCTGTCTCAACATCTTAGAAGAGAAGAGAGTGTTTCCTTTGAACTGTAAGCTGATGAATTTGATATGATTTCCTGGCAAAATTCTAGAACCTCTTATTAAAGAAAGGGTTTATGAACCTTTAGTAAGTGAAGTTGTGATCAGGAAGACCATTCGTATCCACACCAATCCATATTACTTCATCTTTTCCACAAGGATCTCATGAAAGATTTTGTCAGATCCCTTTCTGAAATCCAGGTATACCAGGTTTATTTCTTTCCCGTTATTCCCTATTCCTGATGAACACTAACTGTTCTTATCTTCACCATGACCTCCAATCTCTGTACCACTCAGTTCTTTCTCAAGCCATCACCCTCCCATACCTCAAGCCATCACTCTCTTGGTGAACCAATTTACACTATCCCTGTACTCTAGCATCATCATCATCAACATCAATAAACATTTATTAAGTCCCTACTATGTGCCAGGTACTGTGCTAAGAACTGGGAATACAAAAAGAGGGCAAACAATAATCCATCCTCTAGGATCTCATAATCTGAGATAATCTAATAAGAAGAAGAATCTTATAATCACAGTCCCATAATCATCTTCATAATCTGAAGAGGGAGATAATATGTAAACAATATATGCAAAACAAGCTATGGAGATGATAAATAGGAAATAATTAATGGAGAGAAAGTATTAAAATCAAGAGAAGCTGGAGAAGTCTTCCTGTAACAGTGGGGTTATCATTGGAACCTAAAGGAAGCCAAAAGAGATCAGTAGACAGATGGAGGAGGAAGAACATTCCAAGCATGGGGGACAGCCAAAGGAAATGGAGTATCTTGTTCATGGAACAACCAGAGGGTCAGTGTTGCTGGATTGAAAAGTACATGTCAGGGAGTAAGGTGTAAAAGACTGGAAAGGTAGAAGGCAGCTAGGTTATGAAGGATTTTGAACGCCAAACAGAGCATTTTATATTTGATCTGGAGGCTATAGGAAGTCACTGGAGTTTGCTGAATAGAAGGGTGGGGTGATAGCAAAATCACTTTAGTGGCTGAATGGAGGATGGATTGCTGTAGGGAGAGACTTAAGGCAAGTAGACCCACTTGCAGGTTATTGAAATAATCTAGAGATAGATAATATTTGTAAAGTACCTGGCACATAGTAAGTGCTATGTAAATATTAGCTACTGCTATTTATCAATATTGTTATTAATTATCATCATTATCATTATTATTCCCTTGATCCACCTGTCTAGAAACCCTATCAAAAAAGGAAATGAGGTTCATGTGGCATATAACCTCATGATGGAAGTCCTGGACATAAGTGAAAGGAGAGGGAGGAGGGGAAGGAGAAAAACAGAAAGAGAGAGAGAGACAGAGACAGAGAGAGAATGTTCATAGAAAGGCACAAAAATCAAGGACAGAAAGTTGGAGGAGGACATCCAAATTTAAGTGGCTATCTGACAATGAGAAGCAGCAAAGGAGATGGAGAAGTCAGGGAGAATTGTGAAAATGCAGACATAAAAGCAAAGGTAGGAAAAGTAAAGTGATGTAAACAGAGTTAAAAATGACTATCTTCTGGGGATATTATGGATGGGACTTGTACTTTAGGTTCCAAGAAGTCTGTACCTTCCTCCAACTCTCAGATTAAACTGATTCTATGACTATATGGCTTCACTAGCCTTAGGAAGGTCCTAGTTACATATTCTATAGTTCAAGGATGAGGGGAGTAAAAACACTTCTCTAAATCATGTAATCTCCCAACAACCAGATTATTCTGAGTGTGAGATGCCCTTATAGGCCAACCCTGCTTCTAGCTGACACCCACAACACAAACATTTTTGGCACTAATATTTACTTCAAAGATATACTTTAAAGGCAAAAATTGAACCAAAAGTCTACATTTTCTTACTTGGTAACTGAGGTATGAAACAGAACCATGTGGGATGAGGAAGTGACAGAGTAGAACAAAGAAATAATACCACGAGCACAAAAATGAGTTTTTCCCAAGCTCTGAGAAACATGTTTGAAGAAAGTTAAATCCCCAGGAATCGCTTGCTTCTGTGTTGTAGTTTTTTTCTGTTCTATTCTACCACTTCCCTATCCCATGTGAATCTATTTTATGGCTCAGTCGCTGAATAGGAAATGTATATTTTAATTATGAAGTGTGAATTTTGAAACATCTCTGAAGTGTGTGTTGGGGCAATGAAAAATCTCAATCCCCGGGCTTGACAGATCACCAGCGGAGGTGAGGTTGATGAAATGAAAGCGGAGAGTTTTCAAAGTTGATTCAGCAAGAAAATTTCAGATAACACTGAATGAAGAGATGAAAATAAGTGGCACATGAAACCTCCAAATCAGGTAAAAGTGAGAGTCACCAAGAAAATAATTCAGATACCAACAGCAGTCACTAACAAGGAGTAGTAGAACAAGTAGCTTTTTGTGTATTGAGTTTTCTGGAGGAAAACACTACAGCGTTTTATCCTAACTAAAGCAATTCTAATAACTTCTTCATTCCAAAAGAAAGATAAATCTACAAGAAAGTTGTGTGTATATAACATTGTTTTTAAAAGCACTAGGACAGCATTTTAAGTGTTGAGACACATTCTTTTCATGGAGAAGACAACAATTGTTTTCGCAAAATAGTTGTTCAATATTTCTTCTACTGTTTCCTTCTCCAGAGAAAATCTTTGGAGAGAAGGAATTGATGGTAGTGGAGGCAAAACAACCAGGAGTGGAGGTGCCAGCACAAACAGGCTCCTTATGTCTAGTTGACAGTTTTTGCCAAAGTAAAAGGTCATTTGGGGCCTGAATGTCATAAGCTATTTATGCTTATTTATTTACTTATTTGTTATAATTTCTTTTTGCCTTTTTAAAAAACACACTGAGGAAAGAATCAACTTCTTATATCCTAGGGGGTAAATTTTTACCTCAGTGGGAAAGAGTTTTGTACTCATATCTTATCCTAACAATAATGGTATTTGTATAATTCAAACAGCCCCCTCCCCAGATCTGTACTAAAAATCTACTCTTCAAGGACAGATGTGATTCCCAAACAGATTTCCTCCTGTTTGATTTTATTTATTGAGGCAAAGGAGAGAGTATTTTGATCTCCCAAACAATTGAGGACACTTTGGAAAGAGTTCCAAGAATCAAAACTTGATTTGGAAAGGATTCTCTAAAACATTGTCCTTGGGAACCATAGTAAGTCTGGGCACCCGAGGAAATAAAGATCTTATGATACCAATAAGGAAGCCTCTAATTAGTCTTTACATTCCCAGCCATTTTCTAGATATTTCTCTTCACACGGACTACACCTCAGCTTCTCAAACTCAATATGTTCCGAACTGACCTCATCAGCTTAGCCACTCCCAATAACCCTACTTCTGTTGAAGTTGCCACCATCCAACTCTCTAGCCTCTGACTCCATTGTCTTCTCTCCTCACAGTTGCATACAGTTGTCAAAATAATCTTAATTCATCACTCTTCTCTTCAAAAAATTTCAAGAGTTCCTTATTTCCTACAGAATTAAATGCAAACTTTTGAGTTAGGCATTTAAGACCTTCCACAGTCTAGATCCATGCCTTTCCAGCTTTATTTCATAATACTCTCCTTAATACATTAACCCATATTACTCTCCTTAACCTAGCCAAACCCAAATGCCATTTCCTCCTTCCTTATCTCATCCTGTCCTTTCTCACTTCCATGCACTCAGCAATCCATCTACCACGATTAAAATGTATTCTCTTCTCATTTTCAACAGTTCAAACCCTTACTTTCCTTCAAGGTCTGCCTCAGGTGTCACAGCCTCCATGGAATCTATCTTGATTCCATGAACATGATTTCTTGAATTTCCTTAGATTATTTTGTCCTCTTCTTCTATCACAATGGCCTACCTTGCTCATGTAGTTACATAATCCTTCCTCCATTCAAGTGTGTGTGTTTGTCCTTTGTGGCCAAAGAAGACCATGCCATCAGAGAAATAATGACATGACTTGCACTTGACGTTGTTTTGAGTGAGGGAAGGCTGTGCAAGTCACCAGCCTCACTTTTCCTCCAGAGCCATCTGAATCCAGTGACCAGATATTCATCAGGATGACTGGAGATGACCCAGGATGAAGCAATTAGGGTTAAATGACTTGCCCAAGGTCACACAGCCAGTGAGTGTCAAGTGTCTGAGGTGAGATTTGAACTCAGGTCCTCCTGACTCCTGCCCTGGTGCTCTATCCACTACACCACCTAGCTGCTCCCAGGAAGAGGAGTACTGACTCTAAGAAGATAGAAACTCTTATTAGCTGGACACATCAGAGTTACTGAGAGGAGAAGACATTACTAGGAATTAGTAATGAGTATCAGAGGTTTATAAAGACCAATGCTGTCAAAAAATTAACAAGAAATTATTATCTATTATCATTTAGTAGCACTAAGTACTATGTACCATGTACCAGACACTGTACTAAGCACTGGGGATAAAATACAAAGAATGAAACAATACCTACAAGTAAGGAACTTACTTTCCAATGGAAATAACAAGTATATTTACATACGTATAAAACAAATTTAATAAATGCAAACATATGTAGAGAGCAGTGAAATGAAAGAAAATTTGGAAGGTGGAACATTAATCATTTAGAGAAACATGTAGATGGTGCTTGAGTTAAACTTTAAAGTAAAAGAGGGCCTCTGAGGACTCTGGCCTCTTAACAATCATTGTCAAGGGTATATACTTCAAAAAAAATGAAAGAACAGTAAAGGAGGGGCAATTTACCCTTCAGCACCATCTGGGAATCACTGGGATGACAAATGTGAGCAAGACTTTAAGAATACCTGCCCAAGAGTAAGCTTTTGCAGATTCAAGGAAGCTCTTTGTCTTACATATTCACACTGCATATATATATCCATTATAAGGATCATCAGCTCCTAATTGTGAGGCCTTGGAAGATGAAGAAACTGAAGATCAGAGATGGGCACCAACTTGCCTGAAGTAATACAATTCCAGAATTAAAAGAAAGAAGTAGGATTCAAACCCAAGTCCTCTTATTTGCAATCCAGTATTCCATCTACCACAACCTGCTGTCAAATCCATTCAGTAATACCCCAGTAGAAAAAGGGGCAGATTAGGTCTAAGTTTGAATCTTGGTTCAAATCCTGGATCTGCTACTGTGTGACATTGGATAATTCATTTTACCTTTCTGGGCCTCATATTCTTCCTCTAAATCTTCAGCTTTTGGAAGATTTTATTTTTCCTGAAGGTCACCTCAAGCATCACACTCTATGTAATGGGCCTCATCCAATCCTCTCAACCACTAATAAGTGCCTTCCTTGCAAAGTGACATTGCATTTATTTTGTACAGTTATATAAATGCATTCTTATCTGTGAAAGAATATAAGCTCCATAATGGCAGGGATCGGTACATATTTGTCTTTGTATTCCTGTTTCCTAGCGTAACATCTGATATATAATGGTTGGTTGGTTATTGTCCTTTTCAGGCTTCTTTCCACCTTTGGTCCACCTGTTCCACCCAGTTCTCACCTGTGGTTCCAAGAAGCTGCAGCATGCTCAACAGTCATACCCTGGTAAACCATTTCAGCAGACCAGCCAAACCAGGTTGAGGGTAACCAAAGGGGCTCAGATCCTTTGGTGAGTTAGGCAGGTGTTTACCCCAAGCATGCAAAGACTTCCTCTGGTAGAATGGGTGGATGACAACAATTTGTTCCAATGGCCATGAAGGCAACTGAAGCAGGCGATATGGAGCACTTAGAGCTTGGTTAGACACCAAAGACACCAAGGTCATCTGCTGCATCCTGAGCCATTGCCAGCTGTCTCGACTCTGTCCTGCCACTGAACTATGATGACTCCAGAGGAGAGAGTAAGGCTGACGACTTCTTGCAACTCTGCCTCACTTAAATCCAATTTACGCATGAATCAAAAGTCATCACTCTGGTTGTCAGAAGAAGCCATACAAGAACATTCTCAAGGTCTCTCTCAAGAACTTTGGATTTGACTGTGCAACATGGGAGACACTGGCACAGGACCACTCAGCATGGAGTGCCCACATCAGAAAGGGTGCTGTGCTCAAAGTAAACATACGATGGATAAATTTGGGGGATCAACCCCAAATATTTACACAGACTATTTGTGCCCCATTCAAATGCAAATTACTTGAAGGCTAGGATTGGTTTTTTTATGTTTGTACATCCAGAGCATAGCATATATGTTGTTGTTGAGTTGTATTAGTCATATCTGACTCTTCATAACCCCATTCTTATGAGGCTTTCTTGGTAAAGATGCTGGAGTGGTTTGCTACTTCCTTCTTCAGGGTCTCCATTTTACAGCTGAGGAAACTGAGGCCAACAGAGGTTAAATGACTTGTCCAGGGTCACACAGCTAATAAATGTTGGAGAGTGGATTTCAACTCAGGTCCTATGGATTCCATTGCTCTATCCACTGTGCCAACTAGTTACCCCATAGCATATATAGAACCATGGAAAAGAACCCTAGAATTGTGGTTGGGAAAACTTGAACTCAAATCCTCCCTCAGACATTTACTAACTGTGTGACCCTGGGCAAGTCACTTTACCTCTCTCAACCTCAATTTTCTTATCTATAAAATGAGGATAATAGCACCTACTTTACTGGTTCGTTACGAGGATGGAATGAGAGAATATATGAAAGTATCTTACAAACTTTAAAGAACGATATAAATGTGAGCTATTATTTGACATGCATTGAATATAATTCTATTGTTAAAATTCTTAAACAGAAAACAATTGTTTCATTTCGGAGTCCAGAGGTAGATACTTAGAAGTGTCTCTGAAAATGCCTCTACTGTATTATATTAAGACTGAAAAATTAAACACATATGAGTCAGGAAATTTAGTAGTTATTGGTTTCTATAGCAACAATCATGCTGCCAAATTTCCTGTGGCAAATAATCCATGCTTTTTAAGATCTATGGGGTGAGGATTTTATTTGATGTAATTCCATAGGGCTTTTGTCCTAAAGATATTTGTAAGAAACCCAAAAAGTAACACATTAAGGGAGAGAAGCCACACTAAACTAACTTCCAATGAATCTTGGTACAAAAATTGTCCATTCAATTTTTGTTTCTAGCAGGAATCATCCAGAAACATCTAACTACGCATGGTCAAGTATCTAATGGCTACATTTGCCAACATTCTAAATAGCAATAATTTATTTTATATAGTTCCTTATAGTTTTCCAATTGCTTTATTTGCATAATTTCATTTGAACCTCACATTTCTGAGGTAAGTATAATTATCCCTAATTTGACAGATGAGGAAACCAAGGCTGAGAGATTAAATGAGTTCCTCATGTTCACACAGCTAGTAAGAAGCAGAGACAGGATGTGAACCTATGTCTTCCTGAGATCATCATGTTATCTAAGATACCACCACACCATCTCTAAATGTGGGATAACTCAGAAGATTCCTAAAAGGTAAAAAAGAAATATAAGTAAGGAAGTGTTTAGAGTAATATATGCTATCCTTTATCACAATATAAGGTACACATTCCCCATGTAGTTTCTGTGTGTACGTTCCCATGAGTTGTCTAAATGCTTCTTACAGAGAGGCTTTGGCCACCTCTCTACAAGGGAGAAAATGATTCCTGCTGGAGAAGAAGAAAAGAAGGGGCCATGATGTTGGGTGCTCTGTTCTTCTCAGGGAAAGAGCACTGGACTAAAATTATACCTACCCCCTCCAAAAAATATCACTAATCTAGGAATATGATTTTTTTAACTTTATATTCAAATATCTTTCCTGGTTGTCATCTCTTAAAGAAGAAGAATATTCCAAACATATTTGAAAACTTGACCAGTTCCCATGAAACACTAGTTACACTAAAGATCATCACAAATAATGAATAGCAAGTAAACTCATTTATCCAAGCAGATAACAAACAGAAATCAGAGGAAATTATACAGATCAGAATATGCCAAACAATACACAAAGTGAGTGAACTCTCCCATTGGGAATAAGACATCTCAACTCAACCAAGAGAGAGAAAACTCAATATCACCCAAAGGGAAATATCCCAAAGTCTCTGAGGAAGCAATCTGGAAATCAGTGACATGTTAAGAAGCTGGTGTTCCCCTAAATGCCTGCCTTCCACGGTATTTTTCATTTCTCCCAGAATTCTCTACCTGAAGAAAGTCTGGTACCTCCAATGTACATACTCTCTTTAAGGAATAAAAAAGATTGCCTCTCCTTTATGAAACTCTTGTGCCAATTCCATCCCTTAACCAGGCACACAGATTGAGTCATTTTTCTCCCCACCAATAAGAAGTTGTATGTAAATACTCTCAGCTTGAGACCTGGGTTACATTAGGTAGGTTTACAGCAGAATTTTCACTGTCTTTGTGATAGCATTTGGGACATTGAACTAAAGCTTTAGCAAGTAGTACGTAGGAGCCTATAAGAATTCTTGTACCTCCCTCCAAATGTGCTAACATTAGAATTCCTAGCTTCCTTTAAAGCTAGTTTCCTGGCTCAAACACCAGCTTTTACATGGGGCTTTTCCTGATTGCTCTCCTAGCTGTTGTACCTTGAATTTATTTTGTATATGCCTATGCATGTTCACCTTGTACATGCTGTCTCCCTCCCCATAGAATGTACTTTCCTTGAGGATTGGGACTATTTCATTTTTGGTTCTATAACTATAATGCAGGAAAAGTGCCAAGCACAGTATCTATTTAGTAAATCTTTACGTTCTTGTTAAACCGATTGAATGTTGAGATGACTCACTTGAAAGGACCAGACACTGCTCTATATCACCATAATTATCCCTGTTGTATAGATGAAGATTCTGAGGTTCAGAAAGGTTCTCACATCCTAGAGGATGTGCCTCCAGGAGAAATCCTGTGCTCAGCTGAGAAAAGAGCCTAGGCCTTCTCAAGAGTTCTGTGCTCTTTAAAACTCCAAAATGGTTAGCAGTCTTCATAACATGACCTCTCAAAAAATTGTCCCCATTTATCCTATTCTAGACCAACAATGTAAGATGTTCTCCAAACCCCTGCATCAAGCATCCCAAAAGAGAAAGGAAAGGCACTCACTGTATATAATGTGAATTACGAGGCCACCTTAAGAATTCTATTTAGAAACCTAATAGGATTTCAAGTTTTTTGCCTGTTTCATTTTCTACTCTGGCCATTACATTAGCATACATATTTGCATTTCATTTTTTCTTGAAAAAAAAAAGGTATCAAGAGAAAACAAAAAAAGTTGAAAACTAGTTTCAAAGACCTTCATTTATGCCTTGCCTGAAGTAGCTTTAAAAGTTCAGGGGATATTCCATTGACTGGAAACTGACTTGTAATTTTTAATCCTCACATTTAAAGAAATATATTAAACCATTTTTCTTCTAATTTGGCATCATTTTCCTTTCTCAATGAGGAGTCTACTCACATTCAGTTTGAAGTTTATGGCTTCAGCTATCTGAGTTATATAAGCACAAAAAGGTCAGAGTACTTTTTTTAGAGAGGAAAGAGTATATTTTTTTCACCCTCACATAACTCAAAAATGGCTAAAGTGACCTAGCTTAAACTTTTTAAAAAATTATTTGAGGCTTGCCTGGAAATTTTTAAGCCAAAAAAACTTAATAAGCAACCAAAGCTGTGATTTTCCAATATTATTTTCCTAAGCTACCTTGATCAAAGATTCTCTTAGAACATAAATAGGCATTTGCCATTGATTAAGCTGATGATTTCCAACACTTTAAGAACAGCAGCAATGCTGTTATTTATTTGGCTTTACTGCAGCCATTTCCTGCTTGTCCTAACAATTTAAATAACCACAATTATTTACTAAGGAGATGTGTGTACCTATGGGATACAGCACAACCTCCTAAACCTTGAACACCACCACCCTCACATCCTGTTCCACTTTGATTTTCACTTAGTGCCTGGTTTGGTTGTTGTTGAGGACTTTTTAGCCCCAACTACTGAAAACCCAACATCATAAATATATAAAATCGCAAAGGGAAAATTTAAGAAATTACTCGTATTATTGAAAGTACAGGTAAAAAAAACATATCTCATGCCTTTGAGAACATCATTGAAAAGAATGTAGTGTGACTGAAACTGTGAACTCCCTCAAGTCAGCAGTTCACAAGGTGGATGAAAGATGTTGAGTAGCATTGTTTTCCCTCAGAAAATTTTAAATTTTTAAAAATTATTTTAATTATCAATTATTTAATTAAATTATTTTAAATATCCAGCACCCCTATGAATTTGTTTAAGTGACCCTCAGGGGCATAGTTTGAGAATTGTAGCTCAAGACAGATCTCTAAGACTGTAAGTTGCAGATAAAGTACCTACTTGCATTAGTAAAGAGGTATTCCTCAACAGGAGAAACAATTCATTAAGCTATTCTGGCTTTATGGACATTTTTCTACATGAACATCCAACTCTATTTGCTCTGATTCTCTACTCATCCAGAAACCATATGATTATATTACAATTTGTTCTCCTGAATGGTTTTACCTAAAGAGAGAGTACCCTGCAGACGATCAATACTATTAAGTGCATGTAAAGTTTATCCACCAGTCCCATGAATTGGTTATTCTCTTAACAAATTGAGAAAATCAAAGCTTCGAGCCCACAAAACTGAAGATTAGTCTGTGAGGGAGGAAGCTCCCCCACATCCCTGATAGCCCTTCAAAAATCTAAACAGCCCAGCTCATGACACCCAGCTTTAGTAAACAATTGGTCCTTCGTTAACACCACTTTTTAATGGAATAAAGTCCTTCACGTTTTCTTCTCTCCTTACCTACATTTGCATAATTTTCTATTCTATTTTCTAAGAGAAATTATATATATATAAAATTCTTTCTATTCTTCTTTCATCTTTTGTAAAAAGATGGAGACAGAGGGGTAAGCTGACCTCAAAGTCATCCCTCCCCTTCCACCCAACCCTGCTAGCACTATTTATGTAGCCCTTGGTGTGCAGAGTTTAAGATCAAGAAAAGGATTTTAGGAATCAACTATCCCAACCCCCCTTAATTCACAAATGAGGAAATTGAAACTCAAAGAAGTAAATGATTTGCTAAAGATCATTGTTTGGACAGACAGCATGGCATAATAGAAAGAACACTTTATTGGGAGTCAAAAGATCCGGATTCAAATTCTGATTGTGGCTTTAGCGTTCACTAGCTGTGTGACCCTGGATATAAGATATATTCCCTCTCTGGAGTCTCAATTTCCTCAACCACAGATGGGGATGATAACACTCATAACACCTACCTTATTCACAATGCCATGAGGAAAATGCTGTGGAAAGTACAAAGACTTATAAAGGAATTATTATTTTGAAAAGCATTATTGCTATTATTTTTATCGTTATTGTTATTTTATTAAATAATAACAATAATTACTATAACTGATATTATATATTTAATTAATGTAACTTATTTAATTTAATTATTAATTAATTAAAAATTAATTGATATGATATTTTATATATATATGCATGCTAGCAATAACAATGACCATTAGTGTTGTTGCTGTTGTTAGACTGGTTGGCAGCCAAGGCCAGGGCTCCTGCAGTCCCATGTTTTCTCCCCTGCATTTTTCTGCCTTCTTCCCCACATTCCCTCCATAATTCTTTATAGGAAATAAGAAAAATCTGAGGCACAATCGGAAGGAGCTAGTTGGAGCAGATTAATAGTAATTCCTCAATCATTTCTAGCACCAGGATGGACACATTGGTTAAACATTTGATGATTAATGGCATTCAACGATTCCATAGGAAATTAGGTACAACAGCTTAAAGATAAACATACCTGTTCTCATTTTCACCATGATTTGTGCCATGAAACATAGGCTTCCCCAAATGCTACACATGGCTGGTCTTGAGGTAGGCAGAATAAGTAGCCATTCATATATCAGTCAATCAACAAGCATGTATGAAGGGCCCACTGTGTACCAGGGGATACAAAGATAGAGAGGAGGTGACAACAAAAAGTCCCAAAGCCCCCAAAACATCTTACCCCAGCCAGTTATACTACCTCCAATTCCCACAGCTACAGAGTCTTTCCTTTGAAATATGGATTTATGTCACCAGAATCACCCTTCAAAACGTAAATGTTCCTTGAAGAATCTAGACAAGGCAAGACAGCAAGCAATTATTGAGTGCAACCTATATGCCAGGTACTATGTTACACAAAACAAGCAAAAAGGGAAAAATAATTACAGTCTCTCTCATTTTCTTTAAAGTAAGTTACTTAAGAGGAAGGACTTTCCCTTAAGTAACTTACATTCTAATGAGGGGAGGCAACGTGTGTTTGTCCTTCATTGCAGAAGAAGACCATGCCATCAGAGAAATAATGACATGACTTGTGCTTGACTTTGTTTTGAGTGAGGGAGGGCTGTGCAGGTCACCAGCCTCACTTCTCCAGAGCCATCTGAATCCAGTGACCAGATAATTCATCAGAATGACTGGAGATGACCCAGGATGAGGCAATTGGGGTTAAGTGACTTGCCCAAGGTCACACAGCTAGTGAGTGTCAAGTGTCTGAGGTGAGATTTGAACTCAGGTCCTCCTGACTCCTGCACTGGTGCTCTATCCACTGCACCACCTAGCTGCCCCTGAAGGGAGACAATATACAGAAGACAAATGAAAACTGAAGATTGATGGGGTGTGGTATGGTAGCTGTACAGCAACTGAGTGTTTAAGTAGGCCCTCCCGAAAATGGAGGCTGAGGAAAGAAATGACCAATGGGAGAAACCTGGCAAAGGGATGTGCCAGGACGAGAGACTAGCAAGATGGCAAAATCTGCAAAGTCAGAAACTGACTTGGGAGAGGAACACATCACTTTGAACAAGCAACCATTCACACCTTCCAAGGTGAATTAATCTATTGAACGTTAGTGCTTCAATCACTTAGCAAGGCCCTGTGAGAAGAGAACACAGGCTGGTTAAGGTTTGTTAGGGACAAAGGAAGATTGGAAAGGTTAGGAGCCTATGTCCAAGGAGGACAGGGTTAATGAAGGTGTTGAAGAAGGTGTGCTGGGGACCCTGGAGGCAGTGTGAAGCGACCTGCAAGCAGTATCTTAAAACATGAAGAGTTTACAGTCCTGTTGCCCTTGTTATAAAGAAAAGAAAAAAAAACAGGAGTCATCTGTGAGAAAAGAAAAGGTTTCTCATCTACCCTCTTTATGAGAGGATCATCGCTCTAGAACTAAGAGACTGATATCAGAGGCCATCTAGCTCAGCTCCCTCCTTTTAAAGATAAGGAACTAAGACCCAGATAAATTAAGTGATTTTCCCAGGGTCACACAGGTAAAAAAACATCAGGTATGGAATCATTAGTATCCTCCTGGATGAGGGTTCCAGAATATTTAATAACATTCATCCATGTGGCTCACTTGACAGCAGAGGGAGGTGACTAAGTGAAGGAAACACCAGAGTCACACCTTACAACACCTCAGCAAATAGCAATATTGTCTGATTAGACATGATCTTCATAAAGGTGGCTAGGGAGGGAGAATTTTGCTAAGTTGGTTTCACTGAGACTTTCACAATCTTCCTTAAGCAGTTTGCCTCATAGCAGGCAATATCGAGTTCTTCCTCCCTCTGTGCTATTATGTGGGGGCCTGGAGCTTCATTAGCCTCTGCTTAATTTTTACCAGATCCCTACTGAGTATACTCAGAAGTGATTTTTTTAATTGGCTATTTTTTTATATTTTGTACTTTTCCTTTTTTTCTTTTCAAATTTATACAGTTTAGAAGACGAGTCATCTATGAAGCTTTAAATTTTATTTTTTAACCTGTTTTTAAGGTGACAATAATAAAAATCAGCCTTCCCTTTTTAAAAAACAGTGGAAATATATATATGCATATGTGTGTGTGTGTGTGTGTATACTCTCCTATGACAATACAAAAGTAATTAAAATCGGTTTTAAAAGAAAATTAACCCATCTTTGGTCTGATAGGAAAGATGGAAAGTTTCAACACAAAAAAAAAAGGAATTTTTTTCAGAAACTTTTAAGCATATAAAAAAAGACACCCTTAAAAAAAAAGACATCCTTTATTTATAATGCCAAATTAAGTAGAAATTTCATCTCTGGAAATGGAGGTATACACATAAATATACATTCACATACATATGTATACATATTTGGACTGCACCTATGACTTCATCGGTATAGCAAACTCCTTGTATGAATGCAGTACCACACACCAGTTCATTTTATAGTCTGACAGAAAGGCCTAGGGAACTGAAAAATTAGATGACTTACCTCTCATACATGTATACATGTATGTAGATAGACAATTTTGGTTTTCATACAAAAAGAAATACATGTATCAGAGAGATTTCTTAGCTATTAACTTCTCAGGTATAAGCTGAGACACACTAGTGCCAAGATCTTTTTATTTTTAATTTGACTGCTTCTTGATGATGTTCCAAATGCTTACAACCTAGCGAGAAAGGTATACCCCTCAAGTCCTTTAAATACTCAGCAGTGTATCTTATCCTTGACGAAGAACCAAATTCTTTTCAGGCCATTCAAGGCACTTCCGTGGGGTCTTTGCTACCAGTGGTGTGGACTTGCCATGTTGAAAAGTCTTTCTCCTGCTATTTTGTCACTGAAAAGTTAATGTTATTTTAAAATGTCCCATGTTGCAAACCAGATCTCCCGAGGAGCATATTCCTTTCCGTAGAATGGGCATTTTTGCAACTTAATATCTTACGTTTGATTACCACTGGTACATATTTAAGTGTTGTCTTGCTCGTCTTGTTTATTACATATATGTATTAAAAACTAATAAAAGCAAAATAATACAAAAAATGAGCATTTCATTTGGCACCCTCCCTGCTACAAAACCCTGCAGATGTTCGGCTGCCTGTGATATATTTTAGACGATGGAGCTTGCAACTGTTATAATTAAGCAATACCATTAAGTCACCCGAGAGTAAATTAGAAGCTAAACTGGTGCTGTGTGCCGAGGAACCCAAGATTATGGGCTGAGATCTCTATTCAATGTGTGAAGTCAGCTCTCTTCAAACAGATCTCAATATAAAAGGTGTTCTCTCTATTCCCCACCCTCAGAATACATAAGTGAATTAAATATGTCCCTAATATTGTTTTGATGTGTTAGTTCATAATTTAAAATTGTTGGGGGAAGAAAGGGGTGTGATGGAATGTTTTTCGAAAATAGAGCTATTTCGGCTTTGCTACTACTGTTTTAGTTGTAATGGGCACGAGAAATGTGTAGGTCTGGATTGTTTCCAGGGATTTGGCTGGATTCCATAGATTCAGCAGTGGCTTTGAAAAAAAAGAAAAGGAAAGAAAAGAAAAAAGAAGGAAAAGAAGAAAAGAATCCTACTACATTCTGTTGCAGTGAGAATTAGATGAAGGTAATGTCATTTCTCCCATTGTAACACCATCTGGAGGACAGTCTAGCCCACACAACCAAAAATACAAACCATCAGTCCCTGAAGACAATACCACTTATCTAGAACAACTGAAACAGTCACCAACTATCTAATATGTCCAGCATTTTAATTCTTAAAAGAATCAAAAATTCCCAATTGTAGTTAATGCTTCAATATTGGACCATCTACCATGACAAGCTCCTCTATGTTAAGAAAACATTAAGACTGACCAGCAAAAAAAACCACACAACTCCAGTTCTTAGACTGCCACCTTGGCTTTATTTATCTATACCCCCACCTGTCAGTCAAGTCAACCCCCTCAAAGTCTCACAACATTTTGGCAACCCCGCAAGTATTCTTCACAAACACCACCACACGTCAAGAGCCTGGAGTCTCCTCTCCTCTCTTCAGAAGAGTTGCCTTCACTCAGCTCTCTACAGAACTGTTGACAACATATTGATGTTGTACATTTTCAGTTTAGTTCCTTAGACTGATCTTTCTGCACCTGAATTGCTGTTAGGATGAATTGCTTTTCTCCCCAATCCTGACATATGTCTCCCCTGATCTCACAATCTGCTGCAATTTGGCAGCCCAAGCAGATGAAGTTTTCCATTCTTCTTCCAGTTTCTTTCCTACAAACATGACTTTGCTTTCCTTCTTCATTTGTCTGGCTCTGATCAGTCTTGATCTGGTAGCTTTTCTACAAAGGGAAACTTTTGCAATGTGACATTGTCCTTAATTTATGTGGCCAACTAGTAAGTCTTCCTCCTCTTTTCACCATATCATCAATAGCCAATGCTCCTCTCCCTACTCCCACCCCCAAAACTAAAAAGGAAGGAATAGAACTTCCCTTTCTGCCTGACACCAGAGCAGGCTGCAAATCATATCTGTCCCCAAGGTCATGTACCCCTTAATGCTCTTTAAAAGGAAGAACTAAACTCCACAGGGTCCATTTCACTATGTACAGAAAAGTACAAAATGATTGAATTATTTGGCAAAGTCAAATTAATCAGTTCCGTTATTGGAGTGTCAAACTCTTCGAAGATTTTCAAAAGGCTAAGATCTGCTTTGTACTTTCGACAGCCTCAGTAGACCAAAGGAAGAAAGAAAGAAAAAAAGGAGGCTTGTTTGTCAGCTGCCTCCTTGATTATGTTCAATACGAGCACACAGGGCTTGGTTTTATTTTCACTTGGCAATTTCTGTGTTGCTATGACTTCCATAATCTCAAGTCCATAAATCATTTGAGTAAACATTGCACCAACCAGCTCAAATCCAGAAGAAATTTCTACAAAGCTAAGTTTTTCAATTTCCTATTTTCATCCAACATCTCTGGAGGTACTTCTTCTTGGGGGATGTTACCAGCTGAAGCTACCTCTGGCCGTCGCCCCCATTTAGCTTTAAATTGTATTCTTAAGTGTATGTTACAAGAACTAAGGACAAGCTCCTACAGCTAGAGGATCTTTTTTTCCTTATTTCTTTCAGGCCTGTCCGCTCTCAGCCTTAACGTTAGGGCCTCTCCTCTAATTAAAGGATCTCTGTGGCTCATCCCACTTCTGAACTATTTCTCTCAGCCCCAGGGAAGCTATCAATTCAGAAGAGGGTATGGAGGCTTTTCAAGTCCCCATGGAGGCACTCTCTTGAGCATCAAAAGGGGGAGAAATCTCAACAGCAAATCAAACATAATTTTAGTTAATATATTTCTTAGTTATTTCAGTTTAATTTTTTTCCCTCCCCTCACGTGAACCATTTTTCATGCTATTTCCAGTGGTTACAATTTCCTAGCCTCTTGAAACTCCATCTACTCCAGCACTGTGGGACCTAATCAAGTTTTCCAAGCAGTTCCATGCTGTGTTGTCAGCACTTTGGGACAGGAGAAGACAGTTCTAAAAACAATACTGGAAAAACTCCTGTGTTTGCCTCTTTTGCTATTTCGTCTGTCATTGGTTCTCTCTCTTACTTCTGGCCTGCCAGTCAGTAATAAAACCTCATCTCCTAATGGATAATCTGGGCATTGGATGTTTCCAAACGTGCTGAGGTTGAACTTGGTGACTTCACTTAAGTAGTTTATTATTTCAGCTCATTTGTTTCGTGGCTCTTGATTGTCTTGGGTTTTCCAGATAGTCACTCACATCATCTACAAATACGGCTGTTATTCAGTCATTTCAGTCAAATACAACTCTTTGTGACCCCATTTGGGGTTTTCTTGGCAAAGACACTGGAATGCTTTGTCATTTCCTTCTCCAGCTCATTTTACAGATGAGGAAACTGAGACAAACAGGGTTAAATGACTTGCCCAGGGTCACACAGCTAGTAAGTGTCTGAGGCCAGATTTGAACTCATAAAGATGAGCCTTCCTGATTCCAAACCCAGTACTCTTATCCACTGTACCCACTTAGCTGCCCTAAAAACAGTACTATAATACTATTTCAATATCTTCATTGTCAATGTTTTTCCTTTTATTTTCTTTTTATTGGGGCAGCTAAGCGGCTCAATGGATGAAACGCTGGGACTGGAATCAGGAAGACCTTATTCAAATGTGGCCTAAGTCATTTATTAGCTGTGTGACCCTGAGTAAGTCACTTAATTTCTATTTACCTCAGTTTCCTCAACTGTAAGAAGAAGATAATAATACCTACTTGTCAAGGTTTTTGTGAGGATCAAATGAGACTTTGTAAAAGTACTTAGCAAAGTACCTAGTAGGTGCTATATAAATACTTATTCTCTTCTCCTTAGTGCTACAGTGGTCATTTCTATTTCTACATTGAATAAGTGTAGTGAAAGTGGACAACCCTGATTTGTAATTGTTTTTATTAAAGAATGCCTTTGGTTTTATCTATTCTACATTATAAGAGGATGACCAGAAGGGTGAAGGGCCCTGAGTATGTGCCATACAAAAGTCAGTCGAAGGAACCAGGAATGCTGAGCTTGAAGAAAAAGAAAATTTAAAGGGAACATGATGGCTGTCCTCTGGTCTTTGAAGGGCTATCATGTGAAGGAAGCATTAGCTTTGTTCTGTCTGGCCCCAGAAGACAGAATGAGGAGAATGGTTAAAAGTTAGAGAAGTAGATTTTGGTTCAGTATAAAGAAAACCTTCCTGATAATTAGGGTTATCCAAACATGGGAAGCTCTAACTTGGAAAGTAGATTTCCCCATCAATGGAGCTCTTCAGGTGAAGCTAGATGCACATCTATGAGGGATGTCGTGGAAGAAATTTTTGATCAAGTATATGTTAAGACCTCTGAGGTTCCTTATACTCTTAAGATTCTGTAATTCTGGATCTGAGAGGATTCTAGTCATGGACAAAGGACCAAGCAGAATGCAAGTGGAAAATGAGGGTTTAGACTGAACCCTGATCTGTATACCATCATCTGAGTGGAGTGAGATTCACTTCAGCAAGGCAGATTTTACTTTGAACCCCACCTTATTATATGACTTCTGTCAATTTTAAGGTACTTTTACAATTTTAGGGAGAGTTATAATAGAGGGCTTTTTTTTTTTACTTAGAAAGGTGGATCACTCAATTTTTCTAAAAATTCCCAGTAGGCTCTTCTCTTTTGCATTGGGTTAAGTCTTCTGTTGCCAAACCCTTCCCAACTAAGCTCAACTCGAGCTTCATGCAGCCTCTCTCAGGGAGACAGGCTAAGGGAAAATGGAAACAGAATTATAATATTTAGAGAGAAGCTGCCTGATTCAGTAAAACTCTTTTTAAAAAATTCAGATTTTGCCATTATCATTTATAAAAAGAAACTCTATTAATAAATAACATCTTTGTGTTACTCCCTACCCCATCCGTTGCAGATATCTTCTACCATCTCATTAGCCTCCCCTCAGGGTTGGCCTGAAGGGCACTGGGACCCTAGGTAATTTTTTATTTTTGGCAATCCCCTCCCCAAAACAACAAAGCCAGTTCCCCACTGCTTTCTCTTCACCATTCCTCAGGTTGTCCCATCTCTCTAATTGGTATTCATCCAAACGGAGAACAGTAGCTATCAGTTCTTGATGATTAAAAGCCTTGTGAGACCTTGTGATAGCAGCAAGAGTTGGCTCTTGTATCTACCATTTAAAAGAGATGCTTGAATGTGGGATTCTGGTTTCAAAGAGGTACAGATGGATGGCATGGTGCTTCTGCCATCTGAATGGGTCACCAGAACATAGGGAGTGAGGACACCGAAATCCCTCCACAGGCTGGCTGGTCCCAACGATGCCATTTTACCTTGCATTTTTTTTCTACTTGTTCTGATTCTGTGGGGCTTGAACATCACTAAATGATTGGGATTATCTGACCTTTAGATATCACTTTGTATTTCAAAGTGCCTTGTGTTAATTTATTCATTTTTCTTCCCAACCTTCCTATCCCAGTCATGGGAACCCTCAGAATTCACAATTCCTGACTCCCTACCCTACACCAGTTTCACTGCCTAGCTGGAAATTGAATATTCTTCTGAAATTTCTGCCTTCACACTAATATTTATGTGCTTATCAGCAGGTAGCACAGAGATACAAGTAGAAAATGACTTCTATTCTGAAAGACCCTTAAGGTCTCCTGATTGAGGGAGAAACATTTATGCCAGATTTATGAGCACACAGTGAGGGAGGCTTTTTCTTAGCGATGTAGCTGGGCAAAAGATTTTGAAAGCATGTGACTTGGTCTCATGGAGCTACCAAGTATGTTTGGCCTGTACCAGATTTGACAATCCATGGAGTAAATGGTAAATACTTTTGAATACAGACGTATACTTTATAAATAGCTCTGGCAGGATTTTAATTCACAAACACTTTGAGGGTTTTTTAAAGTTTAAAATTTTCTTTATTTGTACTTTTCCATGAGGCCTTATTTGAACAAACACAAATGTAGTGGTGGTAGTGGGGTGGGGAGGGTTTGTTAGAGAATGGAATGAGATCCAGATTAAACAAATATAAGCAGGCCATTATACAGAAAGTGGAACTAAGCAAGGATGAAATGAACTGATTGAAACAGTGGAAAGCAGCTTGTAAAGTCTGAGTGTAGATTCTACTTTTAAAATTCATTGAGCTCTATTTACCCCTATCCCCTTAAATGTGGGCTTCATGTTTCACCTGAGGAGAGATGGATAGCACTGTACTTCTGCCAAATGGGTCACCAACTCCTAGCATGTGGGAATGAACAAAATAAAGAGAAGATTCTGATATCTGCCTGGTTTTATCCCAACAACGTTACAGAGGTTCAAGAAGGTTACCATCTGGTCATCCTCTGAGGTTAAAGGAAGCATGCACTCTATGGTGCTGTCCTCCCTTTCAGGAAGTCCTTTGTCTGCAAGGCTTCAGGCTATGAGCAGAGAGAAATGGCCTTTGCTTCATTAAAGAAAGAATAACTAAGAGGTCTCTGCAGAATGTATGTTATCAGCAAAATTATGCCCACCCTAAATATTCTGAATCAGGGCAATCACTCACTGGAATTTGTGGGGGAAAGGTCATAGAGCTGCTGGGTATGGGCAATGACTCAGGAAGATTAGGGGCTGGTTGTGCCCTCTGGTGCTAAGTAGAATCTAAAGTACTTATATATTGAACATAGTCTTCTACTAGAGGAGCTGTCGTGGGAAGCCACTAAAACCTGGCTGGCACTCAGGAAGCATGAGTAATCACCGCTAGACCTGCCTGCTGATCAGGAACACAAGGCTGACAGGGAGTGTTAGCAAAGAACCATTAGGACGGACAGTAAGAAAGAGAAATGTAAAGTGATATAGGTCGCCTTGCCCCACTAGCACAACTAGAACAATGAAGGAAAGAAGTGTTCTCTCTGGAAAAATACAACTGTATATACTTTTCTCTCTCATTTTCTTTAGAATGGTTATCACAGAACATACCGTAAAAGCCTCTGGGCCATTTATTATTGGCAATTCAGCAGTCCCTGTGCTATCTCTTGGATAAATCAGTTCAGATCCCTTCCAATTCTAGATCCATGATGCTAAATTACTGTAACCTATGACATTTTGATCCTTCCCACGGATATGCCAGGGAAGTTACTACAAAATGTCTTGTATGAAGACAAGAAGGGACTTTCATGACATAAAGCATATATGGTTCCTATACTTGTACCTCTAAGTTTGAGTCCTACCCTTACTATGGACATTATGTATATTTAAGAGAGAATGAGCCCCAGGTTTTAGGAGATAATGTTTTATATCAACTCTTCTTAAGATACCACCTTAGTAAATGTCTTTACTAAAAAACAAACAAACAAAAAAACCTATTTAAATCTACTGGCTGATTGTTAATGAAAAGGTCATCAGTGGGGCTTGGGAGCTATAGTAGTAGGAATGGCCACCCATGAGATTAATTCTAGAATATAAGCCACTCTCCAGGGACCTAACCTGCAAGAGTGGGTACAAGTTGGAAGACTAGGCTAGAGTGGGGTATTATACTAATATCCTTTGCTCCAGAGGATAATAAAGAGAATTCACAGGTGATAGAGACAATAAGAAATTTCCTGTTTCTTCTGCCTCCTTCCCATAAAGTACTTTGTCCTACCTAACTGAACCACTTCTGGAATTCACATGATTCATTGTCATTGCCATCCCAAAATCATGATCCTTGTGAGATCCCCATGGCCTTCTGAGGTAACTAGTGCCAGTGCTGGTCAAGCTTTATGTTAAAAAGTTGATTTGGAGAGTTAGAGATTTGGAGTCTAGCTAGCTTCTGTCTTGCTGGCAATCAAACCTATTGTTTCATAGTCAGTCGGTAATCTGTTTGTCAGACCCTTGCCAAATACTAACATTAGGTCTAGACTGTGTCCAAGCAAGAGTAGTGGCTGATAACTACACTAAGTATAGGTATGTATTTTGCACTGTTTGCTTTTTTTCCTTTCTTAGAAAGAGGACAGAACACAAAGTAGAAGAATTTGATCCAGCCACACAAGTACAGAAGATAGATCCTTGTGAGTTTAAGTATAAATTTTTAAGGAGAAAGGTGTACTGTAAAATGTTTCATTTTTTTGGTATAAACATTATTTGCATTTTGGAGAAAAAAAGAAAGAAGAAAAGTCATGCTTGTGGGGGAGAAATTGGAAGAAAAATGGAAAGTTTCACACATTAATGGCAGAACCATCTTCGACTACGCAAAGTCAACGGAAGATTTCTACTCTGAGAAGATGAAGTTATAGTTTGGAAAACCTGACACCTTGTCAGCCCCATTAAAGAAGTCTATAACAAAAGGTTTGAGCAGAGCAATGAGAAACATTAGGGTAAAACTCATCAGCCAAAAAAACACTTAGAAACCTTGCTGTTTTTCTGGAATCAAACAGGACAACAGTCATTGGAGATAACGCTAAGGCACCTGGAGGTATACGGCATAGTGCAATGGATAGAGCACCAGACATGGAGTCAAGAAGACCTGAGTTCAAATTCAGACTCAGATACTTATTAGTTGCATGACCCTGGGCAAGTCATTTAACCTCTGTTTGCCTCAGTTTCCTCATCTGTAAAATAGGGATAATAATGCACTTACCTCCCAGGGATATTGTGAGGATCAAGGAAGCTTTTCAGTGGCATTTGTGTCTAGAAATGGAAATTTTCAAGCATGGAAAAAGTGATATAGAGGGGAAAAGCGAATCAGGAAAAAATATACTCAATGACAACAAGATAAATGCAGAGAATTAAAAATATAACTGATCTTTGTGTAATTATAATGACCAAACATCCCTTAAGAAGAAAGGAAAAAATACATCTTCTTCCCTTCTTTGCAGAGGCAGGAAACTATGAGTATATAGAACACTGTATATACTACCAGATTCCATTAATGTTGAGTACTTTTGTCAAAGTATTTTTTTCATTCTCCCTTTTTTTATTCTTTGTTACAAGGAATGACTAACTGAGGAAAGTGGGAGGGAGGAGGAAGAGAATTTATATTCAAAAATGAAAATGATTACAAAACCAAAGAGATGTTCATACTTTTTTTAAAAAAATCTCATCCTTGTGGTACCTCAAGTGGAATGAATTGACATCCATCTACACCTCCTTTTTATCTTGATACACTCTCATCTTTAACCTTCCATGAATCTTCCCTGACACCCAACCAATGTGCTGGAGGCTTTCCTTGTTTAAAATGATATAGGTAACTGGTACCTCCTCTTCCTATCATATGTTTCCTGGATAAAAACTTCTGGCATTCAAGTCATAGTCGGGTAATATGATACAACCCAGTGTACCATACATGTCTCTATTATCTTTCAGATTACCCATAACTTTTAACTCTTTGGAGATTGCGGCATTACTTAATTTAGTCATAGTATGATAGGATTATCAGGCTAGAAGGGGAAAGGATCTCAGAGGTCATATACTCCAGGTGATATAGCATTATTTCCAGAGGAAATAAGAGGACAGGATTTGGAATCTGAGAAGCACAGCTCACTCTAACACATCTACCTGTATGAATTAAGGTTGGAAGGACACAAGGATTTATTGGGCACCTATTATGTTCCAGGCACTGTGCTAAACACTTGACAAATAATATCTATTTGACCCTCATGACAACCTTGGGAGATAGGTGCTATTATTATCCCCATTTTACAGTTGAAGAAACAGAGGCAGAGGGAGATCAGGTGACTTGTCCAGGGTCACACAGGTAGTCTGAGGCCAGATTTGAATTTAGTTCTTCCTCACTCCAGGTCCAGTGCTCTCTCCACTGTGCCACCTCACCTGATGTAGGTAACTGGTACCTCTTCTTCCTATCGTATATTTCCTGGGTAGTAGCTTCTGGCATGCAAGACATAGTCTGGTAATACAATACCTTGGGCAAGTCAACTAAACCTACGTGGACCTCGGTTTTCTCATCTTCAAAGTGAAGTGTTTTGGCTAAATGACCTCTGAGTTCCCTTACAGCTATAAATCTATGAATTTGATTTGCTCATAAAACAATGATATCTAGTATATTTAAAAATATCTAGTACATTTAAAAAATGTAAAGGGTGGGAAGAAGAGAGAAAGAGTAGGAGAAATTTAAGGAAAAATCTTTACTTATTGTTCCCTGTTTAGAGAGGCAACCAACAAGATGCTCAGGGCAGGGGGTAGGAGTCAAAGAGCATGTACTGTTTTGTTTTGAATCTCCCAGTCTTCACCTCGGGTTTTGGATGGCTGGAAGTGCAGTGAATTTCACAGACCTAATCCTGCTACTGAGCATGAGTGCTTTGACCTGCTTTACTTTTTACCTAGGCCAATTTGTCCCACTTTAAGTGTCCTGTTGACCGCTACCTCAATCCATCCCCAAACCTTGTTCCAGGATATTCACCATATTGGTGCCAGACTTAGTGACAATACCTAATTGGCTTAGCCCACTCCCACTCAGAATTTCTGACCTCAAGCAACTCATCAGCCTCAGCCTACAAGGAATTACACATCAGGCTTATTTTGTTTTCTGAATTTTTCCTTTTGTCCTCCCTCAGGACTTAACATTTCTAAATATGTAACATTTACTAGGTGGAAGAGTAGATAGAGTGCCAGCCTGAAGTCAAGAAAACTCATCTTCTTGAACTCAGATTCAGCCTCAGACACTTACTAGCTGTGTCACTCTGGCAATGTCACTTAACCCTGTTTGCCTCAGTTTCCTCATCTGCAAAATGAGCTGGAGAAGGAAATGACAAACCACTCTAGTATCTTTGCCAAGAAAACCCCAAGCAGGGTCACAAAGAGTAAGACAATACTGAAAAATGAGTAAACAACAACAAATAAACTACCTGAATCAGGTGACCAAAGTCAATCTGCTGTCCCCACCAAATTCACCTGTTTTATGGCTGTGAGCACAACATGGAAACACAAATCATGGGTCAAATGTACCAGCTGCACCCTGAAGAGCGTTCTCAGTTGTCTTTCTTTGGGGGGCTATTATCTTTGTTTTGGATCAGAAGGGCTATGTTGTATTTACACAATAGGGGGAGGACTTTCTCAAGTATATAGATATCCAATTGCTTGCAGCATCATGTGCTTTCCAGAAGTCTCAGGAGAAGGGAAGGGCCAATGAGAATGCTCTTCAAGAAATATATACTCCTGATTAAATCCTCATAGAAAATCTCTTTTCCTTTCAGATGCATCTCAGACACCATCTTCTTCATTTTTCAGCCTTTTCTGATGCCCCCAAACTACCTTATATTTACCTACAGATACTTTGTGTATGCATCTATGTGTATTTATCAACTTTATATTCATGCCACATATATTTCTATACGTATATCTCTATCAATAGAATGTAAGCTCATTTGCTTCATTCTTTGTACTTGTATCCCCAGTGCCTAGAACTGCATCTGACACATAGAAAGTGTTTAATAAACACTTGATTATTAGACTTGGCAGTCAGGAAAATGTGGGTTTGAATCCTGCCTCTCACACTTGCTAGCCAGCTATAAGAGCTAGGGTAAGTAAATTAACCTCTGTAAGCCTCAATTTTCTCAAAATAAGGAATGAAATGGCCTCTAAGGTGACCTCCAGCTCTAAATCTATGAGACTCTAAGTCTATGGGCCTATGAACCTGGTCTATCCTCTGCATATACCTATGATCCAAAGGCATAAACAGCTTTAGGATAGTGGGGAAGGCAAAGCTGTGGAGAAAAGGGAAAGGAGCCTGTATAGCCATTTATACTGGGAGAGTGTCTCAACATTTCCCCTCTCACAGGGGCTGTCTGCAGCCCATATATTTCAACTGGAGAGGGAATGTAATCATTGCTGGTATTGACCAACCCATTTGTGATGCGGCTGACACCAAGTGATAAAGTGCAAGGGAAGCCAGAGGAAGAATCAGTTGGGATCTTTCTTGCAGAAACGAGACACAGCTGGTACCCAGGATCCCCAGGCGTGTTTCTCCAGGATGGGAGCTCTGTGCACTGCTGGGACCCCTCCCTATCGGAAAAGAAAACTAGTAAGGCATGTCCTTTCTACGTCTCCTTGATATATATTCATTTGGTGTGGCTGCAGTCATGTTTGCCAGTGGTCCCAGCATATGTCACGCCAAGAGAGGGTATTAGTGATTAGCTAAGTGCCCTAGGCTCATCCTCTCTGCCTGCCGGGAGCCAGCATTTCCGAAACCATTCCCTCTCAGTGTGTGTCTGGGTCAGAGAGGATACTCTGATATGACTTGTTCCCCCCAGCCAGTACTAAAAGATGTAAGCCAGAAAACTTTTCAAGTTTTACACCTGCTGGGGCTGGGGGTGGGGGAGTGGTGGAGGAGAATTGGGCAGAATTGTATGTTCCAACCTTGAGGGTAAAAACAAGAGGGATTCTGAAAGAATACATTTTTTCTACAAGTTCAGAGATGCATTCAATCTCCTTACATTGACCTTGCTACAAAAAGTTTCTTTGACACCTTCCCCCATGACCAATTCTTTTGGACAACCAAGAGAAGAAAATGAGTCCTCAGTCGGAATTGGATAACATGATAATGTCGTTCATTCATGTGAAGTCGGATTCATTTTCACATTTTATTCGGTATTGTAGGTTGATAAGCAATTTGCCCTGTAAAATAACAAATCTTCTTCTTTTCTTCCTCAGCAGAGAGAATAATTTCAAGTGAATTATTTCAAAATTTTCAAAGCAAACTGAATTTTTCTTTCATTTTTTTCTTTCATTATTAGAGTACCAGTGCAGTGAATGGTGTGTTGCATATGGAGTCAGAAAGATTATATCCTCACCTCCTAGCTGCGTGACCCTGGGCAAGTCACTTGACTTCTGTCTGCCTCAGTTTCCTCAACTGTTAAATGGGGATAAAGGCACCTATCTCAATAATATTTGTAAAGCATTTTGCAAACCTTTGAGTGTTATTTAAAGGCTAGGTATTATTATTGTTGTTAAGGAGAAAATATGCATAAACACATACTTGTACACAGAATATGAAATGCCCCTTCTCTCTGAACATCACCCAGGTCTCTACCTGCTACTTGTCCACAGATAGCTCAGCAGCTGTGGATGAGCTGGTTATGTGGTCATAGCTAGTCATTTAAGCTCTCCATTTCTTCATGTATAAAATTATATTGGTCTAGCTGATTTCTAAGATCTCTTTGCTTACACTTGCTGTATTGCTTTTCATTGTGCCATCATAAGCTCACCTATACCTACAAATGACTTTCCTGAAAATAATTTGGATAAATGTAAGTATTAACCATCATAACTATTAACCAAGACATTTGGAAAAGGTTCGGTGTTCTGAGATGAATAAATTGGAAGAGAATTTAGTGCAAAGGAATTTCTTTGTGGAACCTAAGAGGATCCCTCAGAGCTATTTATCTGATAGCACCTAGAAGGATTTCCATATGTTAAGATTTTGTTATTTGTCCTTTATTTGGAAGAGGACCAGGGACACTACAGGGTGATGTCTTGACTGTGAACTGGATTTATGTGAGGCAGAGTTGCAGAAAGTCCTCAGTCTCACTCTCTCTTCCAGAGTTATCAAAGTCCAGAGGCAGGACAAAAGTGAAGACACCTGGCTATAGCCCAGGATGCAATGGATGATCTTGGCATCTTCCATGTCTGACAAAGCTCTAAGCATTCCACAGTGCCTGCTTTAGCAGCCTTCATAGCTATTGGAACAAATTGTTCTCATCTGCCCATTCTACCAGAAGTCTTCACACACTTGGAATACCTATATACCTAACTCACTGACCAGTTTGAGGCCTGTTGATTACCCTCAACCTGTTTTAGCCTGTCTGCTGAGACAGTTTACTAGGGTGTGGTCACCACACATGCTATAGCTTCTTGGAGCCACAGGTGAGAGTTGAGAGCCAGGTGAACATTAAAAGATAAGTAGTCCTGAAAAGGGCTCAGTAAGACATCACAGCAAGGTGGTAGTCTTCCCTGAACACCTCATACACCCCAATCATGATGCTGAAGAAGCATCATATGTATCCTTTGACACTGTTAGTTGTGAGGGCTTATGGAAAATTATGTCAAAATTTGGTTGCCCAGAGAAGTTCATCAGCATTGTATGCCAACATCATGATGGCATGTTTGCCTGGGTTCTGGATAATGGACAATGCTCTCATGCCTTCCCAGTCACCAGTGGAGTGAAACAGGGCTGTGTGCTTGCTCCCATGCTTTTTAGCATGATGTTTTCAGCCATGTTGTCAAATGCTTTCAATGAGGATGAACATGGCATCAAGGTCAACTATCCTACTGATGGTAAGTTCTTCAATTTGAAAAGGCTACAAGCCAAGACCAAAGTGGAAGGAGTGATGGTGCATGATTTTCTGTTTGCAGATGGTTGTGCAATCAGTGCAGCCTCTGAAGCTGAGATTCAACAAAGTATGGATCAATTCTCTGCTGCTTGTGCTAAGTTTGACCTTAAAATCAACATCAAGAAAACACAGGTGCTCCATCAGCCACCACTACACCATCCATATGTGGAACTATCAGTTACAGCAAATGGAGAAGTTTTGAATGCTGTGGATAAGTTCACTTATTTCAGTAGTGTACTTTCCAGGGATGTTCACATTGTTAGTGATGTTGATGTATGCATTCCAACAGCTAGCTCAGTGTTTGGGAAGCTCCAAAGGCAAGTATGGGAGAAAAGAGGTATTAAACTGACTGCCAAACTAAAGTACTACAGAGCTGACCTCATTGTTGTTTGCCTATGAAACATGGACAGTCTACCAGCGCCAAGCCAGGAAACTAAATCATTTCCATTTGAATTGTCTCAGGAAGATTCTGAAGATCATGTGGTAGGATAAGATACTTGACACTGAAGTCCTTACTCGAACTAAACTGCCAAACATTCAAACTCTGCTTCAGAGAGTGCAACTCCAATGGGCTGGCCATGTTGTTTGAATGCAAAACGTACACAAAGAATATTTTATGAAGAACTCACACAGGGCAGTGCTCACATGGTGGTCAGAAGGAGCAATACAGGGACACTCTCAAGAACTTTGGAATTGATTGTGTGACATGGGAGATACTGGCACAGGACCTCTCAGCATGGCATGCCCACATCAGAGAAGATGCTGTGCTCTATGAGAAAAGCAGAATTGAGACAGCTCAAAGAAAATGTAGGATACACACATTTAGATTATCCACCCCAAATGTTCACATGAACTATCTGTGCCCGACCTGTGGTAGAGCATCCCAAGCTCGTATTGATCTGATCTGCCACAGTCGGACACACTGAAACTTAACTCAAGCATAGTGATTTCATTTTGGTCCTCTTTGAGAATGAAGGACAACAACCAAGCAACCAACCATATCCTGAACAGAGACTGAGGACTGCGTTCAATCTGATACTCTGTCCCCTGTGTAACTTGGAGCAAATTATTAAAACTCCTTGAGTCATTCACTGGATTGTAAGTTCCTTGAAGGCAGGCTTCTTTTTATATCCCCAGCATTTAAAACAGTGCCTGGCACATAGTAGATGCTTAATAAATGTTTATTGATTGATTTATCAATAAAACTAGGGGGTTGCTCTTGATTGCCCTCTTCCAGTTCTAGAGCTATGATCATATGATGTCGACCAAATTACAGTTCTGAAAGAAGACTCAGATGTCAAGAGAATAAGGATGACAGTGAATATAAGTCTTAGAGAAAGGCAATACTGCTACTATACATTAGTACATCTTCACACCAACAACACAGATGACAACTCCACCCAAGCCTCAGTAGGTGATCTTTGGAAGATGCTGGGACCAAAAAAATTCATTACCTGGTAGCCAACTTTCTGATAAGGAGCCCCTCCAAACTTAGTTCAGCTGGGTTTTTGGATGCCTGATGGGCAATCTATTGCTGGGTCCATCCTGTAAACCTTCCCAGCTTGACAGAACATGACAGAACTTAGTTTTCAAGGATCCAAGGTCATCTTCTAGACAACACAAGGAGGCATCCAAGAACTCTAGCACAGAATGGCTTCTGCAATACTTAATGTCTGCCTCTTTTCTGTGAGCATTAGCTGCAGAAAGGGGGTATGAGGGGGTGTGGAGGACTTTTTATAACAATCAGGGCAATAATATTCAATTATTTCACAGAATAGCAGAGGCAAATTATAGACAATTTCACTGACTATGTACCTCGAGAAAGGTTTTAAAGGTTGACATGTACAAATGTCGAACCAATATTACTTTGAAGAGGGTAAAAACAATGATGACGGCATTTAAAATCTTTTCTAGTCTCCCTCCCCACATACACTTAAACACTTACTTCACTTTACTTCCCTTCACTTGCTCTCTGTTCCTATTCCCCAGACTTGAGTATGCCATCACCCACTTTAGTGCCTTTGCATGGGTTGTACCCCAAGCCTGGAATGCACAACCCCCTCCCCTGTTAGAAGGACAAAACAGTAAAATGAATAGAATGCTTTTTCCAACATCAAATTATCTTTTTATTTAATTATATTTACAAATAATGCTTTAAAATCTTTTTATTATGAACTTTTAAAACAACGGACAAGATTATTTTGATATACATATATAAAATGTTTTGCAAACCTTAGAGTGCTATATAAATGCTATTGTTGTTACAAAAATAAACAAAGAGGACTGTCTGTGAAGTGGTAAATTAAACATATTTCTTATTGATTAAGAGATGGTAGGGACTACAGAGGCCATCTAGTATAATCCTTTCATTTTACAAATAAGGAAATGGAGTCAGGCAAGTTAACTAATTTGCCCAAGGTCAAACATCAGAATCCAGATTTAAAATCAAGTTCAATGCTCCTTCCCAGAATTTCAGTTCTTTCAAGGCCGGTACCTATTTTTGGTTACTGTCTGGTAGCTTTCTGGGTATTTGAGAGGCAGCATGGTACAGCTGATAAGCTTCATGGACCTGGAGTCAAAGACCTGGGTTCCAGGTCCACTTTTGGCATACAGTTATCAAGTCCATCCTTGAACTAAACTGCCAAGCATTCAAACTACTTCAGAGAGCACAAAAGCAGAGTTGAAACAGCTCAAAGGAAACAAAGGATGCACAAATATAGAGAATCTACCCCAAATGTTTACAGGGACTATTTGTTCCCTACTAGGGGTAGAACATTTTGAGCTCATATTGGTCTAATCAGTCACACTCAGACATGCTGCAGTCTAGCAGAGTGATGCCACCTTCGTCCTCCTTGAGAATGAAGGACAACAACCAACCAACCAGTGACCATGAGCAAGTCATTTAATCTCTATGCCCTCCCGTAACTCTCTCACTATAAATTACAACCAAGTTGCTTGGGTTGCCGATATCCACAGAGGAATTTCCTCCATTGATGAAATCACCTGAACCATTCCCTCCTCCAAAAAAATTCCCAGGGTCTTTCACATAATAGGTGCTTAATAAATGCTCACCAAACAGAATTGATTTAATAATATGTGAATGAAAAAGGCACAATACGTGACCTTCTTATTACTTTGGTGTCTAATAAGAGCTTTACTCAGAACTCTATTGAAAAAGCTACATTATAAGAAACAGAAGGGGAAGTATGGATATAGTACATTCTATTACATTGGAATGGCTTTATTCCTTTGACAGCACCTCTGCAATATTGAAAATCCAAATGTTAGCTTTCCCACATCTGGGTTTTATTGTTTTCTAATAACAACTGGAAGTGTGGATACTGTATTGTACTTGTTGCCGAAAAAGCAGAGATGAACCTATCTTTTGATCCATAAAACCTTCAAAATGGGAAAGTTTCAGGAAGCCATTTCAGATGTAACTTCAATGTCATATCAACTACAAATCTGAAGAGTTCATTCCAAATCTTGAAGCAGAGAACTTTCTCAGGTCGACAACTCTTTATTCTCTTGAGAGAGAGGAGCAGACAGACAGAGATGAAGAAACAGAGGGATATGGACAGAAAAACAGAACAGATATAAAAGGACAAAACTGAGGGGAGCCAGGACTACTGAGATCAAATGGGAACAGGAGAACAAAATAAGCATTCTTAAGGGCCTACAGTATGTCAGATACTTTTAAAAATATCATTACATTTGATCCTCACAATAACCCTGAAAGGAAGGTGCTATTATTATCCTCATTTTACAGCAGAGGAAACTGAGGCAGACAGAAGCCCAGGGTCAAAACAACTAATAAGCTCCTGTGGCTGGATTTGAACTCAGGTCTTCCTGACTAGAGTTCTAGTGCTCTATCCACTAGGACACCCAGCTGCCTCGTGTGAAATTACATTATTGTTCCTTACTTTATGCATTCATTCAAGGAATATTTTGCTTGAGTAGCTCAAGATATAAAATCTGGTAGACTCCAGTTATGGAGTAACATCATCTTGACTATGGTAGCTAGATGGCACAGTGACTAGAGCTTGGAAGCAGGAAGACTCATCTTCCAGAGTTCAAATCTGGCCTCAGACACTTACTAGCTGTGTGACCCTGGGTAAGTTACTTGATCCTGTTTGCCTCAGTTTCCTCATCTGTAAAATGAGCCGAAGAAGGAAATGGCAAAACTCCAGTATCTTTGTCAAGAAAACTCCAAATGAGGTCAAAAGCAGGACACAACTGAACATCAAAAGCTTGTCTTCAATACCTTATTCCTTTTTTTTATTTTAAGCTAGTGTTTAACATTAAAATGACAGTAGGTTCTACCTACCACCGCTGATAAGGCTGATACACTGATACACAGGGAGCACAAGATACTGAATTCACAGCATAATTTGACCTCCAAGAGTGAGCTTTATAGTTGGTAAGAGAAACTGAACTTTTCTTCATGCTTCAACTGCTCTTATCAAAGCTTTAGAAAAAGTCTTAACTGTTGTTACAACCACAGTAGCCATTCCAGGTAGACTACAAAAGGGAAAAGAGAGTCTGAAAATTAGAGAAAATATAAAAGAAAGAAACCTCTTATTACATTATCTGATTGACTAGGGAAGGCAAGAGGAGAAATATGAGTAAATATGGTATTTCATGACTGACAATAGTTTGGCCTTACTACTAGTGTAATTTAGAGGACTGGACTTTTTTTTTTAATGATTTCTGTATTTCAGGAAAATATTTTTAAATTTCACATTTGCCAAAAGAGGCCAAGTACATTCAGCCAGATTGATTGTTTTTACATCTGTTCTAACACAAATAGCCAATAGGCATATTATTTCCAGGCTCCTAAAGGTAAGTGAAAAGCAGAAGAGCTAATTCTTGGGTAGATATGAGATGACATCCTCTCACCATATTTGTATCCCATCATGTATTTTTTTCCTTCTACAGATGACACTCAAACAGAGCTCCCATTCACTAGCCCTGATCTCTTCCTAAGACCAGTCTGATCTTTCTGAAAATTGGAATTTACAGATCTGGAAGACTATCAGACTAAAGTGGCAAAAACTGTAACATTCAGAAGAACCAAGATCCTGGATTTGTTTGAGATAAGCTCTCAATAATAGAACCATTTCCAGTTTTGTTTCATTTCATTTTTTCCCCCTTCAGGCTTATTGTGAGACCCAACAATTCTTCCAAGCCCAGGCCCCTTTAGGGACTATAATGTGACTATGTCAAAAAACCATCTCCAGACTGTCAAGGCTGCTTCAGCTCCTGAAGCTGTTGAAAGCAGAAAGGGCCAGGGGAATGTTAATGGAATCCAAATCAGAGAAGGTACTAATCTTCCTTCATGAGTCTTTTCCATCTACAATATCTATGATTCTATTAAATGTTCCTGTTTGTCCTTCTAAACTTTACAGCCATTTAAGAAATCATCAGGAAATGAAATCAGGTCCAGAACGCAATCAGTGCCTTGAACTCCAGATTCTACTGATTTGTATCCCAAATACTTGCAAGATAAATTAGAACAGATATTGAGGCTTTACATGTAACACAAAGCTTTGTTCATAGTAGGCACTTAAAAATATTTGTTGATTGATGGACAGATTGATCTCCAACTATACTATGGCTATGCCTTTTGGGGGCACAATTGGATTTACTGTTAAGAATTTACTGTTAAGAATTGCTGGATTATTTTCAACCATCACAGCAATTGATTCCTAAGCAAAACATCAGTAACCAAATCCTTTATGTTATCCAGACCTAATGATGAAAATAATCAGAATCTGTCTAGTTATTCTGGTTACTAAAAGGATGGAATGGCTGTGAATTAGATCCACTTCTCTAGCAAACTGCTTAGCTACTGACCTGTAAATGGTTGATCCAGTTTTATGTGTGGAAATGGTCAAAGATTAATTATAGATCAGAACCAAATCTTGGGCCTAAGTCTTTTAAGATAATTTCAGCATAATGGCATTTTCTAGTTTTTCTGCACCAATTAACCAGCAACTCCCACTACTGGGGAAAGGGGAAAAGAAAAAGGGATTATTTTGGAAACTTACCACTCTTTACACAGAAACTGCATTCTTCTATTACAATAACTCTGTAAACATATCCCTATTCCCACTACTCAGGAGTGACCCATTAAGATACATGAAAGACGCTTGACTTATCAAAGAAGCAGGAGCCACGGTCTCTGACCATGGCACCCTTGAACTAATAATATGAACACCTATTAACTCTGATTTTCTCAGTTACTCTGCCTGTAAAATGGGGCTAATTCTATTTATCTAACTGGCACACAAAAAAGGATGTAAAGATTAATTATTCAGACTTTGTCTAGTGATCTGAAGATGAAAGGCTCTATATAACTGCTAAATATGTCACAAACAGAGGGCTATGACTTGGGGGGGAGGTGGAGAAATAAACAGCAGGCACAGATGAACTCTAAAAAAACAAAGAACCTATTCTCATGTAAATACCCATAATAATAAAGCTGCTAAAAGAAAGCTGAAGGAAATATAAACTAAAAACAGATTATTTTCCAGGAGGAGTCAGCAGATTTTATCAAGTTAATAAATTATTACAATAGAGTATATAAAATCAAACTCATGCAGAATCAGGCCAGAGAATATAATGTGTGGCTGCTGGGATTATCTAGTGGGAAAGATCTCATTGATTTTTGTAGAGCATTGGATCCTGGAGATTTTAAAATTAGGCAAGGATGATGACCCAGTTTGGGTGGAAAAAGCTTATAGGATCCCAAGGAAGAATACAGCCCAAGGAGAAGTCTCTGGAGGCACAGTTATTTTTAACCTTTCAGACCTGCATGACAGAGAGAGAATTCTGAAAACTGCATGCAAGAGGAGACATTTTAAGAGCTTCAGTATCCTTTTCCCCTGATGGTGACCCTGGCATAGAATTTAAAGGGGCAGACAGACTTTGCTTAGGAGTAAATGGGAACTGAAGAAGAACGAGACCAAGACTGCCATCTTATTTCCTCCAATGTATCAGAGAGGTGAGGTCAGATTTCTGTTAGGTGAGTGATATGACTATGAAATTCTTGTACAAAATAAAGAACAAACTGGATAAAAGTAAAAGACATTAGAAGTGTGGATGCTAAAATAAAAAAATCAATGTAAAAACTTAACAGAACAGCAAGTATTTCAAGAAGAAACTGTATTTTGGTTTTAAAATTATGTATCAAAAATGCTTGGGGAAAAAGTTTCAGAGGAAAAGAGATCAGGAGGCTCAATACAACAAGTGTTTCAAAAGAATATGTTAGGATGAATTGGCTTAAAAATTACCTCTGTGCTTAACTGGAAATATAAAGGAAAGGTGGCATGACAGAAAGGAAAAATGTGCTTGACTGGGCATCAGAGGAAACATACCTTTCAACCCTTCCTCACAGACTTAGCAGCTATGTCACCATTATCAAGGTATTTAACCTGAGTCTCAGTTTCCTCTTTTGTAAAATGGGGTTAATAATACCTGTTCTTTAGGCATTTTTCAATCATGTCTGACTCTTCGTGACCCCATTTGGAATTTTCTTGACAAAGATACTGGAGTGGTTTGCCATTTCCTTCTCCAATTTATTTTACAGATGAGAAACTGAGGCAAATAAGGAAAACGATTTGCCTCGGGTCACACAGTTAACTGTCTGAAGCCAGATGTAAACTCAGGTCTTCCTGATTGCAGACCTGGCACTCTATAACCTGCACCACCTAGCTGCCAATACCCTATTGTATCTAACAGAATTTCTGTGCTAAGCTAATGAGTAAGAAAGTTTACAAAATGTAAAGCTATGGAAAGGTCAAAAGTATGTAACAATTTAAGACTATTTGCTGATAAGGAAAATTCTGTTTTTTCAACGTCTCAAACTGAATTTATAAAAACTTAAGAATATATATTGAGTAGGGTCAGAGCTCTCTATATAGAACATTGTGGAACTGGTTACTTTGGTGGGATCCTTTATATTCATTCATTCAACATTTACTGAAAACTTAATATGGCAAGGTTGGTGATATATGCACGCTTTGCTTCCTACCTTCCAGCTAACCACCCTCATCTCCCTTCAATCCCAACCAGAACCATGGACTCTGAGCCTCGGTCTCCTGGCTCTGATACTGGAACTTTCACCTAATGTTGCCTCAATCAAGGCCATCTTCACATCATGCAACCACTCTTCCTTCTAGCTTCCGAGTGCTCTTCCTCCATTAAAATATAGGTTTCCTTGAGGAACCTGTTTTATCATCTCTTTTGCTTGCCTCAGTATCCTCTGCACTTAGTGCCTGGTATATAGTTAGCATTTAATAAGCTTTATCTATCTGTGAGGGATTGTAATAATAATAATTTATGTTTATAGGATAATGGCAATTACTTACAACTTTCCCTACAACAATTCCGTGAAGAGGAAACTGAAGCTCCAAAGGTTAAACATCTTACCTATAGTCGCACAGCCAGTGTCATAGCTAAGAAATAAACCTAAATATGGTCTTCTTTCCTATATATACCAAGTTGTGCTTCTTTATGCTACTTTATGATTGTAAATTTCTTCATATAGGTTGTCTCAAGTCACAAAGATGACTACTAAAGACATAGTCTCTCCCTCAAGAAACTTAGTCTAGTAGAAAGTTAAAAAAAGAAATCTCAAAAATGTATTTTATTTTAAACTTAACCATCAATAAAAATAATCAAATAAGCATACAAAATAAAAGGTAAAATCTTGCATGAAACCCCTAAAAAAGATTCAAGAAGGTAAAACCAAACAGAGAGAGTGGTATGGTAAAGAGAAGTAACTCTCTGGAATGTAAGGACCTGGGTTTAAATCCCACATCTGAAGTCACTTAACCTTTTGGGCAAATAACCTGGTCTCAGTTTCCCCAATGGTAAAATGAGGGGATTAAGCTACATGGACTCTATAGTTTTGTCTAATTCTAGATCTATGGACAGAAGAGAAAAATTAATTTTAAAAATGACAAACAGAACAATCTTTGTTTTGTGTCCTCTTCTGGGTCTGTCTAAAATCTACTATCTCTAGCTTTGTTTTTTTTCATCTCTTTCTTATTTTCAATGAATATGCATTTTGGTTCTCAAGACTTTGCACTCTATCTCCGTAGAATATTTCTATGTTTCTTTGCTTCATATTTCTAAAATTTATGGAAGTAGTGGATAGAGAACTAAACTTGGAATCAGGAACACGGGAGTTCAATTCCTAACTCTGACACTTCCTGGTTGAGTGACCCTCAGTAAGTCTATTTAACCTTTCTCAGCTTCAATTATAAAATAGAGTTGTTGTGAAGATCAAATGAGATAACATGTGCAAACTTTAAAGGGATCTATAAATGTGAACTATTACTATAACAAAACCACAATTTTTCAACCAATCCTCAGTATTCAGACATAAAGACTACTTCCAATTTTCTACCATTACAGGGAAGCTATGAACATTTTTTTTCAGATATAGCATTTTTTTAAATGGTTCTTGTGATAAAGTCCTAGCAATTAAGGCACTAAATTAATAGGTATGATGAGTTTGGAGCTGCAAGTAAAGTCATTGTGGTGCTTTAGTAATTTTTATGATTGTTATTCTGGAATTCCCAAACACCAACAAACATGAATTCCCACATACAAGTACAAAAAGAGATTTATACGTGAAATCACAAATTAGATATCTATTACATAATTGTTAAGTATATGATAAACCTGACAGTTTATTCAAAGCTTGATATGCTTGTCTGTGTCTACCTCTGAATTTCTTCCTGTTCTCTCTGTACTTATAAAAAATGCTTCAATGATACTCCTTTCTTTACATTTATTTATATTTGGGGGGCACTACTGTCACTAGTCTCCTTTCATCCAACACTCTTCCCCAATTATAAAACAAACATACTCTGTAACAAACAAGGCTATTCAATGAAAATAAATCTATACATGGGCCATGTCTAAACATAAATGCTTCATACTATAGATCTTAACTCATCATTTCCACATATGGTGACAATACCTTGTTTCATTCATCTTATGGAAGCACAGTTGGTCAATGTATTGATCAAGTCTTATCTTTCATAGTTGTTCTTTACAATGTTCTAGTCATAGTAACTGTATAATTATTTATAATTATCATAATAATTGTATAAACTGTTCTTTTCTGCTCACTTTACTTTGCCTAAGTTCACAAAGGTCTTCTCAGGTTTTTCTGAATACATGCCTTCTGGTCATTTCTCAGAGTGGAATAATCTTCCATTATATTCATAGGCCATGTTCAATCATTCCCCAGTTGTTGGACATTTCCTTAGTTTCCAGTTCTTTACTACAACACAAAGTGCTGCTACAAATATTTTTGTACATATGGGTTCTTTGAGCTCTTTAGAGTGTAGGCGTCATAGTGGTATCACTAGAGCAAATGGTTTAATGACTTCAGGAGAATAGTCCCAAATTATTCTGGACCAATTTCCAGTTCCACCAAAGTGCATTAGTGTGCACATCCTTCTCCAGCCCCTCCAATAATTATTTTCCATTTTGTCACCTTTGTCGATCTGAAAAGTGATACTGAATCTCTATAACTGTTTTAATTTATATTTCCCTTATAACTTACCTGAATTATTTTTCCATATGGTCTCTGAAAGCTTAAATTCCTTCCCCTGAGAAAAGCCTGTTTATATAACCTTTAACCATTTGTCTGTTGGGGAACATTTAAATCATTTCTCTATACATTTAAATTTATTTAAATTTCTCCATATATCATTTCTCTATATATCCTGGATATAAGACTTTTGTAAGAGAAATTTCCTCCAAAGATCTTTTCCCCAAACTGCCTCCCTTCTGCTATCTGGGTGAATTTTAATTGATGGTTTTCAATTTTATGTAATCAAAATTGCCCAAAATTGATCCTGTCATTTTCTCTACAGCTTTTTTGATCAAGAACTTCTCTCTCATATTCATGGTTGCATCCCTGGCTCCTTTATGGTACAAACCTTTACATCCACCTGGAATTTACAGTGGTGTGAGGCATAGGCCTAATTTTAATTTCTGCCAGACTGCTTTCCAATTTTCCCAGTAGTTCCTGTTAAATAGTTGGAGTTGATGGGATTTATCAAACACCGTGTACATATTCTGTACCCTTGTTTTTACTGTACACCTAATCAGTTTGACTGAATGACTTTTCTATTTTTAACAGGTACCAAATAATCTCAGTGATAACTGCTTTCTGGTGTAGTTTGAGATCTAGTACTACTAGGCCTACAAATAACATTTTAACAATTGCATGAAATCATCATTTCACAATTTTACTAAATTCAATCTCCATGAATTTTGGCACATCTTCAAGACTTCAAAAAGTCATTGATAGGGAGGAAATACCAGAATCTCTGGTCTGGAGCTTTTTTTATTTTCCTGGAGAGAACTCAAAACTGGAAGTAGTCCCTTTGAATTATGGTCCCACAGCAACTGAATGGAAGTTAATAACATTGTGGCATTTTGTCCAAAATCATTTCTCATCCAAGGTGGTACCAAGCAAAGTTGAGTACTAAGCCCAATGTTGATTCAACCTCCATCCTGGCATGCCTGAGTCTTAAAAAGAAACTTGAATATAATTGTTGAGGTTGCAGTAATAGCATAATGCTTTCCCCTAAGCAGGCTAGTGGTTTTTCCTAAAAAGTTATCAAATATCCTTGATACTTAATTGGTTCAGGCTTATCTAAGTAGAAAAGCTAAAAGAGCCTAGAAGAGTCAGAACTCCCCCCTAAGGTTTATGACCTGATACCAAAATGGTCAGCATAGAAACAGGGGAACTATGCCCAACTAAATCAATGCTTTATCCTTACTGAATATCATTTCCATGCTGTGGCTAAGTAAGCATCCTTTGGTTAACTGTTAGATGACATAAATGCCGCATTTCATTGTACTCTCAAATGCAAATCATTAGAATGGCCTAAAGTGAGGCCTGGCTTACAACAGTTATGAAAGGTGGTGTTTGTTTTTTTCTGAAAAGCCCTTTCATGCAAATATAGTCTCCCTGAAACACTCTTTTGGTATCACCTTTACACTGCTGACAAAGTCCTACACACTAAAACCTATGTGGTTGGTCAGTCACCAACTTTTATGCAAAATCAGCAATCAACCAACAAGCATTTATTAAGCACACATCAAGCCAACTATAAGACTAAATTAGAACCTAGGAGATTTTTAAAAAATCATTCGTTTGGTGAAAATTTATAGAGGGATAAATATTTGTAAGGCATTGAACTAGCTGCTATTGAGAACACAAACGATGGAGAAGACGATCCCTATTCTCAAGTAGTTCTTGAAATATGAGAACACTTTCTGCCAGAGTCCTTCTCATTCTTACCTCTTCCCTCTCAACTATCTCACCCTGAACAGAAACACTGTACTAGCTAAATCCCAGATGACTGTGGTCAGAATTGTTCAGATGACACAAAATTAAGACTGAAAGGCATTATAGGACCCTATTATCTCACAAGTAACTATTAAAAGTGTAAATAACTAATTAGAGAAATGCAAATCAAAACAATTCTGAGGTACCACATCACATCTATCAGATTGGCTAACATGACAAAACAGGAGAATGATAAATATTGGAGGTATTTGGGAAAATTGGAATACTAATGCATACAGTGGAACTGTGAACTGATCCAACCATTCTGGATTTGGAACTTTACTTGGAACAGCAATTTGGAACTTTATCCAAAAGGGCTATAAAACTGTGCATATCCTTTGGATGCAGTAATACCACTTCTAGGTCTGTATTTCAAAGAGATTATAAAAACGGGAAAAGGACCCACATGTACAAAAATATTTATGGCAGTTCTTCTTGTGGTAGCAAAGAATTGAAAATTGAGAGGATGCCCATCAATGGAGGAATGGCTGAACAAGTTGTGATATATGAATGTAACAGAATACTATTATGCTATAAGAAATGATAAGCACATAGATTTCAGAAAAAACTGGATTTATATGAACTGGGGCTAAGTGAAAGGAGCAGAACCAGGAGAATACTGTACACAGTAACAGCCACAATGTGCAAGGACTGACTTTGATAAACTTAGCTCTTCTCAGCAATGAAAGGATCTAAAACAACCTCAAAAACTCACAATTGAAAATTCTATCCACATCCGGAGAAAGAACTTTGGAATCTGAATGCAGATAGAAGCATACTATTTGTTCTCCTTTTCTTGTTTTTTTTCTTTTTCATAGCTCCTCTCATTAATTTATTTACATCATGACTAATGTGAAAACGTTTAATATGAACATATAAGAAGAGCCTATATCAGACTACATGCCGTCTAGGGGATGAGGGAGGGGAGGAGAGAAAATGTAAAACTCACACCTTAAGGAAGCAAATGCTGAAAACTAAAAATAAAAATAAGAAGTATAAATAACAGTATGTGCAAAAGATATGGCAATAACTTGTCATCAAATATATAAAGGCAGACCAACATTTGTCAAGTAACTGCAAGAACTTGACCTGTTCTACCTGGCCCAAAAGGAAAGAGCAGATGCAATGACTGGATGCAGCATCATAGATAAATTTTCACTCAAAGGGATTAAAACATTTCCTGAACAAGCTGTCCTAAAGCATAATGAGCTGCCTCATTACTAGAAAGTTCCACATTACTAGAGATCTTCAAGCCAAGTCTAAATGACTACTTGTCAAGAATGCTATAGAAAGGAGTCTCATTCAGGATTGTGGCACCTACAGGGTCCCTTCAAATCTTCAGTTCTATGAACTGGTAAAGCATTATGCTACAGCATAAAGAACACTAGACTTGGAGTCAAATCGGAGTCAAGCCCTAAACCTTTTACTTATGTTCTTATGTTCTTCATCTGTAAAGCTGAGGGAGATAACGACCACTATCTTTGACAGGACTCTTGTAAAGATCAAATAAGAAAATTATGTAAGATTTGTGAGCTACACAAAATACTATATAGATGTCAGTTATTTTTCTAAAGGGAGTTCATACAGCAGCATTCCGATAAAATTATTCCAAATTATTAATTACTAGCACAATGGCTTGTAATAGAATTTTAATAAATACTAGCCAGGTTTTTGGAGATCAGGTCAAATTAGTTAACAAATATTTACTAATATTTATTAATAGGCATATACTGTGTCAGCCAGACATAATGCTGGACTTTGGCTATGTCAAGACATAAAGGGAACTGTCCTTCTCTCACATTTTATTAAGGAAAACAACACAGAGCAAACATATCCAAATTACACACAACATAATTGAGAAGAGGGGACTGGGAGCTGGGAAATGGGGAAATCAGAAAAGGATTCATGTAAGAGGTAACATGACTTGAGCTTTGAAGGAAACTAGGATTCTGTAAAGTCGAGGTGATAAGGGAATGCATTCCAGGCATAATGGTCAGCCTGGCAAAGAAATGGAGACAAGGATACATAATGCTCTGTGACAAGTTAACCAGGCCAGTTTGGCTAGATGGAAGAGTACATGAAGGAGAGTAGGGTTATATAAAATAAGCCTGGAAAGGTAGGTTGAATGCAGGTTATAAATGGCGTTAAGTTCCAGCTGGAGAAGTTTGTATTTGATTCTACAAGCAACAGTGAAGGGGAAAAGAGAGAACAAGCATTTATTAGGCACCTACTGTGCACCAAGCACTATGCTAAGTAATTTACAAATATGACTCATTGGAGCCTCACAACAACCCTGGGACGGAAGTTCTACTTAGTTTTTACAGTTGAGGAAACTGAGGCAAAGGTTAAATGCCTGCCCAAGGTCACACAGTGTCTGAGACTAGATTTGAACTCAGGGCTTTCTGGCTCCAGGTCCAATGCTTTATCCACTGTGCCACCTAGCTGTCTAAAAGGAAGTTACTAGACTTTACTGAGCAAGAGGAGTGACATGATCATAGACCTATTTGTGCTTTAGGAATTCCCTTCAAGCAGCTGTGTGGAAGATGGATTGGAGAGGAGATTTAAGGCAGAGAGGTCAAAAAGGAGGCCATTTGAATAGACAAGAGGAATTGAGGACCTGCCTGACGCAGGGTGGTGACTCCCAGTGGAAAGAAAGGGACAGAAGCTAGAAATATAGCAGTATAATTAACATATGAGAACTTGTTGGAAAAGATGATCCCAAGGTTTTGAACCTGGGTGACTAGAAAGATGGCAGCACTCTCTGCTGGTGAAGTCACCAAAGAAGATAGCACAGAAAATAGCAAAGAGGGTCCGGGGCTGTATCCACAGATGGGGAGGAATATGAGCGATGATTCAGTAGACTAAGAAGAAACAGTCTGATAAGTAGGAGAACTAAGAAGAAGCACCATAAAAACCCAATAGAATGGTTATGGGTAGGGGCAAAATTTCAAGGATCTGAGCAATGTCTGGAGACAAACAAGTGAAGTTTGGGGGTGGGGGGAAATGAGTGGTGGAGGTGCGCCAAAACTTTTTTCTTCTTAGGATTATGTAGACGTGAGCATATATCTAAGTATCAGGTCAGGAGTTAGTAAAGGAAAAAAAATCAGATGGGACAAAGACAGAAAGAACGAATAATTGATGAGCTACCTGCTCCTTTCCCAATAGAAAAGCTAGAGAAAATACAATTTTCAGGTGTGGGAGCAGAAAGCAGGTGATTTCACCAGACATCTTTGATCTCAGCTAAGAAGGACTTAAGTTCATCAATAAATATCTTCACTAGCTGTCATATAGATCTTCATAAAATGCTGTATGTGTGTGTGTGTATATATATATACGTGTGTATATATATATATATTCATATTTTAATTCTCTTTTGCATATCCAAATTACAACTGACAAAAAAATTTTAATCTCCAGCCTTAAAGCAAATGATTGGGCTTCTCATTCAGTTTTTATCCCCAAAGAAAATTGCATAAAGTTTAAAAATGAAATATAGATTCATATTAATAAAATAAATATACAAAATTATCACCTTCTAAAGCTCACTTATTATTCCAAAGACATGAATGGCAGCTCAAAGTCACAGCATCATCAGAAAACACATGTAAATTTCAATATTCTAAAAAAGGGTTAAATGCCATTGATTGTCATGCATGAAATTCAATTTCTCAAAAAAAAAAAGCATTTATAACTTATTAAAACTCAAGCTGCTTTTTTTGAGGTGTGTAGAGCTAAAGTCTTTCAGAATAGCCTGAGAATCGTGAATAAAGAAAAACATTCCTGTGTTTATTTAGAGAGTATAACCCCTTGGAGCCAGCATTCCCACTAATGCATTTTACATTAGTGTGCCGCATCAGGAAATCCTGACTTTTGGTGCCAAGGGGGTAATTAATATCAGTTCATGTTTTCAAAATGGTTGTGTTTATGTGGGAATGAGGACTGAGCACTAACATGTAGAGCTTGAAGTATGAAAGCTTGCTGTGAAGCAAGATCTTGGGGAAGAGTGGAATACTGAAATTAATGAACAGGAAATAGGATTTCTATGGATAGAAGGATATTAGTACTGAGGAGGGGAAAGTCACAACACACACTTCTCTGCTCTTAAGCTACCAAGCAGTAACAGAAATGTTTCCCTGGAGGAGCTGTATTCGCAGGGGAAGAAAAGATAGACGCTTGAAAACTGTACACAGTATTTTGCTCCAATTGACCTCAGGAGTCCTCTGAAGTTACTAAATTTGTCCCTGCTGGATAGAATGGTTCATGAAGAGGGTTGGCTACTATCCCAAAGCATCTTTCAGTTTTGTGGTTCTGTTGACCATACCTGCTCACCACCTTCATGTTCTTCATCTGCTCACATGTCACAGGTAATTGTTTTGGCTATTAAAAAAAAAAAAATGCTTCCAAATTTCATCAGACTCTCTCCAATACAAAAGTATGAAGGTAAGAAAACTCAACTAATGTTAGTCCTCTTCAACCTTAGGTTATAACAAACACTCCTTCAAGGACACTTTGTAATTAATGGTCTTTATATGACAGAATCAGAGATCTAACTGGAAGAGCCCTTAAAGGCTACCTAGTCCAATTCCATCATTTTGCACATAAGAAAGCTGAGGTCCAGAAATATTAACTTACATGTTCAAACTCATGCATGTGTTGAGGCAGGATTAGACTCAGCTCTTCCGATTCCAAATCTTTCCACTGTAGCATATTCCCTTCTCCTCCTCTAAAGATTGTTGTTCTGAAAGGTAGTTTCAAATGAAACATTTGAGACAGCTGTGTTTTAAATAGCAAGAACTCCTGGACTGAGAAATCAAGAACCCAAGGTTTTTAAACTCTTTGTACCTCAGTTCATGACCCTAAATCTGTGACCCTGGACAAGTTACCTTATCTCCCCAGAATCTAGACTAGTTTTCATGAATTCTAAGGTGACAATTTCATGATTCTGTTCTATTTCATTCTTGACTAGAACTGGACCTGGCTACCACTAGAGATTCCACACAAACAAAACACATGTACATAGTTGTGTTTTAAAACAGATCAGTGTTTGCAGTTACTGTGGACACACAGTGGGGTCTAGGTTTGCTGACCACTTTGCAACCTAATGAAAACAGGTATTCTTGACTGTAACATATTTAGGTGAGGACAACTCTACAAACTTTATTTTCCACAGTCCAGGGGTCTCTATTACAAATGACAAATCAATTTTTACATTCAGAAAGGATTGTGTCAGAAGCAACAAAAGAGAGAAATTAATCACTACTTTCAAGTGTTTTTAGCATAAACAAAAGAAAAAGTATCAAACTGCAATACTATGGAAAGGCAATCTTGAAAACAGTGATATATAACTGCTGTGTAAACACAAAAGCTAGAATAGGAAGAGATGTAAAGCAAGAAAAGATAGGAAAATTATACAATTAGAAAACAGTAACTTTGTTTAGAATTCACAACAGTAAATAAACTAACCTCTAAAGAAAATCTGAAGGCAAGATTTTTCCATGGAGTACTTGTCTCTTAATTTTCCTTCTAATTTTAGTCAATCAAAACACCCAATTGAAAAAATTTTTTGTATCAAATGATCCTAATGGCTTAATATCTTACATAAATATGTATATATATACATAAATGTACATACAAATACACACATTTGTATATACATACATGTCTGCTAATATACATATTAGATAATTCAGACAGTGGTTCACTGTCCTATATGCTGTGTGTGTGTAATGTTATATGCATTGCATAAATACATATATTTGTGTGCATAATGTGTATACATAAATTACATATATGATACAAATATAAGATATCAAACTTCTACCAGAATTTTTTGTGCATGCGTGCACACACACACACACACACACACACACACACACACACACACACACTGAAGACATATATAAAACCGAAAGCCATTTCCCAAAGGCTTAATGGTAAAATGATATTTACAAAGTTCTCAAAATAATTACAAACTATTAACAATCATCTGAACGAACCAAATCAGTAATAATCAGAGAAATACAATCAAACAACCCTGAGGTTTCACCTTACATCTAGAAAATCGGCAAAAGATAGGAACAGTCAATGTTGAAAGAGCTGTGAAATAACAGGCACATTATTGGTGTAATTATAAATTGGTACAAAATTCTGGAAAACAATCTGGAATCATACCAAGAATATAAGTAAAAGATCCACACCCTCTGACCCAGAGTTTCCACTACTAAGCATATACAAGGAAGAAACTGATTACAAATTACATATCCATCTTTTGGAGAATAGCTAAGCAAACTATAATACATAAATGTAATAAAGTAATATTGTACTGTAAGAAATAAAAATATGATGAATACAGAGAGCATAAAAAAGATTTACATGAATTGTAATTCATTCACTAAATGTGAACTTAATTCACAAAGTGAATTAAGTGAAACCAAGATAACACACATGACTATAACAATATAAATGGGGGTAGGGGGAGCTATAAAACTACTGAAACTAAACACTGAATTACACAGAACTTGGCTTTAAATGAAAGTTCTAAAAATATATCCCAACCTTCCACCCCACTCCTTTCTTCTTTGCAAAGGGGTGGGGGGCATGGAGGAAGGGTCCATGGGAATGAAACATTGCATATGACAGATACCAGATTTTTTCAATGTACTGGCTTATTTTTGTTATTTTTTTCTCTTCTCTCATTTTCTTTTTTTAGTTCTTTGTTATAAGGGATTGGCTCTAAGGGAGAGAAGAAAAATAAAGCAAAGACTACGTAAAAACAAAAAAATTAATAAAAAATCTATTTTTAAGAGAGAATATTACACATAATCCAATACCTTCATTTCAAAAATGAAGAAATGGAGGCCTGGAGAGGTAGAGGCCAAGGTCCAAGCCAGAAATAAAACGTAGATCTCCTACTTGACTTCTATTCCTCTACATCACATTGTGAGTCAGGAGTCTTTAATTTGGGATCCATGAACTTGTTCTTTAAACTATTGACAACTGCATTTTGATATAATTGGTTTACTCTGTAATCTTATGTATTTCATTTTGTGCAATTAAAATATTATAAGGGGGTCTCCCATAGGTTTCTCCAGACTGTGTAATGGGTTCGTATACAAAAAAGATATCCCTATCCCCATCCACCCACTCCCTTTTCGTAGATCTTCTTGGCAAATCAGAAAGTGGTAATGGAATGCACTGTTGGTCTAAGATCTGTGTTTAGAGCCTGGACCAGATGCTTACTACCTCTGGGCAAGTTATCTAACTCAGATTCAGTTCCTTATCTGTATATAAAATGGGTATCAATAAAAGCATCTACTTCACAGGGTTGTTGTGAAGAGATAAAATATGTGATGAGCTTTGCATTAAAGTACCATGTAAATGCTAGGTACTATTATTAATAAATTAATACAAAACCACTCAGTCAGCTTTAGGGATAATCGCATTCAACAAACACTCTTCAATAAACTATGGAAAAATTTCAACTATTTTCAATTTGGGGGAAAAAAAACTTTTCAAATCTTGAAAGCATTCATTAATCTTAAGAAAAAAGACATCACCAATTACAGTAATCACAACTTTCCCATCCAATCATTTAAACTGTTATTTAAAATGGACTCAAGCAGATTTTAGAGCAGCATGAATTAAATGTATTTCAAGACTACAAACACAAATAACTTTATACTACTTATCATTTAAGCCCATTGTCACCAATACTATTCAATACTGTATTAGAAATCCTAGCAATAGCAATAACAGAAGAACAAGTCCCACATTCTGAAACCAGAGAGCTCATTAAGTCCCACCCTCTCATTTTACAGATGATGAAATCTGAATGTTATTTTCCTCAGTAAAAGAAATGTATGATAGGTTTCCTGATTCCCAGTCTGCTGTTTTCCATTATATCACTCTACGGTGCATGCTTATTTCCAGAAGTTCCCCATTTCCTCAAGTAGCAGATCTGCATGGGCAACAGCAAAGTTTGTTTGACAAAAGAATCAGTGGTTTCAATCTACTTTCGTAAATCCACATGGCAAAGTAAAAAACAATTTAATTCTCAAAGAATCTAGTACTTAACTTTCAAATTGTTGATCTATATTCACTTTTTGTTTTTAGTAATATGGTTTTTTTGCCTATACTATTTACTTTGATTTTATATCTTTATAGGACAGAAACTTTTGCCTGTTATAAACTTTTAAAAAATAAAACAAAAATATCATTTTCAAAATATATAATCTAGATGAGAGTACCAAATTTGGTAAGAAGCTATAGCTTGAGTTATTCTTCTAACAAGGTATCAAAGGAATAAGGTAATTTTTGTCACCACCAATTAAAAACTTTTACGAAATAGGACCGTTATAAAACAATTAAACCTTGCAAATGCACTAGTCTCCAGGAAGGAAGTCCTAGAGGAAATCCTGCTTATTAAAATTGCAATTTTAGTTTCCATTAAAAGGAGAATAAGACAACAGAAGATGGGTTGGCAAGACAAATTATTTCTTAATGTCAGTTGAGCTTATTTCAAATGAGATAACATATCTACACCAGGTTGGGTTCAGCACATTTTTTGTCTCCTCAACTCATTTATCTAATTCAGTCATCTTGATTATAGCCTCATGGACTTCATTTTCTAAGAAAGAATTTTGTAACAAACAGCCTACACAACATGCTGATTACTGAACAGTTAATTCTAATTAACTTGGGCATGGCAGGAGAATTTTGATAAAGTCCTAGAATACAAATACAGTTTTGCTTTTACTGGACCAACTTACATAAAAAACCCACAGCAAAGTCTCTAGGCAAGACAATAGAGTGAGAGAGATCTAATTTAAAGAAACAAATGAGAAAATTAAAATCACAAATAATTTATTCTTCCGTTAGAGTTGATACAGTTTTAAATAGCAATGAAGTACACAGTGGTGGAAAATTGGCACAGAACCTACAAGCACTTCAATCACAATAATGTTGTTCATGCTTTATCTGTTCAAACCTTGATGTGCATTTCCTACTGACCAACTTAAAAAAAGAAAAAAAATTTCCTTTTAAAATAAATGAATTTAAACTCCTCCATATGAGTACACTGTATGTTTTATCTCATTCAAATGCTATGGTATCACATACACTGAGTTCTTAGTTAGAAGTGGAAAAGACAAATTCACTAATAAAGAATTATACCCTTCCTTCCAAGGCATAGGCAAATGATAAAAATGGTGTTTTACCTTTAGGGTAATTATGTTTTCGAATTATAAATGCAAAATTGTTGTTGAAAACTCATGAATACATGGATTCCTACACAATTCAGTATTATTTTGAATTTAGCTGAAATTATTAGGAACAGGGAGTTCTCAAATAACTATTAGGTACCATGCTATTGAACAAGGTGCTGCTGCTATTTCACATGCAACATTTGTAGGCTTTAATGCATTTCACAACAAAATCTGATAGATACAGATAGATGTCCATCTATCTATCTATCTATATTTCACCATTAAATATTTTCCTAAACATTGCTTGGTCTCACATTAACCAATATGAAAATGGGACAAACACAAAAATGTCCCCTTTCTAAAGATATTCTTCCAATTAAGAAAATTAGATAAGGGTAAAGTCTCCTATGCTAAATTATAAACCAATTATTCATTTAATGGTTAAAAAAAATTACTAAATCAAACTCTCCTTGATATCATTTATTGTATCCTCCTGCTTATTTCAAAGCAGGTAAAATTAATACTTTTGGTCTATTTGTTTGTTTTGTTATTGCTCTTAGGAAGGGATTAACATTTCATTTACACCAAGCTATTAACAAAGAATTCTCATATTCAACCCAAAGTAGTTCTGTTATTGCCTCACATTTTAAACTGTATTATAAATGATCTTTACAAAAAGATTTCTCTCCACAAAACAAGGTGGCTTTTTAAAAATGTATTCTTTTGACTCAAAACAGCATCACATTGCCCTTGATTATCTCACAGATAACAGGGATTCAAATTTCCTACACAAGATCTGAACAGTGGACATATGGCGTGCTTTGTCTTCTCCCTCACCTTTATCTTTATGTTACACCATTTTGAGACCAACCCAATCAAGCATTTACCATGCTCGGATCCACATTAACAGAGGGTTTCTGATCCTGCCCATAGCATAGTATACTGCCTTGCATATGAAATAAACATAATATACAAAATATTGCTGCTGTAAAAAGTGTGCATTTCCCTCTTCCCCTTACAAAAGAATCTGTGGAAAAGTATTAAATTCCCTTAACCTTCATAAACACACAGAGCTGTTCACACCTTTCAGTCTGTAACAGGCCATTTGAAACACAGTTCTAAAATCATTGCAAATTGGCTATGTTGTATTTTCTGTCCAATGTTGCCATCTAGAGTAGAGATGTGAAATCAGAGGTTGGTTTTTTGGTTTTTTTGATACTATAGCCTTTTTACAACTAGCCCAAAAAGACTGCTTAATGAAAAACAGTCATTTATCCACAAGATTTTTCCAAAAACTAGACGGAATGAAATAGTTTCTTCACAGGGAGGTGTCCACAGTGCTGAGGTGACAATATGGCTGCTAATAGATACTGGCTACTGGAATGTAAGTACTTTTTTCACTGCTGGTAATTTCCATACTGACCCTAAAAAATAAAATTTTAAATATAATTAGATAATACGTTTAACCACTTCCTCCATTGGAACAAAGAATGAAAAATGACAGCTTGTTTTAAGATTTATCCTACTAAAAATTAACAACTGTGCCTTAAAGAATCAAGAACTTTTTATACTTAAAGGGGCAGAATCACCTTAGAGTTTCTTTTAAAAGTCTATATTTGACTTCAAATTATTTTGAGAATTGTGAATATGCAAGAAATTGTCAACTAAGTCAAACAGTAACTGTGAAACTATATTTTTAATCTACACTGATGTACAGAATATGTAACAGTGTGTCATCTCCTAATACTACTTAATTTAAGAACTGTGCATCACAGTAATCCTGAAAGATTTCCAATTTCTAGAAGGATAAAGAAAATAGAGTAGTGACTGCTTTCTGCCTTACTGGTTTTAAAAGATAAAATGGAAACCATGTTGCAATAAATAAACATAATTTTACTATGCATCACATTGAAACATATTTACAAAAATTTAAGTTCTAGATCTGTTTTACTCAGATAAAAATTTCTTACATATTCTGGACTAAATACTAAATAAAGTTTATTTTCTTCGCTAATTCACTAGACATGCACAGGTTATAAGCTTACCCAAGCTATGCAAGTATTTGGATATGTCATACAGTAAAAAGGCTAGAATTTTTTTTTTTTTAAAGAAGATATCTAAAAAAAAATGCAAACTCCTTCAAAATTAACCCAAAAAAAGGCTTGTCACTCTTTCAATGAAAACATTTTTAAACTCCTTCACAACACAATCTCTAGTTAGGAGTACAAGTTAGGGAATGAGAAAACGATACAATTCCTTCAAAAGAAAGACTAAATTTTAGAACTTTTTAATTTTTCCAGGTTAATCTAAGTCATCTATAAAATTTAATATTTAAATATAGCTTTTAACTGTTTTCATCTAATACCACTCTATGAACACTTAATAAGTACTCAATTAAATAACATTAATATATGCAATTCTCAGCTTACAATAAATTATATTCCAAAAGTTTGTTTTTAATTTGGATGTCAGGAATTTGGGATGAGTTCCCTCCAGAAACATTATAAATTACAGTTCAGTTATCAGACTATTGGTCCAACAAATAGATTATATTTTAAATCACAATGCAGGTGGCATTTTGTATGCTGCCAATGAAAATAGAATTTTAAAACTGGAAGGAATATAAGCCTACATAAAACATAAATTCACAGGTTAAGTTAACTAAGAAATATTTTTAAAGAAACCACTAAACAACAACTATGAATAGTAATTTTTTTAAAAAATTATCTTGCATGCTGAATCCTGACAGGGTGATCAAGAAGATAAGTTATATGATAAAAGTATTATAAAAACCAGCATGAGGAGTTATACCAGAAAGTGGGAAAGTTTTTGGCCATACAAGTTAGAGAATGAAGGACTCTGGGGAACGAAAAGAGAACACAACCAGTGCAAGGCACTATGGATCCCTGGCCTACAGCAAAGATTCTAAGCTAGGGTAGGCTACCACAAAAGGCTTGGAAAAAAAACTAAGAGTAGCACTGGCCTCAGGAAAAAGCAGACAAGCTGAAGGAGGAATGTCATGACAGAAGAACATTAGAGGAAACAGGTCTGCCTGGCCCAGCAGCAGATGCACAGAACTGTTTTGATGGTATATGCAACAAAGAATAAAGGACACAAAGGTACAAAGGAGGGTAATCCAGAAAGAGGAGAATGTTGGGATTCTTGCATGTGGCTACTGTAACCTGGGGGTAGACTCGTCTCTCCCCTCATCAAAGAAGTAAGAAGCGAGGGCAGGGGAAGAGAAGGACTACAAGATGGTGGCTGTGGGGATGGAGGAAGAGGGGGGTTTTGAAGAAGAGAGGAAAAAAATTCCTGTGATCAAGGGAAAGCACAGTGCCTGGTAGTGTGGTGCTTAATAAATGTTTATGTATTTATTAACTGAAAGCAGAAGAGAAAGAAGACTGAGAGGGAAGGAGTGGGTCTTCCCATGAACCACTGAATACTGTTTGCCAAATTAACATCTTCAAGTCACCCAAGTTCAGATCCTTGTTCAAATGTTTGAATTTTCCCTTTCTTTCTCCAAGAGTAAATCAGTTGCCAAATCTTGTCAATTCTATATCCACAACATTTATTCACTCCTTTACATTTTCATTGTAACCACACCAGTTTTGGTCTTAATTTCTTCTCATTTGGACTATTTTAAAAGCCTACTACATATGATTTAATGAGCCCTTGTTTTGGAGTTCTGACACTACTGACTGATGCATTTCAGTCACCTCCAACTCTTCATGACCCCACTTAGGGTTCTCTTGGCAAAGATACTTGAGCAATTTGTCATTTCCTTTTCTAGCTCATTTTACAAATGAGGAAACTGAGGCAAACCGGGTTAAGTTATTGCCCAGTGTCATACAACTAGTATCCGAGGTCAGATTTAAACTCAGGTTCAGGCCCAGCAGTCTATCCCTAGCTGATATATCTATATCCATTACCAGCCCTCCCTCACTCAAAACAAAGTCAAGTCATTATTTCTCTGATGGCATGGTCTTCTTCAGCAACTGAGGACGAACACACACATATCCATTACTAACATTATAATCTTTGCATGCAATGCCTTCCAAAATATGCTTGAGCGACATTTCCAAATTTCTCTTTCTTCTTCACTTATCCAACATTCCTGTTTCTTTATCCCTGGGTCTAGTTCTTTTTTTCCTTTACTCCATTATCTATGCTCAAAACTTCCCTAATGACTAGAATGGCCTTTTCATCCTATATCCTACATCCATTGTGTAAAACTCTTCCCTTTCTTCAGAGCACAATTCAAATGTCACTTTCTGCATTCCACTACTCCCTAAGGTACAAATGATCATTTCCTCCTTAGATTATTCTCAGGCAAATCTAGACCTCTTCTCTTAGTCCTTATCACTTCTTTCCAGGAATTAGTTCTCAGTACATGCCTCACTTCCCCCACCCCCTTCCTACCTTCTCTTTCTCTTCTCTCTCTGTAAGTTCCTTAAGAGCAGGGTCTATATCTTAAATGTACCTTCACACCCCTAATTCTACTATAGTCCTATACCAATAATCACTAAATAAAATAAGGGAGATAATATGGCAAACTAGAAAAAAGTTGCTGGTGCTGAAGTCAAGAGAACCTAGGTTCAAATTCTGCCTCTGATGATTATTACCTGTGTGAGTAAATCATTAAACTTCCCTAAGCTTCAGTTTCCTCATCTAAAAAATGAAGGAGTTAAATTAGATGGCCTCTGAGGCCCTCCAACTCTATACTGAAGAGTCTAAGAAATTTTTTTTAATTCTTGAAACCCATCAGATTCTCCTTCCTATGGGCTAGAGGAATCCCTCTGAGGCATATAATCATTAAAGGTTAAAAAATATATTCTAGAACTGAAATACTTTTATATTTTAAGAAATGGAATACTATTAACATGAAAACATCAATATTCCTACAAAATGAGATATACTCATTCTTAAAGGAACCTGGATGAATATTGCTATGTAGGCATGCTACCAAAAGCTACCCTGATAACATCTTTAAAATACTGAAAAACAGGGTGAGGTAGGAGTCAGATAACTTAGTAGTTCCAGCTCCAACTCTTTTTACTTCCATGTGAGATAAATCACTTATACTTCAAGCCTTAATTTCCTCACATATAAAATGGTAGTAAAATTATTTTTATCATAAATATGTTGTAACTTAAAGGATAAACTTACTATATGATAAAAATCAGATTTTTACTACAATTTACAATCAAGCCCCTTCTTAACATTGAGGATTCCTGGTATAATTTTCTTTAGGTAATCCTTATTATCAGTTCCCTTAGACAATTCCAAGAGATCAGGAAAGCATAGGTGTTCACCTAGATTCTTTGTTTTTCACATGGGTTATTAAATATTACACTAAGATGCAAAAACACTTTATTCATTAATAAAAGGACTGTCTTTGTCAGCAGCAGTCTAGTGTACAAAAAAACATCAAGTTCAATTCAAATCAATAAGTATGTATTAAGAGGTTACTTTGGGCCAAGCACTGTGCTAAGCACTAGTAATGCAAATACAAAACTAACAGCTCCTGTCATGCAGAAGCATACATTCTGAGTTAGATGGTCATCTGCTGTCTTTTCCAACACTAGGCAAAAAGAATTTATCTTCACACATACCCCTATCCAAAAAATACCTTAAGGATATTTCAACTTTTAGCCCAGTATCCATAAGTACAAAAAACAAAAAAACAAAACAAAAAACAAAACACTGTTTTTCCCATAGTGTCCAGCACTTAGCAAAGTTTCTGGCACATAGTAGATGCTTAATAAAATAAATGCTTATTGATTGATTCAGTATAGAAAAAAGACAAAAGAATACTGGAACAAGAAACCCCAGACTCCAGTTATAATCAAATAACTTCTCCTTTCCACAAGTTAGACCAGGGCTCAGAACCTTTCCATTTTTCAACTCCGACCTTGGGAGTTGGATTATTGTAGCTTCTCCAACTTTGAGTAAGGTATTTTGAGGAGTGGGGACAATGGCTATGTGAAGGTGCCATCTCCTTGCAAAATCTTTCCTAAATAACCTTAGTTGTTAGTTTTGGACCTCTTCAAATGATCTACAGAACCACTGTATCTCCTCCCAGGAAAATATAAGCTCCCTGAAGTCAGGAGACAACAGAGAGATGAATGACTGGAGAAGTACATGAAGTGGTTATAGAAGCTCTTTGACAAGTATTAGAAAAAAACAACCCAAATACTTGGGGGCCTTCCTATGTAAGATTTAATAGAAAAACAAGGAAGAGTTCCCAAGATGAAGAAAAGATGGTAGCAATCTGTTCCTTAGGAATGAATACCCACCAGATTCAAATGCTACAGATATTACTCACTCAAGATCAGTAGTTTTCAGAGAAGCATAAATTGTGAGTTAGAAGAGCCAATGGAAATCATGTCCTCATTTAAACTAAGGCAAAAGAGGGTGACTTATTTTTAAAAAATCACACAGATAGGAAGTCGCAGAGCTATGATTTGAATTCAGGTCCTGAACTGAAATGATCTTTCCACTGAATAAAGGAGTTCATTATTCAACCTGAAGATTGAAGCTTCTTGCTTTTTTTCCTCCTACATAATTTAGGTTCATTTTACTTCTAACCAATACCATCCACAAGGTACAAGAAAGGAAACAGAAAGATAAAATTCAAACTAATCAAGTTGTCTACTTAGAAAGCTTTGGTAGTTTTGGGGTGAAATAGTTAACTGCCAGTTAAAATGTTATTCTTTCTGCCTATTTCAATTATTCATGCTCTCTTTGTCTCTTTTACTGTTCACAGGTGGGAGAAGGAATGAAAAATGTCAGTTAACTGAACCTTGCAAAGAAGGTATAATTCTGTATAGGATATGCTAATCAAATAAAATTATAAGTTTATTAAAATTAGCAAATTTAAAAGTATTAACTATGCACCAACTATGTGGTTTAAATTATAACATGCACTAATAAGTATAATAAGTACTAGATATGATCAAGTGATCATCTCTAAAGAGTGTACTATCTTGCTGAGAAGATAAAATTTATATATATAAAACAATTAGGTAATAATGTAAGACAGTAATACAGCTATTCAAGTTCAAAAAAGGATGAGATTAATATAATCTACAATTATTTAGAAAAGCAACATGGAAGAGGTAGAACTTGAGCTAAGCCTCAAAAAATGAGTATTTCAGATAAACTGGGAGAAATAAGGTAACAGTAATTCTATGTAAAAAGAGTAAAGGAGTGTAAAGGGTTCAAGGGAGTGGTAGGTACTAGAGAACGAAGTGAGTAACTGTAGATAAAATTGGATAATATATAAAAAGTGCTTTTTCAACCTTAAAGAGCTATATAATGTTTGCTATTGTTGTTGCTGTTGCTATTACAGAGGACCTGTAGCAATAGGGAAGTTATAAAGAAGGGATGGACAAAAGAATTAGAGCTAAAATAAAGTCAGATGATGATGGAGGGCTCACACATCACACTGAGCAATTTGGACTATTATCCTGCAGAACAGAGCTTTCCAACTGGCTGACAGTGATCACTGCTATCAACCAGGTAAACTGAAAACTAGTAGCTATCAACATGGCCTCCATTCCATTGAACATATAAGCATTTCCAAAGGCAGATGTGGGAAATTGTTGGCTACTCTCCCTTTGCCCACTAAAAATCAGTCTGCAGAAGGGAAACATGCTATGTCACTAGAGTGACAATTTATAATTAATGTGTCCTGCCAATACCTCCCCCCTCAGCAAATGACATTTCTCAAAAAAAGGCAAGGAACTCTGGTTATGGGCAGATGGAAAGCCACTTACACATTACTCACTAGGAAAGTAAGATGATGAAAATAAGTGTTTTAGGTAGATTAATTTTATGGAAATGTGCTAGATGTACTAATAGGGAGCCAGGAAATGAGTTCATGAAACTAGCTAGGAAACTTTTTAAAAACTTTGGTGCAAGATAACAACCTTCTAATAGGATAACATCACTGAAAATTTAAGCAAATTAATGCAATACATATCATAAAGGAAGAACTGACAGGCTATGGTGACTAAGAAGAATAGATGTGGTATAATGAGGCTTTTATGTAGTAGACTTTTCTTAGTAACACAATAAGAACAATGGAGAGAAAATGGAGCCCTCAAAACTAAAAGCAATATGAATAAAAAGGGAAACAAAACAAAGAACTGAAATATAACCACAGTAACTTTACCTGGTCATAACCATAAGGCCTCTGCTGGGGGGGCTGTGGTGGTCCAGGCTGTGCAGGTCTGTAGCCCCCATATTGCTGACCTTGTCCCTGTGGGTAGTTGGGATATTGAGGCCCTGGACCACTCTGCGATGGACCTGTAAGATTATTAGAAAAAATAAAGATTCATATCCCCAAACTAAAATATATCTTAATAATAAAGATCCTTTCATATCTTTAAAACAAAATGAAATCAAGCAGTGAGAGAGAAATATATTGGAAGGAGAAAGGGAGAAATTGAATGGGGCAGGTTATCTCTCATAAAAGAGGCAATCAAAAGACTCATTAGTGGAGGGATAAAGAGGGGAGGTGAGAGAAAAACATGAAGTCTACTCTCATCACATTCCACTAAAGAAAAGAATAAAGTGCACACTCATTTTGGTAGGAAAACCTATCTCACAATACAGGAAAGTTGGGGATAAGGGGACAAGCAGGGTGGGGGGGATGATAGAAGGGAGGGCATGAGGAGGAGAGTGCAATTCGAGGTCGACACTCATGGGGAGGGATAGGATCAAAAGAGAATAGAAGTAATGGGGGACAGGATAGGATGGAGGGAAATATAGTTAGTCCTATACAACACAACTATTATGGAAGTCATTTGCAAAACTACACAGATATGGCCTATATTGAATTGCTTGCCTTCCAAAGGGAAGGGGTGGGGAGGGAGGGAGGAAGAGAAGTTGGAACTCAAAGTGTTAGGATCAACTGTCGAGTAATGTTCTTGCCACCAGGAAATAAGAAAAACAGGTAAAGGGGTATAGAAAGCTATCTGCCCCTACAGGACAAAAGAGAAGATGGAGACAAGGGCAGTGAGGGATGATAGAAGAGAGAGCAAATTGGTCATAGGGGCAATTAGAATGCTTGGTGTTTGGGGGGGGAGGGGAGAAAAGGGGAGAAAATTTGTAACCCAAAATTTTGTGAAAATGAATGTTAAAAGTTAAATAAATAAATTTAATAATAAAGAGAAAAAAAAAAACTAAAAAATAATAAAGATCCTTTACAACTAAAAGGTACATTAATAATAATAATAAAATAATAAAATAAAAATAAAATAAAATAATAAAACATTAATAAAGAGGGGGCACAGCATAGTGAAAAGAGTACTAGATTGGGGCTTGACCCAGAACCCTGGTCACTACTCACTATTCACATGATCTCAGACAAGTGACCTAGCTGCTCCTACCTCAACTGTAAAATAAGGAAGCTGGAAGAGATGACTACAAGAGCACAAACACAGCAATCAATTGCTATCTGACTCAATTGGGCCCAAACAACACTAAACCAGTTATGGCTCTTTGGCATCTTGTCTTATCTCTTAAGTTATGACAAAAAGGGGGATGCATTTACATTTTTAAATAAAGTTTACCAATTTTGAATCAATGATAAGGATGATGATAGCAAAATCTAACATTTATATAAAACTTACTATGTGCCAGGCACTGTACTAATAAGCACTTTAAAAATATCTCATTCGATCCTCACAATAACCCTAGGAAGTAGGCCCTGTTATTATCCCCATTTTATAGATGAAGAAAGTGAGGTCAACAGGTGAAATGACTTACACAGGATTATCATAAAGTTTTCTTTTGGTATTAACCTCTGAAGGAACACTTTGCCAAGTATTATAATTCAGTGAATGAAAATTCAAAAGCTAAATTCTATCTCAGCAAACCAGTTTTTTAAATTGTTGGTTTCTCTAGTTTATTTTTTTCAGGACTTCAACATATTCCTCTAGTTTTGTGTAATAGGAAAGAGACTGACTTCAAAATAGTAATATCACTCATACAATTTCAATGACCTAAATAAAATATTCTGCTTCAGTGCAACTAGTATCTAACATCCCAAGCTTTTATGATGGCCTTAACAAAATGGATAACAGAAATAGATGGCTATAAAGTAATTAAGAACCATGATGATGTTCAGACATTGTAGGAGGTAGTACTTTATCAAAAGTAATAAACAAGCAGAAGATGGAAGAGGAAACATACCACTACCAGTTTAACAAAGTTGAAAATCTCTCAAAATATATAAAACAGTGGAACCTACAGTAATATGATTTTAGAGACATAACTGCAAAAACTATTAACCAAAAGAGTCAAATGACTACTTCATATTCTGTAGAATATTTTGCAATATAACATTCTGCCAACAAAAAAAATGAAAGGTCTCAAAGAGCAGTATGTATTAGAGCCATATGTGCCTTCAGAGTGTTGTCAGGTATCACTATTTTAAATGCCTTATTTGACCATGAAAAAGAATAATTTGGCATTAAAGAGATTGTAAGGCATTGATGTACTTTTTTCTGCCCAAGTCTAAATGTACTTTTCCAAAGAGAAATGTTTGCTCTACAAAAACTGCCACCTACCATAAAATATTCTTTATAAAGCTTAAGCTGAAACACTTTGACACTTGATGTTTTCTATAACAGACTAACATGAGAAAGCTAGCATTAAAAACTTTCTCCCTTAAAAGGAAAACCAATTTCAGAGTGAACTATCAGTAGGCAATAATAAATCAGCATCTTAGGATTAAAATAACTTTCTCAAGTAATCATAACCTTAAATAAATTCCACCAGCCTAATCATTAAAACTCTTAATTTTTTCCATTCAAAGAATACCTAGGGGTAGGACAAAATAGGAACTCTCCCTCAGGTTTTCTGGTTGTTTACATGGCAGCTACTTAATATAAATAATATTTAATTCTATTTCACCTTATCTTCCTTCATGATCATTAATTATTTTTATTATAAATAAATGCATCTACTTTTTTAAAAATATTACAAGGCTTTCAATTAATAAAGCTTTACATATTACTGCACTATTTTCATTTGGTAGCATTGAAGCTAAAAATTTTACATGTATGTATATATGTATATGTGTGTATACACACGTGTATGTGTATGTGTGTAAAATTTTAACCTATCTGTGCCTTGGCTTTGTCATCTGTAGAATGGGGATGATAATACTACCTACCTCACAAGACTGTTGTTAGGATCAAGGGAGTCAACACATGTAAAATACTACGCAAACCTAAAAGCCATATATAAATTCTATCATTAAATCTAGAGAACAAAACTAAATAGCAGTGAAATATAAAGTTTCCTCAGAAATACTCAAGTGGAAGAGGAATTAATGAGCTAACGGGTCGGTCATCCTTTGAAGGAAGTACAAGAGTAAGGTCCATATTGGCAAAATATGATACAAGATGAAAAAATTTCTAAGGTTTTAGCAAGAAATGAGGTAGAAATATTTAATTTTAATTGTCTCTAACAACCCTCTACAAGTGGTAGTTCTACAATGGTAGAGGTAGCTTCTTCACCAAATGCTCCCTACATCAATGAAAACAGAGGATCTGGACAAAAAAAAATTAAGATGAATTTCTTTAATGTTTCTAAAATAAATAAAGGTGATTATGATGTGTGGAGGCAAAGTATCAAGTCAGAGTGAAGTAAGCTGTGTTATCTCTAGGACCCTAGCTTTAGAGTACACAGGTTTGCTACAGTAAGAATCTGAAAACACCCCGAGGCTGCTAAAAATTCATGCCACTCCCTACACAGTACTCAATGATTTGCATTATACGTTTATGAGAGAGTTTAGGATAAGAGAATTTGAAATCAATCTGATATATCACAATCAAGAGGTAAGAAGAAGATGTACCTACACTTTGCTACAAATTCTCTTAACAGATTCCCCAGTATTTTTTTCTTCCTCCTTAGGACAACATATTGGTATGATAGATAGGTTATCAAGAAGTATCCTTAGAAGATTGAAAGAAGACTTACAAGCATATAGTAACTATCTTCAAATATCTAAAGACTTGCCCTTTAAAAGATTACTTTTTCCCTGTAGTTCCAAGGCTGAATCAGCTCTTCCGTCCTACATCATCTCCCTGCTGCCAGAACTTTGGATCTGTCTCTGGGACACTTTATCTTGCCTGGAATCAAGCCTTTATACCACTTTGCTGCCACCTCCTTACGATGGTGCCACAAAAATTCCAACCCACACCAATTTCCAGCCACCTTTTATGGGTTGTCTTCCCCCATTAGGAGTTCTGGGTGGAATGTTGTATGTATTTTCAGACGTTTTCAATGTATTACTCAGTTTTGCTAAACTTTTTTTCCTTTTTCATCTTTTTAAAAAATATATTATTTGTCATATTAGATGGCTTTCTGGGAAAAATGCAAGGGGAAACTCAAATGATGCAAGATATCCATAAAAGTGTATTTTTAAAAAATTTAAGGTGTTCCATTAAAAAAAAAAAGCACATAAATTTTGGAGGACAAGGACTATCTTGCTTGTATTTGCATTCCCCATGCTTTAAACAGCAGCTAATCTTAATAGTGTGAAATGAAGTAGATATTTAATATTTCTTTTTTGCCATGAATCATCCTTTGTTAAAAATATTTACTTGATTAAACTATTAGATAGTGCTGTTATACAGAAAGACATTAGAACATTTATTGAGATTAGGGTTTTAAAATTTACATTTATTAAGTGTATGACAGAATCTTGCTAGTCAGGAGGCTGACAATATCCTCAGAGTTTTCTTCTATTTCCTAACAAAATTGAATTCTAACAAATTTATCAGAATTTTACATTTCTAGGCTTAAAAAAGGGGAAAGAAATCTATTTATTCTTCAACAATTTACTCTCTACTCCCTGTCTGACCCCCCTCAACACGTCCAGACACATACACAAAACTCACAAAAAGCTGTGTACATACCATAACCCTGCTGCTGTCCTGGGTAAGGCTGCTGACCTGGATACTGCTGCTGCTGTGGTGGATAACCCTGTTGTGGAGGTGGTCCTTGATATGCATCTTGCTGCTGACCATATTGTGAATTCCCTGTAGGATGATTGGAAGAGGGAAAAAGAGCCATTGAGAGATTTGCTTAATTAATTTATTTTTCCTTCTAAGATGCACAGCCAACAACACAAGAACAAAAATGAAATGCAATCTTGATTTTTAAAAGTTAACAAAACAAAGAAAACTCAAACCAAACAGAAGGATTCGGCCAAACAAACTGCAGTTAAAGCCAATTTTGCAAGGTTGAACTGCAGCATTTTCAGCGTCTCTGCCATACGAGCATTACATTTACTGGAACATCACAGTCATAAGATCATGACTATGCTAAATAAAATAAAAAAGACAAAATTAAAGACAGCTACAAGAGCACACACTAGCTACACAAGATCAGCAAGCTGTTTCCTAAAGGCACTATATTTATATATGGAATTATGTATGTATATATGTATATATATATATATATATATATATATATATATATATATATATATATATATATATATATGTAAACACACAGAAAAAAAAACCGAACTGATGGATTTGTTTAAATAGAAATTTTCCATTGAGTAAAAAAAAAACAAAACAAAACAAAACTTTCTAAAGATCTTTTAGTCATTTTACTGTTGTTAGAGAATGGCAAATTATGGTTATACATTTTAGGTGTTTGCAAGAAAATTATTTTGATTGTTGTAGGGACTCCATAACTTTCAAGATAGCCAGTAACTAATACGCTACAAAGGTTTTTTTTGAATATAGGTTGCCTTGTGCAAGAAATTTCATTCCTGGGGGAGGAGATATATGTGCATATGTGTGTGAAGGTATATAGATACCTCCTTCGTAGTAATGTTGTGAGGAATCCTCATAAGGCCTATCGTAGCCTTGTTCAGGATACGACGGTTGCTGATAACCGTAATCATTATGACCTACATCAATTCGACAAGAGACAGGAAGAAACGTTAATGGCCAATGAGTGAAAACTCTAAAAATATTTAAACTTTCATATAAAATGAAAAAAATTTAACTGGAAATACATAAAAAAAATTTTTTCAATTGCATTAGCCAAATATTTACCAATATGAATTTCATATTGAGTCAACGTGCAGATTTTTTTTTTAAAGTAAAAAGCAGTAGTTTTAGAAACACCACAGAAAGGGACAGTATTAAACCTCTGATAATCCTCATTGGGACAAAAAAACTTTATCTTCCATTAAAAAAAGAATGAAAGCATTTAGGTCTTTCACATGTAAATAACCTGAATTAAATTAGAATGAACAAAGGAAGCAATTATCATATTTTGTCAAACACCTGTTCTGCTGATCTCCAATTCCACAGCATATGCTAAAGACAATACAAAATATAACAGAGCTTCATAACGTTTTTTTTTCCCCTGAAAGAAACTGAAGACAAAATTTTTACATTATATTTTCCCATTTAAAGCATTAGGAATTGAAAATATATTCCTTTTCTAAAGTTTTTCAAAGTATTTTTCACATACAACCTTTACAAAATTATTACAGTTTTTACAGAGATTCAGTTACCTCTACCTTAATAACTCAAAGCATACCCAACCAGTATGTTGTTTTAAGACAATTTATTTCTCCTCTAAGATTACAAGAAACTAGCACCAAAAAATATTCCTGAATTCACAACTGCCCTTAACAAGGAATGCACAGATAACACAACCTCTCAGGTAGCTAAAATAAATGCTGAAATTTTGGAAGAATAACTAAATAAGGGCAGGGAATTATAAGTATTATATTCACTGCACTGCTCTGTGCGTTCCAAAGTTCTGAAAAACCACCTTAGAAATACCTATGCTGTTATTTGCATAAATATTCAGAAATAATAGAAAATGTCCAATACTGCTTAACATAATTACTGAACTTAAAAGAATAAATGGTCCGTGTAAATGTCAGACACACATGTAAAAATGCATCTATGCAAAAATACACTTTTAACCAAAAATCCTTAATGAAGAACACTAAAACAGGTTATCTTCAGTATTTTTAAAATTTGGTATTTGTATGATTAGCTTCTATCTTTTCTAAGCAGCAGGTCAAAAACAGAGCAATACAAATCTCAGATTTAAGAAGGTATGCTATGAAAGAGAACTGGATTTTATTAAATATACTACTGAAATAATAAATTGGATCCATGCAAAAGCTTTTTGTGTGCTCAACTGAATCATTTCATTTTATTTAAAAATAATTTTCAAATGTATTAAAATTATTATTTTGGCTTACTATAATGAAAGTTATCCTAACATATATAATTTAATAAAGTAGACTTCATATTTCTTGAAAAGCTTATATACTATATAATGAAACTTTTCCATTAAAGTTTCATACTATATTTATATCTATACATAAAAATAAAAAGATGAGTCAATTAGCTAACTGAAGCAAAAAACACATCATAATGGAAAAATGGGATTTTCCTGACATTAATTACCCAATCAATCATCAGATTAACCATTATCACTATAAGGATAATTATAAACAATAATAATTATTTACTAAATGTGTAGTATAAGATATTATACAATTCATCTGATAACTTTTCCAACTGTGTACTTCGCTTTACCTATGTAGTTAGTGCCAAAATACTACATCAGTACAATGATATTCATTACTAGTGTACCTCGCTTTATGCAATAGGCTATGTTACCAATAAATTTTTATACACTGAGTCAAATGTTCCATTTACATTTTTTCCCATTTACTTCCCACTACAATTTCAGAAATACTTTTACTTTCTATTCTTAGAAGCTCCCAAGTATTTTAGTTTTAAGTTTCTTTCCTTCTAAATCTCTTAAGTCAAGTAAATATAATAAAAAGGAGCTTACTATTCAAAGGTACCCTCTAGTAAAACCTATTATAAAGTGAAGACTCTTTTTGATATGAGTAATTATTTCTGAATTTATCTACCTTAAACATTTGGATTGTGATACTCATTGGGCTTTCTTAAAGCAGGAAACACCTGTATTACCAATTGTCTCACAACCTTTCTGACTCCCTATCTCTTCTTCAAAAATACCAGAGTAACTGTGCCATGAATTTCTATAACTCAATAAACCAAAACTACAGAATTAGTCAGATGACAACTATAATATCTATACACAGTTCCTGATCAGCAGGCAAAATTTACTAAAATGATACAATTTGTAAATAACTTATTCAAAAATTGTAGTCTCTATGCGTACATACAATGGAATACAAGAAGTCCATATAATAAAACAGCTTTGGATGAAATTAACAATTGAGAATGTAGAGGAAAGGATCCCTTTTTATCTGTTGAAATTCTAATGATAAAACATGAAGCTCAATGGCACAAATGTGGAAGTACATATTACACAAAATCTAATTTAAGTTAGTTCTAATAAATTATCCTTAGTGTCTTAAATTATTGTAAACATTTCTGACTTATTTTATTTTAAAAACTATCTGTTATTGAAACAGATTGCTAACTTTTTCACCCCATTAAAATGATTTTTAATAGCTGTCTACATTAATATTGGGCAGGTATAGAAAATGGGAAAGTTAACATTAGGAGAGATTACCATCAGGGTAATATTGCTGGTTCATGCCTTCTGGAGGACCTTGTCCACCATGACTGTATTGGTCCCCATAATAGTCTTCCTGGCCTGAGTACTGCTGTGGTGGGCCTGAAAAACCACAACCAGTCAAGATGTAAATAATTTGTTTTCTCTGTTATCAAAGGCTTCTTTCTAATCTGATCTTGAGATACATTTCTCAAATGTAGACTCCCCAACCCATTTTTTGGCATTTCAGACATTTTAATGGCTCTATAATTTCACAGATATACACAAACACATTTTGGAGATTTTCTACTTGGCTCCTTATACACTAAAGTTAATCAAAATAATATATGTACAATATCAACAATACAGAATCTTGTGGCAAGAAAAAGTAACAGACAATAAAAAAGAATTACAAAAAGGTGGAACATATAATTGTTTTATTTTCTTCTGGTGTTTGAGGAATTTTGCAATAAAATAGATTTTTAGAATTCTTTAGTGTACATTAATTTGTGATAAAAACTTTTATGATGTTACTTTTTTCTTTAAATAAGTACAACTAAGAAAGAAACGTGTACCACAAAGTTCAAATCCACTTAATGCTCTTTAGTTATATTTTAGGGAAGAAAAAAGTGCTGGAGACAAAAAGCCCAACTTTGCCTTATTATGTTCTAAGTTGAAAAGTTAATTAGAAATGAAAACAATTTAAATCCTTACACTTATCACTATAGAATAATCAAGAAAACATCTCTATTACCTTGCTGAGGTGGTCTGTAAGGAGGAATCTGTCTTTGACCCATCATATGATTCCCTTGATTAACTTGACCCATCATTCCCATTGGGGGCTGTTGTCCTTGATAATGCTGACCACCTCCCTGTGGCATATTATACTGTTGTGAAGGAGGCTGCTGATGCATCATTGGACCTGAGAAATATATATATGTATATATATTACATGCAAGATTTTAATCTTACAAAATAGAAATACAAGTAACCACTTTTGTCATAAAAATTTCAAAATGTGGCAGTTGTTCTCAATTATAACCTTAGCTCCAATTTTACTCCTTTGTATCATTTAATTAAAACCTCACAAAATCTTATATAAAAATTTTATGCATTACTAATAATAAAGGACATGTATATTCTAAGAACGTTATCATTATTAGGGTAATTAGAAGGATTTTACATAGAAAGTGGATGTGGGAGTGAGTTGATTAAGTTGGGATGATATTATAAAAAAAAAAAAAAAACAAACCTAGGCCACAAAGAGAGATGCCCAAGAGGAAAAGAGAGGAAGAATAGGTAAAATTGTAAAATTCGTATGCAAGTAAGAGCTTTTACAGTGGAGGGGAAAGTGGTTGACAGGCGCAACATCTGAACCTCACTCACCTCTAAATTGGTTCAAAGAGTGAAAACAGAGAGAAAGAGAGATAGATACTCTACTGGTAATAGAAATCTATCTGACTCAATAGGGAAGTAGGTGAGGAAAGAAATAAGAGGAAAGGAGAGGAGAAATAAAAAGGAGGGCAGATAAAAGGCAGTGGTCAGAAGCAAAACAGATTTGAGAGGAAGAACAAGATAAAAAGAGAGAAAGAGGGATAAACAGAAAAAAAGCACAGAGAGAAAAGCACACTTAGTATTCCTGTGAATGTGAATGGGATGAATTTATCCATAACATGAAGGCATATAGTAGAATGAATTAGAAACTAGAATCCAACAATAAGCTGTTTATAAGAAAAACAGTTGAAATGGCAACAAACATAGCTTTAAAATAAGGGGTCAGAGCTTCAACTGAAGTGAAAAAATCAGGGATAGCAACCATAATCTCAGAAAAAACAAAACCAGACCTAATTAAAAGGGATAAGCAGGGAAATTACATCTTGCTTAAAAGAACCAGACAATGGTTCTATGATATAGCATCCACATTCTTAAAGTAAACATTAAATGAGTTACAGGAGAAAATAGCAAAACTATACTAATGAGGGAAATCAATTTTCCCCCTTCAGAGCTAGATAAAACGAATCATAAAATAAATAAGAAAAAAGCCAAGGAAATGAACAGACTCTTAGAAAAGTTAAAGATGATAAACCACTGGAGAAAACTGAACAGGAATAGAAAAGAGTATACTTTTTTCTCACCTGCACATAACACCTTCACAAAAACTAATCATGTATTAGGTAGGGCATAATAACCTTACAACCAAATGCAAGAAAGTAGAAATAGTTAACGTATCCTTTCCAGGACATAATGCAATTAAAATTATATTTGATAAAGAGCCATGAAGCATAGATTTAAAGTTAATTGGAAACAAAATGTCTAATCCTAAAGAATGTGTGAGTCAAACAACACAGAAATAATAACTTCATTAAAGAGAAAGAGAAAGAGATTGTGGGATGCAGCCAAAGCAATACATAGGGGAAAATTTCTATCTCTTAATGTGTACATCAATAAAAGAGAGAAAGAGCAGATCAATGAATTGGGCATCCAACTAAAAAAAAAATCTAGAAAAAGAATAAATTAAAAATTGCCAGTTAAACACCAAAATGGAAGTCCTGAAAAGCAAGGAAGAGATTCATAAAACTGAAAGAAAACCACGGTACTGTAAATAAAACTAGGAGGTGATTTTATGGGGAAAAAAAACAGTAAGATAAATAAATCACTGGTTAATTTGATTTAAAAAAAGAAAATCAAATTATCGGTATCAAAAGTGAAAAGAATGAATAGACCACCAATAAAGATGAAATTAAAACAATTATTAGGAATTATTATGCCCAATTATATACCAGTAAAACTAAAAACCTAAGTAAAATGGATGAATATTTATAAAAATATAAATTGACCAGATTAACATAAGAAGAAACAGAATACTTAAATAACTCGATCCTAGAAAAAGAAATTGAACAAGCCATCAATGAGCTCCCTGAGGAAAATGCCCATGACCAGAGAGATTTACAAGTGAATTCTACTAAACATTTAGGGAACAATAAATGCCAATACTATGCAAACTATTTGAAAAAATAGGTAGAGAAAGGAGAAAGAGTCCTAACCAAATTCCTTTTAGGACAAATATGGTTCTGACACTTAACCTAGGGAAAGCAAAAACAGAGAAAGAAAACAAAAGACCAATTTCTTTAATGAATATTGAAGCAAAAGTTTTAAATAAAATACTAGCAAGGAGATTATAGTACTATATCACAAAGATCATACAATATAACCAGGTGGAATTTGTACTAGGAATGCAAGACTAGTTCAATACTAGGGAACTATCAGAACAATTGATTATGTAAATAACAAAAACAACAAAAAATATATGATTATGTCAATAGGTACAGAAAAAGGTTTTAACAAAATACAACACTCATTCCTATTAAAAACACAAGAAAGCATAAGAATCAGTGGAACTTTTCCTAAAATGATAAGTAGTATCTATCTAAAACCAAGAACAAGCATTATTTGTAATGGGGATAAATTTGAAGCCTTCCCAATTAAATCACAAGGGAAACAAAGATACCCATTATCACTACTATTATTCAATAATCTACTAGAATTGCTAGCTATAGCAATACGACAAGATAAAGAAATAAAAATAGGCAATGAGGAAACAAAACTATCACTTTTTGCAGTTGAGATGATGGTATATACTTAGGGAACCCTAGAGAATTAACTAAAAAGCTGGTTGAAACAATTAACAACTTCAGCAAATTACAGTATTTAAAATAAACCCATATAAATTATCAGCTTTTCTATATATTATCAACAAAACCTAGCACCAAAAGATAAATTCCATTTAGAATAACTGCAGACAATATAAAATACTTAGGAGTCCATCTGCCAAGACAAACTTGGATTATATGAATTATATGATTATATGAACACCATTACAAAACATTTTTCACACAGATAAAGACAGGTCTAGATAACTGGAGAAATATTAGTAACTCATGAGTAAGCCAAGATAATACAATAAAAATGAAAATTCTTTCTAAGCTAATTTACTTATTCAAGGTCATACCAAACTATCAAAGAATTATTTTATAAGGCTAGAAAAAAATAGTAACAAAATTCACCTGGAAGAACAAAAGGTCAAAAATATCAAGAGAATCAATGGGGAAAAAAGATTAAGGAAGGTAGCTTAGCAGTTCCAGATTTCAAACTATATTACAAAGCAATAATCATCAAAACAATCTGATACTGGCTAAGAAAGCATAGTGTTTTATAAACTCAAAGATTCAAGCGTTGGGGATTAGAACTCAACATCTGACAAAAACTGCTAGAAAACTTGAAAGCAATTTGGCACAAACTAAGCACAGATCAACATGTCACAACGCATACCAAGATACAGCCAAAACAGATAAATGATTTGGACATCAGGGGTGATATTATAAGTAAACTAGAGAGAATGGAAAAACGTACCTGTGGTTAAGGGAAGGAAGAGTTTATGACCAAATAGCAGACAGAGAGGGTTAAGAAAGCAAAATAGATAATTTTAATTATATAAAATTTAAAAGCTTTTGCACAAACAATACTAATGCATTCAAAATTAGAAGGAAAACAAGGACACTGGGGAAAAAACTTCAGAGCATAAAGACTTCATTTCTCAAATATAATAGGAAGCTGAGTCAAATTTATAAAACAGCCATTCCTCAGTTGATAAATGGTCAAAGGATATGAAAAGGATGTTTTCAGAAGAAGAAATCAAAGCCATCAAGAGTCACATGAAGAAATGCTCTAAATCACTACTGATTAGAGAACTGCAAATTAAAACAACTCTGACATACCCATCTTACACCTATCAGAGGGGCTAATAAGACAACATGACATAGAAGGAAAATAAATGCTGGAGGGGATATGGGAAAATGGGGACATTAATTCACTGCTGGTACAATTGTGAACTAGTCCAACCATTCTGGAAAACAATTTAGAACTATACCCAGGGAAGGCTTATAAAACTGTGCAAACCCTTTAAGGGCCTACCTTCAATTATCACTACTATGTCTGGATCCCAAAGAGAAAAGAGGAAAGGACCTATTTGTACAAAACTATTTATAGCAGCTCTTTTTGTGGTGGCAAAGAATTAGAAATTGAGGGGATGCTTATCATTTGAGGAATGGCTGAACAAAAGCTGTGGTATATGATTGTGATGAAATACTATTGGACTATAGGAAATAACAAGCAGAATGGTTTCAAAAAAACCTGGTAAGACTTATATGAACTCTTGCAAAGTGAAGTGAGCAGAACCAGGAGAACCCTGTCCACATTAACAGCAGTATTGCAAGGATGGTCAACTGTGAAAGCCTTAGCAACTCTGATCAAATCAATGATCCAAGACAATTTCACAGGACCCATGATAAAAAACGCTATCCACCTCCAAAAAGAGAACTGATGAACTCTGAACATTGAGTGAAGTATATTTTTTGTGCTCTATTTTTATTGTTTTATGTTTTCTTTCACAACATGGCTAATAAGGAAATGTTTTGCATGACTTCATATATATAACTGACATCAAATTGTCTCTCTCTCCTCTACCCCTTCTTCCTTTTCTATTCTCTTTCCTACTTTCCTTTCCCTTTTCTCTTAAAAAAAAAAAATCTATTAGCATATTTGTATAATATTCTAACTACTAATTCAGATCAGCAAGCAACAGTCACAGAAACAAACCTCTGCATTCATTTAAGGAATGAAAAAATTATAGAAATCTATTATGAAATAAAAAGGATTCTGATGTCCAAAAAAGGAAGGCTAAAGCAAAAACTACATGGCAATATCATTCATTAATATTGATAAGAAATTTTAAGAGAGAAGATAGCAAAAGATCAAAAACTAATTCATAATAACCAACTTATGCCAAAAATTAGCATAAGTTATCTTAACAAGTTTGTAGGTACTAGATCTGTGACATCACTACTATAGAGAATTTACCACTAGGAAAACTATTTTACAAATATAAACATAATTATTCTGCAACTTATAATCTTAGAAAGCTGTATGGTGCTCTGAAAAGCTAAGTGATTTGCTCATGATCACATGGCCAGTATGTGTCAAAAGGCAAAATTTAACTTAAAATCAAGTCTCCCTGACTTTCATCTATTCTCTAGCCAATGTCATGATGTCTCTCACTATAAATTATATATTAATCAGACACCAAAAACCATATGATTTTATCCAAAAAATGAAAAAGTCTTCAACAAGACACAGTACTCATTTATGTTATGTTATGTTAGGTGATTATTACTCTTTAATGATGTCAAAAGTAGATCTCTAAAACCAAGAGCCAGCATTATTGTTGTGTGGAAACACTGTCACAAGGAAAACAAGAATGCATCTTCTCCCAAATATTTTTGACATAATGCAGAAATATTAGCTATAGAAAGAAAACCAGAGAGAAATTAAGTAAACATCAGCAAACAGGATGTAAATTATTCCTTTTTTGCAAAGAATACTTTGGTCTATACCTATAAAACCTATAAAAATCAGCAAAGAAATCAATAAACATTATTAATTGCTTCAATAAAGTAACAATAAAAATTAAATCCACAGAAATCGTTAGTATTTCCATAAACTGCAAAGAAAAACAACAAAGAAACAGAAGAAAAAAGGAATTCCAGTCAAAATTACAATTACCCACAAACTTGGGGCTCATGTTTCAAATGGCCATTTACCATGCAGTCTTACAAAATTTTCAGGATTAAGAGGCTCCTTTTCAGAAGTAGAAGCAAAATTGCTGCAATCCTCACTGGATTCATATGAAAAATGGCATTAAGATCTTGTAGGATAATTCACAGTCTGAGACACTGGGTAAGGACAGAACCAGGCTTATGAAGGGCAGCAAGTTTTTTAGCTGCATATATATTCCACACCAAGTTAAAACGAAATTTTTTAGTGCCACTTAATGAAGGAAATTATGTTTCTATTTTGAAAGTTATTTGACAAAACAAAGACAAGAAATCTACTAATGAAGAGACTAATCCCATCATCTGATTTTCATGCATTGCATTTTTCATTAATAAACACCTAACTATAAAACTATAAAAACCATAAGACATCAAAGTTAATCCGTCAAGGCACAGACACAGACAGACAGATGGATACTCACACACTCAGGATTTAAATACAACATAACATTTTACAAAAATTAAGGAACACAAAACTTATTCAACATTAATAGACACATAAATGTGTGTACGGTTGTATATGTATACATGTGTATGTATACACATATGTAGATATAATTTTCTTTATTCATGTTTGGGCCATGCTAAAATAATAAAGAAAAATGATAGGATTATGCTACCTAAATTAAGGATAGACCTCTACTTAATTTTTAGACGTTTTTAGCCTAGCTACACCAATCAAATTTAAAAGGGGTTACTTTATTTAACTAGACAAAATAATAACAAAATTCATTTGGAGTAATTAAACGGCAAAACTTTCAAGGGAAATAATGAAAAAAAGGAATGAAGGGAGCACAGGAGTACCAGATTTCAAATTATATTATAAAGCAGTAATTATCAAAAAAATTACACAATCCTGGTTAAAAAATATTTTGATAGATTGGGGATAGGGACTGAACCTAGGATTTCATAAATTTCATAAATAAATATTTGTGAGGAAATTGCCATTACCAGAAACATCTTGTCTGCAATTTATAGTCTTAGAGAGTTACCCAGAGTACTGAGAGGTTCAGTGACTTGCCCCTGGTCACAAAGCCATCATGTGTCAGAGGCAACACTTGAACGCAGATCTTCCTGGCTTCCAGATCAGTTATCTATCCAACTTTGTCAAGCCACCTCTCTGGAATAGAGCAAACTAAAACTAGATAAACAAGGATTTCCTTTTCAACAAAAATTAACAAGAATATTGCAAAGGAGTTTGGTGGAATATAGATTTAGACCAGTATATTACACTATGTTAACACACTGAGTTTCAAATGTTTAAATGATTTAAAAATAAGATCACTTTTTTTTTGAAGTGAAGAAAAAGTGAAGAATGATTGGAAGTAGAATTCATGAGACAGGCTTCCTCTTCTAAATGGATATATGAGATACTCATCCTTCACTGCCCAACTTAGGTGATTCTTGTCCACATTCTCCAAGTTCTACACAGAGAATGTCACTCAACATGTTGGAAGGATTGTTTGGTTTCTGTTGTGTTTTTTAATTTTACAAGGATACCAATGAAGCCCTCTGTCACCCCTCTCTCCATTACCACATAAGCACCATATCTGCTCTTTGCAGCACACATTTCCCTTAAGGACTCCTATTCTTCTCTCAAGCTCTTCACTGGTTTTAAATTATAGCTAGATCATATCAACCATGGGACTTACCCATTACTTTCAGTATATTATTTATTTAAGTTCAGAAATAAAAATAAATGTGGTATTCCAAGTTTTGCAGGTATACAACAACAATGGTAGAATGTTACTAAAAATATGGACCTTTGTTTTGGGAGAAACCTGGAGTTTTACAATTTCCTCCTATTCAATTTTAGTTTGAACTTACTGTCTGATGCAATCACACATTCTGAGGACAAGTGCTATAGATCCAGATTATGGAATGAATTTGAATGGATAATAGATACTCTTTATCCACTTGGTCTTTTTTTTTTGTATGAATGGTCAGGTCAAATACTTTTGAACTACTACAAGTATCTTCTAGGAAGCTCTGCAATATTGTAGGACATGATTCACTAATACTATTTCATTTACAAAAAGGAGCATCTGAAGAATCTCACCATACATGGGGAATATTTCCTTAACTTCAACTCTTCGAAGGATTTCCTTCAACAAAGTGATGAACACCTGTGGTAAGTATACATTTTCCTGTTTCATGCCTTACTTGATTAAATATAAAATAAATAAGCATGATATAATTAAAGGATAACTGAACAGGATTATTTCTGCTGTTGCATTCTTCAAGGAATATTAAATTATTTTGATATACAAAACAAGAAACATCTTGTTGGTAGAGAGTCAAGCCTTTGAGGTGGCAGTTTGCTCTACCTAATCAAATGCTTTTAACAAAGCAAAATGGGATTTCATATTCTCCACACCTTCCAGTCAACTGAGGAATTGTAAATATGTCCATTATAAGCAACTAGGTGGTACAGTAGATAATGCAACGATCCAGAGTCAGGAAGATGAGACTTCAAATTCAGCCTCAGATGCTTACTAGCTGTGTAATAACTAATTCCTAAACAAATTAAAACCCTACAGAGTTGTAGGATACTCAAAAGCTACTGTTTGTGACCTTTACACATCAAACTTTTTTTATTATCAAGACACACAGGGTTCATGCAAGAATACAAAAGATGCTCCCACCAAATTAATTATTCATATACTGAATATATATTTATGAGAATGAGTATTACAAAGACAAGTATTACAAAGACAATTACTATATATGCTGGTCATGCCTTACCAATGTGTCCCAAATTACGTTGTCTTTTATCTCACTATTCTGTGATATATTTTTCTATATCATTATCGTTGTGAAATATCCTGAAATAATTTTAAAATACTACTGAAATTCATTTTGTTTCAGTTAGAGTTGGATTACTGAAAAAAACTCAAACACTCTTAAGTCATCCAGCAATTAACAAAAGGAGATTTCTTTAGCCAACGTAAAAGAATAATATTCAACAGGGATAGGCATTGAGGACATAATCCAGTAGAATCAAGTAAGCAAACTCTCTTGCCTGAGGTGCCCAGCATGATCCACCAGGCAAATATCAGAGCTCCTCATGACAAGTAACAAGGAAGTGATGTCAACAGCCTGAGTCTTTAGTTCCCTGAGTCAACTGAGTCTAGAAGATGGCCTCAATACCTTTTCAGAAGCCAGCCTTGCACAGCAGGGCAGAAGTTAGGATAGTGCTCCTTCCACAAAAGGTGAATGCATAAATTGGCAAGAAATGTAATATGGCCTAATGGTAAGAATGTTGGACTTTGAGCAGAACCAGAACATTGCACACAGTAACAGCAATACTGCAAGATAATCAACTATGATTGACTTAGCTCTTCTCAGCAATACAATGATCCAAGACAATTCTAAAAGACTCAGGATGGATAATGCTATCCACATCCAAAGAAAAACCTATGGAGTCTGAATACAGACCAAAGCACACTATTTCCATTATTTTTCGGTTTTGCTTTTCGTGGTTTTTCCTTCTTGTTCTGTTTCTTCTTTCCCAACATGACTCACATTGTAATATGTTTAACATGACTACACATGCATAATCTATATCAGATTGCTTGCTCTCTTTGAGAAGGGAAAGAGAAGGGAGGGAGAAAAATTAGGAACTCAAAATCTTATTTAAAAAATGAACATAGAGAGAATTGTATCCAGGTGGTGGAGGGTAGAGATGACTTTTGCAAGCTTCACCAGTAACCCAAATAGCCTCGGTTAAAAAAAAACAAAACCAAAGGGCAGCTATAGCCGGCAGTAACTCACCCATATGCCGGTCACTGCCCCTCAGTGAAGGGGAAAGCACAGGAGTGAAGTGGCCAGCTGGCTCAGGAGCTGCTACCACGGGTCAGGATGGCTGAGGACGTAATGACCACCCTGAAGATTCTAATCGCTGGACGGGAAAATCTAGCCTTCTGTTGAGATTCACAGATGATACTTTTGATCCAGAGCTTGCAGCAACAATTGGTGCTGACTTCAAGGTGAAGACTATATCAGTTAATGGAAATAAAGCCAAGCTTGTAATATGGGATACAGCAGGTCAGGAGCACTTCAGAACACTGACAGCTAGCTATCACAGAAGTACACAAGGTACTATATTAGTTTATGACGTCACAAGAAGAAATAGTTTTGTTAAGCTGGATAATTGGTTAAATGAATTGGAAACATAATGCATGAGAAATGACATAGTAAAAATGCTAGTTGGAAACAAAATTGATAAGGAAAACCATAAAGTTGATAGAAATAAAGGGCTGAAATTTTCACAGAAACATTCCATGTTATTTATAGAGGCTAGCGCAAAAACCTGTGATGGTGTACAATGTGCCTTTGATGCACTTGTGGAAAAGATCATTCAAACCCCTGAACTGTGGAAAAGTGAGAACCACAATAATGGAGTAAGGCTATCAAACAAGGAAGAAAGCCATGGAGGAGCTTGTGAAGGATATTGTTCTGTTATAAACTCTGGGAAGGTCTATCTTTTGCATTTTTGATCAGATAGTGTCACATAAACTCTTTAACTGCTATTTTAGGGACCTTGCAGTTTTCACATATTTGTCTTTTATCATGGTGATGAACATTTATAAGAAAATATTCATCAGCTTTCCCAGGTAAAAATGTTTATAGTAAGCATGCACAAATTGCAACCTTCAGTCTTTTGTGTAACATAAAATGGGTATGCATTACTAAGTTCACTAGATTTTATGACCTACACTCATCATGTATTTTTTTAATACATCTAACAAATATCTGTTGTAAAACTGTCTGCAAAAAAAAATAAAATAAATATTGAAAACTGTGTAACTGGAAAAAATAAAATACTATTTACTTAAAAAAAAAAAGAATGTCGAACTTGGAAGAGCAGTATTAAAACACCACTTCAAATACTCATAACGACATGATCATAATCAAGTTACTCGACCCCTTTGAGAGTCAGTCTCTTCTTCATCATAACTAGCATTTATATAGTACTTTAAGGTTGCAAAGTGCTTTACAAACACTACCTTATTATATCTTCACAATAACCCTAAGAGGAAGGTGATTATTATCCTCATTTTACAGATGAAGAAAGTGAGGCAGAGATTACGTGACTTGCCTAGGGTCACACTGCTAGTTAACGTCTGAGGCTGTATTTGAACTCAGGTCTTACTGACTACAGAATCAGTGTTTCACACACTGTACCACCTAGCAACTTTTTTATCTATAAAATGAGAATAAAAAGTGAAATACCTACTTCACAGGGTTGTTTAAAAGCACAAATGAAATGATGAATTTAAAACATTTTGCAGAATTTATACTCCTGTATTTTTCAGCAATTTTTCACATGACATTACAGTGAAAAATTAAATGAAAATTATTCTTTAAAAAATAATTATAAGCTTAAGATTTAAGGTATCTGAAAAACTTATTAGTGTGATCTTCAAAAACTGTATTGCAGATTTAGGATAAATACACCTTTTAAATATTTTAACAAAAACAAACACTCTATATAAGAATACAAATACTCTACATAAAGTCTACATAAGAAGCTCTGTGTTGAGATGGGACAGAAAGCCAGGCAAGGATTAAGAAAACTTCAAGCGCTGGCTCTGATACCTATTACTTCCAAGAACATAAACCAGTCATTTAACTCCTTAGTGATAAGTAAAACTTTCTAAGACTACAACTTAGATAGGAGTGGCTGACAAATTGGTAGAAGTTTCCATACCATGAGTTCTTCATATCCAACAAAACCACAGCTCCAGACCAAAAACAAGAGTAACAATAACAAAACTGTGAACAATCCAACAAGTCTGTTATACCAAAACAATCCATGAAGTCTGTTATACTAAAGGACACAACATGTCAAAGATGATCTAGAATGACAGAATTTTAAATCTGAAAGGGACCTAAGAAATAACCATTTTCAACCTTTTCATCCTAGAGATTAAATTCAACTCAAAAAAATTTTATTAGGCATCCACTATGTGCCAAGCATATTCTAAAGTTTCCACCATCACACACTCAACAAATGATTAACTGGCCTCTAATTGAAGACATTCAAGAAGGGACAACCTACCACCTTCAGGTGGATCATTACAGCTCTAATTCTTAATAAGTTTTTCCTTCTATCGATATTAAATTTGTCTCTTTGCAACTTCCGTGAAGTCTGGTCCCTCCCCTCTACATGACAACCTTTCAAATACTTGAAGATAGCTGTCATATCCCCTCCTGAGTCTTCTGTTCTCCAGGCTACACATCTGTAGTTCCTTCAATCTATTTATCATCATATGTTATATACTTAAGGCCCTTCTCATCATTTTGGTTACCTGGTAAACCATCTCAGCAAAGGGGCTAAAGCAAGGCAAGGGTAACCAACAGGCCTCAAACCTGTTGGTGACTTAGTACGGTGTTTACTCCAAAAGCATAATGAAGATGTTCCCTGGCAGAACAGGCAGATGAGAATAATTTGTTTCAACAACCATGAAGGCAGCTAAAGCAGGCGCTGTGGTGCACTCAGAGTTCAGGCCATTCACTAATCATACTGACTCTGGTCCTGCCACTGGACTCCAATGACTGGGGAAGAGAGCGAGGCTGATGATTTTGTCAAACTCAATTCACCCATGATGTCATTGGTACGCTTCAAAAATGAAGGCAAACAACACCCTCCTTTAAATACTCTCCAGTTTATCAATGTATTTCTTAAACCATTGAGCACAACTGTAGAGGGCCAGTGCCAATGTAGTCCGGAATGTGAGGCACTGCCCAGGTTTTACTTGAGACTTGTACTAACATGAGAGGCTAACTTTTCAGGACAATTGGCTCACCATCCCCACTCTCAGATATACAAGAATGAGAAAGTCCTGTCCAAGGCCGTGCCTCTCTGAGGCTATCTCACCAGGAGGAACTAGATTAGACAGTATAAGAAATAATCTAAAAATGTTCTCATGGAAATGACCTTGGCTGCTGTTCTCACAATGAACAATTCTGCTTGCTTGCCTGTAATAACCTACATAAATCTTGGCTATCCAGTTAATAAATGAGAGCTGTCCTTTACAACTCTTCGCCTGGCCCCATGTCTACTTTTCTTTCACGATCTTTCAGCAATCACAATTGGCAGCCCCCGCGACCAGCCCGCAGCATGGAATACTCCACATGAGGTTAGATGACAACAAAGTACAGTATGAGCATTACCTCCCTATTCCTGGAAGTTATGCTCCTCTAATGCTACATCATATTGACTATTTTTGACCACTACATCATACTGCTGACTCACACAGATTGCAATCCACTAAAACCACCAGATCTTTTTCAGGACTAAACCTCCTCCATCTTATATTTGTGAATTTGATTTACTGCATCAGCTACAAGACTTATCTCGACTGAATTTCATCTAATTAGATTCAACCCAACATCAGGCCTGTCAAAATCCTTTAGTATCCTAACTGTTATTTACTATGTTAGTTATCCTTTCCAGTTTTATGTTTTTTCCATATATGATGAACATACTATCTTTTCTTTTATCTACATCACTGATAAAAATGTTAGAGTATAGGGTCAAGCATAAATCCCTGAAAGATACCAAAGGAGATAGATTATAGCCGTTTAACTAGGTCTGAATCCACCTGGTTGGATTATCATCAACCCATATCTCAACCTCTTCTCCATAAGATTAGTATCACATGTTATATTATCAAAAGCTCTGCTAAAATATAGTTGAACTACAACCACATTTTCCTTAAATACTAATTTAATCATCTGTCAAAAAAGAAAATGAGATGAAGCCATGGTGGCTTTTTAAAACACCATTTCCATGTCAAGATGTTGGCCAACTATCTCTTTAATGATCCATTCTAGAATTTTCTGAGGAATCATAGTCAAGCTCATCAACCTTTAGCTTGCAGTCTGTTCTTTTCTCTTTTTAAAAAATTACAACATTTATCCTTCTCCAATTTTTTATTACCTCTCTGCATTTCCACAACCCTCCAAATATCACTAACTATGGCTCAGTAATAACAGCTGCCAATTATTTTAGGACCTGAGGATTTCATACAACTGGCTTAGGTGACTGCATTCATCAAAGGCAACAAGGTATTCTCTTATTATCTCTCTACTTTTCTTGGGTATCATCTTTCAGTAGGTCATTTTTGTTCTATATTTCCAATGTAAGGTCTCTCTCCTTTGCAATGAAACAGAAACAAAATCAGAAATGAAATGAACAGCTCTTGTTTTCTCTGTTGTCAGGTATCATTGTACTATCTACCCCAAGCAAAGCTCCTATTTCTTATTTGATTCTCTGTGAAAATAATACTATATTAATTATACTGTAAATTCTTCTACAATTTTCTCAGGAAAATATAAAAATAAAACTGAATGTAAGATCTTTTTTAAGTCCACACAAACCAAATAAACACACAAGTATAAAGAGTCACATTTTAAATTCATCACAATAAAATCTCCAACCCTGCACCCTGTTTTAAGAATGAAGTTACCAGGAGGTACACTGATAGAGAGCATACAGGCAGATAGAGGAAAGCTATCCCTGGCTAAAAATTCTAACACTGCACTACAGGGAATAGGTGGAAATCTATAATTAAACTGAAGGGGGATACAAATGGGAACCTTTGGAAATGTTTCATTGGGGTTCTTGATTTTAAGCTTATAGTTATCTTAATATACTTTTTAATCCATGGCTTCTTAAATTTTTTCCACTTGTTACGCCTTTTGGCAGTATAGTTGGTGTTACGTGGCCTGGGGACATAGGAAGTGCACAGAGTGCTCAAGCTTTTGTTTTCAGAACCAACACTCCAATGAAGTTGTTCAATGCAACACAAACAGGCACTGCCAGAAACACCTTAGATTCATTGTGCATTTGATTTTTAATTAATTTTAGAAACCTTTTACCCCCATCGTTTAAGAAGCACTACAGTTTACTCAATCCCCTTCTTGATACTAGTGTTCTTCCCCCTTCCCCTAACCCCCTTGGTGCAGATTGTAACACATCTACATCTTTTCCACTTATGTGATTCTTACCAATGTTTTTCCATAAATCCTCCACAAAATATATATACCCAACACAATGACCAGTTTTGGGTTTTGGTTTTGGGATAATATACTTCATGGACACCTCAGTGAAGTATTCAGGCTTCACTTCTGTTATGCCTTGCTCTGATCGTATCATTAATCCAGTCTTTTTTCCAATTATATCTGACCTCAGTGATATTTTTACGCTATTTTTTGAGAATCAGGTATAACTGGCATTGGGTGACAGTCTACTTAGTCCCACCTATGAGTCTTCTCTTTAGATTACCTGCAATGGTGATTTTTCTCAGGTCATGATATCATTCAATGACTTGCAGGCATTCAGTATTACCACAGAACCAATGGTGTTAAAAAGATAGATTCTGAGGTAGGGAGCAGTTTAGGATTATTGAAAGTTCTACACAATTTCCCAAATGCAATCTTGTCCAGTCTTCTACTCTTATTCAACTCAGGGTTAAGATGCTGTCCACTGGCAGTATCTACACAAGGGAACTGTATGGATGGACCATACCAATAGGCTACCTCCCCTCCTCCCCCCCCCAAAAAACGATGTAATAATATGCATTCTTTATTGATTTAATTACATAGACCTGTTTAGGTTAATTATATTACTAAAGAGATTCTATGGTATTACAAGGCTAGGTTAACTTAACAGCACACAATTGAGTTAAATGCATTTATTTGGTAGACTCCTGCCAAGATAAATTCCTGAACAGGAGGCTGACTACCTGGCTCTCACATGTATACTCCAACAAACCCTTGAAGTTTGTAACAGACCTAATAATAATCAAGAAATAAAATGAGAAACTATACAAAATAAATTTTTCCATATTAAAATGGCACAAAATGGCCCACTAGCCTGGGGCAGCACAATTAAAGACACAATACACGTAGTCTGTAACTACAAAGAGCTCCCCTATCACAAGATAATCAGAAAACCACAGGATAGAGACCTTGGAAGCACTGAGGATCAGCAATGGACTGTGAACAGAGCAGGGCTGAAGTTCTCAAACCTAGGCCCAAGGTTCTCTTAAGTCTCTCACAGTCAAAACACCATAGAGGATCCTGAAGCTCCAGTGCTCATAACTTCGGAGACCTAGGGGTCCTAAACCCAGACAACAGATGTCAGTGCATGAAGCCAGGCAATGCAGGAGAACTGACCATCCCAGCCTAATGCACAAGGGGCACATCTCAATTCAGGAACCAATGGTAAAGAGCTGAGCAAACCAATAAGACACAAATTGATATCAAAAATTATATCTAGAGACTCCCCCAAAAGGAGAGTAAATTCATAAAACCTGTAAGCAGAACCTCAAAAGAAAAATGTACTTTACACAAGGACTACATGAACACCTACAACCTACAAGAATAAAGCAGAAGAAAAATAATGAAATAAAAGCTATTAAGAATAAACAGAATGGAATAGAAAGTGGTAAACCTAATCCAAAAAGTAGACACCTTAGAATAGAACAAACCAAACAGAAATCAATGACTTAATGAAGCAGCAAAAAATATTACAACAAAATCAAAAGATTTGCTATCAAAATCATATGATTTGAAAAATAGATCAGGGAGAGAGCACTTAAGAATCATTTTACACCTTGAAAAACATGATTTAAAAAAACAACAACAACCTGGAAACAATAATTTAAGAAATTTTAAAAGAAAACTACCAAAATCTATTATAACCAATGGGAAAAGCAAAGATAAACAGAATCTGCCTATTTATCTCCTGAAGAAAACTGTGCATATCCTTTGATCCAGCAATACTACTACTAGATATGTATCCCAAAGAAATCATTAAAAAAGAGAAAAGGACCCACATGTACAAAAATATTTATAGCAGCTCTTTTGGTGGTGGCAAAGAATTATGAAACGAGGTGATGCCTCTCAACTGGGAAATGGCTGAACAAGTTGTGGTATATGAATGTAATGGAATACTATTGTTCTATAATAAATGATGAGCAGACAGATTTCAGAAAAACCTGGAAAGACTTACATGAACTGATGCTGAGTGAAGTGAGCAGAACCAGATCACTGTATACAGTAACAGCAACACCGTGCAATGACCAACTCTGACAGACTTAGCTCTTCTCAGCAATACAATAATCTAAGACAATTCCAAAATTTGAGTTTTGTTCTGATTCTTCTTTCACCACATTCCAAAATTTGAGTTTTGTTCTGATTCTTCTTTCACCACATGACTAATATGGAATTATGTTTAATATAATTGTACATGTATAGTCTATATCAGATTGCATGTTCTCTTGGGGAGGGGGAAGGGAAGGGAGGGAGAAAAAATTTGGAACTCAAAATCTTATAAAAGTGAATGTTGAAAACTTAAAAAACATTTTAATTTAAAAAAAAAATCCTAGGAATATCAAAACCAAGATCTAGTACTCCCACACAAAAGAAAAAATACTTCTAATATAAATGAGAGGAGACTCTGCAATACAATATTCTAGAAGGCAAAAGAAATAGGCTTATAACCAAGAACAATTTACCATACAACACTTAGCATAATCCAGGGGTGAGAAGGATTGCCCTATAAGGGAAAAGAGTGTTTTCAAAGTACTTCTGATGGAAAACCAGAGCAAAGTAGAAACTCTGAAATGCAAACACAAATCCTAAGAAACTGAGAAAGATAAATTTATGTGAACCATTGGAAGTATACATACATACATATTATCTACGTGGGGCAGGGGGGGAGAGAGAGAAAGAGAGGGACAAAGTCTAATGGAAGAGAACAATGTATTTCCCGTCAAAAGCTTTAGCTCCTCAAAGGACACTAGGAGAGTTAAATAAGAAAAAGATGCGTCCTGTGAGTGGACTGGTTCTGCTCTGAAGGATCTGAAGTGGGCAAAAATAATATGCTAATATAAAAGGGGAAGAAAGAGGATGAACTTGTTACTTGGGTAAATGAACATAGTATACAAACACGAGGAAAAAGTGAAAAAAGAAGTATCAGATGAACCTCATTCTTATCTGAAACAGCCAATGGAGAGTTGAATACACACAAACCTACCACAGCATATTCATGTAGAAATATATCAAAATACCATGGAAACAAATGGGGCTGGGAGAAGAAGGTAGAATTAGAATGCAGTACAATACTGGGAAGGGAAAAGTCAAAAGCAAAACAAACTTCTTGAACCTGAAACCTGAAGAGGGGATTAAAATGGGGAAAAAGAAAGGAACTAGGCTCTAAAGTGGTATCTTACATTGCTTTTTAGACAATAGGAAAAGGCTACAGAAACTGTAGTAAATGAATGTAATGCAACATTATTGCACCATAATAAAATTATGTTTCAGAGGATCCTATACAGTATGAATCGACAGTAAAATCAGCAGAAGTAGAACAATTTATACAAAAACAACTCTTACAAAAAACAACTTCCAAAGCTTTAATTTTGATTTCAAAGTAATCACTAACCAGAAGATCTACCCACCTCCTGAAAGAAAGGTGATGGGAGACATATTTTTGGCATTAGGGCACCTAGGTAGTGCAGTGGATAGAATGACAGGTCTGGAGTTAAGAAGACCTAAATTCAAAGCTGGCCTCAGACATTTACTAGCTATATGACCCTAAGCTTCCTCATGAGCTAGAAAAGAAAATGGCAAACTCCTGTAAGTATCTTTGCCAAGAAAACCTCAAATGAGATCATGAAGAATCATGAAGAGACAACTAAATGCCTAAACAACAATAACTGATTTTGGCATAACCACTGCATGGGCTCAATTTCCTTGACTATTTTTTTAAGCTAGGATTTGTTTTTTTTCTTATCTCTCTGGTGAATGGGGGCATTAGCAAAAGTTTTTACAGAATAAACAATATTAATGAATTTCTTAAATTTAGCTCTTTTTCTTTTATTATTTCTAAACTGTCCTTGATCAACATGGGATTTTGAAGTTTCTACTATAATCACTGTATAGATGCTGTACTTTTTTGCACTATGAATTTATGATCAATAAGGATATTCCTCTTTAAAAATAACTTTCACTAACGCCTTTGGTTTTATGTCAATCATTTCTAAATATAGCATGCTTCTAATTGCCCTCTATTCATTCCTACTTTGTAAAAAAGAAAAATAGTTAAGCACAAAGAGTGCTCTCAACGTATGTAACATTCTAATCTCCAAAGACTTATGTCTCTTCTTAGTAGAGGCATTTTTCATTATATGTCCTCTGGGATAAAAACTATCATTACAATTACTCATAATTCAACTTTCTATCAATGTTGTTCACGTTTATGTAATTTAGTGGAATAATTATAACAATTGTTCTCCTGTTTCTAAAAATTATTTCTCTCTGCATCAATAAATACAGGTTTTCCCATGTTTCTCTGAATTCCTCATTTATTTTTTATTACCTTATTTCATATTTTATTTTTATCCAATTACATGTAAAAGCCATTTTAGTATTTTTTTTCCAAATTTTGAGTTCCAAATTCTCTCCCTCTCTATTCCCTCAAGCAATTTGACTTATACATCTGCAGTCATGCAATGCAAAACATATTTTCATTAAGTCATTCTATGAAACAAATCACAAACCCCCATCCCCTGCACAAAAAAAAAGAAAAAGAAAGAAAAAGTATCTTTGATCTGCATTCCGGCTCTACCGGTTCTTTGGACAGCACCTTTCATCATTAGTCCTTGGATCATAGTATTGCTGAGAATAGCTAAGTTATTCATACTAGATCCTCATATAACATTGCTGTTACTATGCACAATGTTCTCCTGGTTCTGCTCATTTCACTTTGTATCAATTCATGTAAGTCCATGCTTTTCTGACAGCACCTTGCTTATCATTTCTTAAAATACAATAGTATTTCATCAAAATCATATACAACTTGTTCAGCCATTCCCCAATAGATGAACATCCCCTCAATTTCTAAGTCTTTGCCACCGATAAAAGAGTTACTATAAATATTTTAGTATACATAGACTTTTTGGTTTTTATCTCTTCAAGATACAGACCTGGTAGTGGTATTGCTTGGTCAAAGGATATACATAGTTTTTATAGCCCTTCGGACATAGTTCCAAATTACTCTCCAAAATAGTTGAATCAGTATACAACTTTGCCAGTATTAGTATCTTAATTTTCCCATGTCCCTTTCAACACAACTGTGAGGTAGTAGCTAAGAATTGTTTAAATTTGTATTTCTCTCATCAATAGTGATGTAGAACATTTTTTTCATACGACTATAAAAGGCTTTGCTTGCTTTGTCTAAAAACTGCCTGTTCATATCCTTTGACCATTTATCAAGGGGAATGGTTCTTATTTCTATAAATTTGACTCAGTTTTCTATGTTTGAGAATTGAACAATTTACAGAAACTCACGGTAAAAAACTGCTTTTAACAATAATGATTAGCAACTATGTCTTTCCCTCCATCCTACTTCCCCCATTTATCCTATTATCTCTCTCCTTTTACCCTGACCCTACTCAAAAGCGCTTTTCTTCTGACTTTTACTTCCCCCAAACTGCCCTCTCTTCTACCAGTGTCCCCTATCCCTCCCATCCCCTTTCCTTCCTACTTTCCTGTACGGTAAGAGAGATTTCTACACCCAACTGAATGCATATATTACTCCCTCTTTGAGCCAATTCTCATGAGAGTAAGGCTTATATACTCCCCTCCCTGCTTCCCCCATTATCCCCTCCACTGTAAAAATAAAAATCTCTTTTAGGCCTCTTTTATGATGGATAATTTATCCCATTCTACCTTTCCCTTTCCCCAATGCATTCTTCTTTCTCATCTCCTTATTTCATGTTTTTTAGATAATCATACATTGAACTCCCACCTCTGCTTTCTGTCTATGTATACTCCTTCTAACTGCTCAAATGATGAGTAAGTTTTTAGGAGTTATAAATATCATTTTCCCATGTAGGAATATAAACAGTTTAACCTTATCAAATCCCTTATGATTTCTCTTTCCTGTTTACCTTTTTACACTTCTTTTTCAACTTGTACTTGAAAGTCAAATTTTCTATTTGGTCTAGTCTTTTCATCAGGAATGCTTGAAAGCCCTCTATTTCACTAAATATCCGTTATTTCCCCAGAAGGATTATACTCGGTTTTGCAGGATAGATGACTCTTGATTGTAATCCTAGCTCTTTTGCCCTCTGGAATATCATATTCCAAACCCTTTTATCCTTTAATGTAAAAGCTGCTAAATCTTGTGTTATCCTGTGTGGCTTCACAATATTTGAACTGTTTCTTTTTGCCTGCTTGCAGTATTTTCTTCTTCATCTGGGGGGTCTGTAATTTGGTTATAGTATTCCTGAGAGTTTTCAGTTGAGGATCTCTTTTAGGAGGTGATTGGTGGGTTCTTTCAATTTTCATTTTACCCTCTGGTTCTAGAATACCAAAACAGTTTTTCTTGATAATTTCTTGGAAGATGATATCTAGGGCTGTTTTTTTTTTAAATCATGATTTTTCAGGTAATTGTTAATTAGCTCTCTTGGATCTATTTTCCAGGTCAGATATTCGATGAAGTATTTCACATTTTCTTCTATTTTTTCTGTCTTTTGATTTAGTTTTATTGTTTCTTGATGTCTCAAAAAAGTCATTAGCTCCCACTTGTCCAATTCAAATTTTTAAGGAATTCTTTTCTTCAGTAAGCTTTTATACTTCCTTTTCCATTTAGTAGATTCTACTTTTTAGGAAGGTCTTTCTGATGGCAATCAAATTAGGATCTTTTGCTATTTTGTTTTAGTAAAAGTGCCTCTGACTAAATAATGTGATTAAAGATCTTTCCCACCCATTGAGGGAAGCTTCATTAGGGGACTTGTTTTATAGGAGGGTCCCAAATACCTTTTGTTTTTTTCTATTGAGGTATTAGGTCAGAGGGTTATGCCCTTTGTCTCTAAAAAGTGTACAAATACTCTGAGTTGAGGTTTTACTTTGGGACTTAGTTTTTGTAATAAGGTTTGAGTGCCAGATGAGGACTCTGGGAATCTGCTAACGAGTCCCCCTCCCCCCTCCCCACTTTGAGAACCCAGGTGCTTCCCTCTCTAGTAGCAATGGTCAGACAGTTGAATTCAGGCAGAGGAAGCCATGTATGTTGATCTTTAATTTCTCTGTATTTTCTTTGAAGTTCAGGGTGTTGATTCCCCTGAACTAGGTGAATGCTACATGTGCTTGATTAAAGTGGTTGTCAACCCCTCAAAAGCTGCCTTTGTTTTTTTGAATGCAGATCTAAGAACCTGTGACAGCAGGCCCCGCTGTGTATGCTGGGATGCTTAGTGTAGTCTTCTCTTCAATGAAATTTTTGTATATCTTTTTTCCATTTATCCAGTTCTGTTTTTCAAGGCGTTCTGTTTGTTGGCTTTTTGTGCCTCTTTTACTATTTGACCTATTCTTTCTTTTAAGGTGTTATTTTCTTCAGTATACTTTGTGCCTCCTTTACCAAGCTACTGACTCTTTTTTCATGATTTTCTGGCAATGCTCATTTCTCTTCCCAATTTTTCCTCTACCTCTCTTATATCATTTTTAAAATCCTCTTTGAGATCTTCCATAGCCTGAGACCAAGTCATATTTTAGTTCAATGCTTTGGATACAGGAATTCTGACTTTGTTGTCTTCTTCTGAATGTGTATTTTGATCTTTCTTGTCACCCTAGAACTTTCTGTGGTCAAATTTTTTTCTGTTGTTTGCTCATTTTCCAGCCTATTTCTTGACTTTTAACTCTCTGCTAAAGTGGGACTCTGCTTCCAAAATGGAGGGGGCACTATTCCAAGCTTCAGGTTTATTGTGCAGCCGTTTTCAGAGGCAATTCTGGGAACCTGTATGTTTTTAACTCTTCCAAGATAGCACAATCTAGGGAGAGGTGAAGTTTTACTACTCTCTTGTACTATGCACTGGTTTGTGACAGACCACAAGTTCTCTTTTCAACCCTGGAACTTTGACCAGGAACTTTGATCAGGGTCCTTGATCTCCTGCAACCACAAGTTCTCCTGTGCCAGTGCTTCTCCTTGCACTGGGACTAAGACCCTGGACTGTGACCCAGATCAATGTTTAGGCAATGAAAGAGAGTCCTGTCCTTGGTGCCATCAAAGGGCCCCTGTAAATATCCTTTTGACGCATTGTCCAATTCCCTTACCGTCTGTGGGATGAAAGATCTGAAAACTGTCACTGCTGCCACTGATTCAGTCGCCCTGAGGCCAGTTCCTGGTCTGCTGAGGCCTGGTCTACGCTAGCAAAGTCTGCAATGAACTAGGCTCCTCTCTCATCCTTGTGAAACAGATCTTTCCTATCAACCCTATAAGAAAATTGTTTCACTCCATCTTTTTTGTGAATTCTGCCACTCCAGAATTTATTTAGAGCCATTATTTAAAGGTATTTGAGGTGTTCGGGTGAGAGCTCAGGACAGTCCCTGCCTTTATTCCACCATCCTGGCTCCACCTCCTGAATTCCTCATTTCTTGAAGTACTATAATACTCCACTACATCCTTAAACCAATTTACTCAGCCATTCCTCAATCAATGGGGTAGCTACTTTATTATCAGTTCTTCCGATACCAATGGGGTACTGCTAGGAATTTTTTGTACCATTTATGAGACCTTTCCTTGATGGAAATGGAAAACTTTCCCCTAGCTTACTCTTTATTATAAGGGATAGATCTACTGGAGGAGAGTTATGGGAAGGAAACAATAGTAAATGTAGGTGATGGAAAAATATACCAACAAAAATGTAGTTTTTGAAAAATGAATGGGTGGGTTAAAGTTTATGTCAGCAGTCTTTACTTTTTACCTAAACATGACTGTCATTAATACTGAGGTGAAAACTAACTGAAAGCACAGAATCTGATGGTTTTCTTTGGGAAGGGAGAGGGGGAAAAAAAGGGAGAGAAAGAGGGAGAAGAGGGAAAAGAGAAGATGAGAGATGAAAGAGGATGAAGAGTGGTAGGAGAGGAAAGGGGAGGGGAGGAAGAGAAAGTATTAGAGCTCAGTGATCAGAGGAGAAAACCTTAAGGAATGATCACACTGAGAAATAAAAACCAATGGGAAAACGAAAAGCAGTTAGAAATAAAGGAAAAGAGAAACAACTAGAAGTCAGAGAAATTAAAGGAGGAAAAGGTTTTCAAGAAAGTCTTAGTCAAGTGTTTTAAATGTTACAGAGAATATAGACCCACAAAAGAGTCACTATGTATCTGGCACTCTATTTGGCAAAGTTGTTTCAGCAGAGAAGTAGAAGTAAAACTCAGATTCAGATGATTAAATGGATGAGTAAGAAATTAAAGATCCAAGAGAAAGGAGTTGGAGTCAAATAAGTCAAAAAGGCAAAAAAATACAGCACTGAGGTAGAAAAGAAAAAAGCTTATGTCCTTGATCTCAGTAAAACATGAGGCAAAATGATGGTTGGGGGAGGAGAAAAGGGACATGCAGAGGAGTAGGAAGACTGAAAATTTTTACTCCTTACAATGAGAAAATCCAAATTAGACAGAATTGTATTAGTAATAATTAGCCACACGTAGAGCAATCATAAATATTTCTAAGCAACTATCTGCCCACGACCACATGTATAGTGGGTTAGAACCACTAAATAATATATGTAATTGATAGAAGGGAGAAGGTGGAGAGGCAGAAGAATTTCCTTAGAGGAAATATGACTTAGTTAATGAAAATATTAAGAATGGCATAGGAAACAAATGCTACTTGGTATATAGTAGGCAGAGGCTTTGAAATTTGAGGACCTGATTTAAATTCTGGCTCTATTTCTTTTAATTGAGTTTGGGAATGCTATCCTCCATTTCCTCATCTGTAAAATAAAGATATTAGACTATATTATCTTAAATTCTCAGTTCCTAAATCTTAGAATCTATGAATTCCTTAAATGTATCATTTGATTAAAAGTCATTTTTGTTTAGTGAAGTATATCTGCAACAACTAAAACATCAATACATTTTAAAACAAATATTATAAAGGTCTTTCAATCATAAATGCCTCCATTTTTAAAAGGACTCTTCCAATATTTTCCTGATCATACTCAACATTCTATCTTTTGGAAGAAGTGTGACTATAGGAAACTTCCAGACACATTTGAAAATCTTGTTTGTTTTATTTTCTTTTCAATTTGTGTAGGAAACTAAAAGCAACTAGATTTTTTTACTTTAAAAAACAGTAATAACAACAAACAAAAAACAAAAGCAAAACACAAGGGAGTCCTACTAGTAATATCACCATCTACCTGAAATTTAAAAAAAAAACAAAAAACAATTTTTTTCTGTTCTGGGAAAAGGAAAACCTATTATTGCCATCTGGTACAATTCTTACCATCATCTCCTGAGAATCTCTTTTCTATCATTTCACTTTTCAGTTTCATCAAAGCTAAGGTATCTTCTGGTCAATGTACTTATATTTGGTAAAAAGATGTGGGGGTTTTTTTTAATGACTTTCTAGGGCATCCTTTAGTATCACTTTTCCTTTCCTAGTAACCTTTCCTATCTTACCAAGTACATCAACTGTTTTGAATCCAGACTCAGCCTGGTAATGATCCAAGTGATAATCAATGGACAAAAGTTTGATCACAAATGCAATATAATTAGCTATGTTGGGCTAACAGCCATATTTAAAAAGCAACACTGTGTTAGGAGTTCAAAACCATCTAAAAATGAAATACTTCTTATCCCTTAAGTAGTCTCTTCGTAGAGATTTATGCTGCTATGATTCTAATCTCTGCTATTCTTAACAAAATACCCTAGAACTAAAACCAAAAGCTTCTATAGCACAACAATTTCAGTTCAGCACAACATGCTAACAAAGTTCAACCACTATCAGCTAATGATGAAACAAATGTAAATATGGAAATACAAAGTGAAGTAGCATTTAGTGGCCTGATAACAGAATCTATAGAGATAATTTCCTATGATGATTTTTCTTAAATAATTTTCATCTTGAAATACTACTTTTTTTTCCTTTAGTGGAAAGAATTTCATTTTATTCACTTGTATAGCACTTTAAAGTTCACAAATTGTTGTCTTCAACGTAACCCTATGAGGTAGGTAGTATTAGAAGTATTATTAGGTTCACAGAAATTAAGTAACTTGCCCACAATCACACAGTCAGTTAAGCATTAGAGTATGTCACTGGACCGAGGTTTCCTACCTCACCTCTCTATCTGATGCTCTTTTCACTAAACTATACTGCTGCCCCTCCAAGAATGTCCTTTTGACTCTATAGCTACCTACTGGACAACTTACTTAACCTCTTTGAGTCTTTGTTTCCTTATGTGCAAAATGGAGAGGGTTCCACAGATCAGGGTTCTTCACCTTGTTGGTACTATAGGCCCTTCAGGCAGCCTGGTAAAGTCTAGGGACCTCAGCTCAGGTACATATTTGTAAATGCATAAAACATACAGAATGAGAAAAGAAACTGAAACATTAAGATTAATTCTTTTCCTACATAAGTCCACAGATCACCTGAGGTTGAAAATTCATTTCTATCAACTTCAAAAGATTTTTAGGAACATGTCAATAGGGAAGCTGTATTGCTGACTATGGTGGGATGAGATGGTAGCTAAAGTTTGAAAACTATGGGCTGGGGTGGACTCTGGGCCAAAGGGCCCTTTGCTGAGATGGCAAGAAGATGGTGTACTTGTCCAGAAGGGTACACATGGTCCCCAAGCACTGGGCATTTGGCACCTATTTTGGCCTCGACAAACAGCAGGAGGACCCAGACAAGGAGTGTTCCAAGATGTATGCAGTGTGACATCAAGTTTGACGTCTTCTACTGTTAAGTACCATGATAAACTTGCAGCAAGAAAAGTACCTTGCCTCGGATGTGCTCTATGGACCCCACGCAACAGTGGGCAGAGAGCACGTTTATGTCTTAAAGAGAAATGAAGTTTTATGACAAGCAATTCAAAGTGTTTATGAACAGAGTTCCTTTATAGGCAACACTAGGAACATCAAAAAAATCTGAACTGATGATCTGTTATCTATCTAATAATCAGAGGCACCTGCTTGTGAATAGAGACAGCCATTTTGAAATCAAAATTGCTCAAATTTCAAATGTTGAGATATTAACTGAGGGTATGCTCCTGGATAAGGCAACACATGAAGCCAAGGTTTCTCTATGTTTCTCTAGTACGAGGAGCCAGGAGCTCAGGATGTGACCCAGATGAAGTTCATTACTATCAAAGACTCGTTCGGCCAAGATGGCGTAGTAGAAAGACGCACATACACATAGCTCCGAACCCACAACCCATAGAACAACTACAAAGAAGTAACTCACGGCGAATTCTGCACCCAGAGGCCACAGAACATTGGAGCGAGGGAGATTTCTGTTCCGGAGAGACCTGCAAACCTCTCGTAAAAGGTCCTTCGTGCTGCGGACTGGGCGCCGGGACTGGGAGCTGAGTACAGCCCTGCCGTGGCCACGGCACCGAGAGGAACAGATCCGAGCGGGCTTCAGGGACGGGATCTCCAGCGGCCGCACAAGTACCTCCACCCACAGGTGACGGGGGTCGGTGAGAGAGTCCCTTTGGCGGGTCGAGGGGGGAGTGGGGTGCCCCCATGGCTCGGGCCCCCTCGGGAGACAGAAGCTGAGGGGCAGCAGCAGACCAGGGCTCTCCAAGCAGGCAGGAGCCTGGATCCATTGTTGAAGGTCTGTGCATAAACTCCCTGAGGGAACTGAGCCTGAGAGGCAGCCCTGCCCTTACCTGAGCATCTGAATTTAATCTCACACTGAATAGCAGCCCTGCCCCCGCCAAAAGCCCTGAGGCTGGAAGCAGCATTTGAATCTCAGACCCCAAACACTGGCTGGGAGGATCAGGAGGTGAGGTGGGTGTGAGGAAAATATTCAGAGGTCAAGTCACTGGCTGGGAGAATGCCCAGAAAAGGGAAAAGAAATAAGACTATAGAAGGTTACTTTCTTGGTGAACAGGCATTTCCTCCCTTCCTTTCTGATGAGGAAGAACAATGCTTACCATCAGGCAAAGACACAGAAATCAAGGCTTCTGTGTCTCAGCCCACTCAATGGGCTCAGGCCATGGAAGAGCTCAAAAAGAATTTTGAAAATCAAGTTAGAGAGGTGGAGGAAAAGCTGAGAAGAGAAATGAGAGACATGAAGTCAAAGCATGAAGAGCAAATCAGCTCCCTGCTAAAGGAGACCCAAAAAAATGTTGAAGAAAATAACACCTTGAAAACTAGCCTAACTCAATTGGCAAAAGAGGTTCAAAAAGCCAATGAGGAGAAGAATGCTTTCAAAAGCAGAATTAGCCAAATGGAAAAGGAGATTCAAAAGCTCACTGAAGAAAATAGTTCTTTCAAAATTAGAATGGCACAGATGGAGGCTAAGGACTTTATGAGAAAGCAAGAAATCACAGAACAAAGCCAGAGGAATGGAAAAATGGAAGATAATGTGAAATATCTCATTGGAAAAACAACTGACCTGTAAAATAGATCCAGGAGAGACAATTTAAAAATTATGGGACTACCTGAAAGCCATGATCAAAAGAAGAGCCTAGACATCATCTTTCATGAAATTATCAAGGAAAACTGCCCTGAGATTCTAGAACCAGAGGGCAAAATAAATATTCAAGGAATCCACAGAACACCGCATGAAAGAGATCCAAAAAGAGAAACTCCTAGGAACATTGTGGCCAAATTCCAGAACTCCCAGGTGAAAGAGAAAATATTGCAAGCAGCTAGAAAGAAACAATTCAAGTATTGTGGAAATACAATCAGGATAACACAAGATCTAGCAGCTTCTACATTAAGGGATCGAAGGGCATGGAATAGGATATTCCAGAAGTCAAAGGAACTAGGACTAAAACCAAGAATCACCTACCCAGCAAAACTGAGTATAATACTTCAGGGGAAAAATTGGTCTTTCAATGAAATAGAGGATTTTCAAGCATTCTTGATGAAAAGACCAGAGCTGAAAAGAAAATTTGACTTCCAAACACAAGAATGAAGAGAACCATGAAAAGGTGAACAGCAAAGAGAAGTCATAAGGGACTTACTAAAGTTGAACTGTTTACATTCCTACATGGAAAGACAATATTTGTAACTCTTGAAACATTTCAGTATCTGGGTACTGGGTGGGATTACACACACACACATGCACACACGCACACACACATAGAGACAGAGTGCACAGAGTGAATTGAAGAGGATGGGATCATATCTTAAAAAAAAATGAAATCAAGCAGTGAGAGAGAAAGATATTGGGAAGAGAAAGGGAGAATTGAATGGGGCAAATTATCTCTCATAAAAGAGGCAAGCAAAAGACTCATTAGTGGAGGGATAAAGAGGGGAGGTGAGAGAAAAACATGAAGTCTACTCTCATCACATTCCACTAAAGGAAAGAATAAAATGCCTACTCATTTTGGTATGAAAACCTATCTTACAATACAGGAAAGTGGAGGATAAGGGGATAAGCAGAGTGGGGGGGGATGATAGAAGCGAGGGCATGGGGAGGAGAGTGCAATTTGAGGTCAACACTCATGGGGAGGGATAGGATCAAAAGGGAATAGAAGTAATGGGGGACAGGATAGGATGGAGGGAAATATAGTTAGTCCTATACAACACAACTATTATGGAAGTCATTTGCAAAACTACACAGATTTGGCCTATATTGAATTGCTTGCCTTCCAAAGGGAAGGGGTGGAGAGGGAGGGAGCTAAAGAAGTTGGAACTCAAAGTGTTAGGATCAACTGTAATGTTCTTACCACTAGGAAATAAGAAATACAGGTAAAGGGGTATAGAAAGCTATCTGGCTCTACAGGACAAAAGAGAAGACAGAGACAAGGGCAGAGAGGGATGATAGAAGAGAGAGCAGATTGGTCAGAGGGGCAATTAGAATGCTTGGCGTTTGGGGGGGGAGGGGAGAAAAGGGGAGAAAATTTGTAACCCAAAATTTTGTGAAAATGAATGTTAAAAGCTAAATAAAAAAAAAAAAATTACTATCAAAGACTCTAATTCTAACAAAAAGCAGTCAGTCACCTGGTTAGCAGCTATGCATATGGCAGCCAAGCTCCTCTATGAATCCTGGGACCAAAGATCACAGAATTATCTGAGAAACTCTATGAAACTACTTTTAAGTTCATAGTTGATTAATTTTGCAAGTAAGTGCTGGGAAATGAAATCAAAGTGCATGGAAAAACCTAAACGCTCAATGATCTAGTGCATTATGTATACAGTTTATTAATGCTTTAAATGCAGTTTCACATTTGAATTTGCGCATTTGATTTCACTGATATTTATTGTGGGCTGAAGGAGAATCTGACCCTTAGTACTGTTAAACAATCAAGTATTTTTAGCATAATCTATGCAATGTCTATATAATACATACTAGGTTTACAATAGAGCACTTACTAGTAGGTCATTTCAATGCTTTTTTCTGCATTCTTCTACAAAACCAGAGCTTCTTTATGAGAGTAAATCACTCAGGATTTCTTGCTTTATATTTGGACGTGAAATATCCTAAGATTAAGCTAGCCACCGCCAACAAAACTTGACTTAGATTGTTTTATACAATATTCTACAATGTCACTAATTGGACCTAAATAAACTTTTGATATTTACTGAAGGGAAACTTTGCATTTGTAGTAGCTTTTATGGTCCAGGTTTTATGCTTTCTACTTGATTAAAATGATTGTACAGCAATTTGTGTATAAATCATAATTTAAAACTATTTTTAAAAAATTTTATAAACTCTCTATAGTTCATTATTACTAATTTGTCATTACTTAATTGTATGCAGAAAGTCCTTTCCTTCAATTAATAAATCCTAGCCCTTGCAATAATACTAACTTAAATACACTAATCACTTATTTCCTTTCCTTGTTTCCACTGACATAATGATAAGCACAAGGGAACATGGAATTTCAGAAAAAGTGAGTTACAACATTCTGTTTTTGAACTATATAAAATAGAGACTCTATAAAGTCTCTAGTTCTGCTCTCAGTTCTACCATAATTACAGTATGAACACAGACAAAGCACATGATCTATCTGGGCCTTAGTTTCCTCATTTGTAAATTAGGTGTGAGGACAGATGATATCTAAAAATCTTTCCATGTCTAAATTCTATAAGACAATTAGGAAAAGTTTTAAAAAATGAGGAATTTTTGTCTGGTAGCAGTTTAGGATTCTTTGCATTTCTTTTAAGACAGGGTAATGTTTACAATGGATTCTACTGTCATTTGTTGCTTCTATACTGCAACTACAGTTTTTCTAACAGTTAAATTTTAATACGGCTAAAGCTTTACCTTATTTCAGTAAAAGAAATTCCTTTAGTTGATACCTTATTGTAGAAACGGACAACATAGAACTTTAATCTAGAATGAACCGTAAAAAACATCTTATCCACTTCTCTTATTTTAAAAATAAGAAACCTCATTGGACACAAAAGTTTAGTGACCTCCCCAAGGTTACTGCACTTCCAAGTAGTAAAGTCAAAATTTGAAGAGGTCCTCTAACACAAAAAACAGCACAGAAAATTATCATAGTATACAATTTGTTCTTTCTATCTTGCAGTATCCACTGACTCAAATTATCACTTTCATATAAAGCATTCTTGTGACTACAGAAAGTAAATATGTCCATTCTACAACTGAATTCTCTAGGTTATTTTTTAGCTATTTAGTTTATTTGAAATATCTAGAAAGTAGGTATAACAGAACACACAGCTAATAAATGGCTGCTGAATAGATAGATGGTAAGAGGACCAGTTGTCTTGTCACAGAATTCAAGGACATAAAGCACTGCACTGCTACATTTTAATCAAAATTTCCTCAATGACGTGCTATCTTCATTTCAAAAACCTTTTACCATCTTAACCAGACCTACATGTTGCCACTTTACTGCACAGAATATATTTTCTAATGAGGAATTTCTGAAGTTGAGAGCATAAGGTAATAAATAATTTAAATGCAATAGCTGAAGGAAAAAATACGTAAGTATGATATATAGCAGTGAAAAGAGCAGTCACTGTTCTCTAAGTATAAGAAACATGTGGCTATAATGCCTCAACTTCTTTTTTCAAAAAGTACTGAATATTTTCTACATGCACATTTCTACTACATGCATTATTTTTTGTTTATAAGATTTTGTGATGAGTCATATCAAACCATGCTACAACAACCACTTGTGTGCACACACCCTACCTTTTCTTAACTATAGATTTCTAAGAAGTGTGCCATCATTACTGCAGTTGTTGTCAGAATCATTATCAAGTTTCTTGTTCTCACTGCAGGTAAGCAAACTGTGTGTAGAAACATCTGAGCTGGCTCAACTCCCTTCTGATCTAGCACTGACTGGATCTTGCTGTTTCTTTGAACCTTTAAATGACCTAATAAGAAAAAGAAAACATTCCATCATGGGCACTAGATAAATTTAGAAAAAATGTGGAATAAGTGCCAGTTTTGTAAAGCTACATTTTGAGTGATTTTCCTTTCTTTTTAGCATTTTTAATAAAAAAAATATATCATTCTCACTAATAATTTAATGATGAGACTAAATCATTTGACTGTAATGTTAAATAAACTTACAAATTTCGTAAGTGTTGGTATATTTTTGTAACTCATTTTAAAAAAACAAAAATTTGAAAACATTAAATATGAAAAATAAATTGAACTGTACATTATGTTCTTATTTTCTATCCTTTTCCCTAATGAAGGTATCTTCAGAATGCGCGATACGCCAAATGTGGAAGGAGACAATTAGCAGGACAGAGCGCCACTTGCTGGTTTACAGATATTATTCCCATGAATAGTTAAAAAGAAATAAGGTAACTTCATTCCCAGAAGTTGATAGTTAATTTTAATCACATCACACTAGCACCTCTAAAAAGATCCAAGAATATAACAGCTCTGTTACATATTTGAAATAAAATGCAAATTATTTTTATTACTGTAACATAGAAAGACAGCACCAGAAAATATTCAGATGAATCAGAAGCTAATCAACAAGGATTTTTTTTAAAAAAATGATAAAAAGGCATTTTAAAATGGTTCCAATCACCAAAATAATGAAAAATAAAAAACTTTTAAGAAAATAATTATCTCAATTTCTTCTCTATGATCACCTGGAAAGTAACTATATTGTGCTGTCTAGTTTTCAAAAATAATTAATTAAAAATTAGAGGGTCCCAGATGAACTGTCAGCTAATATTATCTATAAGCAAAAAGCAAATATAAGAAAACAAGTACAATTTCAAAGGATAAAATAAAATACTACAAAAGTCAATCTCAAATTCAACTATTTTTGTTTATAATAGCACTGTTGCCACTTATTTCAATCATTTATTCATTTTTGTATCAGATGGAAAAATAAAATGAAATTTAAGTTCTAAAAGAATTAAGCAGCAGCTCTTTTTGACCTAAAGAAAATAACAACAAAGTATACTTACCTTGGTTTGGTTGCATGTTCATATTTGGTCTAGGGCCATAGTTTCCCATAGGCTGTCCTTGACTCATTGTCATCTGATTCTGTACAGGCATACTTTGTGAGGATGGCACCGAATGGTTGTAACCTCCCATGGAACCATGATTACTTGAAGGCATGTTCATAGAACTGTTTGTCATATTGAGCTGATTGGGTCCAGGTCCCTGCATAGGAATATGGTTTGGCCCTTTGAAGAAAAATAAATAGCTCCAGTAAATAGATGGTCCCTCCAAAAAGGTCTTTAGAGTTTTCATTATATACTACTGTGAAATACAGTTTTAAAACAGAAGCTCAAATTGGAAACTAGGAATGTGGACTTAATGTAAAGTTTATTCCTAAAAGACAATTTTCTACCTTTAACAAGGTAGAACTTAAAAGTCAAAAGCAGGTTAACAACTGCACCAGATTCACCATTTATCTAAGCTGACCATACACTAGATGTGTTTGAACATTACTTGTTTTTAATTTTTTCCCCTTTTTATGCCATCTGAGGACTATTTGGTGAATGTTGGCAACTTTTGGAAAGATTCTAACTTCCTTAACTATTCCAAATGGCCTAACAACAGATTTCATCAAATACCATGTCAACAGTAGCTTTGGCATATGGAAAGGAGGAAAAAGGATTATCATTCTCAAGGCCCATAAGCAAATGTCTAGTTTCAGGACACAGCAGAGCTTACTCCAAAATTCTAAACCAAAACCTAGACAAAAATGCCACAATACAAAGTACCCTAACTTGCAAAGTGGTACGTTTCAATTTTTTGGTTGATGATAAGCTTCAAGTAAGATGAAGAGACACAGTGAAAGATTCATTTGCACTGTTTCCCCTCTAAAAACAAGTATAGAAAATGGCACTATGTAGTGGAAAAAGCACTAGAACAAGAGTGAGGCAAAATGGATTTGTTGTGCCACCTGGAACTAGTCAACTATCCAAGCCTCAGTATCTTAATCAATCTGGAATCTGGACAAAAGAATCTGTCAGGACCATCTAGGCCTGGGTCAATGAGTGGGCAGGTAAGTTCAAGCTTACCTGCTCAAGCAGTATGCCTCTAAAGTGCTGCTTCTTAGCTTATCAGGCTGTCTTGACTCTAAATATCATTTTTAACTGAAATGTGACTTAGGTTGGTTAAAGAATATTGGGTAGAATATAATGTGATCCCTCCTGCTTTCACTTTCTCCTCTAGTACTGGGACCCACCGACCTAATTTGCCACAGAAGAGACTCAAAAACCAAAAAGTTGAAGATCGCTAACTTTAAAAATATACCTCAAAGCAATTTAGGAGTAAGTAAATAGCATCCAATGACTTGAGAGTTAAGAAAACTTCTAAAGGAGCCGCACTTACAACAAGGGAATAAAGACACTGGGGAGCTTTGGTTCATTATATAAAAACTTTTTCTCATCTTATTTTTCAATGTTTTTTGATGTTTTACTTTTCAAGTATTTTTTTAATGTCATTCTTTAATAAAAATCAGCACTGAGATTCATACCTTAAGATGCAAGCATGATGTCTCAATGAAAATTTAAACTCAAATATTGCTAATAGCATCAATAAAGTAAAGTTAGTGGCAAATTTAGACTATTTTACTTCTTTATTCTATGTTTCTTCTACCATGCTGCTATTTTTAATATAAATTTAAAGTAAGCCATTATAAAATGCATACTTTTATAAGATCTATTCATGAACAGATAAACCATGGGCCAATGTTTTTCCCCCCAAAAAAGGTTTTAAAGCCAGCTATATTGCATGGTTTCAGACAGACTAAATTTAGCCAGTTCTGTTCATCAGAGGAATGCTGTGTGTCAGCTACATCAAAGCCCAAGGGCAGGCTGATAAACACTGAATACAGGTCACGTAGCTCTGTAGCTAACAAACTCTAAGAGAGCTTGTACTCGGGGGCATTCAAAGCAGTTTTGTCATCAACAATCTAGTATCCCTGGAGCCCCCATGTCGTTTCAGTTGCTAAGCAACTCTGGTGTTAATGTCTTAGAAGAGAAAAACTTACCAGGCATCTGGCCGTTCATCTGGTTCTGCATGTGTGGTGCAGGAGGACCCCCACCTACCATTCCATCTGAAGACATGTTGTGAGAACGTGGAGGTGGGGGAGGGCCACTCTGATTCATCCCTCCTGGACCCATAGACATATTCTGTGTGGGTGGCTGAAAGAAGTTTAGGGAAACAAGAGAAGCAGTTAGTCTAATATATTATATGTACATATGTTGTAACAGTTGCCTATATCAAGTGAAGTATGAAGAAAAGGACAAATGAATTTCTTATTTCTAATAATTTAACACATCACAATATTGATTTCAGTGACACACACATTTAATATTTCCATCGACTTTACATAATGGATAAATTAACATGCACATAGCACAAGAGCATCTTATAACCAAAAAGACCACAATTAAGGTTCATTCTGCTTGTTAAAATTTAAATGATGAAAATGGCCAAAAATTTAAAAGTTCCCTAACAAAAGACTTTTCCTTATCTATGAAAAACCTCCAAACATCTGTTATTTCTAAGATGTACAACTGGGTAAAATAAAATGAACCTAAGGGTTGATCCTCCTTTCTGTCATTAATACCTATACATTATATCTACAGCCAATAATAGAATTATTTTGGAAAAGGAAGAATGGCAAAAAAAACCAAAAACTAAAATATGAAGAGCCTTAAAATGTTGATGATGCATTTTACTATTAACAAAGGATATATGTGTATGTAGTAAAGGAGAATTTTTTTTTTCTTTAAGCACCAAGGACCTAGCTTAACCCAACACTTTTTGCTGAATACCTCATGGACTAGAAACACATTACTGATAGCCTCCAAGGGTCCAGAGACAGCTGCCTCGAAAGGATGCCTTTGGCAAATTTCCTAATGAAATTGTGAGGAAAATAACTGACTAACCTTGAGAGTTCTAAAAGGGACATAAAGAAAAAGAACAAACTATAAGGTGATCTGCAACACCTGGCTTCAATTTTGGAGATATTTCAGAACAGAAATCTAATGAGTACTCTCTCTAATTCTCTCTTTAGACTGGCAGAAACATGTAAGGAATCATCATCCCTCTACAATCACTTCCAGTCCTTAGTAACCTCTAGAATCATCACTGCTTTTGTGTATATACAAGAATGCCTTTGCAGAAAGAGTAGACATTGCCCTGATTCCATCCCTATAAAATTCACAACATTGAATCCTTACTGCCTATGCCTTGCTATGATTCTTGCTTCCTAACATGCTCTCAAAATCTTAATACTATCAAGCTTTCCATTAAGCTTCAAACTCCTTACCCAAAAATATGTATTTCTTAATAACTAACATCTGGTTTCATCTTTCAAAAAAACTGAAACCTCTAAGTACTAGCACATTCCCTACTCTCAATCATTTATTTATTTCCTTCTGTCCTATCACCATGAACTCTTAAATTCCAGAATACTAACCCTTGAGTACTGACCCTAACCTCTGCCACCTTTTCCCACCTTCCCCTTAAAGTCTTGATCCAACAGCTGCTTTCTTTCCTCCTTTTTGTTTCCAAATGTCTAATTTGCTTTCTGTTTCTGCTGTTTTTTTTGTGAGTATTCTCCCATCAGAGCTATTTGGGCTACCTACTTTTCTCAAGACTTTGATTCCTTCCTAAGAGAATCTCAATTACTATCAAAGTTTTATTTGCTAACACTATGATGGGCTCCCCAAATCTCTCCATCTAATTCACTTTTTCCCAATTAATGTTCCACCATCAGCTTGGTATACGTCATACGTTACACCTTACCATCCTGCTACACCACAAAAACATAAAATCCAATATCAGAATTCCTCACTATTGTCTTACTCATCAACTTACTGGAAGTGATACTTTTCTTTCTACCCATCAAGCATGGCTCTTTGGGCTATTTTGAATTCACTGCTATCTGTTGCCCCTCATGTGTTATCTTAGAGATGGCTCAAAATCTACATTTTTATGCCTGAGCTCTACAAGTCACAGAAGGCCTTTAAGTAGATTAGGATGGTTTATGAAGAAAAAGTAAAGACAATGGAATGAAATCAGAAACACATGGCAGAGGTGACAGAGCACTGGATTTGGAAGTTAGAGGACTTTGGTTTGAACCCCAGTTCTGCTACTTACTACCTGTGTGACCTTCGGCAAGTCATTTCCCCTCTCTGGACCTCAGTTTCCTCATCTGTAAAATGATGGGGTTGGACTCAATGACCTCTAAGGTCCTTTCCAGATCTAAATCTATGATCCTATGAGAATAAGACAGGAAGATGGAAAAGGAGTGAGATTCTAAAATTGAAGCTATAAGGGATTTCTCTGTTCCTGAGAAAAATGGAAAAAGTTTAACTTTCATACTCTTGTGCTGATTACAAAACTGTTATTTTAAAACTTCCCTAACATACACCATATTCATTAGGTTCTCAATTATTACCAACCTAAACTGCTAACAATGTGTGGGGAGATTACAGTAAATCTTACATAAACCAAATACTGTTATTAACAGTAAAATTGAGGACTGAATAAAGATATGGTTGCTTTCATATCATAACAACAAAGCCAAAAGGAATGAAAAACAGTAAAAAAAAAAAACAAAAAACTTTTTGCATATTTTACTGTATTTACTTAAAATATTTTAGATGAAAATACACACAAATTTCAAGAGGCAAATTGTCTAATATGTATACTTAAATATGTTGTTTATAAATTTACTAATGTAATAATGATGATTATGGACTATAAAAATAATTCTGCCATATTAGCTAATCTAGAAGAGCCTAATTTAAGTAATTAGGCATAAAACTAAAGCTGAACCTTCTAAAGTACCTAATAATATTTTTTTATAAGTCACCTTTTTGCAAAGCATTATTTTCAAAGTAATATAATCCTGAATTTCTATGATTCATTTGTATTATTATCAATAATATAAATCTCCACAAGGAGGCACCAAAATAACACATTAAAGAATTTTAGTATTACAAATACCAATATTCTTCAAAATTTGAAATAAAATTCCTGTAACTTCTTCCATAAAATATAATTCATGATAATAATCATTATTTTTCACTGATTTACACTAAAAATTATAGGCTCATTTTCATAGAATAAGAGGATTCTTACACTGTGGGTTCACTACAGGAACCCAGAGTATCACAAATCAACAAACCTTTATTGCACATCTGTTATCTACAAGGTACTGAACTAAAAACATCACTTGTGTCACTTCTAGAAATACTACCCATTTTAGGTATTATACTTAAGGATGAGAACAAAAGCATCAGCAGGATTTTTAAAATTCTCTACATGCCGGTTTAACAATGCATCTCAAATTTGTTCTTTCCTTCATAACCATAACTATTCCTTTATAGCTATAACAGTGAAATTCTGGAGGTTACTTTGTCACATAATGGTGTAATTATACAATGAAACATCACAAAGATCACAAAATCTGGAGCAAAAGGCTAGAGATTCAAATTCTTTATTTATTTACTAGCTGTGTTACCTTGGGAAAATCTTTTCATATCACCATAGGTCTTGGTGATCTCCATCCAAGTCTAAATCCTATGAGCCTATATATCAAAAGTATCTGTTTCTAAGGTCTTCTTACCTCAACCCTTTACTGCCCAGGTCTAAGGTAAGAGTAGAAAAACTTGTGGTTTCTTATTTTTAATTCCCCTAGCTTCTGCAACAAAAGTGTCTCAAAGAATGTTCACATACCAACACTACACTGGGGAAAAGGGCAGGGCTGAGAAAACAACTGACCTTCAAAACTCTTTCTCCAGTGAGTTTTAAGTATGATCATTTAATCCTCCTCCAAATATTTTACATGAATTTTGTTCACAGTTTAACAGTAGCTAGTGTGAAAGGGAATGGAACTTATAGTAAAGAAGACACTTAGCTGTGTGACCTAGGGCAAATCACTTAATCTCTTGATCATCAATTTCTTCATGAATAAAAAGGGAATAATAATAATGCCTAGACCACTTAGGTTTGTGAAGATAAAGTGAGCTAACCTAAGTACAGCACCTTACAAAATAAAGTGCTATAAGACAGCTACCCAGCTATTATAAACTATAGAAAAAACTGGTAAAATCCCATTATGAAAGTAAACAACATGCTTTCAGAGCTCGTAACGAGAAACCTAAATTTTTCAACAGAAAAACTACTGAAATGAAATAAAATACCCTGAGAGAAATAAAAATAAAGAGAAAGTTAGTAATTCTCTTGAGTTTTGAAAGCAATGCTTAGATTTCTAAAATACACAATACATTGATTTTCATTTAAACTGAATCACAGACATAAAAATTACTCTATGTATATTTTACCTGAAATGAATTTACAGGTATACTTTATATTTATAGATATATTTTACCTGAGGTCTTATAGGCCTAAAATTATGATTATCACCATTTTTAAAAGTGTATAGAGGCACCTCCTGGTGAGCAACTAACAGTAGTAGGCACAATATCGACACTAAGTAAGGGTGTGGAGCCTGAGGCCCAGTTTTAGATTTAATTCTTTGCTTTTCTTTCATTCAGTCACAGAGGTAACAACAATAGCGCAACTCTGAAGTCCCAAGACTAATTTGGCCTCAGTTGGGATAATACAACTAGATTAACCCATTCTGAGGGACCTTCTGAGGATTTAAGAATAAAATGCAATTCAATAACAGTGAACAGTAGGCAATCATATAATTAGTATCTTGCAACGCAATGATAACACTATTCCATCAGTAGGGTATGACAACAGTTTTGACATTTGTGTTTGTCCTTCATTGTTGAAGAAGACCATGCCATCAGAGAAATGATGACATGACTTGCACTTGACTTTGTTTTGAGTGGAGGAGGGCTGTGCAGGTCACCAGCCTCACTTCTCCTCCAGAGCTATCTGGATCCAGTGACCAGATATTCACCAGAATGACTGGAGAAGACCTAGGATGCACTGGGAGACCTTGGGCCCTTTTAGGCCAAGGTCTTTGCAGGAACTCACTTAGAGTGAGGTAATGCCCACTAATTGAATAAGCTTGTTTAAGAAGTAGCCAGGGCATGGCCCCTTTAATGAGGCCAAGAAAAAGAAAGACATCAGGCTGGGAGGGAAACAGCAAGAGTTACCATTGATAATCACTAAAGTTAGGAGGGTTCAGAGGGGCCCTTAGGCAGGGGCCCATTGACGTCCCAGCTTCAGAGCACAGTAGGTTTAAGGTTTTGGGAAAGTAAAGTACAGTACAGCAAAGTACAAAGTAAAGGAAACTAGTCAGTAAAACTCAAGTCAACTGGGCATCTTTTGGCCAACCAAATTTACCTTCCTTTGGTGAGGAGAAGGAAGGAGAGGGGGAGGCAGACAGGAGAGGAGGGGCTGAGTTACCCAGCTAGCTAGGTCCCCATTCAATCAGTTGTGTCTACTCACAGCATTGTGTTTGTCCTTCCTTGCCATTAGTTTAACATTTAAACTAACCCTCAATACATAGGTCTTTATCTCTTCTTTGTTCTTGTCTCTCAGATACATGCTATTCCCCTTTTTGTGGCTGGACCAAAATTCACCTCTTTCATGAACTCTTCCCAAATCTCCACAGTCCAAAATGGTCTTTGCTTTCTCAAAAAAAAAAAAATCATGAAATCATGCTGAGTTCACTACTAAGGCAAGGCAATCCTTTTACACTTCCCCAATTGAGTCACTAGCCCACTCTCCACAATGGCTTTTCCAAACTTTTTATCGCTCCTCAAATTTCCCATGGTTTCCCTTCTCTGCTAAGAAACTTGCCTCATGTTTTCAGGCATATAAATAAGAAGTCCCTCTTATCCCCTCTTCCTCTTACACTGTTCACCACAAACCCTCCCTCATCTCTTCCTTCATCCTTGTCTCATCAAAAGGTGGTTATGTTCTCCCAGTCAACACACAACCTTGTACATGAACAAGTGAATCTATTCCATCCTGCCTAGCAGACCACCCTCCTTTTACTTCCACTCTCATTTTTAATCTCTCCATGTCTACTGCAAGTTCCCTAGCATATACAAACATTCCCAAGTCTCTCCCATCCTTAAAAAAAACTCAACTGAAGCATTCATACTCATTAGCTATTCCTCCACCACTTCTGTGGCTAAATTCTTAGAGAAGCAAATACACTTCCCTTCTTCTCACTCAGCACAGTACAGCTTCCAATTTCATCACTCAACTGAAACAAATTTTTCCAGAATTACAATCTCTTAATTACCAATACTAATAAATAGCCTTTTGTCAATCCCTCATTCTTCTTCACCTCTCTGCATCATTTGACAATCACTCTTTCCGCCATAATACTCTCTTCAGTCTACGTTTTCTCATGAGGTTGCTCTCTCCAGATTCTCCTCCCCTTGTCCCTTGATGGATTCCCATCAATCCCTATAGATTCAAATGTCGTCTCAGATGATTCCCAGGTCTTGCCTTTCTCGTGACCTCCAGTCTTACATCTCCAATTGCCTACTGGACTTCTTGTACTAGGTGTATTCTAGACTTTGTAAACTAAACATGTCCAAAACTGAACTCATCATTCTCCAAAAGCCCCTCCCTCTATTTTTGAAAGAAATGATCAGGGAAGCAGATACTGACTGATAGTTGAGAAAACTGCAAAGAGTTTATACTAGCAATAACAGCATAGTGAAGACATTCTACAATACGTGCTAAATTTCTTATAGAAAATGACCTGCCCTTTTTTCTTTAATTTACCATGAAGGGCATCCCCCTATCCCCATCATCAAAAATATATCCATCTAAGTAATTAGGACTGTATTATTCCATATTTTTCTTCACTTTTATCTTACTGCCATTTTCCTAAAAATTTAATTTTGAAATTTGTTACTCTGGATACATCTAAGATCTTCTGAACATCTAAACTTGGAGGTAACTGGTCAAGTAAGGGGAAAATGTTCTTTAAGTCTTAAAGCACTAAATGTCTGTCATTACTACTACTCATATGTCTTGGTCTCTTCTATATTTCATTTACATAGTAACAAAAATAACTAAATTAAGTTGCTTTTCACTTGTAAGTAGTCCTAAGATGAATAAGATTTTTAAAATTTATTTTTAGTTTTTGACATTCATTTCCACAAGATTTTGAGTTCCAAATTTGTTTTTAAAGCTTTTGAGTTCCAACTTCTCTCCCTTCCTCCCTCCCCAACTATCCCTACTGAGAAGCTACCCAAATACTGAGAAAAGTTTCAAGAATTACAAATATTATCTTTCCATGTAGGAATATAAACAGTTCAACTTTAGTAAGTCCCTTATGATTTCTCTTTCCTGTTTACCTTCTCATGCTTCTCTTGAGTGTTGTGTTTGAAAGTCAAATTTTCTTTTCAGCTCTGGTCTTTTCATCAAGAATGCTTGTAAGTACTCTATTTCATTGAATGACCATTTTTTCCCCTGAAGTATTATTCTCAGTTTTGCTGGGTAGGTGATTCTTGGTTTTAATCCTAGTTCCTTTGACTTCTAGAATATCATATTCCAAGCCCTTCAATCCCTTAATGTACAAGCTACTATATCTTGTATTATCTTGACTGTATTTCCACAATACTTGAATTGTCTCTTTCTGGCTGCTTGCAATATTTTCTCCTTGACCTGGGAACTCAGGAATTTGGCTACCATACTCCTAGGAATTTTTCTTTTGGGATCTCTTTCAGGAGGTGATCAGTAAATTATTTCCATTTTACCCTCTGGTTCTAGAATACCAGGGCAGTTTTCCTTGATAATTTCATGAAAGATGATGTCTAAGTGCTGTTTTTGATCGTGGCTTTCAGGTAGTCCCATAATTTTTTAAATTGTCTCCCCTGGATCCATTTGCCAGATCAGTTGTAGAGATATTTCACATTGTCCTTTAATTTTGCTTTATAATGTCTTGATTTTTTCCTAAAGTCATTAGCTTCCATCTGCTCCATTCCCATCTTTAAGGAACTATTTTCTTCAGTGACCTTTTGGATCTCCTTTTCCATCTGGCCAAATACGCTTTTTAAGGGATTTTGGAACTTTTTTGGAACTCTTTTGCCATTTGGATTACTCTATTTTTTAAAGTGTTATTTTTTTTAGCATCTTTTTGAGTTTCCTTTAGCAAGCAGTTGACTCATTTTTCATGACTTTCTTGCATCACTCTCATTTCTCTTCCCAATTTTTGCTCTATTTCTCTTACTTGATTTTCAAAGTCTTTTTTGAGCTCTTCCAAAGCCTGAGACCAATTCATATTTTCCTTGGATACTTTGGATGGAGGAGCTTTGACTTTGTTTTCTTCTGTTTGCATGCTGTGGTTTTCCTTATCATCAAAGTAAGATTCTAGTCTGAGTCTTTTTCCAGTTTTTGCTCATTTCCTCAGCCATTTACTTGATTTTTGAGCTCTTCGTCAAAGGTAGTTCTTTGCTTCCAGTACGGGTAGGGAAGTGTATTGTCAGTCAGTCGATCTCCCCACAATCTGAGGGACTAGAGCTCCAGAAACAGTGGCTACAGTTTCCCCTGCTGGTGCTGTGGCTGTCTCAGATTCCTCCACTCCCTCCCCTCTGCTGCCCTGGGACTGGGGCTGGACCACTGCACTTTCTTGCACTGGTCCCACAGGTTTTTCCCACTGACTTTCCAATTTATCTTCAGCATTTTGGGGTCATGAAGTCTGGAAACCACCACAGGTGTGAGAGATTCAGTCTCCCCAAGACCTACTCAGGTCCCCTCTGTGCACTCACAGCCCACACTGGACTGCACTCTGCTCCCAGCATGGAGTGCTAGACACTTCCTGGTGGCCTTCCAGGCTGTCTTGGGCTAGAGATTTGCTTCACTCCATCATTCTGTGCGTTCTGTAGCTTCAGAATTTGTTTAGAGCCATTTTTTACAGCTATTTTACAGCTAACCCTAACCCCCTTTCACCTGTATGATTTAGAACAATAACCTCTTAGAAAATCTTTTTAACTTATTGGGATCAAAGGATAACAAAAGAAATCAGTGCAACTGAAAGTCTAATTAAACAAGAAATTTACTACCATAATAATAATACTAGTTAAAAACATGAAAATTCAGTGCTCAAATCAAGTAACACATTGGAAACTCTACTGAGCATTATAGGTAACAAAGTGAATGAAGCACTGGGCTTTGGAGTCAGGAGGACAAGTTCAAATCTGACTCCAGACACTTACTAGCTATGTGACCCTGGGCAACTCACTTAACTTGTCTGCCTCAAAAACAGTTTCCTAGTCTGTAAAATGTTGATAATTATAGCATCTATCTCCCAAGACTGTTAAGAAGATCAAACGGGATAATCATTGTAACACGCTTAGCACAAGGCCTGGCATACAGTAAGCATAATACAAATGTTTGCTAATTATTGTCTTCCACCAATACAAAAAACTAGAGTGCTAAATGGCTTAGATTGTATATAGAGAGCAATAGAGAACCTGTGAAGTTCCATTTCTGACATATAATGGCTGCATAATCCTGGGCAAATCACTTAACTTCTGGTGCCCAGGCCAACTCAAGTTCTAAGTCGCCAATAAGGTGCTGACTTGGACTGGAATTTCCTATACTAATGAAATCACATGTCTTTTCTCTATTAAAAAAACTTAAAATATACTTTAAATATAAAAAAAAATTTCCCTAATCCTGGGGGAATGTTTAGACAGCTTCTGTAATATAAAAAATAAACATTCTTCCCCATGTTTACTAACATAATTAAAAGAATTCCCTCCACACAATACGTAAACCATCAATCTTCAATCACCTCTCAAACTCTCTTATCTCTGTCCCTCTGTATGTGTGTGTGTGTGTTACACACACAGAGACAAAGAAAGACACAGATAGATATGGAGATACACACACTCACACACATATATCTTACGTCTCTCCACATCCCTAAGGGGTGATTCTGAAATATTAAACTTCCTGTTCATTAAGACACCTTAACACACCCTCTACTAGTGATGTCACAGACTCAAGGGATGAATATATGTTATCATTTATACTGAAGACTGTCCATGGAGATATAAAAATTATCAGAAGTGTGGCATCACAGAAAATTGCACTTCAGGGGCCCAAAAATAACGTAAAATGTAAAAACATGAAAATCCTTATATTTCATACAAGGCTTATGTTCTAGAATAAAACTGAAAATGTCATTAGAGTAATCTTTTAACCCTGAACTTGAACCAAAAACATATAAAATAGATATGAGTTTAAAAATGATACAAATTTTAAACTATACCATTTAATACAATAAGAGGTCAAGTTTTCGCAATTTTCACATTTGTTTTCTCATGTTTAAATAATAGTTCATTCATTCAACAAACATTTAATACCTATTATTTATGCAGCCATGTCTAAAACATCCTGAACTGTTTGAACTTAAGGGCAAGGTAGAAATAGGCCTGCTCAATGATAAATAAAAGACTGCCTGGAATTGCTTGGTGCCATAGGTTTAAAATGACACAAAGTCCTACTTTTGATACTTTATTATGTCATGAAAGTCATTCAGTACTGATGGAGTCACATTGATTAGTGATAAGGACATGATCCTGGAGAGATGGGCTGAACACTTCCATACTGTTCTCAAAAGACTATCATCAATCAATGCTGAGGCCACTGACTGTTTACCTCAGGTTGAAGTCAATCCCTCCTTAGCTCAACTTCCAACTGAAGGCTTTTCATGTGGCAAAGCACCTGGTGCTGATACTATTCCAGCTGTGATTTACAAGGCAGGGGGACCATCACTCATACAACGGTTTCAGAAAGGGTCGAGGAACAGTCGATAATGTGTTTGCTGCCCAACAATTTCAGGAGAAATGCCAGGAGCAGAACAGAGGTCTGTACACTATTTGTGGATCTGACTAAGGCCTCTGATACTGTTAGTCATGAGGGCTTCTGGAAAATTATGTCAAAATTTGGTTACCCAGAGAAGTTCATCAATATTATACGTCAATTTCATGATGGCATGTTTGCCTGGGTTCTGGATAATGGACAATGCCCTCATGCTTTCCTAGTCACCAATGGAGTGAAACACAGCTGTGTGGTTGCTCCCATGCTTTTTAGCATGATGTTTTCAGCCATGTTGTCAAATGCTTTCAATGAGGATGAACATGGCATCAAGGTCAACTACCATACTGATGATAAATTCTTCAATCTGAAAAGGCTACAAGCCAAGATCAAAGTGGAGGGAGTGTTGGTGCATGATTATCTGTTTGCAGATGACTGTGCACTCAGGGCAACCTCTGAAGCTGAAATACAACAAAGTATGAATCAATTCTCTGTTGCCTGTACTAATTTTGGCCTAATAATTAGCACCAAGAAAACACAGGTGCTCCATCAGCCACCACCCCAACCATATGTGAAATGATCGGTTACAACAAATGGAGAAGTTTTGAATGCTGTGGATAAGTTTACTTACCTTGATACTGTACTTTCCAGGGATGTACACATTGACAATGAGGTTGATGCACATATTGCCAGAGCTAGCTCAGTGTTTGAGAGACTCCAAAGAAAAGTTTGGGAGAGAAGAGGTATTAGACTGACTACCAAACTGAAGGCCTACAGAGCTGTTGTAATGACCTCATTGTGGTATGCCTGTGAAACATGGACAGTCTACTAGTACCACACCAGGAAACCGAATCACTTCCATTTGAACTGCCTTAGGAAGATTCTGAGGATCACTTGGCGGGATAAGGTACCAGACACCGAAGTCCTTGCTCGAGCTGAACTGCCAAGCATTGAAACTATGCTTCAGAGAGCACAACTCTGATGGGCTGGCCACGTTGTTCAAATGCAAAATGTACACTTGCCAAAAAGACTATTTTATGGAGAACTCACATGGGGCAGATGATCACATGGCAGTCAGAAAAAGCAATATAAGGGCACTGTCAAGGTCTCTCTCAAGAATTTTGGATTTGACTGTGCAACCTGGGAGACGCTGGCACAGGACTGCTCAGCATGGCGTGCCTATATCAGAAAGGGTGCTGTGTTCTATGAGCAAAGCAGAATTGAGACAACACAAAGTAATTGTGGGATGAGCAAATTTGGGGTATCCACCCCAAATATTCACATGGACTCTCTCTCCCCAACCTGTGGTAGAGCATTCCAAGCTCGTATTGGTCTTATCAGTCACAGTCAGACACACTGAAATTTCACTTTATCATACTGATGTCATTTTAGTCCTCTTGGAGAATGAAGAACAATCAATCAACCAACCAACCATGTCATGATAGTCTGTTTCTCAAAGGCTATAAGCTCTAGAAGGGCATACACTAAAAACATACAACATAATTAGTCTTAAGAACATTAGGTATGTGCTTTCTAAAGAGTAAAATATACCGGCACACTATCAGTAGACTGACCACTTGGTGATGATCTCTTTGTCATGACAACCATGGAAACAAAACAAACAAAAAAAATGCTCCTTGCTCCTGGGGGGTGGAACAGAGGTCCTCAGTAGTTGCTAATCATGAATGACCCCATCTTTAAACTAATCTCTACTGGTGTAAACAAGCACTCATGTTCATTTCTCTACATTTGGATATAACTTCCACCCCAGAATTTCTTTAAGGTTAAGCAAAAAAAAGAAATTGCCCTGTTCATGTCCCCAAGGTCAACAAATTTTAGAAATCCATTTTCTTTTTTTGAAAGAAAAGAAATGCACTGTCTGTCTTCCAAGTACAAATATGAAAAACTTGTAATCTAGACTAACTCTGCTTGCCTTTTTTTATAACTCTTCATTTTCTTCTACAGACACTCATAAGAAATGACATGTAGTGAGAGCCCACTTGGCTTAACAGAGGAAACCAAGGATCAGCATTTTTGTCATGGCTTATAATAACTTATGAATAAAGCTTCCATCTCATTTATACCCTAAACTTCAGGCTATGGGTCTTTTTTTCCATAACAAGCCAATGTGGGCCATCTCTCTTTTATCCCAAGTGGCAGAATGGCAGAAAAGGAGGGAGAGGGTCCTAAAAGTAAGTTTTCAAGTCATCTTTATACTCTGACTTGGCTGTTAGTAATTCAAATGTGAGATCCTTGCCCAATGTTCAATGAGTGGGCATCCTATTAGAGAAAGTACAGCATGAGCAGAAACAAAATTATCGCTTCCTGTAGATGATAAGATATTTTAAGCAGACAGTCCTAGAAAACCAACTAAAATTTAATTGAAATAACAAAAGATAAAATAAACCCACATAATCAGTGTTTCTTAATATTACCAACAAAACCCAGAAAGAGAAATTCCATTCCAAACAATTTTAGAATATATAAAATTTGAGTCTACCCACCAGGGTGCACACAGAAATTACATACATACAACTATAAAATGCTCTTTACAGAAATCAAGAAATACAAAAATAGTTAGGAAGGTATCAATTGCTCATCTTTGGGATATGACAATAGAATGTGAAATGGCAGTACCAATTTATTTATTTACTCAGTGTCATGTGAATAAAACTATTTAAAATTCCTTTTACAATTAGCAAAAATGACAAAATTCATCCGAAAAAACAAAAGGTCAAGAATCTCAGGGAAATAATGGCATAAAAAAGTGGGAAGGATGAGGATCTAACAGTATCAGATTTTGAACAACACTACAAAACCAATCATCAAAACTATTTGGTACTAGCTAAAAACTAGAAAAGTCAATCAGTAAAACAGAATAGGTATGCAACATACAATAAACCCCAAAGACCTCAAATACTAAGATAAATCTAGGCAACTAGGTGGTGTATTGAATAGAGTACCAGTTCTGGAGTCAGGAACACCTAAGTTCAAATGTGGCTTAAAACATTAAGTGTGTGACCCTGGGCAAGTCACCTAACACTGTTGGTCTCAGCTTCCTCATCTGTAAAATGAGCTGGAGAAAAATATGGCAAACCATTTCAGTATCTTTGCCAAGAAAACTCCAAAACGAAGAGTCTAAACGTAACTGAAATGATTTCACACTACCAACAACAAAAAAATGCAGTAAATACTCACTATTTGAGGAAAATTGCTGAAAAAATTGACAAAAAGACTGGCAGAAATTAGGGTAAGATTAACATCTCACACTATATACAAATGGGTATGCAATTTGCAAACAAAAAGTCACATCACAGACAAATTGGAGAAGCAAAGGAAGGTAATATTTTTTTTTGCAAATAAAAGAGAACTGACCAAAGAGAAGACTAATTAACAAGAAATAGAAGAGGTAAAGACAATCCTGATTATATAAAATTTAAAAGGTTTCCCACAAACAAAATCAATGCAGTTAAAATTAGAAGGAAAAAAACTGGAGGGAAAAAAATCTTTACAATAAGTTTTTGTGATAAAGGGCTCATTTTAAGATACTGTAAATAACGAACTGATTCAAATTTATAAGAAAGAGATCCATTCACCTAAAGTTAAGTGGTCAGACAGTATGAACTCCCAGTTTTCCAAAAAGAAGGTAATCTAAGAAATAACCAACCATATCAAAAAATGTTCCAAATCACTGATATTTAGGGAAATGCAAATTAAAATAACTTTGAAGATCTACCTCAAACCCAACAGATTGGCAAGAAGATCAAAAAGGAAAATCACAATTATTAAAGAGGCTGTGGGAAAACAGAAACACTAACATGGAGCTCTGAACTGGTACAACTCTTCTAGAAAGCAACTGAACTATACTCAAAAACTCATATACCCTTGAGCTCAGTGATGTCACTACTAGATCTATGACCCAAAAAAATATCAGGGAGGAATAGGAGCCATATGTACAAAAATATTTATAGAAGCTCTTTTTGTTATGAAAAAGAACTGGAAAGTAAGGACGTATTCATTAATTAGGGAGTGGCTGAACAAGTTGTGATATATAAATATAATAGAATATGACTATGCCAAAACAAAAGGGACAATTTCAAAGAAAGAGATCTGGAAAAATTTGCATGAATTGAGGCAGACTGAAGTAAGCAAAAAGACAGAACAATATACAGAACAACATACAGAAAAAAAAAACTTTGAAAGACTTAAGAACTGTGTTCAATATAAAGACTAGTTACATTTCCAGAGGACCAATAATGAAGCAGGCTCCTACCTCTTGAAAGAAAGGTGAATGACACAAGATGCAGAATAAACTCTTCACATGCAGGCAATGTGGTAATTTGTTTTGCTGGACTGTGCATTTTTGTTTAGCAGAGCTTCATTTTTTTATCTTTTTTTCAGTTAGGGAGTGGGAGGGAAGGAAAGGGAAGCATAAGGATACAGTATCAAATAGAAAGAAAAGATGATCATCGAAGTGAATTTTCTCAATGTACAGAAGACAACAGGAAGGCTAGAAAGAATCATAGGCAGGACAGCTTTGAAAGTTACATGCTGACCCACTTGCTACTGGATAAGAAACAGAAGGGTAGACCAATGGAATAGGTTAGGTTCTCCAGACACAGTAGTCAATGAATATAGCAATCTACTGTTTGATAAACCCAAGGACTCGAGCTTCTGGGATAAGAACTCACTGTTCGACAAAAATTGCTGGGAAAACTGCATAACAGTGTGGTAGATACTAGGCATAAATCAATGCCTGACACCGTATGCAAGAATAAAGTCCAAATGGGTCCAAATGGGTACCTGATCTAGGTATGAAGATTGCTACTATGAACAAATTAGTGGAGCAATGAATAGTGTATTTATCAGATTTATGGAGAACGGAAGAATTTTTGACTAAACAAGAGACAGAAAACATTACAAAGTACAAAATGGATAATTTTGATTACATTAAACTGAAAAGTTTTTGTACAACCAAACCCAATGCAACCAAGATTAGGAGGGAAGCAGAAAACTGGGAAAGAATTATTGCAACTAGTGTCTGTGATAAAGGCCTCATTTGTAAAATATATAGAGAACTGAGTCAAATGTCAAGAATACAAGTCATTTCCCAATTGGTAAATGGATATGAAAAGACAATTTTCAGACAAAGAAATCAAAGATATTTATATATAGTCATATGAAAAAGTGCTCTAAATCACTACTGAATAGAGAAATGTAGATTAAAATAACTCTGGGGTACCACCTCACAACTATCAGATTGGCTAATATGACAGAAAAGGAAAATGATAAAAGTCTGAGAGGACGCAAATGCACAATGACATAGTTGTGAACTGATCCAACCATTCTGAAGAGCAATTTAGAACTATGCCCAATTTGGAACTATGCTATTAAACTGTGCATATCATTTGATCCAGCAATACCACTACTAGGTCTGTACCCCAAAGATATCAACAAAAAGAGGGGTGGGAGGGAGAGACCTATTCACACAAAAATATTTATAGTAGATGTTTGTGGTGGCAAAGAATTGAAAATTGAGGGGACGTCCACCAAATGGGGAACGGTTGAAAAAGCTGTGGTATGACTGTAATGGAATACTATTGTGCTATAAGAAATGACAAGTAGGATGATTTCAGAAAAACCTGGAAAAGATTATATGAACTGATAGAGAATGAAGTGAGCAGAACCAGGAGAACATCATACACAGTAACAGCAATATAGTTATGATGATCAACTGTGAATGCTTTAGCTATTCTCAACAACACAATGATTCAAGACAATCCCAAAGGACTAAAGACATAAAATGCTATCTACCTCCAGATAAAGAACCGAGGAAGTCTGAATGCAGATCAAAGAATACTATTTCTTACTTTCTGTTTCGTCTGTCTTTTCTTTCACAACTAATATGAAAATCTATTTTGCATGATTGCATATGTATAAACCTATACCAAATTGTTTACCATGTCAGGGAGAAAAGAGGTGAGAGAGGGAGGGAGAGAATTTGGAACTCAAAATTTTAAAAAATGCATGTTAAAAATTGTTTTTATATGTAATTGGGAAAAAATAAAATGATCAAAAACTTTTATCTTAATTATAGGTCACATCATTAGAAATAACTATTATTTTATCTCATATTTTACTAAAACTGTTACTGTCTAGATCAATCATGGAATTGAGTCTTATTCAAGCGTTTTTGCTTCCTAAGATTCTGTGAGCCCAGACCAGAGTCTTATTTTTCTCTCTCTTATTTTACTATTACTTTGAGATACAGCACAGCATGGTCAATGGAGTGCTGGACTCCAGAGACATGAAGACTGAGAGTTTGGATCCTGCCTCAGACACATAGATGCTGTATGACCCTGAGTAACTACTTAACCTGTCTAAATCATCTTTCTCCTTTGTAAAATGGGACTGATGTAAACACCTACGTCACAGTGTTGCTGTCAGTAACAACTGAAATGGTACAATGTACAAAAGTACTATGATTTACACATCTGAAGTCACTCTATAAATATGGATGATTATTCTTATTCAACAGTCCTTTCCCCTCTTCTGATTTATGACCTCAAACCTGAGAATCTAGAAATTTATTAGAATTTTGTGTAAAATAAATTCAATGTTATTATGAACTTTAGGGTCTCTCCTTAGAATACATGAGTTTCTAGTGCCTGGTATTTGTTATATCTATTTTTGCAATGAGAGGCTTTTACTTAGTTCTTAGCATTCTACATTATTACAGATAGGTAAGTCGTTTTTTTTAATTTATATAATTAAAAACACAAGGGAAAAAAAGTTTAATTAAAACATTAATCATTAACTTCTGCACTCAATATAGCTAAAATGAAACAAGTATGTTGAAGGGATTTTCTTTAACAAATGATTTTTAGAGGAGGAGCCAAGATGGCGGAGTGGAAAGACACACATATGCTAAATCCTAACTCACAGCCCATACAATACCTGTAAAGAAGAACTCCCAACAAATTGTGGAGGAGCAGAAGCCACAGAACAATGGAATGGAGATTTCTGTTCCAGAGAGACCAGAAAAACTGACACCACAGGTCTGTCGCACACCGGATCCGGAGCAGACTCCAGCCCTGCCTTGGCCACGGCACGGAGATGAGCAGATCCGAGCAGGCTTCAGGGACAGAATCTCCAGCAGCAGCACAGGTCCCTCCACCCACAGGCGCCACAGGTCAGTGAGAGGGTCTTTTTGGCTGACTGAGAGGAGAGCAGGGTGTCCCCAAGACTCAGGCCCCCTTGGGAGGCAGCAGCAGACAGGGGCTCCCAAAGCAGGCAGGAGCCTGGATCCATTATTGAAGGTCTCCAAATAAACCCCCTAAGTCCCCTGTGGCAGCCCTGCCCTCACTGGAGCACCTGAACTTAATCTCACACTGAATAGCAGCCCCACCCCCACCGAAAGCCCTGAGGCTGGGAAGCAGCATTTGAATCTCAGCCCCCCAAGCGCTGGCTGGACGGATCTGGAGGTGAGACAGGTGTGGAGAGAAAACTCAGAAGTCAAGTAACTGGCTGGGAAAATGCCCAGAAAAGGGAAAAAAAATAAGACCATAGAAGGTTACTTTCTTGGGGAACAGGTGTCTCCCCCCATCCCTTCGGATGAGGAAGAACAAGGCATACTGTCAGAGGAAGTCAAGGGCCCTCCTTCCAAAGGGGACTTAAACTTGGCTCAGGCAACAGAAGATCTTAAAAAACAAGTTAGCAGCTTACTAAAGTAGAACCAAAAAAACGCTGAGGAAAATAGCAGCTTTAAAAAGAGGTTAACTCAATTGGAAAAAGAGGTCCAAAAAGCCAACAAGGAGGAGGAGGTTTTAAAAAGCAGAATTAGCCAAATGGAGGGGAAGGTTCAAAAGCTCACTGAACAAAATAATTCATTGAAAGAGAGAATTGAGTACTGGGAAAAGAATGACTATGCGTTAAACCAAGAAGTTAGTAAACAAAACCAAATATTTAAAAAAATAAAAGATGAGGTGAAAGAACTCATTGGAAAAAACAACTGACCTGGAAAATAGATCCAGGGGAAATAATTTAAAAATTATTGGACTACCTGAAAGCCATGATCAAAAAAAGAGCCTACACACTACCTTCCATGAAATTATCAAGGAAAACTGCCCTGATGTTATAGAATCAGAGGGCAAAATGGATATTGAAAAAATTAATCGCTCACCCCCCTGAAAGAAACCCGAACAGAGAAACTCCTAGGAATATTGTGGCCAAATTTCAGAGTTCCCAGATCAAGGAGAAAATACTGCAAGCAACTAGAAAAAAACAATTTGAGTACTGTGGAAATACAATCAGGCTAACACAGGATCTGGCAGCTTCAACATTAAGGGATCGAAGGGCTTGGAGTAGGATATTTCAGAAGTCAAAGGAACTGGGATTGAAGCCAAGAATCACCTACCCAGCATGTCTGAATATAATACTTCAAGGGAAAAAATGGACATTCAGTGATAGAGACAAATTTGAAGATTTCATGTTGAGGAAAAGACCAGATCTGTATTTAAAAATGTGACTTCCCAAGACAAGAATCAAGAGAAGCATGAAAAGGTAAACGGGGGAAAAAAAAGGAAAAATCATAAAAGACTCTTAAAGCTGAACTGTTTACATTACTACATGGAAAGAAAATATTTTTAACTCTTGAATCTTTTCTCAGTATTTGGGTAGTTGCAGAGATTGTACACACACACTCACACACATACACATAGATAGATAGAGAGTACAGGGTGTGTTATATCAGAAGAGATGATATCCACATCCACATCCACATCCACACACACACACACACACACACACACACACACACACAAAATAAATAAATAAATGAAATGAAAATTAAGGGGTGAAGGAGGAAAATACCGGGAAGAGAAACGGAGTAATGAAACGGGGCAGGCTATAACTCATAAAAGAGGTAAGAAAAATCTTGTTCAATAGAGGAAATAAGGGAGAAGGGGGGGGAGAGAGAAATAAAGCTACTCTCCCCACATGTGGCTGAAGGAAGGAATAACATGCTCATTAAATTCGATATGAAAATTTATATCACACCACAGGAAAGTAGGAGAGAAGGCAACAAGTGGAGAGAAAGGAATGTTAGAAGGGAGGGCAAATGGGAGAAGGGGGTCACTAGAAATAAACACTTTTGAGAAGGAACAAGGTCAATTGTAGAAGGGAAAAATAAGGGGGATAGGGTAGGTCAGAGGGCAATATAATTAGTATTACACAACATGATTACTATGGAAGTCTTTTGCAAAACAACACATGTGTAGTCTGTATTGAATTATTTCCCTTCTTAGTGGCGCTGGGGGGGGGGGGGGGAGAGAGAAGTTGGAATTCAAAGTAGCAGAAAGGAATGTTGAGAATTTTTACTGCATGTAATCGGGGAAATAAGAATTACAGGGATAGGGGTATGGAAGTTTATCTTGCCCTGCAAGAAAAGAGAGAAGATGGGAATAGGACAGGGGTGGGGTGTGATGGAGGGGAGGGTACATTGAGGGAAGGAGCAACCAGAATGCAAGGTATTAGGAAGTGGGGGGAGCAGGGTGATGGGGAGAAAAATTGGTCATGTTACAAAGTGAGGTAAAAGCAATTAGTATTAAAACAATAGACTGAATTAATTACTGAGAATAAATCAATGACATCTTTAGTTTGGAGAAAAGAATTTCAGTATAACTTTCCAAGAGGAAGGTAACCTCTGATAAAATTTGGCATTGATGGAAAAGTCAAGGTTTTAATGGTAAATTTGATTTTATGATTACCATTTAATCAGGAACCAGAACATGTATAGAAAGACATGTAAGACACTTAAGACTTGCCTAAAGATGTTCCTTAGCCAAAGTGAAACTATAATCATATTTTAAACCTGGTTATAAGACCTTGCCATTTTTAGATGCTATGGGACTACTAAGTGACTGTTCTTCTGAGTCTAACTCCAGGCATGGGAAGCAAGAATGGCGATCCGAGCCTCCATTACATGATGCCAGTATGCTCATGAGATGCTGGTATGAACTGCATAGGTGATCTCGAGGGAAGAGTAGAAGAGCAGCTGTTCAGCATGGGCTGAGGTGGGATTCTCCAGACTCAATTTCCCCACTGACACCTGGCAGACTTTAAGCCTGACTGAATGCAAGTGGACAATCTACTCCTGCCTGGAATAGACATGAAATTGGGGAGATATTGTTTCCTTGCAATGTCCCTACTCTTGGTGGCAATTTCCTATAGTCAAAAGGTTTGTAAGCTTAATACCAGATCTATTCAATTATAGACTACGGGTAGAGGAACATCTGAGGCTGTCTAAAATTAAGCTATTAGGCAGAGGACTTTAGACCAACAACATTAAGTTAGGGTCCTTTTTATTCTTAGTAATACTGTGGAAACAATTAGATCAAGAGATTGTGAAGCTAGCAACATAAATATTATCTGTGTCTCAGTTGGCTTACGTTTAAAAAAAAAAAATTTTTTTCTGGTCCATATTGTAAATGCTTTAAAAAGATGTATCACCTGACCAAAAGATTGAATTCCTTTATCTGTTATAAACTGTGTTAAAAATAAAAAAGAAAAAAAAAAGAAAAAATGATTTTTAGAATGTTTTAATGAGGTTATGCTAAGAAACAATTGTAATCCTTGATCAACACCCAGTTATCATTTGTTATCATCAATCACTGTATTCTCCCTAAGGTGTACAACATGAAGATGTCTATGTACCTTACAAATTCAACTGTTCCCCTATCCCCAAAGTAACTCATCTTCCCAGTTCAGCTCCAATCCAACTGTTTCTTCTGGGGAAGCAGGGTAACAGAGTAGACTGAGTATTTAATTTGAATCCAAAGATCCAGGTACAAGCACAAGCTTTGCCAACTACTAGCTTAAAGGGGAACAAATAATTTATATAGTGCCTACTACACACCAGACACCGTGCTAAATGCTTTTACAGTCTCATTTGATCCTCACAACAAACCTGCAAGGTAGGTACTATTATTATTCCCTTTTTACAACTAAAGAAACTGAAGCAAACAGAGGTGAAGTGATCACATAGCCAGCAAGTGTCTGAGTATGGAGCTGAACTGAGGTCTTTACTACTCTAAGTTGTCCACTATGATATCCACTATCTCTCCGAGCTGACTCCAAAAGTGAATTTACTGTCCTTTCCCCCAAATCTCTATTTTCTTCTGAAGTCACATTTTTCTGCCAATAGCACTACTACTTACCCAACTTCCCATATGTGAAGACTTCATATTTTCTTTAACTCTTCTTCCTTCCTTGCCTCTCTAGGTCTCAGCTTCCTCTTTGTAAAATGAGAGGGTTGGATTAGATGACCTCTAAGTTTCCTTCCAGCCCACAGAGGGAGCTTAAGAAATATTTAACGACATGAACACCATAAAAATATTTGTTGATTGTGACTAAAATCTCCCCCAGTAAATCTTCAGATGAAATGTGCAAAGTTTATAATCCTAGGGTAAATTTAGAAATAAAACTGTATAACTCATTCTGATATTATTTAGTTTCTTCTAGAACCTGTGTGCACTTGACATGTGGGCAATTTATTTCACTACAACACTGTTATCATATTCTACCTGGAATGCTCTCCACGATTATCAAATGCTGGGCAGCTCTCCAGACTACTGATAAAACCCAAATCCCTCCATAAAGGATTTTATCATTCTCTTAATTTATATTACCCTAATCTGTTTTATTCATTTAGCAATTAGTCGTATACTACATATAACATCTCCTATCATTGCTGTGAAGTATTATTTCTTATTTGTTACATAACTTTTCACAAGTTTACATCTTGGATTCCCAACTAAATATTGGTTCTTAAGAACAAGTAAGTCTCCTACTTTCTTATCCTCCCACAATACCAATTAGAATATATTCTATGTACCTAACAAACAATCAATAAATATTTGCTGACTTGGTAAGAGTACAGGCTGAAAGACAGATTACCTACCCCCTGGGAAGGATCCTAGCTCAATCTTAACAATGTTTTTCAATACATGATGAAATTAGTGCTGTTTAACATTTTTATCAAAGACTTGGCAAAAGGAATAGCTTGGCATGCTCATCAAGTTTGTATTGGGAACAAAACTAGGATGGATAGACAATATACTAGATGACAGAGTCAGGATCCAAAAAGATCTTGACAGACTATTATCACTAGAGTGAAATCTAATAAAACGAATTCAATAGAAATAAATGCAAAGTTTTACACATGGGCCCAAGGAATCAACTTCACAAGTACTAAGGCACAGGGAGATATGGCTAGGCAGCAGTTTGTCTGGAAAAGATAGAGAGATATGCAAACTCACTAATCAGTAGTGTATTGTGGCAACCAAAAAAGATGTGATCTTAGACTGTATTAAAAGAAACATACCTTCTAGGAATAAGGAGATGACAGTCCCAGTGTACCTTCGCCATCCTTGGACCTCATCTGGGGTGTGTTGTTCAGTTCGTTGAACCACAATTTAAATAGGACAATGATAAACTATGGTGTGTTCAAGGAAAACCAAGATGGTGAAAGGCCTAAAGAGTATGATGTATGAAGTATCAAATATGAGAGAATCAGAAATATTTAGCTTGGATTAAGAGAATGTTTAAAAAGAATATGATAGTTGTCTTCAAGTACCTAAAGGGCTCTGTTGCGGAGAAAGGATTAGATTTTTCCTCGTTAGCCACAGAACGCAAAACCTAGAGTCATGGCTGGCAGTTGCAAAAAGGCAAATTTGTTGTTCAGTCATGTCATATAACATATAGTATTACAAAATAACATTGTTGTTAAATTGTTTCAGTCACGTCTTACTTTCTGTGACCCCCAGTTGGGTTTTTTTTTGGCAAAGATACTGGAGTGGTTTGCCATTTCCTTCTTTTTACAGATGAGGAAACTGAGGCAAATATGGCTTGCCCAGGGTTACACAGCTAATAAGTGTCTGAGGTCACATTTGAACTCTAATTCCAAGCCTGATGACCTATCCACTGTGCCACCAAGTTGCCCAGAAAAATTTCCTAACAATTAGGGCTGGGAGTGAATTGACATTAAGAAGGCTTAAGGAGAAGGCAACTATACTCAACATCCTCACACCAAAAAACTACACACTCTAAACAGATGAAGTAGACACAATCCCTAGGGCCAATGGTAGTTAAGAGTCAGATCCCCTGAGGGGCAAAAGTGAAAGCATAAGTGAAAGGCTTCCAGTAAGAAAAAAAAAAAGTCAGGGCAAAGAAATCCCCAGAGGGATCAAGATAAAAGTGAAAGCCTTAGGGAAGGAAAACTCCCCAAGAAAAAAACCTCAACAATAAGAAATCCAGAGAGATCAAAGTGAAAAAATTCTCCCAAGGAAGAAAAAAAATGTTAAATGCTTCAGAGCAAATAAGGGAAAAAAGGGGTAGATAAAAAAGGAACTGAAAGAAGAAAGGACAGCATAGAGAGAAATAAAAAGTCCTTTCTCCCTATCCTCCCCCGCCCAAGGAAAAAACCCCAACCAGAAGGGCAGCCTCTGAGGAAAAATTATAGAAAAAACCTCTCCTCCCTTCTTTCTCTCTTCCCTTCCCAAAGAAAGGAGCTCCAACTCAAGGAGGGAGGAACCACGGTGATCATCAGTCAAAAGAAAGGGCACTAACTCAGACTGATTCCAAGAAAGGGGGAAAGCAAGAAGGATGCAGAGGTCTCAACACCAAAAATGGGTAAACAAAATATAAAGAACTGTTATAAAGTCAGAAATAACAAAGATACAAAACCAGAAGAGGAGAATAACCAACCCCAAAACAACAGCTTACCCATAAGAACAATCAGAATTCCTAGAAGAAATGTAAGAAGTGTTAAAGACTTTTAAAATTACATTGTAATAGAAATGAAAGCTATGGAAGAGAACTTTAGGGGGTACTGCAACATCAAGCAGGGTGTAGTAATAAATGCCAACTGGCAGCTTTGTCACCAATTACCTGTTTCCAAGGTCACAGACCCAGGGAGGATGGAGATGGAGACCTGAAAGACCCCAGGCAATGTGCCTAGAAAGGAGCAAGTTCTGAAGTACACAGCAGCATTGTGGTTCAGACACCAGGAGCAGAACAGGGCCTCAATTGCTGCAGAATAACAACCAGGACAGAAATCCTGGAGCAGTGGGGAGCCCATAGTGCTGTTACTCGGAACAAGTTGAGGTTTCCAACTGGATGAGAAGGTGTAAGTCCAGTAGCATCTACTCTTGCTCAGATCCAAACCCAGGTCAGGAACTTGCCGAAGTCCAACAAGGCGGTCAGCAATCAGACCTTTCCCTGGATCCCTATTTTGGGGGCTCTGAAAGCTTGCAGGTCCCTGATCTGAGCTATTCCCTGAGGGGATGGAATAATACAACACTCAACATGCCAAGAAAGCAGCAACAGAATCATACCAGGTCTTCCCTCCAGAAGTATGCAAACCACAGCCCTCACATCAAGTCTAACGTCAAGAAGGAGGTTGAAAGAATGAGTAAATACAAAAGAATCCCATAATAAAAAGCTATTACGATGACAAGGACGTTTAAAACACAAACACAGAAGAAAAAAATTACTCCCAAACACCTACAAGCAAAACTTCAAAGAAAAACAGATTTAGCATAATAACTCAACTCTAATTCCTGAAAGAGATGAAGCAAGATTTTTAAAAAAGAATTTAAAACATTTGTTATAAATGATGTAAGAGCATTTGAGGAAAAAAACTGAAAAAGAAATGAGTTATGGAAGAAAAAAATTAAGAAGGGAATTAACAACTTGCCACAAGAAATACAAACTCTAGCCCAAGCAACAAACTTCCTAAAAATCAGAATGGATCTAATCAAAGCCAGTGACTCCATAAGGCAACAAAAAATGCTAAAACAAAGTCAAAAGACTGAAAAAAAGGAAGGAAAAAAAGTAATGTATCCAATAGCAAAACAACTAATCTGTAAGCAGATGGAGGAGGAAAAAAATGTTAAGAATCATTGGATCACCTGAACATTATAACCAAAAAAGAGCTTTGACATCATATTTCAAGAAGCCTTAAAAGAAAATTGTCCAGATCTCTTAGAACTAGAAGACAAAGTAGAAAAAGAATGACTCTAGGGGGGCGGAGCCAAGATGGCGGAGTAGAAAGACACACATATGCAGGGTCTCCCCCCACAGCCTATAAAATATCTGTAGAGAGGGACTCTCAACAAATTTTGGAGCAGCAGAAGTGGAGAACAACAGAGTGGAGGAGATTTCCAGCCCAGGGTGACCTGAAAGGCCCACAGGAAATGTGGGTTGCACCGGACGTGGAGCAGAGCATGGAGCCCAGCTCAACCCTGGCCTCGTGGTGCAGCTCCCAAACAGCCCTTGCGGGCAGAATCTCCAGTGATGGAATCCCTAGTCCCAGTAGCAGCAGTTCCCAGATCCCTCAACCCACAGGCGCCAAAGGTCAGTGACTGGGTTTTTCCAACTGGCCAGGAAGGGAGAAGGGCCTTCCCATAGCTCCAGCAGCAGGCAGCTGCCTCAGAGGCTACACTGCAGGAGCAGCAGCCGCATACATTTTTGGAGTGTAAAACTCCTGGGGTCACTGAGAAGCTGATTTTTGCCTCTGCCCTGTGTGGAGGCCCTGGGCAAGCTGGTCTTTGTCTCACACTGAATGGCAGCCATGCCCATCTAGCTTATCTGAAAATCAGCCCCCAGTGCTGACGTGGGAACTGGAGGCCAGGTGACTGTGGAGAGGTAGCTGCTAAGATTCTGGACACAAAAATCCCTTTCTGCATCCAGACCAGTACACGCTTGATCGTGCCACATTGGAGGAACTGAGATCTCACAGATTCCCAGAGTATACCCTACTCTTGACAAAGGACCTAAAAGTCAAGTAACTGGTTGGGAAAATGCCCAAAAAAGGGAAAAAAATTAAAACTATAGAAGGTTACTTTCTTGGTGAACAGATATCTTCTCCCATCCTTTCAGATGAGGAAGAACAATGCTTACCATCAGGGAAAGACATAAAAGTCAAGGCTTCTATAGCCCAAACATCCAAAATAAATATTCAATGGGCTCAGGCCATGGAAGAGCTCAAAAAGGATTTTGAAAATCAAGTTAAAGAGGTGGAGGAAAAACTGGGAAGAGAAATGAGAGAGATGCAAGAAAAGCATGAAAAGCAGGTCAACACCTTGCTAAAGGAGACCCAAAAAAATGCTGAAGAAAATAACACCTTGAAAAATAGGCTAACTCAATTGGCAAAAGAGGCTCAAAAAGCCAATGAGGAGAAGAATGCTTTCAAAAGCAGAATTAGCCAAATGGAAAAGGAGGTTCAAAACCTCACTGAAGAAAATAGTTCTTTCAAAATTAGAATGGAGCAGATGGAGGCTAATGACTTTATGAGAAACCAAGAAATCACAAAACAAAACCAAAAGAATGAAAAAATGGAAGAGAATGTGAAATATCTCATTGGAAAAACAACTGACCTGGAAAATAGATCCAGGAGAGACAATTTAAAAATTATGGGCCTACCTGAAAGCCATGATCAAAAAAAGAGCCTAGACATCATCTTTCATGAAATTATCAAGGAAAACTGCCCTGAGATTCTAGAACCAGAGGGCAAAATAAGTATTCAAGGAATCCACTGATCACCTCCTGAAAGAGATCCAAAAAGAGAAACTCCTAGGAACATTGTGGCCAAATTCCAGAGTTCCCTGATCAAGGAGAAAATATTGCAAGCAGCTAGAAAGAAACAATTCAAGTATTGTGGAAATACAATCAGGATAACACAAGATCTAGCAGCTTCTACATTAAGGGATAGAAGGGTATAGAATACGATATTCTAGAAGTCAAAGGAACTGGGACTAAAACCAAGAATCACCTACCCAGCAAAACTGAGTATAATACTTCAGGGGAAAAAATGGTCTTTCAATGAAATAGAGGACTTTCAAGCATTCGTAATGAAAAGAGCAGAGGTGAAAAGAAAATTTGACCTTCAAACAGGAATGAAAAGAAGCATAAAAAGGTAAACAGCAAAGAGAAGTCATAAGGGACTTACTAAAGTTGAACTGTTTATATTCCTACATGGAAAGACTATATTTGTAACTTTGGAAACTTTTTTCAGTATCTGGGTAGTTGGTAGGATCACACACACACACACACACACACACACACACACACACAGACACACACACACACACACACACACACACACGTAGAGACGGAGAGCACAGGGTGAATTGAATAGGATGGGATCATATCTTAAAATAATGAAATTAAGCAGTGAAAGAGAAATATATTGGGAGGAGAAAGGGAGAAATGGAATGGGGCAAATTATCCAAATTATCTCTCACAAAAGAGGCAAGTAAAAGACTTTTCAGTGGAGGGAAAAAGGGGGGAGGTGAGAAAAAAAAACATGAAGCTTACTCTCATCACATTTAACTAAAGGAAGGAATAAAATGCACACTCATTTTGGTATGAAAACCTATCTTACAATACAGGATAGTGGGGGAGAAGGGGATAAGCAGGGTGGGGGGGATAATGGAAGGGAGGGCAGTGGGAGGAGGGAGCAATCTTGGGGAGGGATAGGATCAAAGGAGAGAATACAAGAAATGGGGAGCAGGATAGGATGGAGGGAATTAGTCTTACACAACACGACTATCATGGAAGTCATTTGCAAAACTACACAGATATGGCCTATATTGAATTGCTTGCAATTAATTCCCAAAGGGAATGGGTGGGGAGGGAGGGATGAAGAGAAGCTGGAACTCAAAGTTTTAGGAACAACTGTTGAGTATTGTTCTTGCAAGTAGGAAATAAGAAATACAGGTAATGGGATATAGAAATTTATCTTGCCCTTCAGGACAAAAGAGAAGATGGGGATAAGGGAAGGGAGGGATGTTAGGTGGAAGAACAGATTGGTGGTAGGGGTAATTAGAATGCTTGGCATTTGGGGGTGGATGGAGGGGAGAAATGGGGAGAAAATTTGGAACCCAAAATTTTGTGGAAATGAATGTTGAAAACTTAAATAAATAAATTTAAATATTTAAAAAAAAAAAAAAAAGAATCTACCAGACACCTCCTGGAAGACCGCATCCTAAAATGAAAACTCAGGAACAATATAGCCAAAATCCAGAGCTTCCAGGTCAAGGAAAAAATACTGTAAACAGCCAGAAAGAAAGAATTCAAGCAGCCACCACCATAAAGAAGCAGCTGGTCAGTCATAAGGCAATAACAAGAAATAAGTGGCAGAGCACATGCTGCACTTAACAGGAAATGCTAAGAGACCTGAAAGGTCCCTCAGGGTGGATTCTTCCCCTTAACTCTCCCAATGGAGGGAGAAGTTATCAGAGGACTTGGACAAGAGTCTCACAGGTTAAGAAGGAATGAATGTATCTAATCAACACCATTAGAAAGAGTACCTAACAGTGATTAAATAGGAAGTCCATTGAAATATGAACTGTAAGTACTTTTTATAACTGTTCTAGCTCAATAGCAGCAGCATGATCATAGCTCTCATATAGCACTTAAAGGTTTGCAAAGTATTTTACATCTGTTCTCAATGGTGCTATTATCAAACCCATTTTATAGGTGAGAAAACTGAGGCTGATAGAGGTTAAGTGATTTGCCCAGTCACAGAGTACATATCTAATGCAGGATTCAAACTCAAATATTCCTGATTCCAAGAACAATACGCTATCCACTGAGATGGATGACGTCCCTACTGAGGAATAAAAATACTTTGCAATGTAGGATACAGCAGGTTTTTAATATATCGGAAGAGCATTCTGCAATGCATTAAAAAAAAAAAAACAAAAAAACTTTAAAAAGCAGGCTTAGATTGATTTAGCCTCACAAGACTCCAGTGATTCTTCAAAGGCAGCAAAAACAATTATTGTTTCCAAGTTTTATATCTTCCCTGTGTACAGTTTAATTAAAGTGCTATAGTATTAAGTCTCCTTTACCCTCTTTGGGTCAATCTATCTGACAAGTAGATTTCTACAGAAAAAGAATAAAAAAATGTTCAATTTTTAAACATTCAAAGTGGTCTTTCAACTAAAAATTATGCTTAATTCAGGATTTAGTTTCCCAGTTAAAGAAATGCTATACATTTAGAGGAGAAAGGGAATTGGGAAATGATAAGGAAATGGAAAGTACTCAAGTGGATTACCTGACCATCCCCTAAATCTGGCCACTAAAAAAAAAATAAGATTTCCACTTTAGATGGAAAGGCAAATACATTTAATATGCTGACTCCCTGATAATTTATTGTTCCAAAAGGAAGACAAAACCATTTGTGAATACTGCCTAATTTAAACCACTGTAGAGAGTACTTACTGCTGGTAAAAGAGACTGCATATTTTGATTGGAGTCTGCTATCGTAGCAAGATAAACCAAATTTGTATGTAACATCTGTTGATACCTATTAAAAATAAACCAAATAGCAAAATTAAAAGTTGAAATTGTTTTCCATTTACTTAAATATATGAACAATGTATCATAATCAACTCAGGAATTGTATATAACGGTTATAATTCAAGTATCAAAAAAGCAAGAGAATCCCAAAATGGTTTTTTCAAACTTTTATGCAAACTAAGTCTGAAAAAATATTTTTTTTATCTATGCCTACTTCACTGTAATAACTGATTTCAATAGGAACCAAGAAAAAAAGGACTGTAGTGAAAGTTAAGCTTCATTTCACTGTATCATTTTCAGATCACAAAGGAATCTGAAACCCAAATATAAACCCAAGATTTTGCTAGAATGAAGAAAAGTAGAAGAAAAATTACATAATCTTCTCTTCTCACAACCTCAGCCCTTTATAACCAGCAAATTCACTGGGATTTAGTGGACACAAAATAAATTGGAATCACCGTCTGCTAGTTTATTCTCATTCCAGTAGATGCAATATTATGTAGTAACAACACAGAAAGAAGATAGGACTTAGGCATACTACAAGTTATTAAAAAAATTTTAAAGCTCACTAATTTAATTTACTGATTAAACATTCCCCCTACAACTTCACTAATTTGATACATTTAGTTCATGCCTCACAAAAGTATAAAATAGCACAGCTTACATTTAGTATACTTCAAATTAAGTCAAAAAAGTTACTAAGCAACTCTAAGGACTATTGGGAAAAAAAAGTTTAGATAACTGAATAGTAATTCAAAAAAATCTTTTTATTCAAATTAACTGTGCTTCCCAATATAAAAGTGGTGCTAAAATAAATGCTTTCCAAAAACTGGAGCAGAGGAGTCATACTAAATTCTGTCTGTCACATCTTGTTCCCTTCAGTTGTGACTTTCACTACATTCACGTTCAGAACTTCCTCCCTCCTAAGAAAAAAGGGAGTATTTCAGTACTGGTTATTAGACAAAAAGTTATCCCACAACTAGTTTGTAGTCTTATGCCAATCTCTGTATATACAATATGTAATACAATCAGTTATTGGATTTTTAAGTATTGTTATAGGGACAACAAGAAAAAAATATTTAAAGGAACACAGGTCCGGAACTTGAAGAAACCATGGAGACAATCTAGTCTAATCCACTCATTTTATGGATGAGGAAACTGATCCCTACTGATGCTGCTGATAGTCACACAGGAAGTAATCATCAAAAGCAGGATATGAACCCAAGTTTTCTGACTCCAGAGCAAGTGCTCTTTCCACTATAGTACAACTCTCTTACTATAATGAGAGTAATTAATTTTGTTATTAAAATAGTCTCAAGCATCATTACTAAGTGCAAATGCCCATGTACAAGAAATTTTTCATTATACCACAGTAAACATTTTTATTTTAGCAGTTTTTTGTGATAGGAATGGAAATGATATAGAAGACTTGCCACTAAATATAAGGTCTTTCTTTTCTCAAAATTTGCCATACCATTTTTAATGCTGATATAACTTTTTTATGTCATCCAGGTTTTTCATTTTCCTAATTCTCAGCAATTGTAGAATTATATAAAGATATCAGTTAAGTCTTGATGATCCATCAAATTTTTATTAATTTAATTTACTGTGTAAAGAAAATGTTTGCCATTACCATAACGGTGAAGTCAGAATAGTACTTCAAAAGTGCTCATAAACTGTGATAAATTTGCTTGGCAAAACGCAGAGCAACGATTCTCAACCTTTGTGAAGCAGCTTAGGCCTTTATCACCTTTTCCCCGGACTACTGTTAATAGCATCCTACTGGCCTCAAGTTTCTTTCTATTCCTCCTCCTTTTTAATCCATCCTTTATACATATGCCAAAATTAATTTTCCTAAGGCACAGATCTAGCCATGACATTCCACTGTTTAAAAAAAGAAGTAGCAGGGGTTTACTGATTGGAAGTGTTTGTTTGGCCAGACGAGACTCTAGGCAATCACTAAGGACCCTACCCCCACCCCTCCCAGCTTTGAAAACCCAGATGTTGGTGCTTCTCTCTCTGGTAACTATGTATGTATATAATGGTCAGACAGTTAGATCTGTCTGTTGATCTATGATGTATGTACTGCGTATGTCAGGCAGCTGGAAGCACTGCCTATTGATTTTGATTTTTCTGTATTTTCTGTGAAGTTCAGGGTGTTCACTTTTTCCCTTGAACTAAGTGAATGACACATGTGCTTGATTAAAGTGATTGCTGATCCTTAAAAAAAAAAAAAGTAGCTACCTATTAAGAGAAAAAAATTTTTTAAGTGACACATAAGTGTACAAGAACATTATTGCATTATAAGAAATTATGAATATGAAATCTTCTGAGATACACTAACTGACAAAGACTGAAGCAGAACCAGAAAAACAAAATACAAAATGATTACAACAATATATAAAGAGAAAAAACAACAAAAAAGCGAAACATAACAATAAAATTAAAATGACAGTTTGACTCAGGAGAAAATGTACCTCCTTTTCCTCCTTTATAGAGATAGAGGACTATGGGTGTGGAATAGTGCGTATACCATCTGACTCAGATAATATGCTGCTTAGTTTTGCTGACTACTTTTCCCTCTTTTTATTTTTTGTTATAAGAGAAGGATTGTATCTGGGGTGTGTGTGTATGTGCATGTGTGTGCACGTGTGTGGGTATATACACACATATATATACATATTGAGAAATAAAGGTGGTATAAAAATAAATATCACTAAAAATTTTTAAAGCAAAATGTGTGCTGTTGAGATTTTCTGGAATATTAAGTTGCTATTAAAATAATAACACATCTAATTGTACTAGGAGACTACATGAATATGAAAGAATTCATTCTAAATCAAGGAATCATTTGGGAATTGAAAACTCATGATTCTTTCCCAGTCTATCTAACAGGAAGGTGAAGGATAGGTTGAAGTCCATTAACCAATATTTTACGTTTCTCACCTTGCACTAACTGAAATCTATTTAATTTTCTGTTATTAAAAAAATTTTACATTTACAGTTAATTTCCAGAAGTGGGCCTTTCACTGCCCTGTGTATGATACTAAGGTTTCCTGTAGGAGGTCAGATTTTAGTTTGGACTTAAAGGAAGCCAGAGAGGTAAGTAGTCAGAGTAAAAGGAGAACATTCTAATCATGGTGCACAGACAGAGAAAACACACCCAGAGCTAAGAGATGAGAGTGTCTTCTTCATGGAAGGTCAATGACACATGGTTGAAGAGTACATGTCAGGGAGTAAGGTATAAGTAGACTGGAAAAGTAGGAGGGTGCTAGGTTATGAAGGGCTTTGAATGCCAAATAGAGAATTTTATATTTGATCTGGGGGCAACTGGGAGTCACTGGAGTTTACTGAGTAGGGGGAATGACATGATCAGACTTATGTCTTAGGAATCACTTTAGTGGCTAAATGGAAAATGGACTGGAGCTGAGAGAACTTGAAGCCAGAAGATTCACCAACAGACTAATATAATAATCAGGATGTGTGGCAATGAAAGCTTGTACTAGAGTTAGGACACTGTCAGATAAGAAAAGGGCCTTGCAGGGCTTTGGCAACAACTTAATATGGGGAGTGAGTGAGTCCAGGATGATTCCTAGGTTGCAAGCCTGAGGGATTAGAAGAAAAGTGTTGCCCTCTACAGCAGTAGAATTTGAGAAGATAGTCAATTCTGTTTTGACACAGTTGAGTTTAAGATGTCTACTGGAATCCAATTCAAGACGGCTGAGAGGTTGCTGGAGATGGAAAACTGGAGGTCAGCAGAGAGACTGGGGCAGGAAAGGGAGATTTGAGTATCACCAACATAAAGATGGCAATGAAATACATAGGAGCTGACAGAAATCATCAAGTGAAGTAGTGAAGAGGACCCAAGACAGAATCCTGAGAGACCCCTCCAGTTAGAGGGCATGATCTGAAGGAGGATTCAGCAAAGGGAAGAGATGAGTAGCCAAATGGTGGTAGCAGGAAAAGCAGGAAAGAGAGGGTTATGATGAAAACCTAGAGAGAAAAAGTTATCAAAAAGAAGAGAGCAACAATATCAAAAGCTGCAGAAAGGTCAAGGAGAATGAGGACTACAAAAAAGTCTTTGGATTTGGCAACTAAGAGATCACTGATAACTTTGGAGACAGCAGTTTCGGTAGAATGATAAAAGTTGGAATCCAGATTATAAGAGGTTAAAAAGAGTGGGAGAAAAGAAAGTGAAGGCACCTATTGTAGATAGTATTTTTGAGGAGTTTAGTTACAAAGAGCAGAAGATATATAGTATGAGAGTTAGCAGAGACAGAAGGGTCAAGTGAAGGTTTTTTCAAGATAAGGGAGAAAGGGAATATTTTGCAGGCAGCAAGAAATGAGCCAGTAGAGAGGGAGAGACTGAAAATAAATGAAAGAGTGGGATGACAAAAGAGGAATTCTGTTGGAAGAGATGGGATGGAATGGGATTATCTGTAGAAAGGTTAGTCTTGGTAAGAAAAAAGGTCACTTCCATCAAGTGAAACAGGAAAAGTTAGCTTCAGACCAATGATTCTTTCCCACCTATTTTCTGAGCCATCTATTTATACATCTACAATACTGTCCCTTCAGAAATATGAACTGCTTTCTTTATCTAAAGTCTATTTTGAAGACTGATTAGAAATAATAACCACACTTGATAACTTCTTTAGATCAGTTTTCCAAGCTTAATCATTTTATGACATATAAATTCCCAAACTGATTAAAACATATTCGTACAGCTTATAGGTCAAAGGCACCCTACCCAATAATCAAATTGTTAAGCATGAGAATTATTGGACAATAAATTTACAACTGGAAAGGACCTTAAGAGATCACCTATTCTAACCTTGCCCTTTTACAGATGAGGAAATGAGGCCTCAAAAAGAGAAGTATTCTGCCCAAGGTCAGAAAGGCAAAAATAGCTAGGATTCAAATCCACTTCCTCTGACTTCAAATTCAATACTTTCTACTGGATCCACAATGCTGATGGAACAGGCCAAATGGTTTTGTAAAAAAGTGTTACTATAAAAGCACACAAAAGAAAATCCAGAAGAGATAAGAAAAATGAGAGGAGAGGTTCATGAAGGGCAGAAGCCAGATGTGTTGGGGAAGCCTGGCTTGGTGAGGCACACCAGCAAGCTCTTCCTGTAGCATTTATCTGTGCTGACACATTGGAGGAACAAGTGTTCTATATTCCTTTTAAACATTTCAATTCTATTTATTCTCCTATTGTAGAAATTATAAGTTATTACATAAACATAGAGATACATTTAAATTACCTTAAATACATCCAGACAGTTTGGTCTCTATAAGTATACTGTAATCAACTATATAATTATTTTATTACAAATTATCCATGTTTCTTCAGCAATAGAGTATAACAATTTCCTGGTAATTTTTCTATGAATGATATATACTTTGTCATTTATTTGTATGGCAGAGTGAGAAGTGTTAAAAAAAAAATTAACTCCCTCAAATAATACATTTTGCTTTTTGTAAAAATGGAAAAATCAATACCAAAAAAAAAAGTTTCAGATCATCTTACTGAGAGCATTCTGTAGTCTTTCCTTTATTCTGATAATCCATTATACACTGAATAAGATGGTTATTTTCATCCAACATCTGAAATAAAATTTGAAAAAATTTGTCATAAATTTGAACATCTGATAAAAGTATAAGTTCAAAAACCTACAATACTGATAAGTGCTATCTTTTATAATTCATTTATTTTTAGTTTTCAACATGTACTTTTGTAAGATTTTGAGTTCTAAATTTTCTTCCCCTCCATCTCTTCCCCCCTCCCCAAGACAGCATGCAATCTGATATAGGCTCTATTTATAGATTCATATTAAACATTTTCACATTAATCATGATGTAATGGAGAGTTAGAACTAATGGGAGGGAACCACTAAAAGAAACAAAACAACAAAAGAAAAGGGGAGCAAATAGTATGCTTTCCTCTATATTCAGACTCCAAAGTTCTTTCTCTGGATGCAGATAAGCATTTTCCATCAGGAGTCTTTTGAGGTTATCTTAAGTCCTTGCATTGCTAAGAAGAGCTAAGTCAGTCATCAAACAAAGTGATTATTACTGTGTACAACATTCTGGTTCTGTTCATTTCATTCAGCCTCAGTTTACATAAGTCTTCCCAATTCTTTGCCACTTCAAAAAGAGCTACTATAAGTACTTTTCGTACATGTGGGTCCTTTTCCCATTTTTATGATCTCTTTGGGATATAGCCCTAGAAGTGATATTGCTGGATCAAGGGGTATACGTAATTTTATAACCCTATGGGCAAAGTTCCAAATTGCTCTCCAGAGTGGTTGGATCACAATTATGCTGATGTGCATTAGTGTCTTCTCAAACTTCTATAATTTTCCTTTTCTGTCATAATCTGAGAGGTGTGATGTGGTTGGTACCTGGGAGTTATTTTGATTTGCATTTCTCTAATGAATAGTAATTTATACATTTTTTCATATAACTATAGATACCTTTAATTTCTTTCTCTGAAAACTGCCTGCTCATATCCTTTGACCATTTATCAGCTGGAGAATCACTTGTATTCTTATAAATTTGACTCAGTTTTCTATATATTAGAAATGAAGCCTTTATCACAGACAGTGGCTGTAAAAAGTATTTCCTAGCTTTCTGCTTCACTTCTAATCTTGGTTGCATTTACTTTGTGCAAAAACTTTTCAATTTAATGTAATCAAAATGCATTTCATAATGTTCTCAATCTCTTGTTTGGTCATAAATTCTTCCCTTCTCCATAGATCTGACAAGTAAACAATTCCTTGCTCTCCTAGTTTGCTTATAGTATCAGTCTTTATATCTAAATCATTTATCCATTTTGACTTTATCTAGGTATAAGGTGTAAGATAAGGTGTAACCTTCCCAGTTTTCCCAGCAGTTTCTGTTAAATAATGAGTTCTTATCCCAGAAGCTGGAGTCTTTGGATTTATGAAATAGATTACCATGGTCACTGACTGTTGTATCTTTGGAAGCTGAATTCCAAAATGCTGAAACCGTTTTTCAAGATAAGTCTGGGTGCAAGAGGGACCTGAAGATGGAAAGATTAGAGCAATGGAGAAAAGGAGGAGTCCGAGAAAAATGAGCAGGATGCTCAGCAGGGAAAAGGGTAAGGGAAACACTGAAAGTATTTAAGCTTTGAGTTACACTGTAAAGACTGAATGGGGCAGCTAGGTGGTACAGTGGATACAGCACCAGTGCAGGAGTCAGGAGGACCTGAGTTCAAATCTCACCTCAGACACTTGACACTCACTAGCTGTGTGACCTTGGGCAAATCATTTAACCCCAACTGCCTCATCCTGGGTCATCTCCAGTCATCCTGATGAATATCTGGTCACTGGATTCAGGTGGCTCTGGAGGAGAAGTGAGGCTGGTGACCTACACAGCCCTCCCTCACTCAAAACAAAGTCAAGTGTAAGTCATGTCATTATTTCTCTGATGGCATGGTCTTCTTCCGCAATGAAGGACCAACACACACACACCTAACCTATTCACATGATCCACCACTCTATTTCTTAACCAGTACCAAGTAGCTTTGATGATTGCTGCTTTATAATACAATTTAAGATCTGGTACAGAGACTGATACCTTCCCTGGAATTTCTTTTCATTACTTCCCTTGATATTCTGTACTTTTTGCTCTTTCAGATGAATTTTGTCATTTTTTTATAGCCCTATAAAATGATTTTTTGGTAGTTTGATTGGTATGGCACTAAATAAGTAATTTAATTTAGGTAGAAATGTCATTTTTGTAATATTAGTTTGACCTACCCATGAGCAACTGATACTTTTTTCAAACTATTTAGATCTGACTTTATTTGTGTGAAGTATTTTGAGTGTTACTTTTTAAAATGACTGAAAAATCCATGGTAAGAACCCCAAAGCAACTATTGCACATTATCATAAAAGTATCATATACAAATGTAAAGGAAGAAAGAGTAATACTTTAAAATTCTTCCTAATTGATCTTACTCTGACATTTCTCTAGTTTTTAGTTTAGTTTTATAATGGTAGATTATATAGCTTTTTAAAAAAGAAATTAAATTACATGTCTCTTTTTACATAAAATTATGTACTGTATTTGAGTTTTAAAATGGAAATGTTTACATAAAACCTCTATGAAAATGGATTTTTTAATGCAAACAATTTTTTTGGAATGGATTTCTCATTTCATTGGTACAGAAAGCTCTTCCTTGTGAGGAACTTCCTCCTTCCAATGCAGGAAGGTAAGTAACTTCTAGTTTTGCTAAGTTTTACCCAGAACACTGAGAAGTAAAAGTGATTTGCCCAGAGTCATAGTACCCGAGAGGCCAGATTTAAACTCAGGACTTCCTAATTCAAGTCCAGATCTCTATTCACTATATCTCACCACATCACTTAACAAGAACAACAATAATAATAATGGCTGACACTTTTTAGGTGAGCACTTTTTAAAGTTTTATAAATCACTTTACATATAAAACCTCACTGAATCTTTATAACCAATCCTGGTAAGAGGCAATGAGATACCACTAGTGGACCAAAGATGGAAGTCACAGTCAAACATTCAAGCTTTGCCTCTGTCTGGGCCAGTCATTAAAGCACTCACTGACCCAACTCTAAATGTGTACAATGCAGGTAACAATTACAAAAGTGTATTGATAGAGGGAATTTCCTCACTGGGAGTTCTCTGCACCATTTCAATCACAGGTCCAGACCAAAAACAAAGCTACAGAACAGGCTTGGGAAGTAAATACTACAGGTAATATTATCATTGTTTTCCAGGTGAGAAAAGTCAGAGAAGCTGAACATTCGACTTAGTCATAGAGTCCCCAAGACAGTATCAAAAGAAGGATTTGAATCAAAAACCTTCTTGACTCCAAGACCAGCCTTTTTCACTACACCTCACTGCCTTGCTATCAAAGATTCCTAAAAACACATATTATCGTCTTCTATTTAGTGAACTGGTGGGTGTTTTTTCCTTGTAGAATCTTCTTTTGTTTGCAAAAGAAGTAGTTAAGGTAAGTTCAAGTTATCACTGTCTACTCTACTAGATCTAAATTATTTTCTGAAGTCTAGAAGGAAAGGTTGAAGGTTCCTTTTTAAACTTAAACACATCTTTCAGTAAAAGTTAATTCTGGACTGCTCAGAATGAATTACAGACTTGACAATAAAACAATAAATAAATAAAAACAGCTGAAAACAAAATGCATTAAAAATCAATACTGCCTCATTTCATGCAAGTTACCACCATTCAAAGCATCCCTGGTTTTAAAACATTTTAAAAGTAGCATAATTTACTTTTAAATATAACAAGTCATACTAAACAATGATTTAGTTACTAGTGATATACTATTGCAGGAGAGTCAGTTGGAAATGACAGGAATATTAAAAAGTATCAATTTTTTAAAATAAGAATATCAACATTAATTTTAGATAGGTGGCTAGTCAATGTAACTAGAATGCTAGGCATGGGAATAAGGAAAACTTGGAATGGAACCCCACCTCTGACATTAACTAGCTGTGTGATCATGGCTGTCTTCTATCCTTACTTTCTTCAAAGGAGAGTTAGTGCCTACTTCACAGAGGTCTTGCCAGGCTCAAAAGAGATACTGTTCATTCTTAAAGCACTTGGTAAACTTTAAAACATTATCTAAATAAGTCATTAACTGTAACATTTTATTCATATTTACATTTCTTACTTGCTAAAAAAAAAAATACATTGCCATTATTACAGTATGTAATAATAAGTATAGTAAAGATATAGATGAAGTCATGCAAAGTAAGTAAATGAGGACTTGGTACCTGTAAGTCCTGGGTTACAAATGTGACCTTAGTCAAGTCACTTAGCAATTCTCTAGATTTACCTACTAAATCAGATGGATTGGCATGGGGTATTTTAAATAGACTCATTAGCATTTTCCCCAAAAGCCTGTTTCCCTGTCTCCAGACTCTTCATCCTACATATCAAGGACATATTAATCTTGGTGGGCAATTCAGATTCAAATACTATTCTGATTAAAAAAAAAATTCAAGTTTCCCATTGCTTACTACATGAAGTCCAAATTCCCTAGCCTGTCATTTGAAATTCTCTACAATATGGATATCACTTAAATCTTTCTAACCTTAGCTCAACTATTCTTCTTCAATCACTAGATCCATAGCAAACTCCGAACAATCTCATCCCACCTCTCCACAGCATACAAACTAATATTTTCATCCCAACAAACTCCAACTGTGAAATCCTACCCTACTTACCAAGGTTCAACTAAAAAATTTCCTCTTCCCAATAGCCTATCTTGATCATCTTAGCCCATCTATCTTCTTTGAATTCTCTTAAGACTTTCCCAGACACTTATCACACTCTAAAATTTAGGTACATGTTTTAAGAAAGGAAAGAATAAACATGTAAGCGACCACTTTGTACAAAGAACTAGGGATATAAATACAAAATCGGAGACCATTCCTGCTCTCAAGATCATATTCTAATGGTGGAAACAAGACATACAGGAGGTTTCAGCTTCAAGTCCAAGGAAAAACTCCAGTGACTCTTAAGGGTGCAGTAGCAAAGTAGATGGCACAGCATTTTCTTTAATGTTGTTTCCATTGATGTTTTTCCTGATGCTGAACCACGTGACAGAAATCAAGGCCAGAAAGGGGTTGACAATTTTCTTCTCTGGGTCTTCAGTAGCTGTCATTGTTGAAGAGTTTGCTTCAGCACCTATAGAAGCAATTGCCAGGTCTCATCTCTGTATGGGTCAATTCCCAGGATGATAGATCCTGAGCCTGGGATGGAACCATGCACTCTTGGGCTTACCTGTCCAACAGTATTCACTGATAAGGTAGCAGCAAGTAACAATGTCAGGCAAATTCTCAGGGATTATTCTTTCCTTCAGTGATAGCTGGCACAATGGACACAGCACTGGGCCTGGAGTTAGATTTTCATGAGTTCAAATCTGAGCTCAAACACTAACTATGTGACCCTGGGCAAGTCATTTAACCCTGTATGCTTCAGCTCTTCATCTGTAAATGAACTGGAGAAGGAAATGGCAAACCACTCTAATATCTTTGTTAAGAAAACCCCAAATGGGGGTCACAAAGAATCAAACACAACCGAATAATAACATGAGCCGGAGGATTTTCTTAAATCCAGGGTCCTGAACAATCTCCATCAAAGTTTAAGGAGAGGCAGATCAGCGGTATAAGTAGTTTGACTTGCCCAGCACATACTGCCTCTGGTCCCTCCTTCAGCAGGCCTTGCTGCTTCAACTAGGCTTCCCTGTAGGTGGTAGGTGGCAAGAATGGCTAGCCCAAGTGCCACACAGAAGTTGCTTCCCTGGAAGATGACCAAGGAAACTGAGCTTGAAGCAAGACCGTTAATAGTTATCATTTGTTTTTAAGGTTTGTAAAGGGTTTTACAGACATTATTTCATTTGATCCTCATAACAATCCTAACAAGTAGATGCTATTATTACCCAATCTTTACAAAAGAAAAAGAAACTGAAGCAGGTAGAGGTTAATGGCTTGCCCAGGGTCACAAAGCTAGGATTTAAAGTTTGATCTGAACTCAGGTCTTCCTGATTCCTGGTTCAGTGCTTTATTGACTGTACCATCTAGCCGCTTAATTGACCCCATTGGTGGCAGCTGGTCATCAGTGGTGGTGGAGGTGGTGTCCAAGATGGCCCACTTCTCCACAAAATTACTCCCCATTATGATGGGTGTAGGGGCAAGGCTAGAAGCAGGACTAGTGTAGAGGGTACTCCAAGATGCACCTGCTACTCTGCCTGGCCTCAACTCCATAGAACAAGATGTCCCATCCGGGTTAAGCTCATCATTTATCACCATACTAACTCAAGCTTTGCCCATTACCACTTCCTCCCTCCCCTCATCCCCCTCTGACTGGAGGGTAGAGTACCAAACTTCTCCCAAAGCCTGCCTTTATAGAAAGCAAAACCTGGACTTTTTGATTCACAGCATTCTGCATCTTTGGCTTGGCCTAGCTAGTTTCAACTCCACAGAATAAGCTGCCTCAGCACCAGGTACCCCCAGACTTTCCTACCTCCTTTTATGTGTTATCTCCCCCAGACCTATTAGATTTTAATCTTCTTGAGGGCAGGAACTGCTTTTCTTTTTTATATTCCCAGTGCTTAACAGTGCCTGGCACACAGTAGGCATTTAATAATGTTTATGGAATTAAACTGGCTCAAGGACACTGCCATCCCCTAGGAGCTTGGACTCACCTGTCCAACCATGGTAGTTAGTCAGTGGTTGGTGTTGTTATTAATGAGGAAGGTAGGCCCCTTTTCCACATGGAATGTTTCCTTCAAAACGATGACTGTGGGAGATAAGCTGGTCTTCTGGGGACATTACTATTCCAGGAGCTATAGGGTTCAGGGCCTTGGCTGACACCATCAAGAGGGGAGGTGGTCAAGATGGTGGCAATGGTTTAACATTTAGCTCTATCTACTAGGTTGAAACTCTTTGTCAACAAAAGGCTGGTCAATGAAGGCCAAATAATTTGTATTAAGATTTTTAAAAACCTCAAGGAATAATTATATTTCCTGCCTTTAAAAAGAGTCATATCTATACAACCTCTGGAAGATGGTACTCTATGCTACTTTTAAAGACTCCAGTGATGGAGACTGAAAACACCTTGATGATCCACTCCAGAATCTAACAATATTCATTGTCTATAATTGAAGTGTGGGAGGGAAGTTTGACCTGGTATAGATATGTAACTTATAGTCTTAGTTGCCGAAGGAGACTAGGAGGTTAAGTGACTTTCTCAGAGTTGTATATACAGCTATATTGTCAGATGAAGGCCTTGAATCCAACCTAGTTCTGTCACCAAGGCCAGCTAAGAATGAAGCACAGCTAGCTCTTATCTTTATTATTTGTACCATAAATGTTTCACTAGGAGTCTAAACCCACCTGCCTAAATTTTATAGTCAGTAGAAACAGTCTTCTATCACTTCTCAAGGAACAAGTTACCTTTTCTTTTGCTTTTATCAATATTCTGACCCCATTTACACAATACAAAAATCTGCATGACCTTGGGCAAACTACTCACACTTCCCATAGTCTCAATTCCCTCTCAGCTCTGCCATTTTCTACCAGTGTAACTAGTGGGCAGCTGGGTGGCACAGTGGATAGAGTGCCCAGCCTGGAGTCAGGAAGACTCATCTTTGTGAGTTCAGACCTGGCTTCACTTACTAGCTTTGTGACCCTGAGCAAATCATTTAACTTTATCTGCCTCAGTTTCCCCATCTGTAAAATGAGCTGGAGAAGGAAATGGTTTTGTAAACCACTCCATTATCTTTGCCAAGGAAACCTTAAATGGGGTCACAGAGTCAGACACCACTGAACAACAAAGAAAACGGCTAAGGCGATTCACCTCTCAGGGTCTCAGTTTATTCATCTTAAAAACTAGAAGTTGTATGAGGTGAATATTAAAGTTACTTCCAAGCTCTAAGTCTGTGAACTTGTTTTTTAAAGTAAGGTGAGGGTGGTTGAACTAGATCAACTTTTTAAAATTCTACTTTTCAGTTCCACTTTCCACAGAATGCTTTTCCTGATTCCTTAATTCTAGTGCCTCCCCTCTATTATTTTCAATTTCCTGTCTGTAGTTTATACTTAGCTGTTTTTATGGTCTCTCCCCCATCAAACTGTGAGCTCTTTAAAAGCAAGGGCTGTCTTTTTACCTTTTCTTGTATCTTTGTGTATGTAACACAATGTCTGGCTCACTTCATAGTGGGTGTTTAGTAAATATTATGACTAACCCAACTCAAAATCCTAGGAATCTTGAGGAGTAGGAGAGGGAAAAGAGGAACAAAAGAAGGGGTTTGGAGGAAGCATTAGCGTGCTGGACTCACAAGAAGAAAAAACTGGGTTCATACTACCTCTACTATTGACTAGCAATTTACTCATTGATAAAAGTAACAATAAGAGGACCTACACCAACGAGATTTTTGTGAGAACCAAGAGACAATGCAAATACAGGGCTCTGAAAATTTTAAAACCTAGGTCAGATTTAAATATTTAGGTTTGTAAGATTTAGTTCTAAAAATCACTGTAAAAATCTAGTACAATTTCTGCCTTTTTTTTAATCATGAGAAACCTGAAGTTCCGAAAGAGGATGTGACCTGACAAGTCATAAAGATAGTTAAGTTGCCAAGCCAGAATTCACATTTGGGTTTTCCCATTCTAAATACTCACATTCTTTAAAGCCTGGGTATCTCCCTAATGTGTTATAAAATATTAAAATTACATCATCGAAGCACAGCTCAGGTATTAAGGCAAGCCTTTAAACCTACGGGAACACGAATGTGCGTGGGGAGAGGGGTGTTTTGTTTTTTTTCTAAAAGGCAGCGCGTCAACAGGATTTATTAGGTCGGACGTCTCGAGCGGCCCTTTCTTCAACTTCAACAAAAGTAAAAACAGAAGAAAACCCCCACGATGCTTGACGAGCAACAAAAATCCTGTAGGAATTAAGTTTTTCGAAGTTCCAGAACTGCAATTCCGCAGAGTGGAGCCGCCGCCGCCGCCCTCCCTCCGGGCGATCAAGGCGAAAACACAATACGAGCGGAGCCCCGGACCGCTGGCTGCCCACCTCGGGCAAAGGTCAGAGGACAGAGGGAGAGGAGGGAAGGACGGAGGCGAGAAGGGGACGCCTCGAGCACCCGGGGCCCCCAGCTCCTCCCAGCCCCCTACCCTCACTCCTCCCGGGGGCACCCCGGCGCCAGCGCCAAGGAGGGCCCGGAGGGGAAGCGGCCAGCACGCCGCCGCTCCCCGCCCCCACCTGCGCGCTTGCGCGCACGGAGCCTGCGCGACAGGGAGGGGGCGGGGCGTCACAAAAGTAACTCCAGAAGCGACATGTGGGGGGCGCGAGGGCCACGAACTCCCGAGAGACTTGCCCGCGTCCCCCCCCACCCCCACACATCCTACCCCTCCTCCTCGAGTTGTCCTCCGGCAGCCAGGGGAGCGCGTGCCCGCCGCCTCCCTGCTCCCAGCGCTCCCTCACAAGTCAGCCGCCGCCCCATCCCCAGAGAAATCAGGCGGCGCCTGACGGGGCTTTTGTGCGGGTGGGAAAGTGAGCGAGAGCCGGTGGGGGGAAAGTCCGCTGGGGGAAGGAGTGTTCCCCCAGCACCCACTAGGCCACAGCCCGCGGCTCCGCTTCTCCCCCACGCGCGCGCGCGCACACACATACAGACGCTTCCCAGTCAGGCCCGCCCCCCCCCCCAGCCCGTCTCCTCGGAGCGTCGCTTTACCTTCTGAATCGCCGCGGGAGTGATCTCTCCCTTGCCCCTCTGCCTCGGAGCTGCGAACGCCACAGACATATCGGCTTCTCGCAGCCCTCCCCGAGATCCAGCAAGTCCCGGGCGCTCTGGGGTGAACAGCAAACTGGGGGAGAGAAGCCTGGCTCTTGGGTGGAACCACTGGGCGACACAGAGGGGGGGGAGCCCGTGGGGGCGTGCGCACGGCCGGAAAGTGCCGCCCGCCGGGACCCCTCTCTCATTCTCTTTGTAGAAGAACCCCCCTCCCCCCCACTACTACCAGCTTGGTCCTGGGTGGGGAGAGGGCCGCGCTTCGTGACCGCGTCATCATCGAGAATAGCCGGAGCGGTCCGCCTTCTCCAGAGCTCCCCCCACATACACCTCGTCCTAATGGTACAGTCCTGCTATTGCCCTCCCTACGCTCCAGCGATTCAGGAAATGGTCGGGCCGCCCGCTTGGAGCCGGGTGGGGGAGGCCGGAGCGGCCCCTGTCACAGGAAATGCGAGAGGCCGAAGCCGACCCGCCCCTTCCACCGCGGCGCAGCCCCCTTCCCTGGTCGGCGGGAGCATCCTCCGAGCCGGCCGCGCGCAGCGTGGATGACAGCTGATGACACTTCTCCAGCCACACACGGCCGCTTAGAAGTTGTGCCCTAGGCTCGTTACTCTGCGGAGCGGGGCGGGAAAAAGCACTGGGGGCGGGCGGCGCGCTGCGGGAGTTTCTCCAAACTCCGAGAGCATCCGCTGAGCGGAGAGAATGGGAAGGGAAAGCGGGCTTGGTGCCCGTCAGTGGACAGCGAGACCTAGGAGATGCGTCCGGAGCGCGGGGCTTGGGGACCGGGCGCGGGGGGAGGACCCGAAGGAAAGCCCCATCACACCGTGACCCTCATGGGGCAATCCTTCCCACGCGATTTTGGGGGGGAACCCGAACCCCGCCTAGTTTAGACCTCCGTGTTTGAAGTCGGGTAGTGGGACCTGCTTGTCTTTGGCTACAAATCACAGAACAGCTCCTCCGAAATGGCTGGGCGGAGCGCATGAAACCGTCCTTCTCTCGGGAAAATCCGGACTTCCTGCACAAACAGCAAGTTCCCCGAGATTATATTGTTGGTGCTTTTAAAGTGTATACGTTTTGATGGGTTTTACCATTAAAATAATAAATAAATCGCAGCCATTTAAGTATTTCAAATCGCTCCTTCCGTCGTACATGGGGCCAGCAAAACCTTGTCTGAAAAGGGAACATATTGGCACCTGCTGATCACTTCTGTGAACGGAATGCCCTTTTCTATCAATGTGCTCACGCACATTGCCAGAGCCGCCGTCACCTTGTATCTCCTCTGTACGGGTCTTGTATGCATCAGTATGCAGCATGTCGGCTCCCACAAGAAATGAAGTTCCTACAGAATCCGGTATTTGCCTTTCTGGTGTGCCCAGGCGTGCTTGGTGTATATACGTCCTTCCTAAATGCTGGTTGGCCGACACGTAGAAATATTTGTTAACCCTGCTGATTGATAACCATGATACCTAAGGCCACGTGTCTATAGTACCTTAGGGTTTGTGAAGCACTTCATCTAGAGCAACTCGAGACAAAATCAGACGTGGAAACTGAGGCTCAGAACCATTATGACTTGCCCAAGGGCACAGGATTAGTAAATGAGAGTCCCGTGTCCCCTAACTCCAAACCAAAGGTTTTTCCTCCTCAAACCCCACCCCCATGCCTGGCCTCCCACAGAACCTGTAAAGGAGAGGCTGTACTTAAGACTCCACTTAAAAATCTAGCCAAGACGATGGGTTTCTGATCACAAGCCTCTGATAAACCTGTCTAGCAACCCCAAATTTAAAGTCTAGGACTCATTTTCTGAACAGTGCTAAGTTCTTGGAGAGTTCTCTTGCCAGAAGGAGGAGTTCTTGGGTAACAGCAGCTTTGGGAATCCCTTTCTACCAGTCAACCCCATAGTATCTATTAGGTGCCTGACGTGTGCACTGTGCTAGGAACCAGAGCTCAAAAGACAAAAGAAACAGGTCGTGCCCCAAACAAGCTCTCCTTCTGTGAAGCAACATAGAGTAGGCCCTGGTCAAAAGTCTGGAGATTCAGACTAATCGAATGTTAGTTGTTTCTAGCAGCTTTGTTTCGTCTGCAAATGAGATTAGGATGCCAAATATGAGATAGCACCTCAGAGTCAAACACAGATTCCTGGCGAGGACACAACTGAAGACCTGCCACATGGACATTAACCATTATCATCAAGTTCACACCTGTCCATCTCCACAAGAATAGTATGAGACACCCTAAATCTTAGTTAAAATCAAGGTAAAGGCAGGTCTACAGCATTCCCCTCATCTATCAGCTAAATAATTTTTGTCAAAAAAGAAAATGAGGTTCATTTGGCATGACCTATTCTTGGTCCTTTGCAACTACTCCTTTCTTCTTTCTAATATGACCAGGATAGCATTGTTACCTTAAGGTCTTTCACGAAAGCTGGAGACCCTTTTATACACCTCTGTGGAGATCTAAACCTAAGCAATAGTTTGAGATTATCAAGAGAACTATAGGCATGAATAAAATGAACCAAAAAAGAAAAGGTTTTCAGGGCAAACATGCCAAACCAAACCTGATCCATACATATAAAAAGGCTGGGGTGCTTTTATGGATTACAAAATTTAATTACAGCCTGAGTTGTCCCCTAAAAAAGATTAACAAGGTCCTCAGTGGAGTAGGTATCAGTTATGTCAGCTATTTCCTCTACCAAAATATTTTTTAAATGCAAAACTCAATAGTTGAGTCAATAAATACTTATTAAGCACCTACTATATACCAGGCATTGTGCTAAGTGCCAGGTCCATAAGCACACATTTATAGGTACTTAAAAAATTAACTCATAGTTGCCATTAAACTCTTCTGAGAGGTAAAGATAACTGTAGAATTACTAATTATGTATTTCACATTCACTTCAGATTTATACTCCCAGGCTTTTTAATCCTTTCAGTTACATAATAATCCTGGTGATGGTACTCTTCTCAAAGAAGGTGTTGTGAAAATCACATCCTGCTGGGTAACAAGCTCCTATCTTCTCAAACTCAGCAAGTTAACAGGACTGGAAACATCCATTTCATGGGATTAGTGTTTGTTTGGTGACCTTGCTTCAGAAAAAGAAACACCAAACAGAAGCAGCAGCCAAGGACATGAGGTCCTGTGTCAGCCTCCTCCAGGCTCTTGCTCTTGCTATCATGAACAAGAAGTTTCCATTGTTGCCAGTGGGGAGGTGAGGAATAAAGGAATGGGTACCACCTTACTGAAGTTCAAAAGAAAGCAAGTGTTAGCAATTTTCCAACAAGGAAATTTCCTTTGGAAAAAAAAAAAAGAGGAGGAAGGCATCTCTACTTGCTCCCTATAACCCAGATTGGTTAATGTTTCTGTCAACAATTACCTTTGACACAACCCCCAGTAATAGCCACGCACAGAGAACAAACAGGAACCCATGTCATTTTAGCAAATAACCAGAGTATGTGGTCTACCAAAAAGAAACCAGGGGATAAGTTCTACCCTATGTTCCCTGTTACATGAATATATGAAATTAATTTTAACCAGTTAAGAGGAAGGTCCCAAGATATTAGATGAATCCTCTACGAATTTATAGAAAGACATATAAATTGTTGCACAAGATGGGGAAACATGGATGAGTTGGGCTCTGGAAGGATTAGCCATATCGACAACATCATAGATCCATTGAAAATGGAAGTTGATTTTTCTAGAGCTAAAATGTTTTTATTCAGTTTATTGCTCATAAAATTTTTTAGAAAAACAGAGGGAACTACCCAGAGGAAGGCTTCAAGTGCATTTCAGAGAGCTTTGGACAATCCATGGAAAGATAAGAATTTCACAGAAGAAGAAGAAACCCATGGGTTGTGATCTGCACTGGTGGAGGAATATTGCAGAGACCATGTATTGCTAATGTTATTTTCTTAATTTAAAGATCTTTCCCATCTATTCATACGCCCATGTGACCTGCTTAAATCATATGGAAGCCCAAGTTACATGTGGTGGGAGGAACTTGTTGAACAGGTGGAACAGGAAAGGTAGAGAAGAGCTGGGAGGAAGTTGGTCAGACTAGTCAGAGCTGGGAAAGAGCAGGCAGGAAGTAGAGGGAGTGGGAGAGCTTGTCTGTGATTTTGTTTAAAGGAGCTGGTTTGTGGGAAGCCTACCAGGGAGAAGGCTTGGGGATGGTGTTGCCTGCTGCATTAGTATTGTGTATAGATTTCTTTGTTACTATGATGGATTTCTGGTGTTTGAAAAAATGTTTTTCTTCTGCCTTCCACATGGAGAGTCCGTTATACTTTGCAATTCAGAACTACGCCAGCATATTCATGGCTGCTGTAGATGCTGTGAATATCACATTGGTGCTACAGACCACAGGTCTATCATAGTTAGTGTTCACACTTTAGAACATTTTATCCCATGCATGCATGTGTATATGATATACGTGTAGGTATGTATATGTACATGGGTGTATGTGTGTATGCATATATATGTGTGTATATGTATGTATATATATACATTATATATATATATACACACACACAGACAGAAGGCACAGAGTGAGCTGAATATGAAGGGAGAATACCTAAAAAAAATAAAATTTGCTGTTGAATATACTATGAGTAAGAGTGAGGGAGAGGTAGGATGTAGCAAATCATCTCACATTAAAGAGGGAAGAAAGAGCTTTTACAATGGAGGGGAAGAGGGGGGAGATGAAAGGAAATAATTGAGCCTTCCTCTCATGGGATTTGGCTTAAGGAGGGAATAACAAACACTCGATTGGATATGGAAATCTGTTTTCCTCTGCAGGAAGGCAAGGGGGAGGGGGATAGGAGAGGGAAGATAATAGACGGGACAGCAAATTGGGAAAAGGGATAATCAGAAGCAAATACTGTTGTAGGAGGGCAGGTCAAGGGAGAGAATGGAATAAATGGAGGGCAGGATAGGACAGAGGGAAATGTGGTTAATCGTACAACATAGCTATTATGGAAGTGCTTTGCATTGTTATACGTGTATGACCTATACTGAATTGCTTGTTTTCTCAATGAGGGTAGGTGAAGAGCGGGCGAGAGAATATGAAACTCAAAGCTTTAGGAATGAATGTTAAAAATTGTTTTAGCATGCAACTGGAAATTAAGCTGTACAGGCAATGGAGTATAGAAATCTATTTTGCCCTACAGGAAAATAGAGGGGAAGTGGGATGGAAGAAGGGTGGGTAATAAAAGGGAGGAATGGAGGAAGGGGTAGATGGGGTACATGCTGTCCTGGGGTGGGGAATGAGGAGAGATGGGGAGAAAATTTTGAATTCAAATTCTTGTGGAAGTGAATGTTAAGGACTGAAAAATAAACTATATTTTTTTTAAAAAAAAGAATATTTTACCCCACTAAAGTAATATATTTGTATATATATTTATCATAGAAAATTGCACAAAGTGGCATTGTAGTTAATTCAGTTTTAACTAATTATGCATCTCTCTCCTTAATTCCATTCCCACATCACTAAGTATTTGTTGGTTATCTCCACTTGAATGGTCCATCAGCATGACATTCTGAATGTCCAAATGGAGCTCATTATCTTCCCTTAAATTTGTTCTTTCAAACTTACTTATTTCTGTTAAGGACACTACCATTATCTCAGTCACTCAGATTCATAACCTCTGAATCTCTCTTCCATATTCTCCCTTCTCCCAGGCAAATCAGTTACCAAATCCTTTTGATTCAAACGACATAACATCTCTGAAATATATCATTTTCTACATTCATATTACCAATACCCCAATATTCATTCCTCTATCATTTCTCAGCTAGCTTAATGTAATAGCATCCCAAATGGGTCTCCTTGCCTCCGATTCTCTTAGGTTATACCTAAGCATGTCACTCCCCTGCTCTTTACAACATGAATGGTTCCCTATTGATCTGGGATAAAACAAACACTTTTTACCCTAATGTTGTTCTCTCTTTCCTTTCTCACCTTATTGTCTTTGTGAACTTTACTTTCTGCTTGAGTGGGATAACTAGCTATTCTTTAACCAGATGCTGTATCTCCTGCCTCTGCATAATCACAAAAGCTGCCCTCCTCATACCTTGAATGCACTCCCTCTTATTTTCCATTTTTCATAATTTTCCCTTCAAAGGTCAGATCAGATGCCACCTCTTTGCTGCCCTGAGTAATTAACATAACCTCCTCTCTCAGATTACTTTGTATTTACTTTATGAGTACATGATGTATTCTTCTGATACAAATTAAGGTTCTTACATTTATTTTTTGCTTTTTATCCCCAGCATCTGGCACAGTACACTGCACATAGTAAATGCTTAACATATGCGTGTTTAATTGAAGCAACATCTTAAAAGCAGTTGCTATAGTGTAAATGGCACTGGACTCAGAATGAGAAAAACCTAGAAGTCTGTGATGTTACTAGCCATTTTACTTTCCTGAGTCTGTTTCTTCATGTGTGAAATGAGGGTACCATTATTTGCACTATTTACCTTAAAAGACTGTTGTGATAGAGGAGCTCTGTAAACTGTATAGTATCAGGCAATTCTCAATAGAAAAATGTGTGTATATACACACACATATACATATATGTATATGTATGTATACACACATATAATTTATACCCCTTGACTGTTTTTCCACATATATAAAGTATATATTTACATATATAGTTTATATCACTTGAATATATATATAAATATACATATAGTTTTCAAAGGAAGAAAATCTATTAAAAATGCTCTAAATAATTAATAATTAGAGAAAAGCAACTTTAGGAAGCAGTACAGCTGAGTTTTCTCCTCCACCTAATTCCTCCAAACAGATCTAAAAAAATGTACCAGATTGAATCCTGATGGGGAAGAAAAAAAAGTCACAGAGAGTCATTTGTCCAACCTAACTTGTCACAGGGAGACAGAGAGGTCTTTAGATGTTGAAGACTTCCAGGGGCACTGCACAGCCACTCCAGCATCCAGGAACAGGCTATGCATGACGACAAGAGGAAGATCCAAAACCGTACCAAATATCACCAGACCCATTCCAGAGCCCACCAACAGGACAGGTGAGAGCTGGCAGTTTTATCACCCACAATAGAACTCAATTCCAGGTCACAGATTCAGAACAGCCCAAGAAGTTCCCTGGTGGGGAGGCCCCCAGCAGTGTAACAAGAAAGGAGGAAGTTCAGAAAGCAGCAGCAATGTGACTCAGAGTCCAAGCAAAGGATAAGATCTCAATTCTGGCATCTAGCCCAACCTGCAGATGAATAATCAGGGCCAAAATCCCAAACAAAAAGGTAACCTAAAGTGCTGCCACTCTGAAGCAGAAGAGCTTCCAGCTGCCTGATAAAGGCTGAGTCCAGCAGCAGTCTCCTCTTGCTCAGACCCAAACCCAGGTCAGTAACTTGCAGAGATAGAACCTGTGGGCAGCAATCAGACCTGCATCAGGTCAGTTTGGGAGCACTAGACTGTCCCTGAGAACCTAGCACAGCACTCAGTACCCCAGGAAAGCTGTAAAAAGAGCAGCCCAGACCTTTCCTCCAAGAGTATGACAGAACTAAGTCCTAACCTTAAGTCTTAATTCAGGAAGAAGAATGAGAGCATGAGCAAACAACAAAAAAGAATCCCATTAAGAAGAGTTACTATAGTGGTAGGGAAGTGCAAGATACAAACCTAGAAGAATGACTCCAAAACATGTATAAGCAAAGCCTCAAAGAAAAGCACAGCTTGGGCACAAATTCAACCAGAATTTCTAGAAGAAATAGAGAAAGAATTTATCAGATTTATGGAGAAGAGAAGAATTTTTGACTAAACAAGAGATAGAAAGCATTGTGAAGTGCAAGGTGGATAATTTTGATTACATTAAACTGAAAAGTTTTTGCACAGCCAAACCCAATGCAATCAAGATTAGGAGGGAAGCAGAAAATTGGGAAAGAATTTTTACAACTAACCTTGGGGATAAAGGCCTCATTTCTAGAATATATAGAGAACTGAGTCAAATGTACAACAATACAAGTCATTCCCCAGTTAATAAGTGGTCAAAGGATATGAACAGGCAATTTTCAGAGGAAGAAATTAAAGCTATCTATAATCATATGAAAAAATGCTCTGAATCACTTTTGATTACAGAAATGCAAATCAAAACAACTCTGAGGTACCACATCACACCTATCAGATTGGCAAACATGACAGAACAAGAAGATGATAAATGTTGGAGAAATGTGGGAGAGTTGGAACACTAATTCATTGTTGGTGGAGCTGTGAGCTGATCCAACCATTCTGGAGAGCAATTTGGAACTATGCCCAAAGAGCTACAAAAATGTGCATACCCATTGACCCAGCAATATTGCTTCTAGGATTGTATCCCCAAGAGATCATAAAAATGGAAAAGGGTACCACACGTTCAAAAGTATTTACAGCAGCTCTCCTTGTGGTGGCCTTTTGGCCTTTTTTCCAGTTTTTACTGGAAATCAAGGGGATGCCCATCATTTGGGGAATGGCTGAATAAATTGTGGTATATGAATGTAATGGAATACTATTGCGCTATAAGAAATGATGAACAGGAAGACTTCAGAGAGGCCTGGAAAGACTTATATGATCTGATGCTGAGCGAAAGGAGCAGAACCAGGAGAACTTTGTGCACAGCAATGACCACAGTGTGTGAGAGTTTTTTCTGGTAGACTTGGAACTTCATAGCAATGGAAGGACTTAAAAAAAATGTATTTCCAATGGTCTTCTAAAATAAAATGCCTTCCACATCCGGAGAAAGAACTATGGAATTCAATTGCAGAATGTAACATATCATTTGTTTGTGTGTATATTATGTTTTGGTTTGTTATATAATTTCTCCCATTCATTTTAGTTCTTCTACACAGCATGACTAAAGTGAAAATGTATTCAATAGGAATCTATGTGTAGATCCTATATAGAATTGTATGCCGTCTCGGGGAGGGAGGAGGACCGTGGTGGATAGGTAGGGGGAAAACAATCTAAGTTTTATGGTTCTGATTGTAGAACACTAAAAATAAATAAAATTAATGTAAAAAAACTAATCCTCCTTTTGCTTCCATTGAAGTCTACAATACTTTAACCATCATGTTTCCTATTTTATCATGTTTTGTTGGTAAGGTAAGCCTTTATGATTTTACCTTTTTGTATTCATTTGGAAATTCTGTATGCAATAAAGGATGACTGGGGTTTTTTTAAATACTAGGTTTGTTTGAGAAAAAATAAATTGTTTAATATTTCTATTTGGCTTTTTTCATTAAAAAAAGAAATAAAGCAAGAGTTAAAAGAGTTTTTAAAAACTGTTTTATCAATGAAAGAGAGTATCTGAGGAAAAAATGAGAAAAGAAATGAGTTATAGAGGAAAGAATTAGAAAGGGAAACTTTGTCCATACAATGAACTCGCTGAAAATTAAAATGGCTAAATAGAAACCAGTTACTCCACAGGGCAACAAGAAATAATAAAGTCAAAAGGCTTCATATAGGAGAAAATATAAAATATCTCAAAGCACAAATAATTAACCTGAAGGAAAAAAAAAAAGACCAGTTTTTTCAGGAGAAGAGTCAAAGAGACTGAGAGAAAAAAATGTAAGAATCATTAGACTACCTAAAAAACATGACTAATATTTAAAAAGAGCCTAGATATCACATTTCAAGAGATCTTTTAAAAAATTGTCTAGCTCCCTTAGAACCAGAGGGCAAGATGGAAAAAGAAAGAATCTACCTGTCACCTCCTGAAAGAGACCCCAAAATGAAGACTCCCAGAAACATCATAGCCAAAATCCAAAAGAAAAAAATACTACAAGTAGCCAGAAAAAAGAATTCAAACATCAGGGAGTCCAAGTTAAGATTCCACATTATTTAGCAGCCTGCACCATGAAGGAGGAGAGAAAATATACAATATTTACAGAAGGCAAAGTATATAGACCTATAGCCAAGAATAACCTACCCAGCAAAACTGAATATGATCTTATAGGTGAATAAAAGATCTTTAATAAAGTAGAGGACTGCCAACCAATCCTGCTGAAAAGACCAAAGCTTCTCAGCAGTTTTGAAGTTCAAACACAGGAGTGATGAGAAAGGTAAGTGTGAATAAGCAATAATAAAATATGAAACCAGGATAAACGTTATATTCAGATATGGGAAGATTATGTATGTGTACCCTTTGAATTCCTTCATCATGGATGGGGGAAAGGGAGATTGTAGAGGAAATTAGACAAGGCCCATGAGTGGTTCTGTTATATCTTTATGACATTAGGAAAAGACTGGAAAGAGATAGGAAGAGAAATATGTGAAGGGGAAGGGGGCAGGAGGAGATAAAGAAAATTATCTTATATAATCAAGGTATACAAGTAAGCACCTATATATATATAAACAGAGGAAGGAATGGGGGAAGGAAGGCTGACACTTGAACCTTACTCTCATCTGAACTGGGCAAAAGAAGGAAGAATACACACACATACACACACACCCACACACATGCACATGCACACACACACGCAGAGTCAAGTGTCAGGAGGAATTCAGAGGGAAAAGAAGGTAGAAGAAGGAAATAGAAAAAAGTTAGATTATATTAAGGGAAAGATTAGTCTGAAACAAAACAAATTCTAAGGATATACATATATGTGTGTGTATCTTTTTAAAGTGGCAAAGAATGGGAATTGGAGGGAGTGCCCATTAATTGGAAAATGGATAAACAAATTGTAGTATATAAATGTGACAGAAGAGCATTTTACTAAACTCTTATAAGTGTAATGATCAACCATAATTGCAGAGGAATAATGATGAAACACACCACCTACTTCCTGACATAGAGGCATACAATTCAGAATGCAGAATGGGACAAAAACAATTTTGGACATGGTCAATGTGGAAATTTGTATTCATCGTATGTTTGGAATGGGTTTTGTTTTTCTTGTACTCTTAGTGTGATAGGAGGGGGTTTGAGGGGGAGGATAAGAATAAAAATTTTGTCTGATTAAAATTTTTTTTTGAAGCAACTTTGACCTCATATCTATTAGATTGGAAAAAAGGACAAAAGAGGAAAATGATAAATGTTGGAGAGCCAATGGCAAAACAGTGGACAGTCCTATCAGCAATTCCCAGATGTTCTGGGAAGGTAATTTGGAACTCTAACCAGATAGTTCCCAAACTCTTCATACCCAGTGACACAGCTATATCACTACTATGCAAGTACCCCCGAAAGGTAAAAAAACAGAGGAAAAAAGATCAATATACAAAGATATTTAAAGCAGTTCTTTCTGTGGTAACCAAACAATGGAAACTAAGGGAGTGTCCCAGTATTGGGGAATGACTAAACAAACTGCAGCATATTTATGTAATGGAATATAATATTGTATCATAAAAATGATGAAATAGAAACTTTCTTAGGAAATTTTGAAGACCTTTATGAATGAACTCAGAGTGCAGAGAAAAGAAATGGATAAATTTATATCATAATAATATAATAGAGAAAAACAATTTTAAAAGGCTTTAGAGCTTTGATCAAAACAGTGATGAACCTCGAGTCTAACATAATGCAGATGAAGCATGACGCTCACCTCCTGAGAGGGAAATGATGAACTTAAAATCCAGAAAGAGACTTACATCTTCAGGAATGGGGAATTTGTTTTGCCAGCTTATGAAGCTATGGGTTGAAGGGTTTCTTTTTCAATTTTGTTTTATTTTGGTTTTTATTTGTTCAGTGCGAGTGGGGGGAGGAGAGAAGGGTAGTGGAAGGGACAGATTAATTTTTAAAACTTGTTAATTGAAAAAGAAAAATAAACATTTGGGGAAAAAAGATATAAAATTCCCAACAGGGCAAGACTTGACTTGTATTGACATGGGACCTGAGCATATTCCTTTCTCCAGGGAGCAAAGGACTGAATTTATATGGTGTTTAAGTGGAAAACAGAAAAGTCTCTAAACCAAAGGGCAAAGTGTCCCAGGATTTGGATGTATTTAGCTAATAATAATAATAATACAAAACCATAGAAATACTACTAGTCAGAAATAATATTAGAAAATTGTAGACTTCAGAGTGATTGAGAGCTGACCGCTAGGAAACCCAAGTGTCTACATTTTTGTAGAGGAATTTTTCTTGCTAGTCCACTATAAACAAATCAACTTATCTCACTTACAGGTCCTTGGAACAAGAAACCTGTTTTGCTTCCCGAAAATTCCCTCATCCCTCTTACTTTGGGGGGGGGGGGGGAGAAGAGAATGAATGATATGCTTTTCAATGACTGCTTTTAGCTATTTATGAAAATGAAAAGGTCTCTGGATAAACAATCTGTTACCATGGATGCCAAATGCATTTACCTTGATTATAACAGAACACAGTCCTATTCCCGGGGCAAATATCTCCTCACTGAGACAATGTGTGCCTAGTTTCTTTCAAGTCCTACCTTTTGCATGAAAGTTTTCCTAGTGTCCCTTAATTTGAGTGCCTTCCTACTACAATTTAACCAGTCTATATCTTGTGTGTACATAGCTGTTTGCACAGCAGAGCATGAGCTCCTTAAGGGAAAACACTTTTTTTGCCTTCTTTGTATCTCTAACACTTAGCAGAGTGCCTGATATATAGTATGGCAAATACTGCTTACTATCTTGAAAAAATAAAAAGGAAAAAGGGATGTAGGTAATATAAAAACAAAAGACATAAATACAATCTACTTTTTAAACTTCAAGTAAAAACCAGTAAAGACACACACAATCATATAAATGAGTTATTATTTAGATACATATCACCTGAGAAGGCTAAGTAGTCTCTGATATTAGACAAAAATTGCCACATAAGATTAGAGCTACCCAGCTAGAAAGAGCTAAGATGTAATAAACTCTGCTCTCCCTAAGTACAGACCCACTAAGCAGTGGCATGGACTCCTACGTCTAAAGTACAAGAAGGGGTTTTCTTGCTTCTTGTCTTGGATATAGCTTGAAGATCACATGACCCATAACGCTTAGATCCTTAGATTGCTGTACCTCCTCCCCAGCAACAACAGTCAAGCCTATCAGATAGTCAATGGGTATTTATTATTTTTGTATTATTCTGATAAGGGTTTTATTTCTAAGACATAAGGAACTGATTGAAATTGAAACAAACAAGAACTATTCTTCAGTAAATGGTCAAAGGATATGAATAGTCAAACTTTTAATGAAAGAAATACAAAGTATCAATAACCAAATGGGGAAAAAAATGCTCCAAATCATTAAAAATTAATGTGAATTAAAGTATCAGATTGGCAAAAACTGACAAAAAAGGAAAGTAATAAATACTGGACCAGCGGCAGGCAAACAGGAACATTTGAGCACTGTTGGCAGAGCTGTAAATTAGTCAAAACAATCTGGAAATCAATTTTGGAACTATGTCCACAAAAGTTACTAAACTTTGCATGCCCTTTTAGCCAGCAATACAACTATAAGGCCTAGATCCCAAAGAAAGAAGAGAAGGACCTATATGCATTAAAAAATATTTATAACAGCTCTTTTTGTAGTAGCCAGGGACTAGGAACTAAGGGAGGGTGCTCATCAATTGGGGAATGGCTGAATAAATTATAGGGTATGGATGTAACCAAATGTTAGTGTGCACTGGGCAATTTCTCAAGGAGTTTAGCAACCAAGGGAAGGGCAATAGTGAGGATGGTTGGCTGTGTGGGTCGAGGGGAAGGGTTAAAGATAACAGATATGGGCTTCTAGGAGGCACAGTAGATAGAGTGCTGGGCCTGGAGTTAGGAGGGCTTGAGTTCAAATTCAGCCTCAGATCATTATTAGTTGTGTGACCTTAGATGAGTCACTTAACCTCTGCCTGCCTCAGTTTCCTCATCTGTAAAATGGGGATAATAATAGCATCTATCTCCCAGGACTGTTGTGAGGATTAAATGAGATAAAAATTGTAAAGCGTTTAGCACAGTGCCTGGAACATAGTGAGTGCTATATAAATATTAACTAGTGTATTTGTAGGCAAGAGGAAGCAGCCAATAGAAAGTAGATTAAAGAGTAGTGCAAGTGGAGGTGACAGTGAGGGCAACATACTAGAGAAGATGGGCTGACATAGCATGTGATAGGATCAAGGGTGCAAGTAGAGAGTTTATGCAACATAAATTTGTTGCAGAGCTAACCAATATCGTTTAATCGTTTTCTATAGCTCTGTCCAATAACCAAAAGTGTGGATGGTAGAAGTACTTAATATTAGGACATTGAAGAGTGTGAATAATCTGAGGTTGGGGTCTGACAACGCATAATAAAGGGATGTACAGAGATGAACTGATTCAACAAGGAGTCAAGACACGAAAAGGAGGAGAGTATAGCCAGAAGAGGGATGAGAATGGATAGAAGGATTGGAGGTCACCAATGGACAAAGAATAGTTAGGAAGCCTGTTCATGACCTGAAACATTTGAAAAAGACTAGGGGAAAAAGATGATGACCTTTCCTATAAGAGAAGGCACTATATAATTATTCAGAGTAATTTTTATTGTAACACATTTCTTAGAACAATGTGCAATCCAAGATACATAGAGGATTCGTACAAATATGTAAAAAGGGGCATTCTGCAATAAACAGTTAGACGATATGAAGAGGCAGTTCTCAAGGTAAGAAATCCAAGAAATGCACATTTTAAAGATATCTAAGATGCCACCTCATATCCATCAAATTGACAAAAATGCAAAAAAAGATGGAGGGATGACAATAATTTAATGGGCCTTGGTTAGTAATAGACTCTAATTGTATGTCAAGTGAAGCTTTGAAGCATTCAATAAAGTAATTTTGGAATTACAACCTTACAGTTACCAAACTGCATGCCTTTTTAGCCTGCATTACCATTATTAGGAGAAAGAGAGAAAGAAAGAAAGAAAAGAAAAGAAAGGAAGGAAGGAAGAAAAAAACGAAAGAGAGGGAAGGAAGGAAGGCAGGAAGGAAAGGCTATAAGTACAAAAATACATATAGCGGCACTTTTGGGAGGAACAAAAAACTGAAAACTAAGAAGGTATCTATCAACTGGGGAATGGCTGAACACATTATGATGTATGAGCATAATGGAATATTATGGTGCCATAAGAAATGATGAAATAAACAGGTTAAGAAAAACTGGGAGGATCTATATGAACTGATACAGAATTAAGTGGACAGAACCTGGAGAACAGTATATACAATGACTACAACATTTGACAGAAAAACAGCTTTGAAAATACTTAAGGCACTCTGCTAAGTTCTGGGGATAGAAAAAGAAGCAAAGGATAGTGCCTACCCTCAAGGAGCTTACCATTCAATAGGGAAGACAACCTGCAAATAAAAATATACAAATCAAGCTATATACAGGATAAATAGGAAACAATTAAGAACTCTGACCAATTTAGTGCCCAATCAAAACTCTACTTCAAACTTCATGGCAGAATGGTGATGGACTAGAGCAACTGAATGAGACACACATTTTCAGATAGTCAATGTGTGAATTTGTTTTGCACAGCTATGTTTATTTGTTTTTTATTTCATTTTTAAGTAGAGGATGAGATCTGGGGGAAGTGGAGGGATATTGGTAGTTGTATTTAAAGAAAAGAAAAGCAATAATCTTTAAAGTAACAAGAAAGAGAAGAAAGGGGGGAGGAGCCAAGATGGCGGAGTAGAAAGATGCACATATGCTAGCTCCAAACCCACAGCCCATAAATTACCTGTAAATAAGAACTCGCAACAAATTCTGGAGCAGCAGAAGACACAAAACAACGGAGTGGAGGAGATTTCTGTTCCAGAGAGCCCTGAAAAACTGACCCTAAAGGTTCATCACACCCTGGACCCAGAGCACAGCACAGCCCTGCCTTGACCATGCAGCACCGAGAGGAATAGATCCAAGCAGGCTTTAGGGATGGAATCTCCAGCAGCCATGCAAGTTCCTCCACCCACAGGCACTAAAGGTCAGTAAGAGAGTCTTTTTGGCTTGCCCAAAAGGGGAGTGCGGTGTCCCCATAACTCAGGCCCCCTCGGGAGGCAGCAGCAGACAGGGGCTCCCAAAGCAGGCAGGAGCTAGGATCCATTGTTGAAGGTCTGTGCATAAACCCCCTGAGGGAACTGAGCCCTGTGTGGCAGCCCTGCCACCACCTGAGCACCTGAACTTAATCTCACACTGAATAGGAGCCCCGCCCCCACCCAAAGCCCTGAGGCTGGGAAGCAGCATTTGAATCTCAGACCCCCAAGCAGTAGCTGGGCAGAACTGGAGGCGTGGTGGGTGTGGAGAGGACACTCAGAAGTCAAGTCACTGGCTGGGAAAATGCCCAGAAAAGGGAAAAAAAATAAGACCATAGAAGGTTACTTTCTTGGTGAACAGATATCTCCTCCCTTCCTTTCAGAGAAGGAAGAACAATGCTTACCATCAGGGAAAGACACAGAAGTCAAGGCTTCTGTATCCCACACATCCAAAAAAAATATTCCATGGGCTCAGGCCATGGAAGAGCTCTAAAAGGATTTTGAAAAGCAAGTTAAAGAGGTGGAGGAAAAACTGGGAATAGAAATGAGAGAGATGCAAGAAAAGCATGAAAAGCAGGTCAACACCTTGCTAAAGGAGACCCAAAAAAATGCTGAAGAAAATAACACCTTGAAAAATAGGCTAACTCAATTGGCAAAAGAGCTTCAAAAAGCCAATGAGGAGAAGAATGCTTTCAAAAGCAGAATTAGCCAAATGGAAAAGGAGGTTCAAAAGCTCACTGAAGAAAATAGTTCTTTCAAAATTAGAATGGAGCAGATGGAGGCTAATGACTTTATGAGAAACCAAGAAATCACAAAACAAAACCAAAAGAATGAAAAAATGGAAGAGAATGTGAAATATCTCATTGGAAAAACAACTGACCTGGAAAATAGATCCAGGAGAGACAATTTAAAAATTATGGGCCTACCTGAAAGCCATGATCAAAAAAAGAGCCTAGACATCATCTTTCATGAAATTATCAAGGAAAACTGTCCTGATATTCTAGAACCAGAGGGCAAAATAAGTATTCAAGGAATCCACTGATCACCTCCTGAAAGAGATCCAAAAAGAGAAACTCCTAGGAACATTGTGGCCAAATTCCAGAGTTCCTTGGTCAAGGAGAAAATATTGCAAGCAGCTAGAAAGAAACAATTCAAGTATTGTGGAAATACCATCAGGATAACACAAGATCTAGCAGCTTCTACATTAAGGGATAGAAGGGCGTGGAATAGGATATTCTAGAAGTCAAAGGAACTGGGACTAAAACCAAGAATCACCTACCCAGCAAAACTGAGTATAATACTTCAGGGGAAAATATGGTCTTTCAATGAAATAGAGGACTTTCAAGCATTCTTGATGAAAAGACCAGAGATGAAAAGAAAATTTGACTTTTAAACACAAGAATGAAGAGAAGCATGAAAAGGTAAACAGCAAAGAGAAGTCATAAGGGACTTACTAAAGTTGAACTGTTTATATTCCTACATGGAAAGAAAATATTTGTAACTCTTGAAACTTTTCATTATCTGGGTAGTGGGTGGGATTACACACACACACACACACAGAGACAGAGAGCACAGAGTGAATGGAATAGGAGGGGATCAAAAATGAAATTAAGTGGTGAGAGAGAAATATATTGGGAGGAGAAAGGGAGAAATGGAATGGGGCAAATTATCTCTCATAAAAGAGGCAGACAAAAGATTTTTTAGTGGAGGGAAAAAGAGGGGAGGTGAGAGAAAAACATGGTGTATTCTCATCACATTTGACTCAAGGAAGGAATAAAATGCACACTCATTTTGGTATGAAAACCTATCTTACAATACAGGAAAGTGGGGGAGAAGGGGATAAGCAGGGTGGGGGGGATGATGGAAGGGAGGGCAATGGGAGGAGGGAGCAATCTGAAGTCAACACTCTTGGGGAGGGACAGGATCAAAAGAGAGAATAGAAGCAATGGGGGGCAGGATAGGATGGAAGGAAATATAGTTAGTCTTACACAACACGACTATTATGGAAGTCATTTGCAAAACTACACAGATATGGCCTACATTGAATTGCTTGCCTTCCCAAAGGTAATGGGTGGGGAGGGAGGGATGAAGAGGAGTTGGAACTCAAAGTTATAGGAACAACTATCGAGTATTGTTCTTGCTACTAGGAAATAAGAAATACAGGTAATGGGGTATAGAAAGTTATCTGGCCCTACAGGACAAAAGGGAAGATGGGGACAAGGGAAGGGAGGGATGATAGAAGAGAGGACAGATTGGTGATAGGGGCAATCAGAATGCTCAATGTTTTGGGGTGGGGGAGGGGACAAATGGGGAGAAAATTTGGAACCCCAAATTTTGTGAAAATGAAAGTTAAAAGTTAAATAAATAAATTTAAAAAGAAAGAAAGAGAAGAAAGTTCATAAAAGGACAGAAACAAGTAGGGCAGTGTTGGAATGATCATTTTATATTTGAAATACACAAAAGCCCAAATGGAATATACTGGAGATTCATGATTTCTTTCAATTCTTCTTTGCATTGGGAAATTTTCATGTTTACTGATATTTGTCAAGTTTATGATAATAACATGTCAATTACAATGTCTACACAATACGTTCATTTCTTCACTATCTTTTGTATCTTTCTACTGTGACCAGCTTCACCCATCAGCATCTCCAATCTCGACACTCTCCAATACTTCCTGAATCTTCCTCCTTCATAGATCTGGCCATGTAACCTATCCACTCTAAAGTTATCAGGAGTTCCCTCTTTCCTATCAAATATAGTTAAAACTTTGTTTATCTGGTATCCAAGGCCTTCTACCCTATGGCTGCCATGCTATCTTTCTAGCTTTATCTCATATTACTATTATACTCTGCATACTCTATGTTCCCATCAGATTTGCCAGCCGTATTTTCTGAACACTTCTTGAGCTTGCCTGAAAAATCTAGGCCTTTGTTTACATTGTGACCCATGATTGAAATGTCTTCCCTCTTCATGCTTAATGCTTAATTCCTACCCATACTTTAGAGCCTACCTTAAATGCTCCCTCTTCAACAAAATCCTTCCATTAAATGTTATATCATAAATCTAGAGCTTGAAAGCACCTTAAAAGATGTCATCTAGTCCAATCCCCCCCATTGTTTTTACAGATGAGGAAATTGAGGCCCAGAGAGGTTAAATTACTTGATCAAAGTTACCCAGCTATAAATCTGAGATTCCTACTCAGGTTTTTTCATTCCAAATCATATGTTCTTTCTACTATTATACTCTGTCCCTTTCTTTCCTCCTTACATCTCTTTCTCCCTCTTTAATATACTGAATTATTATTTTGTATTAAAATTATGTTTGTACCATGATTTCTCCCTATTCAGATCCACAAAGGTAGGTATCACATCTAATTATGTCCCCAAATTTATCCCAATAGATGTTTAAAAACCATTTGTTAAATCTAATTGAATACATTTCATATTTTATATGGAGTCAATTCCTGATTATTTATAGTAATAGATAGGAAACTAGGTACATATAATTCAAAATAACAGAAAATTCCCAAATAATCAATATTTCATTTTAGAAATTTTATATGTAACCTTTAATTTAGATTGTGGACTGCTTCATTTGATTGTGAGCTCCTTAAAGGCAAGGAGTATCTTTTTCCTTTTTTTATCTCTAGCACTTAGTACAGTACCTGGCACATAGTAGGCACTTAATTAATGCATACTAGCTGACCTCTACATAAATTAGTAATTATATCAATATTTATACTTTAAGGCAATTCTCAAACCAGCTAATCAATAAACATGTCTTGTTAAGCACTTACTATGTGCCACATCTATGCTAAATGCTAGAGAGATATAAATAAAAAGCAAACATAGTCCCTGCCCTAAGGGAACTTACATTTGAACAGATGAAACAACATGTATATAAACAAATATATACAAGATACATGTAAAGGAGATGGATGGTAGCCTTGAGGAAAAGGATCTAGCAGTTGGTGAAGATCAGGAAAGACCTCCTAAAGAAGATGAGCTCAATCTTAAAGAAAACCAAGGTTTCAAAGAGGAGTAAGAAGAATTCTAGTGATGTATCACAGGCAATAAAAAGTCAGTGTGAAGGTACATGTGAGGCATAGCAAGTAAATCATTCTAGTTGAACTGCAGAGTGTATTAGGGGTGTGGTAAAACCAGCTTGAATAGGCTTTTGAGATCTGATTATTAAATTTGGACTGTAAGTATTTATACCTCAGAAATCAGCAAACATTATAAAACAGGGCTTGATTTATTATTTTGTTGATTATCTAGACTTAAAAAAGTGATGATTAAAATATGAATAATGCAGATTAAGCTTAAAACTGAATAATGTGAATTAAAAGTATCTTGTGTACATTTTTTTTCTTTTTCAGAAAGTCTTAAATGGAGGCATAATGTATAAGGGGCCTGGAATGATAGAAGGGGTTGTGAAAAGGTTCAAATGACAAAGACACAAATTTATAGTTAATCCTAGAAATAACAGGAAGTCACTGAAGTTCATTGAGGAGACAGGTGACACGGTAAGAGCTATGCTGTAGGAAAATCACTTTGGCAGCTGTATGAAAGATAGACTGGAGTAGGGAGAACTTGAGGCAATTCTAATTTCAGTTAGAAGACTATTAAAATAGTTCAGGTAAGAAACTGTTGTTATTATTATTATCATTTGTCCTTCGTTCTTGAAGAAAACCAATGACATCAGAAAGGTGATGCCTTGACTTGCAAGTGAATTGGATTTAAGTGAGGCAGGGCTGTACACAGTCACCAGCCTCACTTTCTCCTCTGGAGCCATGTGGACCCAGTGACAAGAGACAGATCAGGAGGACTGGAGATGGTCCCCTCAGGTAAGAAACAACGAAAGTCTAGATGAGGTGATGACTTAAGTGAAAATCAGTGTATATATGCTGTAGATTAAAAAAAAAATTGCAAGATTTAGCCCTTGATTGGATATGTAGGTTGAGTAAGAGTGATTTGAGATTGGAGTTAGGGAAAGAAACTAGAGCTGGTGAAACAGATCTGGGAAGAACTGGACCCATCGGGGTGAATGAGATTCTCAAGTGGGAGAGAGTATAGAGGGCCTAAGATAGAATCTTTGGGGACACCCATAATTAGCAGGTATGATAGGAATGAAGGTCTAGAAAACAAGAGTGAGAAAAGAGAGTCAAAGAGATAGGGTGAGAACCAAGAGAGAGCAGAATCACAAAAAGACAAAGAGGAAAGAGAGGATGGCATGGATTGGTTTTAGACGTACTCAGAAGTTTTGTGATTTCCTCTGGTTCCATCTAGCTGCATATGGGTAGGGGCCAAAGACTTGAAGAGCAGAGGTGCCAATCTCCATTGGTACAGAGAATTTCCTCATCCTGCATTCTCTGTGCCAGTGAAACCATAGCTCTGTTCCCACAAAAGTACATGTCAGTGGTAATATTATTATAAACAAGACTAGAAGAAATAAGAGACATAACCTAATCCAATTCTCTCATTTCACAACTAAAAGAATGAAAATCCAGAAAGTGATTTGCTCAAGAGAGTTTATACAAATAGAGTTAGTACCTGCGTCAGTACCAGATCTTTTGACTTCTAGTTAAAAGTGCTATATGGCAGGAATAAATCTAAATTTTTAAATCCTCTGAGGTTAATTTATACAATAATATAATATGTATACAGATCATTGAGACTTGACTAGTTTTAAAAAGGGATATCCTTAATATGGATTTTTCTCAATTACTTAAAATAATTGTACAGATTTTTGTCAAATGATTTAGGGAGGTTTATGCCCCTGGGGTATCATAAATTCTTCAGGATATAGTGGGAAGGGACATGCTTGCTTGTTCTTAATTGGGCTCAGAACAAAACCCCTCAGGTAAAATACTTCAAAATATTTTTGTTCAGTATCTCAATGGCATTTGACAAGTCACTTTGAATTGTGTCTTCTGCAAATTGCAAGATTGTAAGAAGGGTAATATGGGTCTATGTGCGCTTGTGTTCATTATTCCTTGCAAGAACAAATTATGTTACCTAGTTCTCTGAGAAGGACTTGCTTTTCAAATCACCACTAGATTTTAATAGTTCTACATACAACTTTCTATATATTGATCACTTAGGCTAATTTTTTCTTCTTTTTTCTTTTTTGTCTTTTAAAAATACCCTTTGTTATATAGAATGGCTTTCGGGAAGGGGACAAGGGAAGGATGCTAGGAGAAGCTATGGGAATATAAAAAAAGACATCAATAAAAATTTATTTTAAAAGATAACCAAGCTACCACAGCAAGAGCATCTCTGTCATCACAGCACTGACAATAAGCCATCTGGAAGAAATTACAGAGAATACCACACAAACACAGACATACAAGCAGAAAACTAGATACTTAATCCTATTTTGATCAATTTCATGGTTCTGATTGCTAATTTCAAATTTATAAATTTCATATAAAATTACAAATTATAAGTTACAAAACTAGATTTTTATAAAACAAATCTGGGTTCAAAAGAAAATTATGTATCAACCATTCTAAATTTAAACTAAGAATAAAAACAGTTTTTTAAAAAGAATTATGGGGTAATGTATATATATATTTATCTCTTTTGATGCTCATAAAAAAACCTATGAGATAAGGAGGGCAGTTATTACTCTCCTTATTTTATAGAAGATGAAATTGTTGTACAGAAAGGTTAGTAAATATGCAGAATAAACCTTGCTCCAAAATGTCTAAAGTTAATTCTAACAATGGTACATTGCCACATTTTGGAAGTCTTAACAAGGTGTTAAGTAAAACCATTATCTCCTCCTCTGATCTATCCATGTGCATGAATATCTTATTTGTTCATATCTATTTGTATATGAATTAGGGTAAGAAAGGGAGGAAATATTAGGTTATGGTGATGACATGAAAGGCTTTAGAGAAGCCTGAAAAATATCTGGAAAGGGTCCCATAATGCCTAATGATAAATAGATCTGAAAAGAAAGAATAGGAAGGAAGTGACAGTGAGAAGGAGGAGGAGGAGTAATGAAACATTTTTAAAATACACAAAAGAGCAGAGGAAATTCAGAAGGGGACATATAAATTGGCAGTGTTGAATTTAATATATTACAAAAAGCAAGTTGTGTACAACAGATTCATGGTTTTATATACAACCTTTTCCCCAACTTCCTTTGCATATGGAAATGTTCATATTTACTGATGTTTTTCTAGCAAAAAAAAATTCTCCATTCAAAGATCTGGAATCATTGTCGTTTCATCATCTTCTCCCTAAATTATCTCCTCCTCCTTCCTGTCTCTGTTGATAACAACCACCATTCAAACAAACACAAAAACTCAGTCATAGGGATTGGAAGGGCTCTGGGAAAATAGGCACATTAATACACTTTTTTCTGAAGCTGTGAATTGTCCTAGTCATTCTGGAAAGCGATTTGGAAGAATGGCCCAAAATTCACCAACTGTATATGCCTTTGATCTATTAATACTGTTAATAAGTCTATACCCTAAAGTGATCGGGAAAGAAGAAAAGGATACATATGTTTAAAAATATTTATCGCAGTTCTCTCTGTAAATGAAAAGCATTGGCAGCTAACGGGGTGCTCAACAACGGGGAAATGACTAGATAAATTATAGAACTGATGGAATGTTATTCCTCCAAAGAAATAGGAAATGGGATAAGTTTCAGAAAAACCTGGAAGACTTACCAAAACTGATACAGAGTGAAATGAGCAGAGCTTAAAGAACAATTTGCAGAACAGCAATGTTTTTTAGAAATTTGAAAGATGTAAGACTTCTAATTAATGTGATGATCATCCATGGTTCTAGAGTGTCCATGGTGAGGTATGTTGCCCATCTCCTGACAGAGAGGTCATGGACTCAAGATGAAAAGTGAAATGCATTTTCGGAAGTGACTGATATTCATATGTTTTACTTGACTATGCACATTCATTATAAGCGTTTTGCTTTTTTTCCTCCAAGGGTGAGAGGGAGGGGAGAAAAACAGAAAGAAAGAAGGAAAGAAAGCAGAAAAGGAAGGAAGGGAAAGAAAAGGAAAGAGAAGAAAGGGAGAAAGGGAGGGAGGGAGGAAGGAAGGGAGAATGGAAGAAAGAAAATGAAAGAAAGAAAGAGAAATAGAAAAGAGGGAGGAAGGAAAGAAACGAAGGAAGGAAGGATAATAGAAGAATGGAAGAAAGGAAAGAAAGAAAAAACAGGGAGAGAGGAGGGAAGAAATATGAGAAGAGAATGGAAGGAATCACAGACAAGACAGATTTCAAACATGCATGTCGAATATAATGTATACTTGCAAAAAGCAAGCTCTACATAATAGAAATTCATACTTCCATGTATAGAGTCCTTCTGTTCTATAATGTAAAAAGTGGAAATGCTCATTTTATTGGTATTTGTCAAATTCAGAATAAAAAACAAAATGAAGCCTTTAGCTTAAATCTTTGACCTTCCCTTTTCTTCACTCATAATCCATTTATCGCCAAAATTCTGTCAATTGTACTTTCACTACATCTCTTCTATTCATCTCCTTTCCTCTATAAATACTGTTATTGTTATTCAGCTTTGTCTGACTTTGCTGGACAGCATGGTCCACAGGGTTTTCTTGGTAAAGATACTGGAGTGGTTTGCTATTTCTTTCTCCAGTATATTAAGGCAAATGGAAGTTAAGTGACTTGCCCAGGGTCACACAGCTAGTAAGTGTCTGAGGCCAAATTTGAATTCAGATCTTCCTGACTCCAGTCCCAGCACTGTATCCACTGAGTCAACTAGCTGCCTCCATCAACATTACTCTGCCCTAATTCTGACTCATCACCATTCATCTTGTATCATTATTGCAACAATATTCTTCTAATTAGTCTATCTAACTCAAGTTATTTCTCATGCAATATTTCAGTCCTCTTTCCATGACACTGCCTTATGTTTTTCTTTTTTTTTTCTTCTGTGTATTCTTCCATTAGGATGGAAATTCCCTAAGTTCAGAGAGGGCAACTAGGTGGTAAAACAGACAGAGCATCAGGCCTGGAATCAGGAAGACCTGAATTCAAATGTGGCTTCAGATACTTACTGGTTGTGTGATTCTGGGCAAGTCACTTAGCCCTGTTTGCCTCAATTTTCTCATCCACAAAATAAACTGGAGAAGGAAATGGCAAACGCTTCCAGTCTCTTTACCAAGAAAACATCACATGGGGTCATGAAGAGTTGGACATGACTGAAACAACTGAACAACAAAGTTCAGATATTATTTTAGATTTTGCCTTTAAACTTCTGGAATACAATGTAGTACATGATAAACTTAACTGAGCTGCTGCTTAACAGAGTTGTGATTACAGGAGGAAAAGGGGGCTTTCCCTGAGGGAGGGTAGGATTGTCATTTCCTCCCACAGACATACTTCATCCCTCCTGTGGTCAGAGATCTCAGTACTCATTCCTTACAGTCAGTGTCATGCTGGTAAATGTTTACGAATTATTAACATTTTCTCCATTATTTTCTTAAGATTAACAATCAACAAAATAATAAATCAAGGCCTAATTTATAGTATTTGCTGATTCTGGAGTTGTAATTCCTCATATTCAAAATTTAGCAATATGTTCTCCTCAACTGGTATCATCTGGCTTAAGCACATCTTTGTCTACCAGCCTACAACTTAGGCCAGAGGTTCATCAACTTATTTGGCCTACTATCCCCTTTAAAAAAATTACTCAGCAACCTCCTGGAAATATACTTTCTTTAACCCTTTAATTTAAAAAAAATTGCATCATTTTAAAAATAATTTTTTTCCTAAAAAATGATGTGTCTTAAATTTAATAACTTATTGTAAATTTGCGGGGAGGGGATTCCTGCATTGATATTTTGATGATGCAATGTTGTATCACATTTAGTATTGTATTGTTAACAAGTAATTATGCTCACATATTCCTGCCAATGAATGCTGGACTTTCTGACAGTGGGTGACACACTCACCTGCCAACACTTGCTTGTTAAGACCTGTTAGCAGATTTGATCACTGATCAGTTATAACTTGCATTCTATGCATTTATTTGGAAAATAATGTAATTACTATGACTTTAACTCTCTTACACAACAGATGAAAGATGTATGAACAGTTTTTCAAAATTTTCTTCTCTTCTTTCCTTATGCTTCCACTGCCCCCTTATTTTTATTCAACATCCCCCAAATGCACCTAAGGCTACTACCAAGACCCACCCCCCCATCATTCCAGTGCTCCATAGGGGGCAGTATCACCCACATGCCCTATGTGGACATAACTCCAGGTAGGTGATGGACTGCTGCACACATTTCCAGACATAGTCAATGTGTTGGTTTGTTTTGTGTAACTTTTTCTTTGTTACAAGGGAGGTTTCTGTGGAGGTGAGTTTATTGGGAAGTGGCAGAGTTGTTTAAAAAAAAACACTAGTAAAACATAAAAACAAAGTTAAGCTCACAGTCTTTAACTGCCCCTCATTTTATAAAATGGGATTGTGCCACTAGGGAAAGTACTTATAATTTTTTCCCACTTAAAGACAAGATTCCTTATTTCTGACCTTTTCCACTGTAATAATTTTGTCTGGAATTGACCATTCTATACTAATAAAGGTCAATTCTAAATATAAACTTTAGTGTTCTGATATATGAAGGCAGCTAGGTGTCTCAGTGAATAGAGTACTGGCCCTAGAGTTCAGATCTGGCTTCAGACGCTTACTAGCTGTGTGACCCTGGGTAAGTCACTTAACTTTTGTTTCCCTTAATTCACTGGAGAAGGAAATGGTAAGCTACTCCAATATCTTTGCCAAGAAAACCCTGTGAACAGCATGGTCCATGGAGTCACAAAGAGTCAGACATGATTTAATCAACTGAACAACAACATCCCAATATACAATGAAATGCCCTAACAATATATAATAGAGATTTTGAGCCATAGCTATGTGTGGGATGGCTCAGGTCCCTACATAAATCAATTACTCAGAGGTCTCTCAAAGTGATGACAGAAAAGTGATTTATTCGATTCTCGAGAAGCGGGGCTCCCCTGTAGGAGTAGGAAAGTCGAAGACAAAGAACAGGACAGTGATTTATATAGACCCTAACGCAAGTCCCTCCTCCCCCCACTGACCATTATCCTCATTAGCTGAGAATATGGTCTTACATTCTAGACACGAAATCTAACCAATCCCTTTCGAAATGAAGACATCGAGGAATTATGTAAGTTTTGTCCAATCATTGAGACTCTAATACACTACACAGTTTTATATCCTTATATGGAACTATTCTATTCTAAAAATATTGTAACCTTGAGCCTTTAGGCCTTACCTCACCCCTGGGAGAAAAATTACAATCTGAGGAGTCTTCACTAAGTCTATCCCACTCAGCTACTTTCCAAAGAAACAATAACAATATCTAGAAAATCAGTAAGACAGTAAATTTTTATTCTCCCAGATGAAATGTTAGTTTGCAAGTATAAGTATCTTGAATAAGCAAAAACATGTCAAGTTCAGTAGTTGGTACAAATGGGAACAAAAGCGACAATAGGGATGAGAAATCTTGTAGATTCCTGATTAAATTCTCAGGGAAAGAATCCCCTCCTAGCAAAAGTACATAACATAAAGCAAAAATAATGTAGCATCTTAGTAAAATTCCCTTAGAGCTAAGAATGTGATGGGAATTCCTAGAGGCGAAGATTGTATTTCAGGACACAAAGTCACACCGTTGTGATGCAGCATCTTTTCTATTCCTCACAGGCATACTCTAACAAATCAAATAATACACATTGGAAAAATATACACAACCAAGTTCAGCCTCATCATTTATTGTCCAAGAAGGAAGGACTATTTGTTCCACATTCTCCTTTTTGAAAAGAGATTTTGCAGCAGAGATTACTTCTATCTTCTGTAGTGAGATGGTTCTTGCATACCTCTACCACTGGGAGACACCTTTCAGGGAAATACATTAGCTTCCACTCAGAGAATGACAGAATTTTAGAGCCATAAGGCTTCTTAGTATCCATCTAATCCAATTCATACCTCACACCACTCCCCACCTCCAAATACAACATTCCCACCAAGAAGACATCCTTATATTGCTAATGACGTCTACTAGTAGAGAGTTCTAATTTTACAAAGTTTTTCCTGACATGAAGTCTAAATTGCCTCTTTGCAACTTCTATCCATTCCCCCAGGATTTTGCCATCCATGATCCATAGTCAAACAAAGTTTTAAACCTCTTCTATTAGACAACCCTTCAAATCCTTGAAGGAAGCTAGCTTGTCCTGACTCTTCTCCAGGCTGAACAGTCTCAGTCCTTTCAAATGATCCTCATATGGCCTGGCCTTTCACTATCTTGTTTGCCCTTCCTGGGAAATCTTCCAGCTTATCAACACCCTTTGTAGCTGTGGTGCCCAGAACTGAGCACAATACTCTAGGTATATCCTGACCAGGACTGAGTAGAACAGGCCTATAACCTCCTTATTAATGCACACTAAACCTCTCAATGCACTCCCAAGCCTCTCATAAAATCAAATGAGTTTTTTTGGGCGCCATATCACACTATTGATTCCTTGAGATTGTTCATTCAAAAAGTCACAGATCCCCCTTTCATCTTGCCTTTATTCAACCAGGAACATTTGTTGAAAAAAAAAAAGGAGGCATAACACTATGATTGGTTATCTTCAGAGAAGAAATCCATTGAGCCCTTTACCTTTAACTTAAAAGAGATGGCTTTGTCAATAGGCAAAAGAATCAAAATGCAATTATTGAACATTCACTACACATATACCAAAATAACAAGTGCTTTGGGAAATGCAAAGATAAATAAAAACAACAACAATAACAACAGAAAAAACATAGTTCCTTCCCTTGAAGGAATTTTAGTTCAAGAGCAAAAACATAAACACTCAGAAATTAAAGAACAATTGCAAAGCAACAGGATTCTAAGTACAAGATAATGAAATATAAACTCTGCAGAAAACATCAGCACCAGTGGAATAGTGAGTAAAGGAATAATGAAAATAGAGTGAATTTAATCATTAACTATTTCTTGAAAGAGATGACTTTGGAGGTGACTCTTAAATGGAATAAGGGTGGGAAAAGAGAAAAAATAATAATGCCTCATTGGGTAGATCACAGACTCGCAGAGCTTCAGAGTTGGAAGGGGGCTCAGAGAGTCATGTCTGAGATGTGGTAGAGGGGATTCTGGTTACAACCCTCATTTTGCATGTAGCATGTACCCTCTACACATATCCCCTGCACAAACCAGTCTTTTCTTGAAGACCTCTAATGAGGGAAAACTCTTTACTTCTTCAGGCTACCCACTGATTCCTGCAAGGAAGATTTTCCTTACAGCAAGCTGAATTCGCATCTTTGCAACTGGCATCCATTGATTCTATTTCTTTCCTCTAAGGCAGCACTTTCCAAAGTATGATCCTGAGTCCTTTTAAGGAGATCTACAAGGTCAAAACTGTTTTCATAATAATACTAAGATTTTTAAAAAATTATTTTCACTTATTTCATTGAAATTTCTCAAAAACAAGCAAAAAATTCTTTACAAGCATTTTTTAAAATACTGAGTTCCAAATTCTCTCCCTGTCTCCCTTCTTCCCTCCTACTCCCTTGAGAAGACAAGCAAATTGCTATCAATTATACATGTTAAGTCAAGCAAGATATATTTTCATATTAGCCATGTTGTAAAAGAAAACACAAACAAAATAAAACAATACAAATAGAGTAAAAAAAAGTGACTTCTATCTGCATCCAGAGTTTATCAGTTCTTTCTCTGGAATTGGAAAATACATTTTATTATGAGTCCTTTGGAATTGTTTTGGGTCATTGTCTTGATCAGAGTAGCTAAGTTCTTTCACCGTTGATCATCCTTGCAATATTGCTGTTACTGTGTAGAATGTTTTCTTGGTTCTGCTCACTTCACTTTGCATGAGTTCATATAAGTCTTCCCAAGTTTTTCTGACACTATCCTGCTCCTCACTCCTAATAGCATAGTGGTATTCCATTCCAATCATTTGCCACAGCTTGTTCAGTCATTCCCAAACTGATGGGCATCCCCTTGATTTCCAATTCTTTGCCATTACAAAAAGAGCTGCTATAAATATTTTTGTACAAATAGGTCCTTTTCCCTTTTCTTTGATCTTTTTGGGATATAGATCTAACTATGGTATTGCCGGGTCAAAGGGTATGCATAGTTTTATAACTTGCACTAGCTACTAAGATGTTTTTATTTCTAATATAGTAAATATCAGTAGTTATAACTCACATAAACAAAAGCTCTTGGGGCAAGGGTCCTCAAAAATTTTAATAGTGTAAAAAGGTCCTGAGATCAAAAACTTGAGATGTTTCTAAGTCAAGAGTTTCACAAATTTTGTTTTTGGTGTTATGGATACAGTTTGATAATCTGTGGAATCCTATGGACTATTTCTTAGAAGAAAAAAAGTTTAAAATAATAAAAAGAAGTATTCAGAGAGGATTCTGCATAGATGGTGAAATAGATCAGAAAACTTTTCAGCTCTCCAAATTTTCCCCACAAAAAAAAAACAAACAAACAAACAAAAAAAGAATATTGTCTCAGAGAAGCAAAAATAAACGCTGGGTAAAGCAATTTAAGAAGGCTCAAGGAAAGACCCAACCTCCAGGACCAAGGCTGGCCTGAGTGAAGAGCAAACACTTGTAGGCCAACTCTGCAGAATTAGCAAACAATAAACCCTGGGGGCAGCTGGGATTGGGAGTTAGCCTCAGCCTTCAACCTTAATCTCCAGGACCATGTAGGGGTCTGATGACTGAGTAGGAGAAGATTAATCTAAGGACTTTCCACTGTCCAAGGGTGCCAAGCATAGTTGTGCTGACCAGATGCATCCTGGGCTGTGGCTATGGAGAGAAGCTTGTACACACCTGGTGAGTACAGTAGGGAGGGGCAAGAACCCTGTTGTCTGTGGGCACTTGCAGGAGAGCAGAGTCCCCTGTTTCAGTTCTAGCTCTGAGAGGACAGCTGTAGTTTGCAGCCCCTGGATGGGAAGGAATGCAGAGAGCAAGATCATTTGTTGGACAATATGGCTAGCGGTCCTAGCTGTGATTTACGATTGGAGAAGAGAGCCCAAGGTTTGGCCCAGAGAGAGATCTCAGAAAATAATAGTAAGAAGGACTGAGGCTTGGAGCATCGTTCCCCATAACTTGGTACTACAGTTTGATTACACTAATAGCAGCTAAAAACAAAATAATAAATAAAAATGATTAGGCAAAAGAGAAAGAACCCCATCTGGTTTGGAGGAAGTTGGTGGAAACAAATTCTATGCTTCATGCTAATTGCTATTAGTGGTATAATATTACTCCCTGTGTGCCTCCACTTCCAGATGCAGCTAATTACCTGAAATGTTCAAGAAGATACCCTATCTAAAATGATCAGATTAGAAGGAAAGGTGGAGGGATTCCTGTGACTGATGATTTTAAAAAGTCAGGGGTGGAGCCTGTCAAATGAATCTGAGGGCAGAGAAGACAATTTGATGGAAGAAGCATATAAAGAATGGTGTGAGGAGTCTTCAAAGTGTAAAAGATAAGAGGAGGGATTGTGAAAGATGATCTCTGAGGATCTCTCAGGAGTGAAGCCTCCTCAAAGAGTTAATTGATTCTTGTCTTGTTGAAACATTTGCAGCAGGTTGACCTTGTAAAAAAATGTTTCAACACATTCTGTACTTTCCCAGACTTCCCCCCTTGTTTTTAGGCACATCTAAATAACACTTCCCCCCAACTTCCCACCTGTCCTTGTCTCCAGGCAAGTTTGTGAAACTGTCTTTGTTCTCTGTTGCTAGAGTAGACTGCCACAAATAGATTGTACCCTAAGGGTTTGCACCAATGAGCCCTGAGGAAGGGGGTTAGGGAGGAGGGGACTGTGGTTAGGATCTATATAATCTGCTTAGCTGAACACACCTTGACTCTCTTGGGTTGGCACCATCTTTCAGGTGCTCTGAGGGAACCCTTTCTCGAGAAAGTCAATAAATGAACTGTTTTTTTTGCTAATATCTCTGAGTCTCTGATTCATTGCTATGGGTCTCTAACTCTAACTCAAAAAAAAAAATCAAAGTTTTCCTATTGCCTACCTGTTTTAATATTTCAAGTATCTGTAGTTTCATCAGAGTGGATACTTACTCCACCAGTGCAGATTGTATTGCTAAACTAAATAATACTTTTTTGAATTAAACAAATAACTCAAAAAAAGCTTTTCATTCAATGTAAAATGAGTTCCTTAATGAAGCACTCTTCCTTACAAGATTCCTGATTATCTAAACTTAGCACAATTTGAAAACATTCACAAAACTGGGATTACAAAGAGAGATAAGACCCATAGAGCTGAGAGTAGCTACTTTTATTGTGTTTTTGATCTGACCTGTAATTTCATTTGAGTAGGGAGATCCAGTTCAGGAACTTTCCCTACCATTACCTTTTGGAATCTTCTCTTAATGTTACAGTCTTAGAATGTTTTTTGGAGCTACTGAGAGCTTAGGTGACTTAGGTCACTTATAAGCCAGTATGTGTCAGAGGACTTAACCCCGAATCTTCCTGATTCCAAGACCAGCTCTCCATCCACTATGCTATAGCTACCTCTTCTCTCTATAACTCACTATCTTTATCACAACACAAAAATATTCCTGACAAGTACCTTTATGTGTGTGGTCTAAAAAGATTTCTGGTGTCTATACTCCAAAGAGATCAAAGAAAGAGGAAACAGATGTGTGTATGTGTGTGCATGTGTAGTATCTGTGTGTCTGTGTCTGTGTGTGTGTATGTGTGTGTGTATAGCCACTCCTTTAAAGGTAGAAAAGAAATGGAAACTGAGGGCATTTCCTAAAATATGGGAAATAATAAGGCATACAAATAGGATGAATTTAAATGTAAATGCAAATGCAAAAAATAAAGGGGATGGATTCAGAGAAACCTGGGGAATTTTTTTTTTTTTTTATGAATTGAAGCAGAATAAAGTAGAGAGAACCAGGAGAACAAATAAAGAAAAACAACAATATTGTAAAAACAAAACCTAATTTTGAAAAACTTAATAACTCTGATCAACTTAATGGCATACAATTTCAGAAAATTCATGATGAAATGTGCTACCCACCTCCTGAGAGAAAGGTGATGGACTTAGAGTGTATCCTGACATGTTTTTTGGACATAACCTATAGAGAAATTTGTTTTGCTTGTCTATATGTATTTGTTATAAGGGCTTTGTTTTTCTTTTTTAATTCAGGAGGGAGAGAAGAGGTAGAAGGAAAAGGAGAGCTTTGATTAATTGTAAAAATGAATTTTAAAAATGTTTCCAAGTTATCAGGAGATGGATACTCACAGATTAAGCCCCAATTACAACTTTTCCAAAGCTTTAAGCACTCTCATATACTGATTACTAGTACCCTTTGTCTGCAATTGACTGTAGCCTTGCTAATGTATGGCTCAAAGCACAATTAATTTTTCCAGGTAAAGAGATACATGTAGTATCAATTTGTTTTAAACGAGGTAAATGAGTGGTAGGTTAGAGGTTAAATCATTTGCTCCATGACAACATAAATCAGTAACTGGTACATCATAGGATCACAGAATTAAAACTGGAAAGGACTTCAGAGACCAATCTAATACAAAACCCTCCCTTTTCAGATGAAGAAACTGAGACTCAGAGTGGTTAAGTGTAACCTAACATTATACAGCTAGTAAATGACAAAGTTGGTACTTAAACTCAAATCCATTATTAACTTCAAATCCAACAATCTAATACAACTGGATTTGTTGCCTATATTTGGATCACTTGCCTGGACAATTTGGGAAAATCACAAATTGCACATTGCCTCTCACATTAAATGCTTGCACTTAGTTGTTTTTGACTTCCCTTTAAATACTCTAGCCAAAGTGTTAGCGATGAATGGCATCGGAGATCAGTGAAAAAAAAATTATACAGGCAGTTGCATTCCAAACTGCAAGGTCTCTACCCTAGATTTTCTAAACATGGTTCTTCTTTATAAACTGACCTTGTGTTTTACTGCCTTTCAGATGCTAAATAACTTTGAAACCTGTTTTTAAGGGAGGTATGGGAAAACATTTATTTCCCTTCTCAAAAGACTAGCTTCTTCCTCTGATAAGCTTATCACAACCTTGTGATAAGCTATTTTAATGTCTTGATTTTAGCTTTGGACTGTTGTTCTCTAGATATAGTTTAAGAAAACTTTAATAACAGAATACCTTTTTCTATCATAATAAAATGCTGCCAGTATTCACTCTTAACGAAAGTCCTGAACCAAAATTTTAAATCACAGTTTTTTGTTTTGTTGGTATGTGCATACTTATTTTTAAAGATTTTATAAGTAAAACTCAAAAATGGAAACATAATCCACTTTCTGCCTTTTTCTCAGCATTATTTGCAATTCCCAGCAATAAGGAAACTGGAGTTTGTTTTCATTTCATTCACAGAGTAAAAGATTTACCCAAATGAAAGATATTAGCATTCTCCTAGGCAAATAAAGTTTCAAACTCTGCACTAAGATGATGAGTTAATTCACTTATTATATTTAAGATTAATCACTTTCTTCATCTTAGATAACACCAACTTTTCTAAAAATTCTAAACTTGGTAGTCAATAATAACCAAAGTGTAAGTAATTTATGGCTTTTAAAACTGTGCAGATTAAATTTACTAAGATAGGAACAGAAATAAACTGCTCTTTGAACTTGTTTTTGGTGCTTTTTCCTCCCAGATTTTCTTGCTGCTACTATTTAAACAGCTGTATCCGTTAGTGACTATGTTCTAATTCTGCTTTTTTCATTCTTTATCACTTTTCTTGTGTTTTCTTGATTCATCATATTTAATACTTCTCATGGCACATATATATTCATATATTTACCATAATATGCTCAACCATTCCTTATGGGATGCAAATTGCCTTTTTTTTTTAAAAAAAGCTATTATTAATAATGCTGCTATGAATGTTTTATAGACAAGTTTTTATTGCTGTTCACCTCTATTTTGCCAGTTTGATGGTTGTACAATGGTATCTCAAAGTTGTTTTGATTTGTGTAATTATCAGAAAACGTTAACATTTTTCCAGGTGATTGATAATGAAAAGAAATCTTCCATTATTTAAAAATTTATTATGTATTTTTTCAGTCTTCCTCAAGTTTTTTTTAACGTTCGTTTTGACATTTTAAGTTTCCAAGTCTCTCCCTCCCTCCCTCCCTTCGTCCCCCCGAGCATTATATGTCATATATATAATACGCATTATAAATGGGATTCTCCTTACTTTGGAATCAAAGGGCCAGCACAGAAAGCTAAGGCGCATTTTTATTCCTTCCGTCTTGCCCTACACGTCCTCTGACGGTAAAGGCAGTGCAGTGACGGGACAATCCCAGCACGTCCAACAAACCCTAGGTTCACCCCCGGCTCCGTTCTCCCCGACGCGCCCCCGCCCGTAACAGCGGAGCCGAGCCCAGCGCCCCCAGCCAATCAAAGCTTCCCAGCGCCTTCTGGGTCTTCCCGAAGTTACGCGGCAGCATAGGTAACAATGTAACAGTTCTAAAGCCGTGCCCCGGCGGCTCGGGCCATTCACGGCGCCTCCGAGCGGCCCCTTTGGAGGTGTGGGGCGCTCTGGGGCTGGGGAACTTGGAGTGAAGGGTGAAAGGGGGGAGAAGAGCGCCGCGTGTAGAGAGGGGGAGCAACCTGTTGGGGTCACCCCCGTAAAGCGCCCAAGATTTGCTGAAACGTTTTCTTCTCGCAAACTTCACCAGCCCGCAGGGGGAATGAGCGCCAGCTGTGACCCCCTTCCCCGCCCGCGCGTTTGTGGGATGCAGGAAGCGATGCCGAAGCGCTTGGCCTCGTCTTCATGAGGACGACTTACGTCGTTAAAGCGCTTTAGGTTTTACGCCCTTAAGAAAAAAGCGGGGAATATCCCAAGAGGCTTTCAGCGGTCGGAGGGGCTGGGGGAGGGGCAGGGCCCGCGAGGGAAGGGCTGAGGGGGGAGGGGCGAAGGGTTTATAAGCGCCCGAGGCGCGGCCCGCGCCGCAGAAGGTGCGCTCGGGAGGCGGCTGCGGAGCTCCCTGGCCGGAGCAGCAAGCCTCCTCGCACGTGCAGCCGTCGATGGGGCGGGTCCTCCTGCTGCTCCGTTTGCCCCTGAGGCGGCGGATCATCGGCAGACGAGTCCGACTCATCGTCGTGCTGGTATGGCGGCCCGTTATGATCGTGCGATCACCGTCTTCTCACCCGACGGGCACCTTTTTCAAGTGGAGTACGCGCAAGAGGCGGTAAAGAAAGGCTCGACGGCGGTAAGTCGGCGGCTCCTGGCCGTGGCCGCCCCTGGCCGTGGCCGCCCTTGGCTTCCCGTGCCCTCCCACGCGACCTCCCAACTTTCCGGGACCCTCCCGGGGAACCGCGGCCCACCTGCCGAGAGCGCACGGGCCCTGCGAGGTCCTCCGCTGTGCGACGGCCTCCATCTCCTCACCCCGTGGGAGGCCCGGGCCTTCCTTGCATTTCGGCGTCACCCCGAGGAGCCCGAGGGCGGTGGAGGGGCGGGAATCCTTTCCCCCGGGGTAAGGAGTCCGATGGTGTCTCGCTCCGTCTGGGGCCTGAGCTCTCGGTCCACGTAGGGGTGGCGGCTCGTGCCTCGCCCAGGTGTGAAGGGCCGTGGCGGGGGCCCGGGAAAGAAAGCGCGCGTGTTCACGGGGGGTGAGTGGGTGAGGGCTGGCTTTGGATCCGGGCTGTGCCCGCGGACTAGAGGTAAAGGCTCTTAAACTTTCTTGGGGGTCTCAGTTATTAAAGCTAGTAAATAATCTTGTTAGATAACTATTGGTTAGAAAATTGAAGTTTGCATAATGTATGGATGTATACGTATGAACCGCTTTTGGGCCCCCACCACGGTTCTTCCAGTCCTGGAAGATAAGTGACCTTGGGCAAATCTCTACCTTTCCTGGGCCTCTCGCAAAAATTAAAGCGAACAAAAATCGTAACAATATAAGTACAAAAATTGTATGCTGTATAATGAAAATACGTACATCTTGAGCATCTGTAAGTGTAAAAATGCATGTGTACTTACACGCAGGTAATATGGGTGTGAATGTATGTGTATTACCTCATTTGATCCCACAACCCTGGGACATAGGTGAACTTGCCAGAATGATCTTGGGCAAATCTCTAAAACTTCCTGGGTATCTCAGTAATTAAAACTAGCAAATAATCATATAATTGCATGTGCAATGTAATTTTATATAATAGAGAGTAAAGAGTTTATATATGTGTGTGTATGCATATATACACGTATATATGTAGGTACGTACGAAGAATTTGGCCCCCACAGCAATCCTGGGTGATAGATAACCGCGCCAGGGAGACCTTGGGCAAACCTCCGAACTTGGCTGGATTTCTTAAGCTAGCACAATAATCCTGATTGTCCGATTCTCCATTACCTGTACGACGTAATTGAAAAGTAAAGCTCTAGCGGAGCCTGGCACCAAAGACCCGAGGTTTTATATGAAAACCCATGTGCTCGTCAGAGCAGCTCTGGAGGATGAGAGCCATTCGTGGTCCCTCTCCTTACAGACCGGGAAGCGTGGCGGGCGGGCGGGGTTCAGGGGTTTTACGAGCCGGGCTTTCACAGCTCGGGAGTAGAATTTGAATTCGGGTCCTCCCCTCCTCGGTGCCGCCGTATTTTGGTTGGATTGGATCGGTTCTGAACTTCCTACCTCGTGCTGAAAGGGCAGGCTCTGCAGCGCCCCTCCCCCCGTTACAGATGGAGGTGCTGGGTGCCGTAGGGGAGTCGGTGCTGGGGTTCAGGCTCCAGCTCCTCCTTTTGCCCCCGGCTTTCCGTGGGCCGGCTCCCCTCGTAGATTGGAGCTGGGAGGGACCTGAGAGGCCACGCCCTCATTTTACCAGATGAGGAAACTGAGGCCCCGAGAGAGCAAGCGAGTGCCCCGGCAGAGAGGTCGGTGCGGTGAGGGTGTGTGCAGATGAGGAGACGAAGCTTGCTCAGGCCTGGCGTAGGTAAGTGCCAGAGGGTGCGCAGGTTTAAGCTCGCCTCCTAATCGCGAGTACCAGGCTCGGGTCTATCCACTTGGGCCTCTTCACCGACCAAAACAAAATAAGGGGGAAAGCTCGAGTTTCACGCCTGTGGGGGAAACGGAAAACAAACACAGCCACGCCCTAGAAAACGCCTGCTTGATCCTAGTGTCCCTTCCACGGATTCTTTTCTTTTTTCATTGGGGGCTAAGCTGCTGTTTCACCTCTGTCCGTGACCGGGGTGGGGTTGGGGTTGGGGGGTAATTCAGTGAGTCAATCTGATGGTTGGTTTTATTGTAATCCCCCCCTCCCAAAAAGCCTTGTCTCCAAAGGTGATCACTGTGGGGCCTTGGTGAGGGCCAGTCTCCACAATGTCTGATGCTTTAGTTGTCTAAGCTATTAAATGGAGAAGTGTAATGACACGCCGTAAGTACTTATCCGGGCAATTGGGAGAAATCACAGTTTTAGAATTTAGATTCCCAAGTTTAGAATCACAATTGTAAAATGTCAAGTGTTATATGACTGACAAGACTTGTGTAGACCTTTGTAGAGGTATTCGTATCCTCCAGCTAGTGGCTGTGTACAAGTCTCTAGTCTGCTAGAGTGCTAGGTCTGAAGTCAGAAAGTTCTGGGTTTAAATCCTTCCTCTCATTTGTTAAATGATGGTTACACTTCGATGGTCACTTAGCCAGTATGTATTTCATAAAAAACCCCGGGTTGCATTCCATTGATGGAGAAATTTTCCACATGGGGATTCATCAAGTCGATAAAGTTAACAATCTTCCCCCCCCCCCCCATATTCATGTATTTGTGTACATAGATAAAATTTTATCAATGGCAAAAGAGATAAAATATTTTATAATTTTACCCCATAGTCTAGTACTAGATGGCTATACAAAAAAGTAAAAAAGACTGAGGATGTTTGTGGTGCCTCTCTGTGATATAAAAGCACTGTTTTTTATAATTAGTAGGCAGTATATGGGTTGGTCGCACATTACTGATGGGGGAATTGAAGCTTAGATAGATAGGCTCACTCTTTCCCCAAGGTCTTAAATTAAATCAAAGGGCCAGAACTTGAGCTTCGTTCACTATTTAGAAAAATCAAAGCTGAAAGGGTTATTTCCATTAGGTTATGGGCCCAAATGCTATAAGGAAAGTGTAGTGTAAGGCAAATTGAGATTCCTGCAATGCAACATGGATTATATTTATATAATGATATAATTGAAATAATACCCAACAATACATTTACAGAAATTAAGAATAAGCCTCAGTTAAGAATGCGTTTCACAATTTATTTTCTTTATGCCTCATGTCTTCATTTTAAAAAGAACCAGAATCTTGCTTTTTTTTTTCTTTAATCACATTAGGTTTTGCTTCAATTTAGGTTCTGTTTGGATTTTTTTAGTGCAAATTTTGGAAATCCACTTTCTACCAAATACATTATTATGAATCTTTCAAGCACACAGCTAATAGCATGACTTTAAAGAGATTTAATGGGACCTCACCATTGGTGACCGTTTTGTAATGGTAAAGAATAGAACTCTCAGAATCTTTTGGCCCAAAAAACAGGTGGTTGTCATATAATATGGAAGAGAGAAAAGGCTTGAAATCCAGCCGTAGACACTTAGCTTTGTGACCCTGGGCAACTCACTTAACCCTGTTTACCTCAGTTTAGTAATCTATAAAATGAACTAGAGAAGATATGGCATTCCACTCCAGGATCTTTGCCAAGAAATCCCCAAATTGGGGATCACATATGACTGAAATGAATGAACAACAACTACATACAGCTTTGAGTCCCATGATATCACCTACTTGGCACTTTATATAATATTCAGCATAATACTTGCCATTGCAAAGCATTATGTAAATTTGAACATTATCCTTTGGTTTAGTGACTTTAACCTTCTATGTCATTCTTCAAGCTTTTTGCTACTTATATCTGAATGGCCTTGGGGCAAGTTACTTTCCTCATCTGTAGAATACGAAGTTTGGACTAATTGACCTCTCTATCACTCTCTGATTCCTCTTCCTGTGATGCTTAATGCACCGTAAGTGCTCAACAGTTGATGTATTTGCAGTATTGGCTATGTCAAGTTATAACCACACACTAGACTTACTAAAATTAAAAGTATACAAATTCGTATCAGCTGAATATCTGCTAAGGTTGCATTTTCCCAATCTTTTTGCTCTATGCCTATACAAGCCAAGGAATAAAAAAGGACCAGGTTTTTTTCTTCTTTTTTTCCTTGGGTACTTATATATTATGGAATTCCAGAACTTCCTCTTCCTTCTCCCTACTTCCGTCTTTTTTTCCCTTCCCTCATTCTCTGTGAGAGAGATGTATATTTTTATGTGTGTGCACATATGTACATGTTTTATGTATGTAAATATTTCATAGGCATATGTAAAATTTCAGAAGTCTGTGGAACAGCTAATTGTTATTCACTCATTTTTCTTCCCTTTTCTTACCTGGGTAAATCATGGTAAAAAGATTTAATTAATTCACTTTCACTAAGTATTTCATGTGCAAAGTGCTGAAAAAAATAACACTTGGAAGAAAAATGAGGTTGTTTTTTTCAAGTCATCCTATAATATTTTTAAATTAAATAGCACTCCAAAGTTTTACTTCTGTTTTATGAGTAATTTATTTTTTTTATAATGATAAGTTTAAGAAAAGTCTCCTGTGCCTTAAACCAAAAGGGGGCTATTTTGATAGAAATGTTTCCTAACCCCTCCCAGTATGGTAAATAGCATCTGGCTAGAAAATACTACCCAGGTTTCAGAGCTGAAAATCAAAGGAGTAATGGGAGAAGACTGAGGTGTAATAAGAAACCACTTTGGCTCATTTAAAATGTTTTAGAAATGCCATAGAACTGATGGATGGCTCCTTTGTAATGAGCTGTAAAAGGGTAAGGATATAAAAATACCTATATTGGGTATTTTTAAAGATACATTACAAGCTTGAGACAGTTTTATCTCAGTGGATTCTGAAATTACAATTTATGTCTTTGTATGGCATTATTCAGTATGTTTCTTTGAGGGTGCAATGACCTTTTTTACATAGTGTAAAGTTTATAATGACACTTGTTTAATAAGAATGCTGGAATAGTAGTATAGGAGGAGAAAAATAATTAGGATGAGCCAAGACTAGCCAAGCATAGACCAGGGTATGGATGAGATACTTGATTCCATTAATGTGGATACCAAATCTATCCATTTATGCTGATCATGGCTTCCTCTATGCCTTTTTGCATAAAATAGATGAGACATTTTTAGGTAAAAGGTGTTCCCTTAATTGCGGTTGAAAAAGAGATGGTAAGGTAAATATTTTTGGCCTTTGCTTCCTTCTTGTAAGTTAACTAACAATATGACTTGAAACAAGAGACCTGGCTTCTTTTTTCCTCAATTTCTTGTTCTCTAACACTTGTATAAAGATCTGGTAAAGCTGTGTGACTCTAGGCAAATTGCATACCCCTGTTTGCCTCAGTTTCCTCATATGTAAAATGAGCTGGGGAAGGAAATAACAAAACATTCCAGTATCTTTGCCAGGAGTTGGACACAACTGAAATGACTGAACAGCAGCTGGTTGGCATATTAAGTTTTAGCCAGGTGGTACTGGTTAACAATAACTGGTAGAGATATTAAGCTTTTTTTCCCAGAAGGAAATGACTCCTTTACAACATTTTTTATCAGATTTTCCTTTTTTTTTCTTCATCAGATCTCAGATATAGAGATGAAAGGGACCTTGGAAACTATTTAGTCATACCTCTTGGTTTTAAAATTGGGACAACTGAGAGACCTGAGTGACTGCCCCCAAGGTCACACAGGTTGAATCAGTGGTAGGATTTGAACTCACATGTAGAGTGGATAAGACACTGGATTTGGAGTCTAGTAGCCTGGATTCAAACCCTGCCCTCAACACTTGCTAGATTGTGTGCCTCTGGGCAAGTTAAAATTTTTCTAGGTCTATTTCCTCATCTGTAAAATGAGAGGATTGAGTAAATGGCTTCCCAGAACATCTTCTAGCTCCAAATCTGTTATCCTCTTTATATGGCTTGTAATGTATGTAGCCACTAAGTGCTACTTCAGAGTCCTTGGTATATCTTTCTTTAGCAATCTCTTTACTGTTGAGTTTCATTCTAACCATCTATACCATCCAGTCTGGGTCCTGCTTTCTGTTTACCTTTAGCTCCCAGATTTTCTTGCTCTCTTCTTAAGATACTATTACCATTCAGCTTCCAGTCTTCCTCTGCCTAAAATCCTACCTTCATATTTGGGGACTTCAACATCCATGTTGATATGGGAGCACTTTTATATGGTTGTTAATTGCTTGACTTCTCTAGAGGACTGCCTGTTCATAGCCTTTGACCATTTATTTATCTGTTGAGAAATGGTTCTTATTCTTATGTGGGGCATCTTAGAAGTCATCAGTAGGTTAAAACTGCTTAAAAAAAGACAGAAGTCATTAATAGCATAAAACTGCACTAAGACACTTGGGGACACCCCCGACACCCTGTACATTTGAATTAATTTCCTTTAAATTTTCTATGTAAAAATTCCCCACAAAACTTGGATATCAAATTTTTATCAAGAAAAAATGTCCTGCAAAGATTTTTCCCAGTTAATAATTCTCTTCTCACTTTTAACTGCATCAGTTTTGTTTGTGCAATAGTTTTTTTATTTTATATAATCAAAACTGTCCATTTTTTTCTGTTCTCAATTCTTGTTTGCTCAAAAACTCTTCTATCCAGAGTTGTTTGCAAAAGGCATTTCTTTCCTTGCTTATTTAATTAATGATGAGATTTTTACATGTAGGTAGTTTTGTCCATTTGGGGTTGATTTTGGTGTGTAGTCTGAGATACTGGTCTAAACCTGAGAGCTACCAGGCTGCTTTTTGTTAAATAGTGAATCCTTGCTCCAATAATTGGGGGTCTTTGAATTTATTGAACATTGAACTCATATGCTAACCTCTTCTATAGATCAGCTTTTGTATTTTTTAACCAGAAATAAATCACTTTTATGATGACTGTTTTGTTCTACAGTTTGAGATAGGGTATTGCTAGCTCCCCCTTCTTTTTTTTTTTTTCCCTTCATTATTTCCCTTGAGATCTGTGACCTTTTTTTTCCTCCAGATTAATTTTTTAACTTTGTTTTTCAGGCTCTATAAAATAGTCCTTTTGTTGTTTGGCATAGAATTGAGTATGTAAACTAATTTAGGTAATGTTATCATTATTCTCCTGGAACACCCCAAAACATGGACATTTAAATAGACCTTTAAGTATTGTCTTTATTTCTGTAAAGAGTAGTTTGTGGATGTATTCCTCCAATTCCTGTGTGTGTCTTGGTAGCGTCTTGGCAAATGTTTATACGTTCTATTGTTTTGAATAGAGTTTCTTTCTCTTCCTGCTAAGCTTTGTTGGTAATATAAAAGAAGGCTGATGATTTGTATGGGTTTATGTTATGCCCTGCTACTTCAGTTTTTTTTAGTTGACTCTCTAAGGTATTCTAAGTAAAGCACTATGTCATCTACAAAAAAAAAAACTTGGTTTTGTTTTCTCTTTTATTCTTCCTTCAATTTCTTGTTCTTGTCTTATTGCTATAGGAGGCATTTTGTATAGCTCCCACAAAATCATTGTGATAATATAATGGACGCCTTTACATATTATTAGAAGGGCCTCAAACATTTCTCCATTATATATAATACTTGCTCTTAGTTTTAAATAGTTGCTGTTTATCATATTAAGGAAAGGTTCATTTATTCCAGCACTCAGCACAATCCCTGGCACAAAGTTTTGTGTTCGTCCTCCGTTGCCAAAGAAGACATGCCATCAGAGAAATGATGACATGACTTGCAGTTGACTTTGTTTTCAGTGAGGGAGGGCTGTGCAGGTCACCAGCCTCATGTTTTCTCCTGAGCCATCTGAATCCAGTGACCAGATACTCCCCAGGATGCACTGGGAGACCTTGGGCCCTTTAGACCACTCACTTAGGGTGAGGTAATGCCCATTCATTGAATAGGCCTGTTTAAAAAGTAGCCAGGGCATGGCCCCTTTAATGAGGCCAAGAAAAAGAAAGACATCAGGCTGGGAGGGAAACAGCAACAGTTACCATGGATAATCAGGGGCCCATTGGTGTCCCAGCTTCAGAGTGGAGTAGGTTTAAGGTTTTGGGAAAGGACAGGACACGACAGGGAAGGAAAAGAAGAGGAGGGGAGCCAATAAAACCCAAGTCACTTGGGCATCTTTTGGCCATCCAAATTGAGGAGAAGGAGGGGGGGGGGGGAGGCAGACAGGAGAGGAGGAGTTGAGTTACCCAGCCAGCTGCGTCTACTCACAGGATTATGTTTGTCCTTCTTTGCCAAAGAAGACATCATGGTCATTTGCGCTTGACTTTATTTTGAGTGAGGGAGGGCTGTGCAGGTCACCAGCCTCATTTCTCCTCCCCTGGCACAAAGTAGGCGTAGGCACTTTGTAAATGCTTATTGGATTGGAATGGATTATTGGATTGGATTCCTGTTTTTTCACTGAAGTATTAAAGTATATTTTGTCAAGGTATTTTTCAGCATCTGTTGATGTGATCATGTGGGGGTTTTTTCCGTTGTTGTTAGTAACATGATCTTCTTCCTTGAAAAATTGGTCTGCCAAACACTTTCACTATCAGAAAAGAACAATGAATTGAATACCTAAAAATACTATAAAAGCAACAAATCAGAAGTCCTAATGAAACACAAAAATAGAAATTCAACAAAGTCAAAGAAAAAAATTAAACTGCAGGACAAAAAAAGACGATTGATAAAACTAGGAAATTTTAAAAATAAGCTAACTATTCTGATTTTTAAAAGAGAAAAACCAAATTACCAGTATCAAAAATTGGAAAAGAATTCACAACAAATGAAGAGAAAATAAAGGGGAATTATTAGAAACTTTTTCCAACTCTATATGGCAATAGCTTGATAATTAAATGAAGTTGATGATTGTTTACAAAATTTTTAAATGTGAACATTAAATAGTATAAGAAATAGAGAATGTAAATAACCCTAAAAAAATAAATTGATCCAACTATAAATGAACTCCTCCTCTATTATCAAAAATAACCCAGGACCAGATGTATTTATGAAATAAATCTCTCAAACATTTAAAGAAAAATTAATCCTAACATTATCTATTTGCTAAAATAGAAAAAAGGATCCTACCAAACTTATTTTATGATATAAATAACATTTTGGTTGCTTTAAACCAGTGGGAAAGAAAATGGAGGGGAAAAAACATCCTCGAAAAATAGTCTCATGGGGCTCTGAAGTCCCTGACACCCTTTCAGGGTGTTTGCAAAGTCAAAACTATTTTCATAATACTAAGATATTATTTACCTTTTAAAATCCTCTTTCTTTTTCTAACTACGTACCTATGTAAGGCCAGATTTTCTTCTTATATTTTAACCAAAACAACATATCAAAGAGTTTAAATACAGAGGCTGATATGGAAATCCAGCTGTTTTCTACTAAACCAGACATCAGAAATATGCAAAAATATGTTAAACAATGCCAGTCTAATAATTTGTTTTTTAGTTTGTGGGAATATAGTTTTTAAAAGAAACAAGTATGTTACCATGAATGGGTTAGTGTTATTTTCAAGTGAATTAATAAATATTTTTAAAGATTTGTTACTTTTAGTTTCTAATACAGTAAATATTTATAGATATAACCCATATTGGTATCCTCATTAATTTTTAAGAGTGTAAAGGGGTCTTGAGACCAAAAAGTTAGAGAACTACTGATAGAGAGATCAATATTTCATATGAATATTGACCAAAATTTTTTAAGTAGATTTTTTTTAATTAACAAGAATTCATTTTCTTTTTCTCCTACTTTCCCACTGGTGAAGGAAAATATGAAAAGAAAAATAAAACCCTTGTAACAAATATGTGTAGTCAAAACAAATTCCATGTCCAGAAATATGTTTCATTCTTAATATTAAATTTATCACCTCTAGGTCAGGAGGTGAATAGGCAAACTGAGTTTGTAATAAACATGCCAAAAGCAGTTCCAGTATTCCTTGAATTACCAGTATTACTTTGATACATAAGAGGAATAGAAAAAAGTAGCTTCATCTTACCCATTCCTCCAGTCAGTGATTATTAGCATTGATCGACATATTGAACAGGAAATGTCTAGAATTGGGATTGCTATGGTAAAATTGCTGAGCTTAGAAGTTAGCGAATAGATATGAGAACTATTGCCAACAAATTTAGTGTCATCAGGTAAGCTGAAGGTTAAAAAGTTGAATTGTTTCAGGATCATGATGTATCTGTTCAAAAAGGAAGCAGTATCAACAGCACTAGACAGTGATTTATTTGTGCTGGCTGAAATAATTGAATTGGTCTTCTTATCCTAGGCCTTTACAAATCTATTTAGTGCTTTGCACTTGTACCTTCAGTAAGTTGATCATGTGAAAGAGCTTTTTTTTTTTTTTTAATAAACACATTTTGTTTTTGTTTTGAGAAGCAGTCTGAGTGAAATGACTTGTCCAGGGTCACACAGCTAGTAGGTGTCTGAGGCTGAATTTGTAATCAGTTCCTTCTGACTCCAGGGCCAGTGCTCTATTCAATAGCTGCCCCTCAGGTAAAATACATTTTTTAAAATGTATAATATACCAATAATTCTTGGACTAAATGCTTTTCATTTAATAGAGAATATTTCACGAGAAGTTGGCTCCCAAGTTGAAGTTACTGTGAAATGTAACACTGTCATGATTTTGATTAGTGAGTAAGAATTAGCTTCCTCAGTTAATTGTAATGATGTGAATGAACAATTTAAGTCCATAATGCCTGGTGAGCTATGTGTCTCATTTTGTAGGACAGGAAGAGAAAACAATCTAGTTGGGTCCTTTTGAGTTAGCTTATTACCCAGTTAAAGTGAAAGATCACAAAAAATTGTACACCTTTGATCAGCACTGGGGTAAAAATTTGACATTTTGCATCTCATTTTTAAAGTTTGTATTTTTGAGGTAAATTTTTTTAGTTTTTTAAAATCGAGCTGTTTACAAATAAAAATAATGTCCTTTTACAACCAAGTATTCAACAAATGTTCCCTGGGTGCACGCTGCAATGAAATGTGACTCATATACTTGGGACTGTACTTCTTTCTAAACTATACAGAACACTGTGGAAGTATGAGTTATCATTATCATCACAAGAATTCCAGAGATAGATGGAAAGCCCCTTGTTGGTCCTCTCATCAAAACCAAACTAGCATCTCTTCTGCAATATCATTGACAAATAGTCTCCACTTGGAAACCTTCAAGGCTGGATAACAGGCACCTTTCCAAAGTAGTCTACTCTGTTTTGAGGAGAGTTTTTGGTTCTATCTACCAGAAATCTGTCTTTCTTTAACTTCGTCCTTATCTTACATTCTGGGGTCAAGTGGAACAAACTCTACTCTCATATTGTATGCCTTCAGATATCTCAAAGATAGCTCTTTCACCCCCCAAGTCTGTTCTCCAGGTTACAGATAGCTTAGTGAAGTTCCTGCCTGGCTTGTCCTCTCCCTTTGCTGCTGATAGATTGTGGACAGGCTCAAATAGTTCTTAGAAAGGAAGGGGGGATATCCCAAGAACAGAGTACCATGGAGGGGGGGACTAGGATCTCCTGGGCTGAATTTCAGTGACCCCTAAACATAAACTAAGAGAACAGCTTACCCACCCTTTGTGAGGTATCCCCAGACAGCTACTCTAAGGGGAGGGTTTGAGAGAAGGAAGAATAAATTGGGAGTTTAAGGGCACTGGCCCTGGGGTAGACTGTAGGAAAGGAAAAATAGAAAGGGGGGAAGACTGTGGAAGCTAAACTGCTTCTCTCTTAAGTCTCCCTGGAAGGGAGGTATATATTTGGAAATGAATATGATATAAAAGAAAAACAGTCATTAATAAAACTTGTATTTAAGAAGCACTTCCTTCTTGACTTTGTAGACTCTGGGTGCAAGAATTAGCAGACTGCTCAGTGAGAATCCCCATCATGTGAGTCAAGACTCAGCCATGTGTGGAAGGGGTACTGAGTGTACTGAGTTTGGAATCAGGATCTGGTTTCAAATCCTCCCTGTTACCTCTTGTGGCCTCAGCTTCCTCATTGTTGAAAATGAAGAATTTGGATTAATAATTTGTATTTAATTTGTTTTTATTCTGAACTTAGCAAACACCAAATTAGAGGACTGCATGTGAAACTATAGATTTCTGTCATAAACAACTTACTTTTCTTTTTTTTTTAAGAATGTACCTCCAATTATTTCCCTAAAATGAAGTTTTATATGACCATGCCACTCTAGCTCTTTAATTTTTATTGACTGACTTCCTTACACAATCAATTTCAGTGACTCCCTGTTGTCTTTAGGATCAAAGTAGCCCCTTCACCCCCTGGCCCCAATCTACCCTTTCAACTTTTCATATAGCCTGCCCTTCTAGCAGCCTGTAGTACAGTTAGACTGGCTACCTTGTTCTTCGCATAGAGCTCTCCATTCCCATGCCTGAAATGTATTCTCTGCTCACTTTTACCTATTAGAATTCTTTACTTTCTTCAAAACTCAATTCATCTGCCACCTTTGCTACATGAATATAGCCTTTCCTGATCCCCTAGATGCTAATGCCCTCCCTTACACAAATTAGCTTGTATTCATTTTATATGTTCTTATGCATGTATATTCTCCCACTCATCCCCAGTAGAATATAATTGACTTCAGGGGCACGGCCTGTTTTTTTCTTGTATTTATTTTCCCACTAACTAGCACAGTACCTACTTTTGATTGAATGATAGTCCTATAGGATGGTGATATCAAACTCTAATAGAAATGGGGGCCACTGAATCAGGATCCTTGTGGACCACATATTGACTTAGAAAACACATGTTCTTATTTATATATATTTTTTGTAAATATTTATTTTGTTAAGTATTTCCCAGTGACATTTTAATCTAGTTTGTGCTGCACTCAGGAATGTTGTAGGCTGCTTGTTTGACTCTGAAGTAGGGACTTCTACCTATCCTAGAAACGTAATTGCCAGTAGCATTCATTCTTACAGCATTTAAAGATTTGCAGATCAATTTCCCAAATATCTCATTCAGGCATTACAATAACCTTGGCCATCAGTTGCTGTCATCCCCATTTTATAAAATGATGAGGAAATTGAGGTAGATAAAAGTTAAGTGACTTGCTCAGGGTCATACTGAAGCCAGATTTGAGATCTGTTTTCCTGACTCCAGGCCATGTTCTATTCATTGTGCCACGGAACTGCTTCTGAACATAGAGAATTTACTCCTTTTTTTTCTTTGTGGCAGAGTGGGTAGAGTGCAGACTTGAATCAGGAAAACCCAAGGTCACATCCTGCCTTGGGTGCTTAGTAAGCCATATGACACATTAGCAGCCCCTGTTTCACAATGGCATGAGGATCCTTTTTGGATTTCTAATTAAAAACATATTTGTCATCTCTTTCTCACCTGTTTGCTTAGTACTTTTTAATTTTGTTGTGCTCATCTGTTTTCTCCTTTACATTCACCCTCCATATCAGTGGATGTGAAAAAACTAAATCCATTATTTTATTCCTCCATTTATGATAACGAGCATATTTGCATGATGATGTCCTCTGACATCTCCCATTTATAAACAATATGGTCTTTCCAACTAAACTGCCTTCAGCATTTAGTTTGAGAAAGCAGGCAGTTATTTGCATCAGATTAGGCATATTTGAACATCAGATGTCCCATGCTTACTTTAATGTCTCTTTTACACACTCATCAAAAGCTATTAGTGCCAAATCCTCAGTGTCCAAGGCAGGATGTAAGGGATTAACAGCCAGTTGATATCCCTTCTCAACAAATAGATCCACTAATAAGAGAACTGGTCAAGACACAAGGTCAAGAGACTTGAGAAAGAATGGAAACCAAGGCAGGGAGAAAGCAGGGCAACCAGCAATAGAACCAGAGTGGAAAACCAGCAATTCAGTCAAGGTGTAGTAAAAAAAAAAAAAAAATGCTGATTATCAGAATTCTATCAAGAATTCTATCTAGAGCTTTCTTTTGGAAAGGTTCCATGCTTCTCCCATGGCTGCCTTTCTTTGTTTAATCCTGAAAGACACAACTCATGGGGAAAGGGTAATTTAGACCTAACTATAGATGTTTAGGAAAAGCAACAGAAAAAAGGATATCAGGCCCAGCAGCAGAGCACGTTTTGTCATCCTTGGCTTCACTCATTAAAGTACTTGCCTAAATATACATAAAAATTTTCCTTAAGTGAATAATTATAAATGCTGTGTTTATTATTAGAACTACTAACCTTCTTTGTCTTTATGTGACTTAGGTTGGCATTCGAGGCACTGATATAGTTGTGTTGGGAGTAGAAAAAAAATCTGTTGCTAAACTTCAAGATGAAAGAACCGTAAGGAAGATCTGTGCCCTCGATGACCACGTCTGCATGGCTTTTGCAGGTATTTATGGGCCAAGCTTGAATAGATGTACACAGGTATAGCTTACTCAAAGAATTTGCAGTAGCAAAGCCACTATTGTGGAATTGCATTTGATGATCTCACCTACATGGCTCCATTATCTGGACAGGGGCTACATGGGCATATTATTATAGATAATTCAAACTCTTCATTTGAACCCGTTAGTTTTTTCAGGTATTTATGGGCCAAGATTAGAGATATAAGAGGATAGTTGGTCAGTGCAATTTGCAATGGCAAAGTCACAGTTGTAGAATTGGTTTTAGTTTTCTGCATGGAAAATTTACCCTGTCATCATGGTTGAATAATAATAGCTAATTTTATTTTATCTTCACAACAACCAAAGGAGGTAGGTAAGGATAATGTGGTCTGGTGGAAAGAGTGCCTTGTAGTCAGAACACCTTGGTTTGAGTTCTACTTCTGCCACTTATCACTGTGAGATAATAAGGCGATTCATATAGCTTCTTGAGCCTCAGTTTCCTCCTCTATGAAATGGGAACCACCATATTTGCCCAGCCTATCCTCACAGGGTATGCTTGTTGGGAACAGATAGAATAATCGATAGAAAAGCCCTTTATAATCTGTTATGCAAGCATGAGGCATTTTTAGTATGCATATATGTGATATCTGGGTTGATTTTCCTGTTGGTACAGCAAGGTTCCTTCCCAACGTTTTTGGGTCATGGATCTTTGTTGAAACCTATAGGTGTCTCCTTTCAGAACTATGTTGTTGTTCTTTTGTGTCTGACTGTTTGACCCCATGGACCCTATTGTCCATGGGTTTTTCTTGACAGAAATACTGGAGTTGTTTACCATTTCCTTCTCCAGTGTGGATTAAGGCAAACAGGTTAAGTGAGTTGCACACAACTAATAGGTGAGTCTAGATTTGAATTTCCTGATTCCAGGCCCAGAGTTCTATCTACTGAGCTACATAGCTGCCTCCTCAGAATATTGCTTGTATATACAGAGTATTTTCAAAACAAAAACATAGTATTACAAAAGAAATCAATTATATTGAAATACATTTATAAAAAATATTCAAGTTCACAAACCCAAAGAAAAGAACTCTCTCACTTTATGGGAAAGATCAGGAAATCCAGGATGGTCTACCTATGGAAATCAGAGGAAAATACAGAGCAATTTTGGAAACTTGTAAAAATATAAATAACTTTAGAATGTACAGAATTGGTTAATTTCTATTCAGCTTTAGCACCTGCTGGATTTAGAGTACTGTGCTAGGTGCTGGGAGAAAAGCAAATTTTAGACTAGACAGTCAGTCTGGAAGGAAAAACTGATTTCTCTGGTTCTAAATAGATCCTCTAAAAACAGATAAACCCTAACAAGTTTACATATTCTTTGAAAATGAAATCTGCCTTGAAGTTGTCATTCTCTCACTTTAATAAATTAATAGGAACCATTACATTGCAGTTACTGTGTGCTAAGCACTTTACAGTTATTTCATTTGATTCTCACAAGAACCCTGGGAGGTAGATGCTGTTATATTCCATGTCTGACAGATGATCAAACTGAGGCAAACAAAGGTGAAGTGACTTGCCCTGGGTCACCCAGCTCATAAGTGTCTGAGGCCAGTTTTGAACTCAGGAATTCCATCTTGGCACTCTTATCTGATATGCCACATAGCTGCCCCCCCCCCCCCCCACTAATAACTAAAAAACTCTGATTCCCTCTTCTCTACTGTCACTTAAAATACAAGCTCATTTACTAGTATTTAAGGTTCTAGTAGTAACCTGTTTCCAAAGTTCCAAAACGTTCTAGTCTTATTGCACTCTAATTCTCCTTCACATACTATAAATTCTGGACAGATGGACTGCTAGCTGTTGGTCACATTTTAACATGACATCTACCTTTGTTTATTTGGCCAGGCCTCCTACACCTGTGATAGATATTCTTTAAGAGTCCTTCATGACTCAGTTTAGGTGCTATCTCTCCTTTGCTCACATTGCATCCTCCCCTGTGTAATACTTTGAGTGTGTACATCTTATCCCCTAATTAGTGCTGAGTTCCTTGAAGAGAAGAAATTCGTCATTATTTTTATCTTTATTATCCCTTGGACCTCCCATAGTACCTTGTATATAGGATGCATTTAGGAAAGACTTGTTGAAGACTTTTCAATTAAAAGCTTAGGTTTGTTTTGGTAAATTTGGGGGGTATTTTTTTTTTGTTTTCCTCACTCAAAATATGTAATATACTGAAAATGTTTCTTTTTTCTTAAACATATTGCTCAAAAATATGTATTTATTCTCTTTTACTCCATACATAACATTCTGTCTGCCAATTAAAAAATAGGCAGATGGAATATTTTTTACTTTTCCGGTCATTTTTTAAATCAAATTGAGATCTTAATATAGTGAGAAATGCTAAAATGTTTTTTTTCTTCTCTCAGTAACTAAATCAGTCTCTCTTAGCACAGTAGTCAGTTAGCTATAGTCATTAATTCTGAGGTCTTTTGCATTCTTGATACAGTTCTATAAATGATGTTTAATGTGACCAGGAAAAATGCATGCATGATAAATCATAGTGTGCTGAAAGTTGCAAGGGATCTTGTCAACGCTCCATTTTATAAATTAAGATCTGAAGAGATTAAGGGACTTACTTGAGGTTAAAGTATAAATATGACTCCATAGGTACATTTAGGTTAGCTTGGGTGCCATCCAATTTATTTATAGTATTCTACATTTTTCACTTTTTATCAAATTATGTGATTTTCAGAATTGAAGTTATTTAAATTTTACATTTTTCAGTTAAACTGCTTCTTAATGAATCTTTTTATTAAATTCTTTATTAATAGTTTAGTTTTGTCATTGAAGCCAGAGCAGTTGTTTGTGGAAAAGTAATATCAGAAGCACAGTGGAGCTAGTTGGACTAAACTTTTTATAAAATGCCATGATTAGCTGTTCTAAATGAGCACTTACTACTTATGTTTAATTATGAGGCTGCAGAAGAACATACAGAAAACATTAGTTAGGCAGCAATTTCAAATCCCTGGGTGAATGTAGCATTAGAAATCAGTGTTTAGAGTTTTCCAAAAAGAGTAAACACAGTGAAAAGAATACAAGGCCCAGCAAATAAATGTTTGAGTAAGTTCTCATGCCAGTGTGCCTTCTTCTGAATCAGTAGTATGTATCACAAAGCTAGTCTCTCTTCCATTTTCCCCAAGCGAATGTGATCTTAGTCTTTATTAGTCAGTATATGATAATCCTAAACAAATTCTGTCCTCTTCAGACCACATCTGGGGCAGGAGTTGTGTCATATGAGAGACAGTCAAAGGAGATATGGGGTTGTTCATAAAGTTAGAGAGGACCTGGACCTGGTAGTTGTCTTCAGATGTTGGCTTGTCTGTGTTGAGGAGCAATTAGATGTATTCTTTGTGAATTTGGAGGGCAGAATAGGGACAAGGACCACTGGGTGGGATCAGCAGGGTGAGACCAAGAAGTTCCTAAAAATGTTAGTGCTGTCCAAAAGTAGAAGTGGCTGCTTTAGAATATGATAGTGAGTTCTCCAACAATGAAGGTAAGAGTACTTATGTACCAGCTACTATGTGCCCCTTGTAAATCTTTATTATTTGTGTAGATCTTAGTAGAACAAATCTTTACAAATATTAAGATCTTTATAAAAATATCTATGCATTCTCACAACCTTTGGAGGTAAGTGCTGTTATCACCATTTTACAGCTGAGGATGCTGAGGCAGACGGAAGTTAAGTGACTTGCCCAGGATCACACAGCTAGTAAATGGCTGAGGTTGGATTTGAACCCAGATCTTTTTGGCTCCTGGCCCAGTGCTCTATCTACTGTACCAAATAACCACCAAAGCTAGAAGATCGAAAAGTATTCCTCTAAATGAATGGTAGGGGGCTTGAGCTAGGTAACTGATACTCTAAGTTTTAAGATTCTGTCATTTTTAAATCTATAGAATTAAAGCACAATTTTTAAAAAGTGGTTCTACTGATAGTTATTGATGGTTGATAATGAGAGGTATAAATGGCATAGAAATACTGGTACATGAGCTGACTTAGATTTAACCCAGCTTTCTGGGGTTTTACTCCTCTCCCCAATTTTTATGCCCCCACTGCCGTCTGTTGTTTGATGACACTACACTACTCATCATCTTTTATCATCCTCCATAATATTTTGCACATGAGCTTCCTCTCCAAACCAATCTTGTCTTAGGCCACTATTTTTATGCTCTTGGCCAACTACATGTTGAGGTCATTTCTAGTGCAGATAACAGGTTATTTTAGCCCTTTTTCTATTTCTATAACTTAGGAGGTTCAAATCGTTGTTCTTGCCCTGTTGACCAGCAATAAACATATTTCTCAAGATCAGAATTTTCTTCCTGACTGGTGAACAAGAGAACATATGGAAGGAAGTAGAAGTAAAGAATAGGAGAAAACAATATTATTAAAGAGAAGGAGTGAGATTTTAGGAATATTGAGAAGGTAGAATAGTGTTGGTCACGTGCTATGAAAAAAATGTCTAAAATGTGTGGGCTTCCTGGAAAAGTTAATTGATATAGAAGAATACTGGACTAGTCGTTGATGTTTCAGTGATACTATGTTGGGAGTGTTGCAAGAATTATGTGAGAGAAAAAAATTTTTAATCTTTTGGAGGGCTGTAAAAGGAAAGTAGTTTCTTTGCTTTGCTTTACAGTGTTTCTCATTTAATCTAGGAGCAAATGTGATAAATCTCAGGTATATTCATGTAGAGGAGAAAATCAGTCAATGAGAATCAGTTTGAAGAATCAGATGCAATGGAAAAAATGTGTCTTCAGAATATATTAGAGTTCTGCTTCTGATCCTTATTAACTGTGTGTTAGTTGGACAATTAGAGATCTAGCAATATATTTCCATGCCTGTCTTTCCACAGCCTTTTTAACATTCAAATTGTCATCTTTGCCTGTATGTAGGGATGAATCCAAAGGGTTGTTTTAATTTTTTTGCCAGTATTATTAGTGATTTATTGTATGCTTTCAAATAGTCATTTAGAGTCTGTAATTATTTTTTTAAATTTCTATTACATAATGGCTCAGTATTATGTACTTTTGTCAATTCTATATATATCTTGAACATTAGGACTTTACTAGTGATGTTTGGTGTACCTATATTTCTACTCTCCAATTTTTTTGTACCTTCATTGATTTTATTCATGAAAAAACTTTTTAATTTTATATAATTGCAATTATCCACCAATAGTACTATTTTCTAGCAATGAGACTTAGAAGGAATGTGTAAACCCCACCTTCCTAGCAGTCTTTAAAAATAAGTACACTTTTTACCAAGGCTGACAAAATGATTTCCTTAAAAATGACACCACTTTTAATGATATATTGGGTATTTTGCAGGCCTAACCGCTGATGCTAGAATAGTAATTAATCAAGCCCGTGTGGAGTGCCAAAGCCATAAACTGACTGTGGAGGATCCGGTCACTGTAGAATATATAACACGTTTCATAGCAACATTAAAGCAGGTAAGCGCCTGTCTTTTTATCAGTTTTCTATCACATTCTTTCATGAATAGTCCCAGATTACCTTTCCTAATTGATAATAACAGTAATAATAACTAGTGGAGTGTAGGGTATGTTCAAGGAGGACCAGTACCTTTTGTTGTGATGGCTGCCTAGCCCTTTCCAGGGCTCTTTTCCACCTTTGATGTCCACCTGTTCCACCTAACTCTCAGCTGTGGCCCCAAGAAGCTGCAGCATGCGCAGTGGCCACACCCTGGTTAACTGTTTCGGCAGATGGGCCAACCAGGTTGAGGGTAACCAAGGGTTCTCAAACCCATTGGTGAGTTGGGGGTGATATCTACCCCAAGCATGTGAAGACTTCCTCTGGTGGAATGGATGGATGAGAACAATCTGTTCCAACAGCCATGAAGGCAGACGAAGCAGGTGATGAGGAGTGCTTAGAGCTTGGTTAGACGCCAAGGTCGTCCACTGCATCCTGAGCCATCACCAGCAATCTTGACTCTGTCCTGCCACGGGACTATGATGACTGGGGAGGAGAGAGTGAGGCTGACGACTTTGGGTAGTTCTGCGTCACTTAAATGTAATTTATGCACAATTCAAAAGACATTACCCATACTATTTCACTATTATGCCTCAAAGTCCTGTGGCAACAGGCAAGTGATGAGGCAGCAGGTGTGGATACAGTGGGAGCTGTAGTCACAACCTTGCACACAGGTGGCCCAGACCATAGGGTCATTTCTCACTGGAAGCAGCAGTGGGACTTGGCAGTCCCTTGGGTGTCTGAGCAGCCTTTTAAGGATTGCACTGCTCACCTCCTAGTGTAAGGAAGGGAGCTCGAAAAGGCACCCAAAACATTATCTGCTTACCTAACCCTGGCCTGATTACTGCAGCAGGCAGGGAATCCCACTGTGCATTTGAAACACAAAAAATGTACAAAATGTATGAAAACATCTGCAAAGATCATTCCACTAACTGTTGGCACATGGAACATGCATAAGCTAATAGACAACACAAAATCAAGTAGACCTGAAAGAACTGCTTTTGTTTGCAAGAGAACTCAATAGGTATCTCATCCAAATAGCAGCCCTGAGTAAAACAGGGTTGGCAAATGAAGGCAAGCTTACTGAATTTGGAACTGGATACACCTTTTTCTGGTGTGGCCATAGTGAAAGGGAGCGCTAAAAAGCTGGCGTGGATTTTGCAATCAAAAATAATCTAGTCAGCAAGCTGGTATGCCTGCCAAAAGGAATGAATTACAGGCTCGTGACAATGCGATTGCCACTTGCAGGAGAACACCATGCCACTATCATCAGTGCCTATGTTCCCACCATGACAAACCTTTATGAAATTAAAGAAAAATTTTATGAAGACCTGGAGACCTTTATTTTCAATGTGCCAAAAGAGGACAGGTTTATAATTCTGGGTGACTTTAATGCTAGAGTAGTCTCAGACTACCAGACCTGGCAGGGAGTCCTAGGGAGGGATGGAGTTGTTAACAGCAACACCAATGGTCATTTACTGCTGAATACTTGTGTATAACATGACCTTCAGATCACCAACTCTGTGTTCTGTTTACCTAAACACAATAAAACTTCATGGATGCACCCTCGCAGCAAACATTGGCATCTAATAGACTATGTGATTGTAAGGAGAAGAGACAGACAAGATGTGAGAGTGACAAAGGCTATGTGTAGTGCAGAGTGCTGGACTGATCATAGACTTATCCTTTCCAAGCTAAATATTTGCATTCATCAAAAGCACTACCCTCAAGGCAAAATGACTACCCAAAGAATTAATGTCAACAAATTAGAGCTATTCTCTGAGTGTGAACAGTTTGTTGCTGACTTGGAGGGAAAGTTGAGCCAACACATAGTGGGCAAGAGTGGAACAGAAAAGGAGTGGGCAGGTTTCAGAGATTCAGTGTACAGCACTCCATTTGCTCATCTGGGTCAGAATACTCACAAAACACCAAGACTGGTTTGATGAAAATGGTGGGGAAATTGAGAAGCTGCTAAATGAAAAATGAGAACTCCACAGGATTTACCAGCAGGATAGTTCATCCACCTCTAAGAAGGCAGCATTTAATTCCATCAAAAGCAAAAGTACAAACAAAGCTTAGACAGATGCAGAATTTCTGGCTCAGTTAGAAGGCAGATGAAATTCAGTTTTATGCTGATAATAAAAATCCAAAGCACTTTAATGATTCCCCGAAAGCTATTTATGGACCAAAAACCTATGGTGTATCACAACCACTCAGTGTTGATGGAGCCACATTGATTAGTGATAAGGATATGATCCTAGAGAGATGGGCTGAACGCTTCCATAGTGTTCTCAATAGACCATCATCAATCAATGCTGAGGCCATTGACTGTTTACCTCAGGTTGAAGTCAATCCCTCCTTAGCTGAACTTCCCATTGAAGAAGAGGTTTTGAGGGCCATTAGGCTCCTTTCATGTGGCAAAGCATCTGGTGCTGATTCTATTTCAGCTGAGATTTACAAGGTAGGGGAACCATTGCTCATACAAAAACTGAAATTTTCTAGGTTATATGGCAAGAGGAGGTTATCCCCAGGAGTTCAAGGATGCCTCCATGGTTCATCTCTATAAAGGTAAAGTGAATAGATTATCCTGTGACAGTCACAGGGAGATCTCTCTCTTAGTCGTTGCTGGCAGAGTTCTTGCTAGAGTTCTTCTTAATAGGCTGATCCTTTACCTGGAAGATGGTCATATACCTGAAAGCCAGTGTGGCTTCAGAAAGGGCTGAGAAACAGTCAATATGGTATTTGCTGTCCGACAACTCCAGGAGAAATGCCAGGAGCAGAACAGAGAGGTCTGTACACAACATTTGTATATCTGATCAAGGCCTTTGACACGTGAGGGCTCATGGAAAACTATGTCAAAATTTGATTGCCCGGAGAAGTTCATCAGTATTGTACATCAATTTCATGATGGCATGTTTGCCTGGGTTCTGGATAATGGACAGTGCTCCCATGCCTTCTCAGTCACCAATGGAGTGAAACAGGGCTGTGTGGTTGCTCCCATGCTTTTTAGCATGATGTTTTTCGCCATGTTGACAAATGCTTTCAGTGAGGATGAATATGACATCAAGGTCAACTACCTCACTGATGGCAAGTTCTTCAATTTATAAAGGCTACAAGTCAAGACCAAAGTGGAGGGAATGTTAGTGCATGATTTTCTGTTTGCAGACGATTGTGCGCTCAGTGCAATCTCTGAAGCTGAGATGCAACAAAATATGAATCAGTTCTCTGCTGCCTGTACTAATTTTGGCCTAATAAATAACACCAAGAAAATGCAGGTCCTCCAGCAGCCACCACCACACCATCCATATGTGGAACCATCGATTACAGCAACTGGAGAAGTTTTGAATGCTGTGGATAAGTTCACTTACCTTGGTGTAGTATGCTTTCCAGGGATGTACATACTGACAATGAGGTTGATGCACACATTGACAGAGCTAACTCACTGTTTGAGAGGCTCCGAAAAAACATTTGGGAGAGAAGAGGTATTACACTGACTACCAAACTGAAGGTCTACAGAGCCATGGAAACATGAACAGTCTACCAGCGCCATGCCAAGAAACTGAATTGCTTTCATTTGAACTGTCTTAGGAAGATTCTGAGGATCACCTGGCAGGATAAGGTACCAGACACTGAAGTTATTGCTCGTGCTGAACTGCCAAGTATTCAAACTATGCTTCAGAGAGTGCAACTCTGATGGACTGGTCACATTATTCGAATGCAAAATGTATGCTTGCCAAAACGACTGTTTTATGGAGAACTTGTATGGGGCAGGCGATCACATGGTGGCCATAAGAAATGATACAAGGACATTCTCAAGGTCTCTCTAAAGAGCTTTGGATTTGACTGTGCACCATGGGAGACAGTGGCACAGGACCACTCAGCATGGTGTGTCCACATCAGAAAGGGTGCTGTGCTCTTTGAGCAAAGCAGAATTGAGAAAGCACAAAGTAAACGCAGGATGTGCCAATTCGGGGTATCCACCCCAAATATTCACACGGACTATCTGTGCCCAACAATCTGTGATAGAGCATTCCAAACTCGTATTGTTCTGACCAGCCACAGTTGAACACACTGAAATTTTACTCTATCATGATGATGTCATTTTGGTCCTCTTTGAAGATGAAAGCTAACAACAAATAATAACTAGCACCTTTCCTCATTAATAACAACAATAAATAGCACTTACATAGAACTTTAAGGTTTACAAAGTTCTTTACAAATATTAACTCATTTTATTCCCACAACACTGGAAGGTAGGTCCTGTTATTATATCCATTATATCCTCATTTTACAAATGAAGAAACTGAGGCAGGCAGATTAAGTGACTTGCCCAGGGTCCCACAACTAGGAAGTATCTGAGGTTGTATGTTGAACTCCATTATGAAACTTCTTAGACCTTTCTTCTAACTAGTTAATTCCAGGTTCCATGAAGGTAAGAACTCTCTCTAGTTTAGCTTTGAATTTACCCCTCTAACACCTAGAATAGTGCTGTATAGGAACTATTTGATAAATGATTGCTCAGTTGGATTAAACAGAATGTTTTACCAGTATTTTCAAGCCACCTGTTTGTCAGTACCATCTGCAAGTCCTATGAGCATCTGAATCTAAGCATGTCCAAATTGGAACTCTATTCCCCCACCCCTAACAAAATCATGACTTAATCTTCCCTTTTCTGTTCCCACTTTGATAGTCATTAGCCAGGTCCAGTATATTCTGCCTTTGCAGCATTTCTCTCTATTTACATCATCCTGCCTCTTAAGCTCGGGACCTCATCCTTCATCACTTGGACTCTACTGCATTATCTTCTCTCAGTCTTTCTCTTCTTCCTTCTATCCTGCACACAACCTCCAAAATAATCTTTGTAAGGCACAAATTTGAGCATGTTTACACCCTGGTACTCCCTATTTCCTCTAGTATATATAGACTTTTTTAGTCTGCTTTATAAAGCCCCATATAGTACTGAATTTAGAGTCAGAGGAACAGATTCTAAGCCACTATTGATTTATGGGACCTGTATGTAGAAGTCACCTCTTCTAGGCTAAGTCTTGATTTTCTCATCTTTAAAATGAGAAGATTGGCTTAGATGACCTGTAAGGTTCCTTCTGGCTTCAGTTCTGCTATGCTTTAATCTGGCTCCAATTACTCCCCTTTGTGTACTCTACATTCCAGCCAAACTGGAATGCCAGACTTATTTGCTGTTCTCCAAACTTGGCAATCTATATCCTGTTTCCATACTTTTTGTGCAGGCTGTCTGCTATGACTGGAATACAGCCCTTTCTCCCAATTGCCTATTGGATATTTCAAAACTGTATGTCCCAGACATATCTCCAACTCATCTTGTACAAAATCAGACTCTGTGAAATCATTCTTACCTATCTTTTTTTTTTTAATCAGCACCATCCTCTTCTAGTCTACCATGTTTTTAACGTAGGCATTACTTTCACTCCAGTTATCCAGTCATTCACTGGATCTTGATGTTTCTGTCTTCACAGTATCTTACATCTACCTCATTCTATATACTTTGATACTATCACTTTCTATAGGATGTCAATCACTTCTTTTAATTGATGTCCCTAAATTGTCTCAGCCCACTCCAACTCCTATACTGCTTCCAAAATGATTGTCCTTAAGTACAAATCTGTCTGTCACTTTTTTTCAATAAACTCTAATGGCTCATGATTGCCTCTAATATAAAATAGAAACTTCTTTGAGCTTTTAAAGTCCTTTATGGTCTTGCCCCAACCTATCTCTCTGTCCTCACTAGAGAGTCTTCCCTGCCCGAGGTACTCTATGATCCAGCCAAATTGGCCTTCTGTCTGTTCCTCAGGCACAGTACTCCATCTACCATCTCTGTGCTTGGCACTATCATCCCCCATACTGAGAAGAACTCCTTCTTCTCATAAAGTTGTCCCCTCTTCCTTAAAGACATTAACTCAAGTACTGCTTTCTGGTCAGTCAGAATGTGTTAGAGGCAATACTTGGACCTAGGTCTTTCTTGACTCCAAGATAGACCTCCTGATCCATTAGGCTATGCTCTTCCCTTAAGGTTTCAGCATCCAGTAGTCCTTGATGTCCACTATTTCCCATCCAAGTGCAAACCATGTTTAAATCTGCTTAGCTTCAGAAATTGGACAAGATCAAGTTTCTTCAGAGTGGTAGGACCATGGACAGTTGATAGAAATATGTTTTTGTTCAGTCATTTTAGTCGTGACCAACCCTTTGTGACCCCCTTTGGGGTTTTCTTAGCAAAAATCATGAAGTGATTTGCCATTTCCTCTTCTCCAGCAGTTCCATTTTGACTTGCCCAGAGTCACACAACTTGGAAGTATCTGAGGCTGGATTTAAACTCACATCTGCCTTACTCCAGGTCAAGTGTTCTAATCACACCACTGAACCACCAGCTGCCTCTTGATAGAAATGTAGAGGTGTATTAAGGAGAAGGCAGCAGTGGTTGCTTCTGTTGGCTTGTGTTTTTATAATTTGTATTTACAAAGTAACAGTTCAATCTTCTAGACATTTTGAAAACCAGCATCTAATTAAATTTCATTCCTTCTCACCTCACAGTGTTGTAAAGATATAGTGCATTATTACTTTTGAATTCTCTTAAGTCCCAAGAAGTTATGCAAGTTTTTAGAAAGGAGATGAGAAACTTTTTTGGAGGGGTTGGCATTGTCACTTGGGAAATGAAGATTTTTAAAGCAAGTCATGTTTATAAAACTTTTATTTTGTACATAGAGATATGCCACATATAACATAGAATGTAAGATGGAGAAAATAAAGATTAGTCCTTTCCCTTTGAGAGAATGCCTTTTACAATCTGTAACCTTAGGTAAATCAGTTAAATTCTTTGGACTTCAGTTTGCTCATCTGCAAAATGAGAAGGTTGGGCAGGATGTCTCCTGAGGTCCCTACTAGCTCTAAAATATGTGGTCGTGTATTATTAATAGACTCTAAGTGTTGAAGGAATTCCCAACGAAGGATGAGTCATTATGGTGTGGGGGAGTCAGGGAGTGTTTAGTTAGGAAAGTGGCAGAAGTCTTTCTGCATATGTATGACAGAAAAAAATAGTGACTATATAACTGGACTTGAAAGTATAGGATAAGAGGTTATTTTAAAACACGTAGGAGGAGCCTCAGTGCTGCAGAGAGAATTCACTTTGTTAGGAGCATTCGGGCTTAGGAGTCTACACTACAGGGGTGTTGCTAGACGCAGCTTCTACTGAGCTCATTATTCAGTTTTCAGTATGAACATTTGGCACCTCAGAAATAAGCAAATAATACAAATTGGGACTTGTCTTATTGCTTGTTTATTATTTATTGTTAAGAGAGGCAGCTGGGGGGTGCAGTGGAGAGAAAGTTGGACCCTGGAGTCAGGAAGACCTGAGTTTAAAACGAGCCTCAGATACTTAATATCTGTGTGATCTTGGGCAAGTCATGTAGTTGCTGTCTGCCTTATTTTTCTCAACTGTAAAATGAGGATAATAATAGCACCTACCTTCTTTGCAGGGTTTTTGTGAGAATCTGGTAAGATATATTTTAAAGTGCTTAACACAGTGCCCTAGCACATTGTAGGGACTGTGTAAATGCTAGTAGCTACTGTTATCATTGATTTCTAGACTTAGGAAAGTGATGGAGAAAATATGAAAAATGCAGATTAAAGGCATGTCATTACCTTTTTTTATATAGAGTCAGCTGTTCAAACACCAGCACATCCTCTGCTTAGCTACCATTGAGAATGTGGTTAGCTATTGAAAATGTAGTTTCTTAATTTTTGCATACAGCCAGAAAATTGCCTTCTATTAACAGTAGCTTACTAAAACTAACAATTATGAAAACTTTTTACCTCCAGAAATATACTCAGAGCAACGGACGCAGACCTTTTGGCATTTCTGCTTTAATTGTGGGTTTTGATGATGATGGTATCCCAAGGTTGTATCAGACCGACCCATCTGGTACTTATCATGCTTGGAAGGTATGCATTACTCTCTTTTATTTAGAAGTAGAGGGAATTCATTCCTCTGAAGTGTTTGCACGTTATCACTTTAGGATGCACAGCAAAGCTGTCTGTCATGTCAAAAATATCAGTCATGACATGAATGTTTCCAGAAGAAATGCCTGCTAGTCACTTATAACACTATGTACAGATGGCTAGAGAAGTCTCTTGATTTATTATAAACATGATGGTCTCCTGTCTTTTGATAAAGGGAGTGGAAAGTACAAGAAATGTTAAATGTTTATGGATGGAAAAAATAATCATGAAATTATTAAATATAGAACTTACTCTTTATAGAGAGGTAGACTGATATAAAAAGGAGAATGAAGACATTCCCAACAAAGGATGAGTCATTATGGTGTGGGGTAGTCAGGGAATGTTTAGTTAGGAAAGTGGCAGAAGTCTTTGTGCATATGTATGACAGAAAAAAATAGAGTGACTGTATAACTGGACTTGAAAGTATCAAGAGTCTTGAGTTCATGTCTCCTTGTTGACGTGTGCTAGCTGTGTGATAGTGGTCAAGTCACCCTCTCTCCAGATATTTCAGCTGTTGTTGTGATAAGTGCTCTTTGGAAACCTAGGAGAATATAAGCAATATATAAGCAATAAGATAATGTTATTAAAAATCTGAATTGTATTTTAGATGCTTGATTTTGTCATACTTTTAAAATTATTTATTAGAAATATTGGAATTTTTAAAGAAATCAGTTATACCTACTTGTAGCTTTTTATAGTTTAATTAAATTAATTTCCATAAAATGTCATAACTTGTATGTCAGGCTGCCCCTCATTTTGCCCCTCTGCCCACCCACCCCAGTCTCTTGACAGCTGACAGTGACTTCCAGTAAGGACAACCTGGATTCAAGGCCAGCTCTGTCATATAGTGGCTGTGTGAACCTTGTACTAGTTACTTAACCCCTTAGTTTGTCTTCCCTCCCTACCCCCTGGGGCAACTTTTTAGGACAATAAATTGCAGCAGAGGTCATGACTTGCTTTAGTAGAGACAGATACTTACTAGGAGTATCATACATGGAGAGAATCATAGGTCCATTTGTCCCCTCCCTCACCCCCAAAACACCGAGCATTCTAATTGCCCCTATTACCAATCTGCCCTCTCTTCTATCATCCCTCCCTTCCCTTGTCCCTATCTTCTCTTTTGTCCTGTAGGGCCAGGTAACTTTCTATACCCCATTACCTGTATTTCTTATTTCCTAGCAGCAAGAACAGTACTGGACAGTTGTTCCTAAAACTTTGAGTTCCAACTTCTCTTCATCCCTCCCTCTCTGCCCGTTCCCTTTGGGAAGGCGAGCAATTCAGTATAGGCCAAATCTGTGTAGTTTTGCAAATGACTTCCATAATAGTCATGTTGTGTAAGACTAACTGTATTTCCCTCCATTGCTTCTATTCTCTCTTTTGATCCTGTCCCTCCCCAAGAGTGTTGACTTCAAGTTGCTCCCTCCTCCCATTGCCCTCCCCTTCACCCCCACTTTCCTGTATTGTAAGATAGGTTTTCATACCAAAATGAGTGTGCACTTTATTCCTTCCTTGAGTCAAATATGGTGAGAGTAAACTTCATGTTTTTCTCTCACCTCCCCTCTTTTTCCCTCCACTAAAAAGTCTTTTGCTTGCCTCTTTTATGAGAGATAATTTGCCCCATTCCATTTCTTCCTTTCTCCTCCAAATATATTTCTCTCTCACTGTTTAATTTCATTTTTTTAAGATATGATCCCATCCTATTCAATTCACCCTGTGCTCTTTGTCTCTGTGTGTGTGTGTGTGTGTGTGTGTGTGTGTGTGTGTGTGTGTGTGTGTGTGTGTAATCCCACCAACTACCTAGATACTGAAAAGTTTCTTTCCATGTAGGAATGTAAACAGTTCAACTTTAGTAAGTCCCTTCTGACTTCTCTTTACTGTTTACCTTTTCATGCTTCTCTTCATTCTTGTGTTTGAAAGTCAGATTTTCTTTTCAGCTCTGCTCTTTTCATCAAGAATGCTTGAAAGTCCTCTATTTCATTGAAAGACCATTTTTTCCCCTGAAGTATTATACTCAGTTTTGCTGGGTAGGTGATTCTTGGTTTTAGTCCTAGTTCCTTTGACTTCTAGAATATCCTATTCCACACCCTTCTATCCCTTAATGTAGAAGCTGCTAGATCTTGTGTTATCCTGATGGTATTTCCACAATACTTGAATTGTTTCTTTCTAGCTGCTTGCAGTATTTTCTTCTTGACCAGGGAACTCTGGAATTTGGCCACAATATTGCTAGGAGTTTCTCTTTTTGGATCTCTTTCAGGAGGTGATCAGTGGATTCCTTGAATACTTATTTTGTCCTCTGGTTCTAGAATATCAGGGCAGTTTTCCTTGATAATTTCATGAAAGATGATGTCTAGGCTCTTTTTTTGATCATGGCTTTCAGGTAGGCCCATAATTTTTAAATTGTTTCTCCTGGATGTATTTTCCAGGTCAGTTGTTTTTCCAATGAGATATTTCATATTCTCTTCCATTTTTTCATTCTTTTGGTTTTGTTTTGTGATTTCTTGGTTTCTCATAAAGTCATTTGCCTCCATCTGTTCCATTCTAATTTTGAAAGAACTATTTTCTTCAGTGAGCTTTTGAACCTCCTTTTCCATTTGGCTAATTCTGCTTTTGAAAGCATTCTTCTCCTCATTGGCTTTTTGAGCCTCTTTTGCCAATTGAGTTAGCCTATTTTTCAAGGTGTTATTTTCTTCAGCATTTTTTTGGGTCTCCTTTAGCAGAGTGTTGACCTGCTTTTCCTGCTTTTCTTGCATCTCTCTCATTTCTCTTCCCAGTTTTTCCTCCACCTCTCTAACTTGATTTCCGAAATTCTTTTTGAGCTCTTCCATAGCCTGAGCCCATGGTATATTTATTTTGGATGTGTGGGATACAGAAGCCTTGACTTCTGTGTCTTTGCCTGATGGCAAGCATTGTTCTTCCTCATCAGAAAGGAAGGGAGGAAATATCTGTTCACCAAGAAAGTAACCTCCTATGGTCTTATTTTTTTTCCCTTTTCTGGGCATTTTCCCAGCCAGTGACTTGACTTCTGAGTGTCCTCTCCACACCCACCACGCCTCCAGTTCTGCCCAGCTAGTGCTTGGGGTCTGAGATTCAAATGCTGCTTCCCAGGCTCAGGGCTTTGGGCAGGGGCGGGGCTCCTATTCAGTGTGAGATTAAGTTCAGGTGCTCAGGTGGTGGCAGGGCTGCCACATGGGGCTCAGTTCCCTCAGGGGGTTTATGTGGAGACCTTCAACAATGGATCCAGGCTTCTGCCTGCTTTGGGAGCCCCTGTCTGCTGCTGCCTCCCGAGGGGGCCTGAGTTATGGGGACACCCTGCTCCCCTCTCAGGCGAGCCAGAAAGACTCTCTCACTGACCTTTAGTGCCCGTGGATGGAGGGACCTGCGCTGTGGCTGGAGATTCTGTCCCTGAAGCCTGCTCGGATCTGCTCCTCTTGGTGCCCTGCAGCCGAGACAGGGCTGGACTCAGCTCTGGGTCCGGTGTGCGATGGACCTTTCGCGTTGGTTGTTCAGGGCTCTCTGGAACAGAAATCTCCTCCACTCCGTTGTTGTGTGGCTTCTGCTGCTCCAGAATTTGTTGGGAGTTCTTCTTCACAGGTGTTTTATGGATTGTGGGTTTGGAGCTAGTATATGTGTATCTTTCTACTCCGCCATCTTGGCTCCTCCCCCTGTACCTTATATTTCTCTTGGCTCTCGTATATCAACTCTTCTATTAAGTTCAGATTTGTTTGTTTTTTTTAAAGTTCTAAAAGTCTGACAATTCATTAAATGTTCATTTCTTTTCATTCAGGATTATGTTTAGGTTTGTTGTATGATATTTTCAGCTGGAACCCCAGTTCTTTTGTGCTTTGATATATAATGTTCCAAGACCTGCAGTCTTCTAGTGTTGCTGCTGCTAGATTTTGTGCGATTCTAATTATGGTACCACCATATTTAAATTATTTTTTTCTTGTTGCTTGTAATATTTTATATTTGAGCTGGTGGTTTTGGAATTTGACTATAATATTCCTATGGGTTTTCCTTGTAGGATCTCTTTCAGGTAGTGGTTGGTGAATTTAAAAAGAAAATTCTAATTTCCCCTCTTGTTCTAATGCTTCAAGATAATTTTCTTTAATTATTTCTTGTATTATTGTATCAAGATTCTTTTTTTGATCATAGCTTTATTTCATGTAGTCCAATTATTGTATTTTCTCTTCTTGATCTGTTCTCCAGATCAGTTTTTGTTATAAGATGTTTCACATTCTCTTCTATTTTTTATTACATTTTTATGTTTATTTACATTAAATATTTATTGATCTCTTCCAACTTTGCTGGCTTCCTCTTGCTCAGTTCTGATTTTCAAGGAGTCGTTTTCTTCCTTAAGATTCAGTAATTCTGCACAACCATGGTTTTTTAAGGATTTGGGTGCCAATGGCTAAGGAGAAGTTAGAAACTGGGGAATGAGGGAATGATTAAGCGATAAGTTACTAGAGGTGACTAAGGACTAAGGGCATAACTAAAGGTTAACTAGCAAGGAGAAGGGCTCCCACAACTTGCTTACCATCTGGAGAATGGATAAACATCTCCTTTCTACCAGTTGGCTACCACAAAAAGTGGGGCTGTTAATATTTCAACTTAGGTGGTGCAAGGGATCTATGCCTTGAGCTAGGAAGGATTCGGGTTCAAATCCAACCTCAGACAATTACTAGTTCTGTCACCCCAGGCAAGTCATTTAAGATGGCTTCACTTTCCTAAACTGTAAAATGAGTATAGTAATACCCCAGGTTGTTGTATCAAATGTATTAATATTTGTAAAGTAATTGTAGCACTTGACTTACAGTCAGTGCTTAATAAATAATTTTACCCTCCCCTTAATCCTTTATAAGATCAATCAACAAGTATTTTTTAATATGTATTATATGAGATGTACTAGGAATTTAAGTATAAAGAATCAAACAATCTCATTCACAATGACCTCATTGATTTAGAGCTAGGAGTACAACCAACCCCCTCTCACTTACAAATGAGGAAAGTGGGGCAGAGAAAGTAATTTGACGTATATCTTCCCAGCTCCAAATCCATTGCCCCTATCCAAAAGACTATTTTGCTTTTGGCATCTATGGGACTTCCGTTTTTTGCACAAAAAAATCCCCCCAAAACAGTAAAATATGCCTGAGCCTTGGGTTCTCTAGATCAAAGGATCTTGGCATTCCAGTCACTTTTCAAACATAGTTTCATGTTACTTTCCAGAATGTTAGAGCCATTTCACAGCTCCATCAACAGTTTGGACCATTTATACAACTAGCCCCTCCATCTTTGACTGTTTCATCTTTGACAATTTATTAATTGTGAGGTGAAAGAAATTTCAGACTTATGTTTGATTTCCATTTATTTTATTAACAACGATTTGCATCCTTTTTATTAAATTTCAATTTTAAGTTCTCAGTTCTCTCCCTTCCCACCCATTGAGAAAGCAAGAAAAAGAAAACCCGTTACAAGTATGTAAACTCATGCAAAACAGATTCTAGGTTTAGCCAACAAAAAAAAAGGGCAAGAAAATATTAAGTCCTGTCAGGTCTGTAAATGAATAGCTTGTTTTATCACAAGTTCTGTGGAATTATGGTTGGTTGTTGTGTTGATCAAAGTTACTAAAGTCTTTCAGAGTTAATCATCTTTACATAATTGCTCATTTTGAATAACTACTTCTCCTACTTCTGCTTACTTCATTTTTACATCAAATCATACAAGTCTTCCCAGGTTTCTTTGGAACCATTCCCTTCACCATTTATTGCAGCATAATAGTCTTCCATCAGATTCATGGGCATCCCCTCATTTCTGTTTCTTTGCCATCACAGGAAGCTGCTATATTTTTGTTCATTTGAGTCTTTTTTCTCTATTCTTTTATCTCTTTGAGGTATAGGCCTAGTCTTACTGTATTACTGGGTCAAAAGTTATGTACAATTTATTAGCTTTTGGGGTATAATTCCAAATTGCTTTCCAGAATAGCTGGACAAGTTCACACCTCCACCAACAGTGCATTAGTGTGCATATTTTCCCATATCCCTTCTAGCATTTGCCATTTCATCATCTTAGCCAATCTTTTGGATGTGAGGTAAAACTTCAGAGTTGTTTTAATTTGCATTTTTCTTATTATTAAGGAGTTATTTTTCTTATGATTATTGATAGCTTTTGTTTCTTTCTCTGAAAACTGCCTGGATCTTCTTTTGTGAATTATTTTTTCATATCTTTGACTGTTTAATCAGAGAGGATTAGTGAAATATGAATTACTAAATATAACATTTGTTAGTCTTTTAAAGTCTAAAATTCCAAGTTTATTCTGGAGAATAAGTCCTATACATAAAACTCTTAGGGCTCAGATTCAATAATTGGAAGACAAATGCATTTATGTTGCAGTAATATTTGTAATTTTTTCTTCATTTTCAGGCAAATGCAATAGGCCGCAGTGCTAAGACTGTTCGTGAATTTCTAGAAAAAAATTACAAAGAAGGCACTATAGCAACTGACAGCGAGGCTATCAAATTAGCAATAAGAGCACTGCTAGAAGTAAGTCATCCAGGACAGTGCTTGGATACCACAAATGGCCTTCAGGAGAGCTTGTTTCCCTCTCCCTGCCTTATTGGTTTATTAAAATATAAAGTGCTTTGTGAAAACACTCCTAATACTGTGCTTTTATCACTCTAGGTTGTACAGTCTGGTGGAAAAAACATTGAACTTGCCATCATAAGAAGAAACCAGCCATTGAAGGTAGAAGTGATTGGTTTAAAAAGGAATATTAAAAAAAAAGTATGAGCTATAAATTTCCTGATAGAAATAATCCTCCTTGACACCTGTGTACCTCAATTAAATGCACGATGTCCCCTAACATCTGGTGATTCCTTGTGACACAACTCCTGATGCTTTCAGCATTGCTACTCAGTCATAATGTACTCAGTTGTAAACAAGCTATATTCATCATTATATGTGCTGTTAAGAGCTTAAAAAGAATAATAAAGGAAATGTATTTGAAGATAAATTTTTTTTTGGTATCAGGTCATAGGGAAAACTCCACTTTTTTCTGGGTAAGACTGTTGGCGTGCAGTTCTGAGGAATACCATGCAGGGTGCCTAGCATATAGTAGGTGCTTAATAAATGCTAATTGATTAGACATAAGAATTCCTGGCAATTATTACATGGTTTTGCCATACTTAACTTGATAGGGCTTTGTTGGTAGCAAACCCTGTGATGCTAAGGAGGAGGGAGGTAGGTGACTGAATAAAGTGTTGGTCCTGGAAGTAAGAAAAAAATGAATTTATAACTGCCCTCAGATACTTATTAACTGTGTGACCCTGGGTAAGTCATTTGATCTCCACCTGCCAGTTTCCTCATCTGTAAAAATGGAGATAGTAGTACCTATCTCCAAAGATTATTTTAAGGATAAAATTATATTTGTAAATCACTTTGCCAACTTTAAAGGACTTTAGACTCTATAAAAGCTAGGTCTCTGTATTTTTGGTTGATATAAGAGATTCCTACTTCCACTTATCTATCCAAGCTTGCTCTCTTCAGAAGATGAAAACAAACACGATACTTTAAACTAAATTTTGCTTTTATCTTTGGGGAGAGCAGAAGCCAACGCCTGGGAGGGTTGTGGTGGGGACACCTATAGAGGAGCCAGCTTGGGTTGGAGCATAGAGTATTTGTAGTATATGAAACAGGATTAGTAAGACAAAATTTTATTGGCATGTAAGTAGTGGTTCATGCCAAAAATACTTACAAGAACAGATCCATGTATTATTAGTAGAACAAGCTTGGATTTTATGTCAGCTTAGATATTCTTGAACCTATGAAAATAATAAAATAACCACAACTAACATTTGCATACTCTTCAAAGTTTGCTCTTCAAAACACTTTACATATTTTGTTAGAATGTTCCTTTGCTAATAATTTTTATTCAGTTGTTCCAATTGTGTCCAACTCTTTGTTGAACCCATTTGGGTTTTTTTCTTGGCAAAGATAATAGAAAGGTGTGCTATTTCCTCCTCCAGCTCATCTTACAGACAAGGAAACTGAGACAAGCAGGGTGGCTTAAACCATCTTCACAAAATTAACAACCATCTGAGACCAGATTTGAATTTAGGAAGATGATTCTTCTTGACTCCAGGCCTGGTGCTCCGTATCACCTAGTTTTCTCTTGCTAACAATTGCCCTACCCTTAAAAAACAATACCCAATTCTTATAATTTTAACTAAAAACAGATTTTAATTTTGTTTAACTTTTATTTAATATATTAATATATTTGGTATGTTGATATATTTAATGTATTTATTTAATTTTAACTAAAAATATATATTCCCTCCCCTCAGTTATAGTCCATTAAACTTCATATTTGCCATCCACTTCATCCTAGACTCCTCTTCCCTTTTATATCCACTGTACTGTTTCACTCTGAGTCTCCTCCTGCAATTTATTATACAATTTAAAGTAGATACATAAGATTTAGAATTCAAATTATCATGGGATCCTAGATTTATAGCTTTAGACCTTGAAGATCATCTGGTTTGGGTCATTGATTTTAGAGTCAAGGAAGCCAAGACCCAGAGGTATTAATGACTTGCCTTAAGTCACAGAACCTAGTGAGTATCAAAGCCAGGATTTGAACCCAAGTTTTCTGACAGTAGGTCCAGAGTTCTTTTCATTATACCATATGGCAACAAATTAACAGGTTATTTGCTTCCAAAATTTACTATCATTGAAGAATTATGTATTTATCTGAATATTTTTATCTTTAAGGTACTTTGGAGCTTTAGTTTTAAAACATAAAATCCAAAACCATTGTAACAGGTTCTTAAATTTTTTTTCATGTTATTGTAGAAATTAAATGAGAGGATAGCAAAGAGAAGATTTGGAATGAGAGGTTTCACAGGAGCTTACATGTTCAATACTCTCTTTTAAAAAATAATAGCAGAAACCTCCAAAAGAAGCAAAACTTCATGAAATCTTTTTAAGAAAATTTAAGAGTAGGCAAAAATGAAGGTAAAAGGAAGTTTTTTTGCGTTGTTCATTTGTTTGAGTTGTGTCTGACTCCTTGTGACCCTATTTAAGGTTTTCTTGGCAGAACTACTGGAGTGGTTTGCCATTTCCTTCTTCTCATTTACTGATGAGGACATGGGCAGACAGGGTTAAATGATGTGCCCACATAGCTAGTAAATGTCAGAGGCTGGATTTGAAATCAGATCTTTCTGACATAATGCTAAGCATTATGTTCTCAGCTCCTTTAGTGTTTGTATTGTGTATATCCAAAAGCTATCATGGAGGATGGAACATAGTATAATACGTGTTTTACACATAAAGGCTTGTTGATTGAGTAGTAGAATAGACAATATTTGGCCATTGATTGGATTATTAGAGGTTGAAGGGATAGGGAAGAGTCAAGGATGATGTCAGAAGTTACAAACCTAGGTGACTTAAAGAGGTTGTCAGTACCCCTAACAGAAATAGATGTTAGAGGAGGGTTGTATTTATCTGGCTGTAAGTCTAATGAATTCCATTTTGTACATGTTGAGTTTAAGGTGCTTATAGGACATCCAGAAGAAAAGTCCACCAAGCAGTTACCTATGCTGGACTGAGGATAAGTAGAAAGGTTAGGGTTGTATGCACATAGATTGAAGAATCATTTACATAATAATGATATGTGAACTAATGGGAAGAGAAATTCTCCTTTCCTCTAGTTAGCTAGGAAAGAAGAGAGAAATTTTTCTTAATCCTCTATCCCATTTATTTTTGTGTTTATTTCCCTATTTATTTTCGTCCTCTGTTAATTCAGTTACTGAGGAAAATAGATGAAAAAATACGATGCCACTCAAATAGTGAAGAAAAAGGAGAAATCATATGATTCATTCTCTCTAATAAAACAGATTATGAGTGGCAATAGTACACTACAACTAAAGCAGTATGACAAAGGCAAGTTTTTTGCCTCAATTTTTTTTCTTTGACATTTCTGGACTGTAATATTAATGAGATTTCTGTAAATGAGAGTTAAAGATTTTTTCCCCTGCCCATAAATAGACCTCAGGTGAAACTCATTAAAGGAAGCTTGATTAGGGGAGGCTTGTTTTGTAGGAAGGCGCACTGTTTGTTGATTAATAAGGCACTGGGTCGTGACGGTCATGATGGTCATGATGCCCTCTAGCTCTGAAAAGTATATATATTCTCTGAGGTGAGGGTTTGCTTTGGGTCTTACTCTTTGGAAGAAGGTTCATGTGCCAGATGAGACTGTAGGTAACCGTTAAGAAACCCCCCTCCCAGCACCCCTTTGAAAACCCAGGTATTGGTGCTTCTCTGCTAACTAGTTACATATGTATGTAATGGTCAAACAGTTGAATCTGATGTATGTATTGCTTGTGGTCAAACAGATGCCTTGTCTGTTGGTCTTCATTTCTCCGCTTATATTTTCTCTTTTGGCGAATGTAATTAAGGAAGATTGTTGACTCCTCAAAAGTTGCTTTCCTTTTAGAAAAGCAGGTCTAAGAACCTGTACTTGCAGGCCATCCTGGATGTGTCAGGGTGCTTGCTTCTACATGGGCCTAGTGATTTTGAAAAAGAAACACTACAGGAATCTGGTACACTATCATATTAAAGTGGGGCTTTTAAAATTTAGAATTTTTATTATTTGGTTTTTTAAATTTATGTATTTTGGAAGCAGTTGGAAGCAAGTTCCTTACCCCAGGGTCACATAGCTAGTAAGTGTCTGAGGTTAGATTTGAGTTAAGATCCTCTTAATGCCAGGGCCAGTGCTGTGTACCCAGTGTACCACATTGCTATCCTAAAATTGATATTATTTTAGAATGATGGAGGTCAAATGCATTTCTATAAACCTTTCTATATAATCTAAAAAAGTGACTTATTTCATCTTTAATTTGCTATATTCAAAGGGTAAATCATTAACCCATGTATTTTTCTGAATATTTATTTTATAGTTAATCCAAAATCAGTGTGACAGATTTTTAAGTTAAATTTTATTTCATTTCAGATGTTTAGTGCCAAAGAAATTGAATCCCAAGTTGTGGACATAGAGAAGGAAAAGGAAGAAGCAGAGAAGAAAAAGTCAAAGAAGATGATCTAATGCTATGTTCTTGTGCCACTTGAAAAATTGATACCTTTCAGCAATTTACTAGTTTTATAGAAAGTATATTACCTAATATGTTTGCATTGTTGAGTACACAGTTTTTTGTCTGAGCTTTTGGGCCACAATTTGTACTTTTTTTTTCCATCTGCTATATAAAATTTTCAGAAAGATGATTCCAGTAATAGTTGAAAGCACTGGGATTTTATTATCCAGTCAAATTCCAAGGCTTTTGCCAGATGGGATTTTCTCTAAGCATATATTTGATATAGCAGTTTGAATTTATAGACATAAAAAAATTGTTTGAAATTAAATATTCAATAAAGTATAAACATTTTACTATCAGTTGTGTGTTTCTCTAATACTTACTATCCTCTCTTCAAAAGTAACCTATATGTTATGTTGAGTAGCAGTTTTCTGAGTTAAGTTAAAAAGTTGCAGCATCATTGTTTGGGAGTCAAGTCATGTCAACAAGCATTTATTAAGTGCTTAGTATTTGCAAGACACTGCCTAAACATTGGATTTAGAGCTGGAAGGAAAAAATCAGGATCCTTCAAGCCAGGTGCTTTGACTTTTTAGGAATTCTTGAGATATCCTAATCCAGCTGTGTCAAAATCAAATAGAAATGGGGCTGTGCTAAATTGTACTTAAGGATCTCTGCAGGTGCGTATTGACTTAGAACACCACCTATTGACATTATCTCTGTTAACTTCAATTTTCATTTATTTTGTTAAATATTCCTCACTTCATACAGCTAGTAAATGTCAGAAGTCGTACTCAAACTCTGGTCTTCCTGACTCCAGGCCCAGTATTCTAGCCGCCGTGCCACCTAGGTGCCCAGATGAGGAATAGGAAGGACATGTTCAGAAATGTTTAATGTAAAAGCAAAAGATGCTCCATAAAACTTTTTTTTGACATTAATTATAATAAAAAACTTTGATGAGGAAAAAATTGTAAAAAGAGGATCTCTTAAGAACTCTGATCTTCAAAGAATCAAAATTTTAGGAGACCCAAAACAAGGAAAAGCAGGACTTTTCAGGGCAGAGGCAATGAGCAAGGGCATTCCAAGCGTTGGGGTTGCCAAGTGCAAAGTCACGAAGAAAGGAGATGAAGTGTCATTTGTGAGAACAGAGAATTCCAGTTTGGGTCAACTAGTACCAGAATGGGGAAGATTGGGACCAGGTTCTAAGGAGCTTTAAAAGCTAAATAGAGGAGTTTGTATTTGATCCTGGAGACAACAGGGAACCATTGGTGTTAGTTAAATAGGGTCACTTAATCACATCTGGACTTAAGAAAAATTATTTTGGTGTTAGTTTGTAGTGTCAACCAGCCTCTCTCCTGTGGATACTGGAGCCCCTCAGAGCAAGCTAGAGATGAGAGACAGGAATCAAACAAGTCTAATTTCAAAGTAATAGCAATGGCTTGCAAGCAAGGAAGGGATTTAGACACATGCCAGGACCCTGTCCTTAGCAGGGGGCCTGAGGCAGTGTGGGGAGATCTCAATACTTCTACCAATGCCTGTGCTGTAGTTGTAGCCCTGACAGTGAGACAAGTCTGATAGCAAGGCTTCAAGACCAGAACATGGATATTATAGCAGGGATTTTTCTGAGCTCAGAATGCTTGGTACTGGTCAAAACAGTACAATAATTGTGATTTTACCAGAGGGTGAGATCATTCATAGGAAGAGTGCAAAGGATTGTTGTTATGCCAAGCTCAGGGCACAACTTGCTTGCTGGGCCTTAGCTCTGGAAAATGGGGTGTCTTCTAATATCTCCACATTTGGATGGTTTGAAACAGTGAGAGATGAGGCAATGAGTCCAACTAGGATTAGGTTAATACAGTAATCTAGAGGTGAGGTGATGAGGGGCGGAACTAAGGTAGTAGTCATAGGAAGAGAGAGAAAGGGTTGAATAGGAGGGTTGTTCAAATAGAAAAGGTGATATTTGGCTCCTGATTAGATAAAGGGGTTCGTGAAGGAGTGAAGAGCCAGGGACAAAGCTGAGGGTATGAACCTCAGAGGCAGTCAGGGTGGTGTCACCTATCAAACAGGGAAGTTTGGAAGAGAGGAGGATTTTGGAGGAAAAAAAAGGACTGACAATATTCAAATATGTTGAGTTTTAGATGTCCCTGGGACATCGAGTTTGAAATACCAAATAGGATTAAAGCTCTTGGGAAAAACTGGGCATAACCCTTCATATATATGTATGTGAAATTGCTCTGGTTCTTATTGATTAACCAATAATTGATCCCTGCCCAAGCCTCACTCATTGTTCGGGTTTTGATGGTTCAGAATGGATGTAAATAGCAATTGGTTATGTTTTGATCAGAAACTCAGGGTCTTTCCCTCCCTGACGGATAACTTTTGTGAAGACAAACTAGGCCATCTTTGCCTCAATTCTTACCTGGTTTAATTACCAAATGGGCATTGCCCTAGATGAACTGGAAACTGCGAAGAACCTTAGTTTAAGAAGGCCATGGTCTCCCGCTGCACTAGGAGCCATCGCCAGTCATCTTGACTTGTCTTCCACTGGACTCTGATGACTCTGGAGGAGAGAGTGAGGCTGATGATTTTGCACAGTACTGCCTCACTTAAATCCAATTCACCTGCCAGTCAGGACATCACCCTCCTGATGTCAGCGGTCCTCTTTGAGAATGAAGGGGGAAAAATAATAGCCACAATATGCGTGTGAATTTATGGATCACATGTATACATGTTAATTGAATATGAATTCAATTGTATATGTGTAGTTGTGTATGTATGCATATATGTATGTCTATGTACACACACACAGAGTCCGTCAAGGAATATTTAAACCCATGGAAGCAGATAAACTTGTCAAGATAGGACGTGATGTGAGAAGACAACAGGACCTAACACGGAACCAGGGGAAAACCTATAGTTAGAGTAATGATGGATATATGATGAGCCAAAAAGGAGCAATTAAACAGGTAAGGGAAAAAAAGATAGAGCATCTAGGAGGAGATGGTGATGGATAGTATGAAATGTAACAAGAAAGAGAAGCATAAAGACTTGCATGGACCATCAGATTTGGCAATTAAGAGATCACTGGTAACTTTGGAGAGAGCAGTTTCAGTTAAATGGTGCTACTGAAAGACTGCAGAGGGTTAAGGAATAAATGAAAGGAGAGAAGGTAGAGGTAGCAAACGTTAGCTTTTAAAAAAGGTGTGATAACGAGAAATATAACATTAGCTTGAGGGAATGATAAAAGCTAGTGAAGATTTGTTTTTGGTTTTCAAGGATAGGGAAGACTTGGGAATGTTTCAAGGCAGTAAGGAAACAGTTAAGGAGGAATTGGAGAGAGATTGAAGAATCAATCTGATGGAGGAGATGGAAGGGGATATGATCAAGTGACAAAATTGTATACAAGCAAGTAGGGGAAGTACTTGTCCTATGTGACACAATTGGTCCATATGCATAGTGTTTCTCTGTTAGTAATTGTGTCTTAGAGTAGCCACTGCAAGGTACCAAATCTATATAAGCCACCAAATGGTGCATACCAGATCATTTAATAGGCAGAAACAACTCAGTCTCCAGGTTTTTTCTGTTGTCCTGGTTTCCATGTTTCAATCTAAGGGTACAAATTAATTCCACCCCCAAATCCTAATTCTCTTTTTTTCATTTTGCTCTTACCTACTTAGGGTCCCTTATCTTACTCTCCTCAGTGCAGCGCCAAAGAAGGGAAGGGGAATAAGCATATAAATTACATTAATATGTCCTATATTTATACATAATGTATTATATCACATGGGCAATTAGATTGCACTGTATTTAGAACTCCAGGTCTAGAGTAAGGAAGACCTGAGTTCAAATCCAACCTCAGTCACTCAACTAACTTACTAGCTGTTTCATCATTTGTAAAATGAGCTGGAGTAGGAAATGGCAAACCACTGCTGTATCTCTGCCAAATGAGGTCACAAAGAGCTGGACATGGCTGAAATCACTGAACAACCACCACAACCAATTATATTACATATTATATAATGTTATATTTAGAGGCTGCTAGGTGGTACAATGAATAGAATGACAGATGTGGAGTAAGGAGTTCAAATTAAAACAATTATTACTTTTGTGACCATGGGCAAATCATTCAAACTCTCAGTTTTCTCATCTGTAAAATGAGCTGGAGAAGGAAATGGCAAACCACTCCAGTATCTCTGCCAAAAAATCCCCAAATGGGGTCACCAAGAGTCATGACTCAAAAACAACAAAAATGGTGTTATAATTCCCATTTTATAATTGAGAAAACAGGCAAAGAAATCACTGGGTATCAGTGCTAAATGCTTTACTAAAGTGAAATAAAAATTAAAATGCATCAGCATTAAGATCCAAAGTGGCTAAACCTACTTCTGGTAAAATCTGAATTTTCAAATGTCCCACCCTCTCCTCTGCCCCTTGGCCCCAAACCTTTAGCAAGGACAGATACACTCATAGCTTTTTCAGTACATGAAAGCTATTAAGCATTCTTGGGCCAACAATCCAAGGGAGTGAAAAATTAGCTCACCACTAGCCGCCTTAACTTTTTTTCTTGGTAGTGGCAATCATCTGTTCCAGCCCCTATTTACCACTCCACCCTCTCCCCAGGTAACTTGATTTTGTTAGGTCCTGGTGTCTGCCTCTCCTTCCAAGGTGACCTTGTTTGTTTCGGCTTTTCTATACAACAAGAAGAGACTGTTTGACTTCTGTCTTTGTATCCTCAGTGCTTAGTCTGGGACTTGATACCTCATAGGGGCTTAATCAATGCTGTTGATTGATTGATTTGGGTGAGGAACACCAAGTCTCTTACCTGGCACTGGTTCTTTTTCCATAACTCCTCTCAGTGTGAAGTAGACATTGAAGTGGACATGGTGCTCCACAAAGCACTGTGTGTCCCTTCAAGAAGTCCTTGTCAGATCACACAACATTCTGACACTTCTTCAGCAAAGACTAGTTCAGATGTTTCTCTTTGGCCCCTGAAGATCCAAAAAGCAGAAAAAAAACAGTGAAACAGGTATTTCAGCATGGCCTACTTACCTTGGGATGAATGTTCCAGGATACCTTTTTCTTTAAAAATTAGTATTCACTCTTTTTGCTTCTAGTTATTTCTGGAAATTTGATGGGTATGAATCACATTTTTCATTATTATTTCATTATTATTCACCATTTTCAAATGATTGTTGGCATTTTGATTCCTCTTATTGACTTTATTCTTTGATCATTTTATTCATTAGACATACTCTTAAATATTTTATCAGTTCCCTATACGTTGTCAAGATTTTAATGTGTCTTGCTTAAAAAAGATTTTTAAAAAGATTTTTTGTTTTTATTATTAGCAATAATTACAACTAGCTTTTCTATAAGGCTTTGATGTTTGCAAAGAGCATGTAAAAATTAGTTCATTTTATTCTCACAAGGAACCCAGGAGGCAGGTGATATTATCATCCTCATTTTCCAGATGAGGAAAGTGAGGCTGAAGGAGGTTTTTATTTTTATATTTATCATACACATTTTTGTTACAGAGAAATTTTTTTTTAATTTTTTTTTTGGTATAGATTATATCTATCTTATCCCCAATGGTTTCCACTAGTTAACAAGTACATTTTTTCTCTCTGCACAATTGAGATAAATATATCATTCCATTTTTTCTTCCTCTTTGAATAGTTCTTTTTTATTTTTAAGTCTATGAGCCAGCTGGAATTTATTGTGGCATATGGTATGAGATATGGGTCCAGATTTATTTTCTGTTATATTTCCAGCCAGTTTTCCCAACAATACTTACTAGATTCTTTACTCATTTTTTCTCTAAGTTTATCAGAAAGTAATGTGTATTTGTTTGATTGAATATGTGGTATATTATATTCCACTTATCTTTTTTAAAAAATGATTCCTTTCTTAATACTAGTGAGTTTCAATGACAAGAGATTTATCATAGGCCTTAAAGTCTGGAAGCACAAGTCTATTTGGCTTCTAACTTTTTTTTTCTTCATGGTCCTTCAGAGTCAATCAACAAGTTTGATTGATCTGAGTCCACATTTTATAGAACAGACCCTTTTATTAAGGGGATTTTTTCTGTGAAGTCTGAATTCAGTCAAAGGGCTGCGCTTGGGGACCTAAAGGGCCACATATGACCTTGAGGCCACCAGGTTCCCCACCCCTGGTCTAGATGATTCCCTTAATGCCAGTGCCTTCCTTTTGAGACGATCTCCAGTTTATCCTGTACAAATCTTGTTGGTGCATAAATTATCTTTGTTCTCTAATCTCTAATCCTAAAGATTTAGGATTAATCTTTAAGATAAATCAGTCAGTATTTGTTAACTACTTCCTATGTTCCAGGCCAGTGACACTGGATCAAAGAATACAGGTTGGGAAGTAGGGTATTAAGAAATCTGTAAAGGTAAGAGGGAGCTAAGTTATGATGGGCTTTGAATGTCAATCACAGGATTATGCACTGATCCTGGAGGCAATAGGGAGCCACTGGAGTTTACCTAGTTAGGGAGGGATGACATAGTCTGACCTGGTTTTTTTTTTTCTTAAGGAAAATCATTTTAGTGGCTGAAAGGAGGATAGATTGGAGTGGTGAGAGACTTAAGGCAAGTAGACCCCCACCAGCATGCTATTCAGTAGTCCAGATGTAAGGGCCTGTACTAGAGTGGGGACAGTGTCAGAGAACAGAAGCGGACATATTGGAGAGATATTGTAGAGGTGGGATCAACAGGCCTTGACAACAGATTATGTGTGGAAGGTGAGAGAGATGATGAGGAATTGAGAATAACACTCTGGCTGAGAGCCTGAGGGACTGAGAGGATAGTGATGCCCTCTACAGTAGGAGGGGGACAAGGTTTAGGAAAAAGGATAGTTCAGGTTTGGACATGTTGAGTGGAAGGATAGCTCTAGCGAGGCGGGGGGGGGGGGGGCAGGCAGACTCCTCAAGGGAGACAAAGTCCATCAAAATGGAGAAATCCCTGATCAACTCATCTTATATTAGGATCCTAAGAATTCTCTGAACTTGCTGTGTCTTTTTCTATTCTAGGAAGTTTTTTCTCATTATTCCCTAAAATAGGGTGTCTATTTTTCTTTTTCTGATACCTTCTAGAAAATTATTAGTAAAAGTTTGTAATTACTTGTTTTGTCTTCCAAATCTGTTTTCTACTGTACTGTATTCTACATATTCATTAGTTGATTCCTAAGATGTTATTCCCTGAACTTTTTCTTTAATCTTATTTTCATTATCTCTTGATCTTTGTTCAACTCCATTTACTGTGCTATTTTTATTTCTACTGAAATTTTTCAGTTCTTTTACACTATCGTAGAGGAGATATGTGGAACTTCCATATGATATAAATATAGATGGCTCAGTTGTAGCATAGATGGATGTCTGATTTGAGACCTGGTTCATCATATCTATAAAGAAAACTGAGATTTCCTCCTTTATGGGCACTAGAAAGAAGGCAGAATTGAGGACTGCCCTGGCTGGTTGATCTCTCACCTTTCTATCTCCATGAAAGGTATTGGGCTATACTAATATCTATATATTATACTTCAGCTCTCTGCAGTCTATGGATATGATAAGGGTTCAGAATAAAAGATACTTTCCCTTGTAATTCCCAAGGGGAATTCTCTTTCTATTCCCTCCTCTTTCTCCTCCTTCTCCCCTGACCCCGCACTGTCCCACCAAGCATATATAGGTAAGCAAAACAAATTCCTCCACTGATCATATCTCAGTCTGCATTCCTGAGGCCATCACCTCTCTGTCAGAAGATGGGTAGCATGTTTCATCACCAGTCCTTTAAGGATTGTGGTGGGTCATTGTTTTGATCAAAGTGCTAAAGTCTTTCAAAGTTGTTTGTCCTGACAATAATATTGTTATTGTATAAATAGTTTTCCTAATTCTTCCCATTTCATTCTGTATCTGTTCATACATGTCTTCCCACGTTTCTCTGAAACCATCTTTTTTATAATTTTTTATAAAGCATGATCATATTCTATCATTTTCATGTACCATAATTTGTTCAGGCATTCCTCAATTGATAGGCACCCCCTTCAGTTTCCAATTCTTTACCCTTACACAAAGAGCTGGTGTAAATATTTTAGTACATAAGGATGCTTTTCTCCTTTTAAAAACATTTCTTTGGGATATAGCTCTAATTTTGATATCATTGGGTCAAAAAGTATATACAGTTTTAATGACTTTTGGGGGCATATTGCCAAATTTCTTTCCAGATTTGCCAGACTAGTTCCCAATTCCATCAACCGTGTGTTAATATGCCTATTTTCCCAGAACTCCTCCAGTATTTATAATTTCCCTTCTGATGGGTGTGAGGTGGAACTTCAGAGTTCTGTGTATCTGTGTTCTCTAGTTATTAGTGATGTAGAGTATTTTTAATATGGCTTTTGTCGTATGGATTTCTTCTTCTGAAAAGTATGTGTTCATATCCTTTGACCTTTTAGCAATTAGGGAATGGCTCTTATTAATCAGTTTTCTATGTGTTTTATAAATGAAACCTTTATCAGATAACCTTGTGCAACACAATGGAGCTCTTACAAAAGAGGAATATTTACTTTCTAAGATATAATCACAAATCCTTACCACACAGGAGGCATAATTCCCCTTTCCACCTCAGCCTCTGGAAAGGAGAAAGGGATTAGCTTCATAGGTTAGCTCAGTGCTTCTACAGCCCAGTCCTGGTTCCAAGTTCAAAATCCTCCTGGGGCTCAAGTCCAAGGCATTCTAGCTTCTCAGGGTTTCCTTGCTGGGGTGGCTAACTATGCTATCCCAGCATGGAAGCCCTGGGAAGAATTGTCCTGCCTACAGTCCTGGCTCCAAGGTTTCCAAGACTCTACCTCTGGTTCCATGGGGATTGCCTCTAGCACCTGGAAACAAGGACAGATAACAAAAGCAAAAAGTAACACACCTAGACCCACTTCTAGAGCTTGGGTTAAAGAGGGAGAGCAGGGGATGGACAGGGCCCAAAGCAAGGTTATACTTGCCACAAAGACTTTCCCCCCATATACCTGCTGTTCTAATTTTAGCTGCATTGGTTTTCTTTGAGCAAACACGTTTTAATTTTATGTAATCGAAATGCCCAAATTTTTTCCTGCAATCCTCTATCTCTTGTTTTGTCATAAACTCTTCCCCTAACCATAGATCTTAGAGGTAATATCTTCCTTTACCATCTAATTAATTTATGATATCTCCTTTTATGTCATAGACTCATTTGGAGTTTATCTTGGTAGACAGTGTGAGATGTTTCATACCTAGTTTCTGGTAGACTGCTTTCCATAGTTTTTGTTGAATGTTGATTTCTTACCCCACTAACAGATATTTGTTTTTATCAAAAATTAGGCTACTGTGCTCTTGTTTAGGATCATGATTGCTCTCCCTTCCCTTCTAGCCTTTTTTTATTTCCAATGAAACATTATTATGTTTTCTTTCTGCTTGATTTCACTTGATATATAAGGATATCTACCCTCCAGCTTCTTACTTAGAGTTTATTTTGCTTAGAACTAATTCCTTCCTTAATCTACTTTCCCTCTTATTCACTCTTATCCTTTTCCCTCCCTATTTCCCCATTGAGTAGAATATATTTCCATATATTTGTATGTTTGTGAATCTGTGTGTGTATGTATATGTGTTCTTACTTTGATCAGTTCAGATGAAAATGAGGTTCAAATGTTGTCTGATAAAAGATCTTAAGTGAACAAAGACTTATGTTCTTCATAGTTCCTTATCTAAAACCCTAAAGTGGAAAAAAAAGGATAAGAGACAATAAACCCCTAGAAATAGGAACCATAGAGAAAGGAAGAAAGGAAAGAAGGAAGGAAGGAAGAAAGAAAGAAGAAAGGAGCTGTGTCTGCCCTGTTCTCCCTCTTTGTGTAATATTCTACTCAATTATGTAAGATAATTTCCCCTCATCCTTTCTCCTCCTTCCCGTACCCTAGTATACTCTAGCATATCCCTTTCCCCTTTCTGGTTTTCTTTTAAGATCAGCAAAACATTACAAAACTACTTCAGGCCCTCTGTCTTATTACACAGATCGACAGACATAGACTGTCTCTATGACTCCTCATGTTGATAAAGTTCTAAAGGAACACATATATCGCCTTTCCATTTTAGAATGCAAGCAGTTTATCCTTGTGTTGGTTCCCTCCCACATGTTTTTCTCTTTATGTTTCTTTTAACAACTGTGTCTATAGTTCAGTTTTTCTGTGAAATTTTGGTCTTTTCATCAAAAATGTTTTGAAGTCTTTTCATTGATTCAACCACGGAGTGATAATGATCTCACCGAAGGAACTCTGCTCTTAGCAGTCTCCAGTCTTGCGAGCACAGTGAATTGAGGGACACAGTGGTGAGAGTCAACTTCCTCACATATTTGTGACTCTAGGAAGATCTTTAGTCCAGCATTCAAAAGGTTATGCTTGCCTCTCTCTAGCTCATTCCCTCGAGTGTCTTCCAATAATCTGAAACCATGTCTCCCTTATTTATGCCATACACATCAAACGTCTTTTGGCCAATCAGGAACTTCAGCCCCTTACACAACTCAGTACAATTTACAGCATGCAATATTATGAGAACTGCCTGCATTGTATGGTTTGAGATATTACACTGTTTTTGATTTTCACTATTTACTTGTCTCGTCCTATATTTTTTAAAAAATAAATTATCATCTTAAAATCCAGTTAGTCAATTTATTTTTTATTATATTTACATTACTTTTAGAGATATTTCAAGTTGCATTTCTAAAGAGGTTTTATTCCTGAATTACAGAATGTCGTGTCAGATTTTTTCTTTGGTTTACTCATTACTTGTAGGACAAATTTATTTGCTTCTCTCTTTCTTCTTACCTTTCTTCTTTTTTTCTTTCTTCCTTCACTCTTTCTTTTTTAATTTTTTCTTCCTTCTTTCTTCCTTTCTCTCTGGTTCCTATTTCTAGGGATTTATTGTCTCTTTTTCTTTTTTTCACTTTAAAAAACGTTTTAGATAAGGAGCTGTGGAGGATCTAGGTCTTTATTCATTTAAGATCTTTTATCTCCCTTTTACCTCCCCATTATTATAGGATTGAGATGGACAGGCACTGGGATAGCCTGGCCTATAATCTCCTGCTCTGTACTGGTAAAAGGTAGAGATAAGTCAAAGTAGTTCCCTCAGAGTATGTAGTGTAATTTTTATGTTGAAGGCCTCTGCCTCTGAATCTTAGAATTAAACTCCTCCTGTGGTGTGGCCTATTGAATTCTCATTCTCTTTTCAGTCCCCTGGTGATATTGTCTCTCTCTTCCATTTATCTAACTTTCTTTCGGGAGTGGTGATAGTAGCAGCAGGGGTCCTGTCAGAGGCTTCTTAGATAGGAACTATAGCAGTTTAATATACTCCGCTTTAGATTACTATGCATCTCCCAAATCTACTCTTTGAATTGGTACTGCTCCAATTTGACAAGTAGCTATTAGTGGCATAGATCCTTGAGGATGGTCAGATAAATTATTTATGCTGTGTGGGGGTCCTTGTAGTAGATGCAGATTAGCTATTAAAGGTAAGTTACTCTCTCACCTCCCCAGTCTAGCAGGACTTTTTAATAACAACAGCAGCGGCAGCATTTATATAGGATTTATTCTGTCGGCACTGTTCTAAGCACTTTGCAATTCCCATGACTTGTGACCCTCATAACAACCCTAGGAGATAAGGGCTATTGTTATCCTCATTTTATAGACAAAGAAACTGAGGCAAACAGGAATTGGGCAACTTGCTCAGAGTCACACACCTAGTGAGTGTTAGAGGCTGGATTTGAATTTGGGTCTTCCTGATTCCAGGCCTAGCACTCTATCCACTCTATGGACCTCTGAAACGTTTCAGAGGCATTACACAAACCTAAAGTTAAACACTATGTACTTATACAATTCATAACATTTCTAGAAGTTTGTCTTCCAATCATCCTTTCATGAAAAGAGCATGTGCCCTTCAGGGGTCCAAATGGGTGATTCTCACTGCCCTTTCCAAACGAGGCAGCAAGTTGAATACCTTTTGCCTTACTTTGTATCCTTAGCACTTAGCCTAAGCACATAATAGGTGCTTAATAAATGCTTATTGACTGACCGACTAATGGCCCTACATAAGAATGGCCTTCAGCATTCTATCTGTGGTCACCTTGGAACTGTAAATCTTCATTCTTCCTAGACAAATACTGGAGCTCTGGTTGCATAAGAATAATGGCGTGATCCAGTAAGAATTTCCGGAATGCTAAGGTTCAGAACAAGCTGAGTTCAGGAATGAATGTCAGTGTAGCAGGGGTAGACTGAAAGTCCAAGAGGAGGGTAGAGATGGGAGTGTCCCAAAAACATAATGCTCAAATCTGAAACTGGAGCCTTTCTCCTCTTTCTACTCGTTCTGGTTCCATCTTCAATGATCTTTAAGCAACCTCAGTCATGCAAACCAAGAGACCAATCAGAAACTGTTGTCATGCATTTTCTTTAGCAAGAGGCTAGAGCACTTGCTCAACTCCCCAGGAAGAACTCCAGTTCATCTTTAATACAGTAAGAATAACAAAAGCATCTTTCTAATTTTAAACTATGTTTCACACAAAGGGAAGGTCCAATAAAGGACAGGACCATTTCTTGGTGTGTTCAGGATTATGTCAATGAAGAGGAGACAAACTACTTCACTTCTGTGTTCTCCATCAATAAGAATGATGGTTGAGCTGGGCATCCATTCCATTGGGATGACTGAATTCAGATTTAGAAAGGATAGGCTAAGTCCTACAAGATAAAATTTAATAGGGATAAATGTGACATCGCATGTTTAGAATTAAATATAATTCATGAAGACTTTTCAAGAGTCCCTTGGACAGCAAGGAGATCAAATCAATCAATACTTATAGAAATTAATTAGACTATTCACTGGAAGGTGAAATACTGAAGGTGAAGCTTAAATATTTTGGCCACATAATGAGAAGATTGGACTCATTGGAAAAGACTCTGATGTTGGGAAAGACTGAAGGCAAAAGGAAAAGGGGATGGCAGAGGATGAGATGGAAACAACAAATATGCACTTGGATAGACTTTGAGAGATTGGTCCAGGAGGATCATGAAGAGTCATGCATGACTGAAGAACATAATCCCCAAACCCCAGTTTTGGGTTTACATAGACCAATTTCATTCTTTAAGGGGCTTCTCATTTCTGATTTGTGCCCTCACCCAATGGTTTCTTCCAAGGAATACCATTTTACCCCCACCCAGTGTCTTCCTTGAGATTATCAGAATGTATTTTATATCTAGATCTCTATAGAAAAAAATGTTAAAGGGTCCTCAAATCCCATAGAAATACTTAGGTTAACAAAACAACAAATGAAGGGCAGACTATTTCTCTCAGCAGAAAATAGGAAACACAAAGGATTCATACCTATTTTCAATTAAGTTAACTCTCCTTCCTCTCTAATGAATGGATCATTCACAGTTGACTTGACATGTCTTGCCACTGGACTTCTATAGCGCTGGAGGAGAAAGTGAGGCTGATGACTTTGCTTTGCCTCACTTAAATCCAATTCATTTGCAAGTCAAAACCACCCTCATGATGTCATCGGTCCTGTTTGAGAACTAAGGACAAACAACAATGTATTCTACTTTCTCTCAGGGACCTATGTAGTCCTCTAGATTTACAATACTTCCTTGTGTCTGAGATATCCCTAAGAGGGAAAGCCTTTGGAAGTTGATAGTCACACTTCTCCCTCCACTGAACCCATTTCCCCTTAGGTTTCAGAACAGGTCTAGAGACTATAAGTCTAGAGACAATAGAGTACTACTCTAGGGTTGATGTTCCCTTGAAAGGGTAAAGTTTGTGGGATTGCTAAATAATGAGCTACTCCCTTCTTGACTTTCCTTGGACCTAATGGTCAGTACAATTTATAGTACTGGAAGCTAGGTGGCAGTAGATAGAGTAACTGGCCTGGAGGCAAGAAGACTCATTTTCCTGAGTTCAAAAGTGACCTCAGACACGTACAAGCTGTGTGACCTTGGGCAAGGCACTTAATTCCATATCCCTCAGGTTCTCATCTGTAAAATGAGCTGGAGAAGGAAATGGCAAACTATTATAGCATCTTTGCCAAGAAAACCTCAAATGGGTCACAAAGAGTAAGATATGACTGAAAAATGACTGAACAACAGTATCTCAATCAGTTCTAGGATTTATACATACTCTTTCATTAAGAATGCCCTCAATCTATGTGTAAATGATTTTCATAAAACGGCATATAGGAAAATAGGCATATGGGTTGATCTTCGTGGTTCTTGGTCTTATTTTGGTAATACTAAGGTCTGAGATATTTTTTCCCCTTGACTTTAGTATCTTTCCCTACAAATACTTTGAGAATTGATCCTTTAATGTCCTCAAATAGTGTCTTCCTCCAGCATAGAACTCCTATAGATATTTTTTGTCTTATCCGAGGGTGGGGAACTTGCAGCCTTGAGACCACATAGTGGCCCTCTAGGTCCTCAAAGTGTGAGGATCTAACTCTAAAGGATTTGTCCTGTAAAAATTGGACTCAGTTAAAAGGTCACACTTGAGGACTTAGAGGGTCACATGTGGCCTTGAGGCTGCAGGCTCCCCACCCCTGGCCTAATCTAACTGCTTTCCCCATCCTTATTTTCTTTAGTGACATTTCTGTTTCTTTTATAAGCACATCTAGTACTTAAATGTTAAAATTCAAATGTGGTAGTGCTACCGTCCTTGACGGGAAAAAGAGTTTGTTACAAAAAAAACTTTGCAAATCTTTTCCTTTTCAATCTATTTGTGGTTTTCTTTCTCTTTTATCCTTAGATGCCCTGAGAATGACTTTGGTTAGTTGAATTTTTCACCAAGCTTTCTTTAAATTTTTTTTCCTTCACTAATTCTCACCATTTCATTATGTAGAATTGATTACCATCTTCTATCATCTATCTCTGTGAGATTTTACAAATAAGCATACATTCTAAACCAGTTTTTTCTTTGGCTACCATCTCTTTGCTCTTGGCAAGTAAGTCAAGTGTTTGTTTACTAAGGTGCTGTTTAGGCACTTTTTATCTCCTCCTTAAGGCAAATGCTTTACCTGAGTCTAAATTTTGTATGAAATTATTTTAATCTATGTCCATGTCTTTTTGTGCACCCATTTCCTTTTTTAAAAAGCATCAGTATGTTCTTTAAGCTGGTGAGATTTGATTAATTGCAAGCCATATCTTTTTCTCACTTCATTTCTTTTTCTAGTTTTGCTAAAAATGTACAAAAATTCTTGGACCAAGAGAAAAAGAAGAATTCCTGGAAAATTTTAAGTACCTGGGCCAATATTTCTGGAGAAAAGAGGAGTTTCTTTACAACATCAATTTTCTGGATCGAATAGAGAAGTTCAAGGACCAAGAGCCAAAGACAAGCAAAGGGCAGAGACGTGATATGTAGGAATAAAGCAGGACCTTGTCTTTCATTCTTATTATGAGTTATTGTTTTTGTTCAGTTGTTTCAGTCAAGTCCTACTCTTTGTGACCCCATTTGGGGTTTTATTGGCAGAGATACTGGAGTGGTTTGCCATTTCCATCTCTATGTCATTTAGCATTCTATCTGTTGTACCACTTAGTTACCTGTTGATTGGGATGAATTCTTATCTTAATTGTTCATAAAACTAAATCAGTTGCATATGACCTGTGTAAGACCTTGGACAAGTAAGTCACGGCCACCTTCTGCCTGTTTCCTCACCTCTAAAATTACACAGGTTCACATAGCTGGTATATGCTTGATTTGAACTCAGGTCATGTGACCCTGGACCAGTCAGTTAACCCTGTTTGCCTCAGTTTCATCATCTGTAAAATGAGCTAGAGAAGAAAATGACAAAACACTCCAGTATATTTGCCAAGAAAACCCCTCCTGGGGTCACAAAAAGACTCAACAGCAACAATAGCTTAATTAACCTATAAATACAGGTGAGGCAACACTGTGTAGTGGAAAGGTCACATTTGACCCACACCAAATAGTATCATTCAGAAAAATGAAGATGGAACATGGCCAGGCGTCCTAATCTTTTGAAGTTGAACTCCCTTCTCTGTACTGGAGGATACAATGACATTGGTTTTATTGTTCTTTACATAGGATATTCCTTCCTACTCCATGTGTTTCATTGCCTGTTCTTCATGCCTGGAATCCTCTCCCCACTTCTCTCTGCCTTTTGGCTTCCTTGAAGTCTCAGCTAAAATCCCACCTTCTATCAGAAAGCTTTCTGCATCCCTTTCCCTGTGAGATTGTTTCCCACTGAAGTTGTATGTATCTTTTTTGTATATAATTATTTGCCTGCTGTTTCCCTCATTAAATTGTGAGCTCCTGGACAAGTGAGCGTTTTTGTTTTTCTTTGTATCTCTAGGGCTTAAAGCAATGCCTGGCATTTAGTAGCTAATTAATGTTTATTGATTAACTGATCTTATAGAAAAAAGACATTTCCATTGGCATCTAGTTAAGAGAACATAGATAGCCCTGGCGAATCAACACTTAATAAGTGACTTGACTATGTCAAACTGATATTAGCAACTCTCCTTTGCAAAATCTTAAGTGTTAAATAGATGCATATTGTTATTACCAAGGGAGAGGGAGAACTCAGACTTCGGAATGCAAGAGTCAAGGTGCCTATATTAAACAGATTGGGAGGGGTCCAAACGAACATGATGAAAAGTAATGAAGATGAATGCCAAGTCTCACTTCCGTGAAAAAAAAAAATCGACTCTGCAACTGTAGGACGGAGTAGGGGAGAGGTTTAGTTTAGCAGCAGTACATGTGGAAAAGGACATAGGTGTCTTGCTTAACCTAAATCCAACGCATGGCTGATCAAATGGCAAACTGAGCTTCCGTGTTGCAGAGAAATGCTAATACATTCCTTTTCCTTTTTTCAACTGCAGTTGCCTTGCAAAGGTCAGAGACTTTTCAGCCTGTTAGAAAACCCAGGACATAAAGTGCAGAACGTCTGATTGGGATAGGGACCCCGAGCTTGGGACAAGCCCAGTCCTAAGCTCATCAAACACCACATGGGACAGATATGTCCTCGGCCTCCCCTTCCTGAAGAGATGCTCTCAGGAGGAGGACAAGACGACACTCTCCTACAGGGTCCGCTTCCAAAATACAGGTCTCCTCCCCCGTGCCCCACGTGGGTGCCCGGCAACTCGACCCCTCCCCCGCTCTGCCCCCTCCCCCTATAATTTTAGATTGGAGAACGCCCTTTCGAGTCGTCCCCTGTGACGTCACAATCCCGATTGTTCTTCAGGGCCAATCACCGAGCCCAATTTCCAGGGAAACCCGGGAGGGGGTGGGGTGACTCCCAGAGCGCGTGCGCGCGTCCTTCGCGTGGCTATATAAACATGGCCGGCGCAGTCGCGAGCTGCTACCGGTCCGCTCTTAAGTGGGAGGTTTACGTTGAAGTCTGGGGTCTTATTTTTCTTCTGGTTTAAAAGATTTTATTTTAGTGCTTCTCCTCCCTCCGCCCCCGCCCCCTCGTGTATTTTTCCTAGTGTGTGCGTGCGTGTCAGTCAGCGGCGGGGGTGGCTGTGGCCGGGCGGCGGGAGCACCGCGGCCGGCGCACAAGTTTGGGCCCAGGGAGAGCCGGTGAGCGAGTGCCGCAGCATGAGCCGGTGCCGCGGGGCGGGCTCGAGAGCTTGCTGAGGCGCCGGGCCGGCCGCCGCCGCCGCCGAGAGCAGCCCCACGTGGGAGCGCCGGGAGCATGGGCTTCCTGCCGGCGTGTCCGCCGCGGCGCTGAGCGGCCCCGGGTGGCCCGCCTCGTCGCACCGGGGCTCCTCCGCCGCGCCGGCCCCTGACTTCTCTGCAGCGGACCCGGGGATTCTGGCTCGCTATGCTGTGGAGCTCGCCCAGTTCTGGAGCCGGGAAGCGTTCGCCAAGCCTCTGCCCTCCTGTCCCCCATGAGCAGCAGCCCCGCGGCTGCCGCAGCAGCCGCAGCTGCCTCGGTCGGGGGGATGCCCAGCGGCCTCTCTGAACAAGGTGCCGCCGCCTCCGCCTCCGCCGCCGCTTCTTCTCCGGCTTGTCTCAGCGTCCCCGGGACGGTGACCATGGCCCCCGCTCTTCTGACCAACGGGAGTGTCCAGAGCCACCTCCCTCCGGCCGCCAGCAGCGCGCTCCCGTCCCCGCTGAGGAGCACCCAGGGGCCCCTCAACACGAAGGCCCCCATAAGTCTCAGCCTGGTGACCGCAGCGTCCCAGCCCACGGCGAAGACGGCCCCCTTGGGGGCCCTGGTGACCAAACTGGCCACTGTCAATACTGCTCCCAAGACCAGCAGTGGTCCCAGGCTGCCCGCCCCCCAAATGGTGACCGCGAAAGCTCCCAACACAACTACGATACAATTGCCTGCCAATTTCCAGCTCTCGCCTGGTGAGTTTTCAACTTTTTTTTTTTTTTTTACCTTTCCTCCCCACCTCCCCGCCATAATTACGTTGGTCGCATCTATGATGACCTAGGAAAGGTTATATATGTAGATGAGGCCTCCTCCCTCCTCTCTACCCTCGTGCTCACTCTTCCTTTTACTATTTAAAGTGTGTGTCAGAAACCTACCTTGGGTCTCTCCTCAAGGACCTGACTCACAGTCAGTTTGCAGTCATCTTATTGGAAACAGTACCAGAGCCTACTGGGTAACTTGGGTGGAATTACAAATTTGAAAGAGCTTTTTTTTCTTTATTTTTGAGTCATTGCTGTATTTTTTTTTCTTGTCACGGTTTTGGAAGAAGATATTTTCACTCAAGTGACTCAGTGGAAGCTGAAGCAGTTTTGGCAGCAAGGCCTTAGTGATTCCTGGGAGATGGGTGCAGTACATGGTATCTATTTATAAGCCTTTTAAAGTTCCTTGGGAAAAGTGATCAGGCCCTTTCACCCAGGGTGCCTCAGGAAAGGGTGTTCCAAAGGTTCTTATTTGTAATGGGTGGAAAAGAAGTGCGAATTTTCCAAAGTATTGTTTCAGGTTGTTTTCCAGTTCTTGTCATTTATACAGTGCAGCACTCTGTACATAGGCTATGCTTTGATTGTTAATTTATGATAGCAATGTTTTCATCACGCAAGTCTTAAATGACCTAGTTGATAAATAGAACCAAAGGTCTAGAATTTAAAAAATAGTTTGAAAAACTACTTTAAAAAAAGTTGTGTTTAAGGCATGTCTTTTGTCCTTTATTCATCATACACATGGTGCTTTCAGAATCAACTTTTACCTGCATTTGAAAATGCCACTTTGTATTTATGTGAAATCATCTTACCTTTCAGAGGATTTCAAGACTGGGGCGGGCATGACCTCATAGATGTTCTTATCATCCCTACTGGTTAGGTAGGAAACAGCTGCGAATTATTTACTGGTTGGGAAAAACTGGAGGTGGAGTTCTGAATAGGTGGGTTCAGATGGCTTGATTCACTGCCTGTTTCAGCCTTTGCCTTATGTTTGCAAACCATTAGGGCTTATGAGGTTTCCATACATTATCTAGTCTGATTCTCCCTGCCACTTTTAGAAAGATAATACTGGTATTCCCATTTTGCAGATGCTATAACCTGGACTGCACTGTCCAGTGACTTGCAGAGAGGCAGAATTGTAAACTATTAGGTAGAAGGAGAGTTCCTCGAGGGCAGGGATAATCTAGTTTTTGTCTTTGTAGCCCTAGCTGTAGGTACTTTGTAGCTAATGGATTGAGAGTTGGCTTGGGAGCCTGAAAGACCTGGGTTCAGGTTCCATCTCTGACTTGTATTTTGTGACCATCTGAAAACAAATTGACTTAATCTTCTCATTGTTCTCTTCAGAACTCTGATAAGACTTTAAATTGCCAAGAAGTTCTGTACGAGATCAGTGTAGGAAGTTTCTGATATTGATGAAATTCCTATCCATCCTTATTTCCCCAGTACCTTACATATAGTACGTGCTTAAAGATTGATGAGTTTTGGTATAAAAATATGTCTGTAATAACTATTTAATATCAGTTGAGTAAATTCTACTTTTTTCCTTTGGCCAGAATAATTTTTGTGGAATTTAAATGAACCACATCTGTTCTCTTTTGGAGAAACTTTTAAATTAAATCTGTCTGCTTAGTAAAATGATATTTGGAGTAATTGGAGTTTTGTACAACAATGTTGATAAAGGAAGGCGAGCAGTTGATTCAAATTGATGTAGTATCACTTGTTTAACGTGATTGGCATCGTACATTGGTTCTGATATCCATGGGAAAATATTCCTTCCCATTAAAAAAAAGAACCATGATTACATTGGACTTATTTTTATGGTTGTACATCTACCCTGTTCTTTTTCTTAAACTTTAATTTTATTCAACAGATATTTAGTTCCACTGTATGCCAGATTCTTTGCTAGTACTGGTGATACTAAGGCAAAAATGAAGCAATTCTTGCAATCAAGTAGCTTATGTTTCAAAGGGAGGCTATTAGATGTACACAGGTAATTTGAGACTAGACTAATGCTGTGGGAATCAAGAAGGGCTTTACATAGGAATTGGCACTTGAGCTGAATGAGCCATGGAGGAAGTAGAGGATTCTAAGAGTACATTCTGGATCTGGGAGTTAGTTAGCTTATGCCAAAGGTGGCCTGGAGTACAATGAAGAGAGAATTTAATAATAATAATTGTAGCTGGCATTTCTATAGTGCCTTAAGGTTTGCAAAATGCTTTACATACACATTCTTACTTGATTATGGCAAACAACCCAGTGAAATAGGTGCTTAAAGTCTGTTTTTACTGAGGAGGAAACTGAGGCTCAGATGTTAAATGACTTTCTTAGGGTCACATACCCTGGTGAAAAATCTAAGCCAGGACATGAACTGATGTCTTCCTGACTCTCAAGACATTGATCTCTCCGTTACACCATGTAACTGTCTAAAAACATGAAATTTAATTAGGATAAAGTTGAAAATTCTTAAACTTGAGTTCCAAATATCAACTTCAAGTATAAGATGGGGGGAGAGGGAGGGAACAGGTCTTCTAACGATCTGGGTATTCCCGTGGCCCAGACTCAGTATGAGTGAGTCAGTCAGCAGTGTAATGTGGCACCCTGAAAAAAAGCTTAATGTGATATTTAGCTGAGTAAGAGGTAATGTCCAGGACTGGGGAAGTTCTTATAAGACTATGTCTGGAGTATTGTGTTCAGTTCTAGCCATCATATTTTAGGAAAGACATTAATAAAACTGGAAAGTATCCGGTCAAGTCATTCAATCTACATTTATTAAGCTCCTGTGTACAGTGTGCTAGAGAAAAAGAAAGGTAAAAGACAGTTCCTGCTCTCAAGGAGGTGACCAAGATGTTACAGGACCTGAAGATTATGCCTGTGAGGCTCTATGGAGGGAACTGGGGGTGTTTAGCTTGGAAAAAAGAAGGCTTAAAGGGGACATGTTAGCTATCTTCAAGTATTTGTAGGGTTGTCAGAGAGGAGAGATTAATTAGATTTATCTTGCTTGACCCCAAAAGGCAAAAGTAAGATCAATGAATGGGAGTTACAAAGAGGCAGTTTTAGGTTTGGGATAAGGAGGTATGAACTGACTGTTACAGCTTGATTCTTGTTCAGGAGTGGGTTGGATTGCATTGTCTAAGGGAGGGCTCTGTCTAACCCTGAGTTTCTGTGATTCTATTATTCTGGGTATACAGAGTTTGATGAATCGTTAGACAGGGATATACATATATATATATATATCTATATATACATATATAGATATAGATATATAGATATACAGACATATACATGAAGTGGAGTGAAATGAAATCAATCAGAAAAAAATAATTTGTAGCTAGATAGTAAGGACTTTAAATGAAAGATTTAGTAGTTTTTATTTTTATCTTAGTGGCAGTAGGGAATCACTGAATGTCTTTGGGTAGAGGAATGACATGGGCACGTTGGTTCTTGAGGAAGATTATATTGGCAGCTTTGTGAAGGATGATTTGGACAGAAGAGGGAGTGGAAGTAAGGAATTCAGTTGGGAGGGTATTACATTAGTCTAAGTGATGAAATGGTTGAAATTGAACCAGGGGAGTGACTGTGGGTATGAAGAGAACACAATGAATCCTAGAGATGTGGGAGATAGAAATCACAAGATTTGGCATCTGATGGATATGGGGGAGTGGGAAAAAGGTGAGATCACGTACAAGGATGATTGAAGTTGTGAACCTGAGTGATTAGAAATTTGGTGCTACCATTAACACTAAAAGGATCAGAATTAAGTGTACCTTGAAGGACCAAGTTATATCAGTGGACACAGTGCACTTTAAAAGAAATCTATGGCAAAGGAAGTAGATAGCAGGATGAATATTTTTATTTCAAAGTAAAATTTTTTTGCATCAGTTGATGCTTCTGGTCTTTTCTTTTTTCTTTTCTTTTTTGTTTTAAAGTGTTAACTGTAATAGGGAAATTTGCTGGAGGAGCTCATTTAGGAAGCTGTATGATGAGTTCTATTTTGGATATTTTGAATTTGATATTTTGTTATGACAGCCAGGTCACAAAGTCTAGAAGGCATTTGGTAATGTTGAGACTAGAGTTCATGAAAGTGTTTAGGGTTACATGTATGGATTTAGGAATCATGTATGTAGACCTAATTTAACCCATGGGAGCTGATAAGATCAACAAGAGAGTGTCAACAGAAAAGAGAAAAGAGGTCCAGGATGAGCCCTGGGGGACACCCAGCCAAAGGGATAGGACATGGTGATTTAGCAAAGGGGAATGAGAAAGTATAATCAGATAGAAAGAAGACCTAGAAGAGAATAGTGTCTTGAAAGAGAAGGGAGAACACCATTCAGGAGAGGAGGCTGGTTAAAGTTCTCAGAATTTACATTTAGGTCAAGGAGGATAAGGACTTAAGATGATAAATGGATGTGAGGGAAGGAAGTAAAAGCCATTGGTGATGGGTTTTTTTTTTTTTTGGTTTGCTTTTTTGCAATTAAAGGGAGAAGAAAATAAGGTAGACTTGAGAGTGTAGGGTTAAAGAGAGACTAAATAGGGAGAGATTGAATATGAGAGAGAATTATTGATGAGGCAGTCTTCTAGACAAGATTGGGGTAAAAGGGCTCAAGTAGAAGCCTTGGTTAGGAAGGAAGGGGCCTTTTCCTTAGGAGAACATAGAAAAAGAGAAAGGAATAGAAGGTGTGGAGGGCCTTGATTTTTTCCCATGGGCAATGAAGACCAATTCAAAATACCATTTATTTTGCCAAGGGATACTGGATCTTTTGAATCAACTTCTCCACTTTCTTTATCATTTTTATCCATCAACACACTAATTATTGCTTAACTAAATTTACAGGAACAAAATATAAAAGATCATACATATTTCTATCTCTAAGTAATGGATGTGCTTCACTGAAATCCCATAAATTGTTTTATGTAAAGAAAAAAAAAGTTGAATTTATACAATCCATTTTTAAGTATTTGTCAAGGAACAGTGAAACAGCTATGTATATAATGGTGGTTTGGAGGCAGTTGGAGTATTGGATATATAAGGGGCACAGTCAGTTTGACTGAAGTATAGAGTACTTGATGGGAATGACCCTGAAAAAGTGATATTGAAAGCCCTTTACAATGAGGCTTCAGCTTGCACAAGTTTGTATTTCATCTCCCAAAGCATTGAGAAGCCACTGAAGTTTGTTGAGCAGGGGAACAACGTGGTCAAACCAGTGCAGAACTATCATTTTGGCAGCTTTACAGAGTGTAAATTGAAGAGGGGAGATACTGTAACCAGGGAAACCAGTTGGGACACTGTTGCAGTAGTCCAGGTGAGAGATGATGAGGCCTAAATTAGTTTGGCTGCGTCATAAAAAGAGGGAAGGGGGCTGATGTGAGCTATTGCGGAGGTAGAATTGATAAGATTTAACAACTGAGTAGATACAGAAAGTGATTAAGACTGAAGAGGTGAACGTGACTCCTAGGTTGTGAACCTGGGAGACTGGAAAGGATTGGTGGTGTCCTAGACTGAAAGAAGTTAGGAGGAAGGGTGAATTTTGAGGACAAGATAACTAATTCTGTTTTGGACAGTGTTGAGTTTGAGATGCCTATCTAGGTAGAGGTGTCCAGCAGGCACTTAAAGATGTTTAACTTAGAGCTCGAGTGAGAGATGAAGTTCAGATATCTATATGTATATAGATAGATAGCTCTACAGCTGTATATAACTAGATCTATACAAATAATATCTATAGATTTTTCTTCTATCTCTAGCATCTAGCACTCTGCCTTGAGCATATTATGCTCTTAATACAAGATTATTAACATGTAGTCCAAGAAATAAAGATCATCTCTGTGTAGATGACTCCCAAATAGAAATAGGTAGATAGTAGATAGCTATAGATCTATGTAGATCTATAGCTTCACCTCTGTAAACTTAAAGTCTAGTAAAGGAGCTGAAAAATGTGGAGATAATTATATAGATTAAATTAGAAAATAATTTGTGTATAGAATATGTTAAGCGTCCAGAGAGAATTTTTTGTCCATACAGCATTTCATTTCCCACCATTTCAGACTCCAGATTGAACCCTTCCTTGTGACAAACAAAAAATAATAAAAACAGAAAACACCTTAAGAAGTGGAGACAATCTATGTATACAATTTCCTGTCCTTGTAGCTTCCTGCATCTTTGGTGAGCAAAGGAGATGATATATTTCATTATCCTTTGTTACTTTCATTGTTTTTCCTTTATTTAAATTTATTTGACATTGTTTTCATCATTATGTATACTTCTGCTTCTGTGCATTTCACTGGCAGGAGAGATTCAAAGGGGGAGTGATCATTTATAACTAGGAGTTTTAGAGAAATCCTCATAGAAGTGGTGGTATATCACAGAATCTTTGAAAAAAGGATTTCACTAGGAGGGAGTGGGAGAAAGTGAATACATTAGAGGAATATAGGGGACACTGGGAGGTAAACCAAGTATGATTCTTAGTTCAGTTCTAGTATAGTGCTCATGAAGTGGAGTAGAATGGAATCAAACTGTAAGAGTACTTTGAAACCAGACTGCAATGGGATACATGGAGCAAGGAGGAAAATTTAGGAGGCTATTGCGGTAGAAGAGTTGAACACGGGGAAGAGCATTGGCTCTGGAATCAGAGGACCCAAGTTCAAATCATCTCTGGTGCTTACTTACTCCCTTGCCTCGGGCAAGTCACTTAAACTTGGATCTGTTTCCTCTTCTGTAAAGTGAGGGAGTTGAATTAGATGGCCTTTAAGCTTTTTTCTGGTGCAGAGCAATGACTTCAAGAAGGGAATGAAAGAAGGTGGCACTGGGAATGGAGACAATGGATGAGAAGAGAGATATATTGCTCATTGACAAGACTTGTCAGCTTTTTGGATGTGAGGGAGTAAGGGAAGAATCAAGGGTGACAGAAAAGTTTTGAGCCTAAGAAGACTGGTGCCAATAATAGAAATTAGGAAGAGGTATAGATTTTGAGAAGAGGATGGATGATGAATTCATTTGGGAACATGTTTGTATTTGAGGTATTGATCAAATGGAGATGACCTGTAGGCAGTTGGAACTGTGGGACTTAAACTTAGAAGGGAAGTCAGTTTTGGAAAGAGTTTTGGTAATTATCTTTATAGGAGTGATGATTAAAGCTATGCTAATAGATGAGATGGTCAAGAGATTGACTGTAGTGTGAGTTTTAGGAGAAAGATGAGTTGTTTGAACATGTTGAATCTGAGGTACTAGAGTTGTCAGTGTATCTTAGTAAATGGATTAGTGAAGCTAAGTTATTGGAACATTGATGAATAGTTTTAAAAAGGAATCTTCCTTCCAGTCTTCCTTTTTTTTTTAAAATGTCTTAATGTATTTCATTATTTATATCAAAATCATTTTTCAATAATTTCAACCACTCAACAATAGAAGGTAAGCCAAATTGATGTACTGAAAGTGACAGTTTGTAACATTCCCTAATCAGTAGTCTCCCACCTCTCTACTTAGTGGAAATGTGTGCCAACATGCCCCATGGAAATTGCATTTGATCTGATCTCTGTTGCCCTCAAGTGCTCTCTCTCTTCACTTATATTATTTTAGTATTCATTCCTATTCTCCTGGTTCTGCTTACCTCACTTTGTAATAGTTACTTTGTACTGAGATGAGGGAGATACATTTCATTATCTCTTCTGGGATAATTTATTGGGTTTTTAGTTACTCAGAAATTAGTTTCTTTCAGTGATCTTCATTTTCGTTGTTGAAATCATTGTGTATATTCTTCTAGTTTTGCTTATTGTTATAAGTTCATGCAAATCTTTGTTTTTTAATTTTTCTTTCATAATTTCGTAATGCATAACAATATTCCATTACATAACATTTTTCAGTTATTGCCTGATCAATAGGTGACTATTTTGTTTCTGGGTCTTTGCTTCAACAAAAAGTGCTGTGGTTACTATTTTGGTATACGCAGGAGCTTTAATTCTTCAATCTTTGGGATTTATACCCGTTAGTGTGATTGCTTGGTCAGAAGAGTATGAACATTTTAGTTACTTTGCTCTCACAATTCGCAGCCGTTTTCTAGAATGGTAACAGTAAATTGGTGTTCCTGTCTTCTTCTAACAGTCTTTGAAGCATTGACTATTTTAGTCTTACTGTGTTTTATTTAATTGACTGTGTGTGAAATATTTCAATTATGTAAATTTGCATATTTCCAATGATTTTTGTACATTTTAAAAAAGGATTGTCGATAGATTGCCTTCTTTCAAAATTCTTCTCTTTATTATCTCTTGGCCAAGTATTTTTGGGGAAATGCCTCATGGTTCTGTCAAATCTATATAAATAGTGGAGGTCAGATTTTTTTTTTTTAACACAACAATGTTGAATATAAAGATAACCCCCAGATATAGATTCTCCTCCTAATCTCATTGATTTTGTTCATGCAAAAGCCTTTTAATTTTAAATAAGCAAAGCTTTCCTCCCTTAATCACAACTGTGAAGTGTACCTTCTTCCAGTTAATTGCTTTTTTTGGGGAAAAAATTATGTTCTTTCCACACTCTCTCCCCCAAGCTTAAAAATCAGACATAGGACTTGGTTTTAAAAACTAATAAAAATAATAATAGTTTGTAGTTTTAAAGGTTGGTAAAATACTTGATATGTTATCACATTTGATTTTTATAACCACCCTGAGGGTAGGTGACATTAATATACTCATTTTATAACTGGGGAAACAAGTTGAATTTTAGTGACTTGTCCAGGGTCAAGCTAGTAAGTGTCTTGAGACAGAATTTGAGCACAAATTTTCCTGACAAAATCCAGCACCGTATCTACTGCATCACCAAGCTGCCTGAGCTCATGACTTGCATGCATTTTAGCTCATGGCAAGAAAGTCTTGAAATTGTAATGAGTGTGAGGAGGGGATGTCTGAACTTAAAAGTTGTTCCTAATTCTTGTTTGGAATATCTGGAACTGGCTGGGTCTGCCTGTGCTAGTATTATTGGGTCTGTTGATCTTGTCTTTAGTGGCAAGCTGACCCTGGCAATGTTGGATTGATTGTACATAGGGTAGTTCATTGTAAGATAGGTGGTGGGCGGTGGTCCCCTTCTTTTGTTTTTTGAACTCCTAGATGGAAAGAATTGTCTTATGTAAATCTAAAAAAAATTTTAAATTAAAAAACTATAAAGTAGTGGCAGATGCTACCATCATACAGAAGGAAACACTGAATTACACAATTACCCTCAATAAACATTTCTTAAGCATCCACTATGTGCCAGGCACTGTGTTAAGTGCTGGGGATACAAAAAGAAGTAAAATATAGGCCCTGCCTTAAAGTAGAAACAACAAGCAAGCAAATCTATACAAATAAAACTATTTATGGTATAAATAGGGAATAATTAGCACTTTGTTTCAGTCACAAAGGTCTGCTGAGAAGTCCCTTAAGTGTTTTTTATACCTCTTGCCATTCCTTGGAGCTTGTGTTCATATTAGATGGAAAGTTGGTTAGCAGTGTTTGTAAACTTGCAGGAGTGGAATCCGGTCCACAGCAGGGTGGGGGGGGGGGGGGGGGGGGGGAAGAGCCTGTTGCTCCTGCAGTGGCCTGTGGTGGCTAGGCTAGGCTATCTAGTTGCTTTGTCATCAGTTTAGCAGTAATTGGTAATTTGTTATTTAGGGGGAAAACAGTGTTTTATTTGAGAGTGTGCTTTTTGTTGCCCTTGCTTCATGTTAATATTAAGTTTTCTCAATGTTCTTAATTTTTCTTGTTCTTTGAGAAGATATTGGCAGCTGTAAAGCAGTGATTATTTTTTTCAGTCATAATAGTATTGATTATCTCACATAATAATGATTATAGTAGCTTTCACATACTGCTCTCATCTGACCTTCAGTGTAGCACCTTGAGGTGGATCCTGTAAACATCCCCATTTTTGCAGATGAGAAAACCATGACTCAGACTGGGTTACTTAGCACAGCTAGGATTCAGGTCTTCTTTTTCCTGGTTCATTTTTCTGTGTAGTGATTACTTTTTGGTAGTATATTTTTCTGGGGTCCTTGTCTTCTTATTGTGATTCCCTCTCCAAGACTATCATTTGGAAAAGGATCAAAGCCTCACTCTTCCTTCTTCATTTCCTTGCTTCTTCCTTCCCTTTCACACAAGCAATTAATAAATGTTCCTTGCGACTGTCTGTAGATCTGTCTTTGTCCTTTTGTTTTCCTAAATGCTCTATTTCCTCTTGCATCAAAGCCCACATGTTAATTTTTGACTTGACAGAGAAATGTAGTTGAATTGTGGGTTCCTACTGAGTTACTCTTTGGAACAAATTTTGTGTATAAAGTCTACTATGTGAAGCATAATTTTTCAAGCAATGACATTAATTCATATTAGCAGTATATGGAAGGCTTTTGGAATCTTTTAAAAAATATCCAATAAAGCCTTAGTCAAGGATGTTTTTCCATAAACTGTTATATCAATTGATCAACATTTATTAAGTGTCTGTAAGGTACCAGGCTAAGCACTGGTAAAAAAAAAAAAAAAGACAAAATGCAGACCTTGTTCTCAAGGAACTCACAGTCTAAGAGGGAAGACAACAAGCAAACAAATATGTACAAACAAGTTATATATAGAATAAATAGGAAATGATTTACAAAGGAAAGGCACTAGAATTAAGAGGGGTTGGGAAAGACTTCCTGTGAAAGTTGGGATTTTAATTGGGACCCAAAGGAAACCAGGGAAGCCAATTGGCAGAGATGAGGAGGGGAGAGCATTCCAGTCATAGAAAATGCCTAGAGCTGAGATATGGAATGTCTTTTGTGAAACAGCCAGGAGGCCAGTGTCACTGTATCAAAGATTATCCAAGTTGGAGACTAATGTATAAGAAGCCTGGAAAGGTAGGAAGGGGCTGAGTTATGAAGGGCTTTGATTATCAACCACAGGATTATGTAGTTGATCATATAGGCAATAGGGAGCCACTGGAGTGTATTGAGTTAGGGAGGGATGACATAGTCTGACCTACCTATTAGAAAAAAGTTTAAAACTTTTATTTTTTTTTAGGAAACTCACTTTAGTGGCTGAATGGAGAGTAGACAGGAGAAGTGAGAGACTGGAGGCAAGCCAACTCACCAGCTGGTTACTTGCAGTAGTCCAAGTATGAGATGATAAAGGCCTGAACTAGAATGGGGGCAGTGGTAGGGGAGACAACAGGATGTATACTGGAAATGTTGCAGGGTCTTCACAATAGTTTGGATATGAAAAATAACAGATAGTAAGGAATTGACGATGATTCCTAGGTTGTGAACCTGAAGGACTGGGAGGATAGTGTTGCCATCTACAATAATGGGGTAAATAGGAGAGTGGCACGGATGAGGATTTAGGGGGAAATAAATAGTTTCATTTTGGACGTGTTTAGTTTAAAATGTCTACAGAACATCCAGTTCTAGATGTCTAAGAGGCAGTTGGAGTTGCACAGTTTGAGGTGAGCAGACAGTTTGGGGCAGGAAAGGTAGATTTGAGGGTCTTCAGCATGGAGATGATGAGAGGCAATAAGTTCACTAAGTGAAGTAAGAATAGAGGGAGAAGAGAAGAGGGCCCAGGACAAAATCCTGATAGATACTTACGGTTAGAACATGTGATCTGGAGGAGGATCTAGCAAAGGAGAAAGGGAAGGAGTGGTCAGATAGGTAGGAGAAGAACCAGAAGAGAGAGGTGTCCCTGAAACCCAGAGAGAAGAGAGTATCAAGAAGGAGAAGTGTGGTCAATAATGTTAAAGGCTGCTGAGAGATCAGGTAGAATGAGGACTGAGAAAAGATCTTGGATTTGGCACCTAAAAGATCATTCATTGGTAACTTTGGAGGGAGCAATTTCTGTGGAATGATAAGGTCCAAAGCTGGATTATAGAGGGGTTAAGAAGAGAGTGAGAGGAGAGAAAGTGGAGTCACCTACTGTAGATGGCCTATGGGAGTTTATCCACAAAGAGTAGAAGAGGTGTAGGTTAGCGGGGATAGAAAGATCAAGTGAGGGTCTTTTGAGTTAAGAGGGAGCCATGGACTTGTTTGTAGGAAGTAGGAAACAGACCAGTAGAAAGGGAGAGATTGAAAATAAGTGAGAGTGGGGATGACAGAAGGGGCAGTCTTTTGGAGACAACAGGACCATCCAAGGAGGGAAACATTTCTTATGTTTAAAGAAAAAAGCATGGCAGCATGTAGATAGTGGAGCTAGAAAACTAGTCTTGGTTTTTCTGAATTCGGTCAAGTCCCTTCGGACATGTACTGACTTTCTGACTCCTTGACAAATGACCTAAACTCTATTACCCCACTCAGTGTTCTAAGGCTTTTTATAAGAAACAGGACTGTTGCTTATCTTCTCTGGTAGAATTTTCTTATTGGGCTTTCCATACACTTGTGAAGTAGCACAGCGAGACCAAAGTAAAGAAAAAAAGAGAAACATAATAACTTGTGCTTACAGGTAACTCAGTAACCTAAATTTTGTGACTATATCCAGAATTTTTTTTAAGTTGAATAAGATTTTCATGTTTTTTGTGAAGATAAAGTTGGTGCCACATCTTTTAAGAGACTTTTCCCGAATCTCCCTGTTTCTTTTTTCTTCTGTTTTTTAAATTTTATTTTATTATCATTTTTTAATGTTTTACAATCACTGCCATAAAATTAAGATTTTGTCCTCCCCACGCCTACCCCCTACAACCCCCTTCCCTCCCCATGACAGCATACAATTCTGTATAGATTCTACATATACTTTCCTATTGAGTACGTTTTCACTATAGTCATGCTATGTAGTCAAACTAAAATAAATGGAAGAAATCATATAACAAATCAAAACTTGATACACAAAAACACACACACACACACAAACATGATCTACTGCATTCTGCGAATGACTTCCATATTTGAATCTCCCTGTTTCTCACCCCCAAATTGGGTATTTATTTTGTAAGACTCCTATTTATTTGTGAACATGTTGTTTTCCCAAGAATAGGGGTTCTTAATCTTCTTTCTGTCACAGACCCCTTTGGCAATCTGGTGAAGCCTCTGGTCTCTTCAAATGAATGATTTGTTGCCTACTTAACTGAAGGAAATGCTAAATTTCAGTTAGAAGTTAGTAAAAATAAAGATGTAACTTTTTTTCACATCCAAGTTCATGTACCCCTTGAAATCTATCCATGAACTCCAGGTTAAGAATGTATACTACTTGAGGGTAGAGATTTGTCCCTCTTCTTAGTGCCTGATACATTAAAAAAAAAAATCCTTGATTGATTAAAAACATTTATCATTTTAACCTTTAGAAAAGATGTTGAAGTGGTGATATTTCTGAGGGAAAACAACTTTCTGACCATCTTAGAATGTTAGTGATATTAAAATAGTTTTCCAGCTCATTTGAATTGGTCATACATTACTTCTTGGTGATGACTTGTTATACACTTCCCAGAACGGTCCATAGCTGTAACCTGAAACCCATGATATACCTATAGCTTTTATAGAATCAGGATTTAAGCTGGAAATCACCTTGGAATTTAAGCCGGAAATCACCTCAGATCACCTAGTACAGTCAGGTGAAGCCTGTGGACCCATTCTCAGAATGTTTCTAAATGCATAAAATTAAATACATAGGGTTATAAAAAAAACCAAAATCCAAAACTTCACAGACCCGAAGTTAAGAGCCTCTGATATAGTTCAGTCCTCATTCTATAGACAAGCAAACTGATGCCCAGAGATGTGACTGGTCCAGGGTCATATGGGGGGAGTAAGTATTAGTAGCAATTAGAACTGCTTTCAATGTAGCCTCTGAAGCTGAGATGCAACAAAGTAAGGATCAATTCTCTGCTGCCTGTGCTAATTTTGGCCTAACAGTTAACACCATGAAAACACAGGTGCTCCATCAGCCATCACCACACCATCCCTATGTGGAACCATCAGTTACAAAAATGGAGAAGTTTTGAATGCTGTGAATAAGTTCACTTACCTTGGTAGTGTACTTTCCAGGGATGTACACATTGATAATGAGGTTGACGCATGCATTGCCAGAGCTAACTCAGTGTTTGGGAGGCCCCGAAGGAAAGTTTGGGAGAGAAGAGAGGTATTAGACTGACTACCAAACTGAAGGTCTACAGAGCTGTTGTTCTGTGACTTCATTGTTGTATGCCTGAGAAACATGAACAATCTACCAGCTTCATGCCAGGAAATTGAATTGCTTCCATTTGAATTGTCTTAGGAGGATTCTGAAGATCACCTGGCAGGATAAGGTACCAGACACTGAGGTCCTTACTCGAACTAAAATGCCAAGCATTCAAACTATGCTTCACAGAGTGCAACTCTGATGGGCTGGCCATGTTGTTCAAATTCAAAATGTATGGTTGCCAAAAACAAAAAAAAAAAGGGGAGAACTTTGAGCTTATGACTGCTTGTCTGGTGCTCTGATCACTACCATTAGTTTTTTGAGTGAGATTACACATTATATGAACCAACAGCTTAAATTCAATAAATAGTTTATTAAATGTGTGCTATTTAGATGTTTCTTTTGAGACCTATTTAAACCACAATTTTCAGTAACTTTTATTTTTAATGTTGTTTCTGAGAGATATGTGAATTCACAGGTGTAGGGAAGTCTGATAGTTCTGCAGCTTATACTTCAATACCTGGGGCACCGAAAAGTTAAGTAACTTGTCCAGGGTCACTGTTAGTGTTAGAGTCAGAACTTGAACCCAGATCTACATGACTCCAGAGCCAACTCTTTAAGCCAGTTTGCCTTCTCATTAATTGCTCTCTAAAAAGACTTTAAATGTTGCTTCAGAACAAAGAAAGTGAGACTTTTGAATATAGATATGCCTATATAAAATATTCAGAATATAAGTATATGACAATATGTATATAGATGTAAAGTAAGTTTTGAGTGTGGTTAAATTTTAAAGAAAAATGGTGAAATTAGACTGGTAGTTTTCAGAGTAAATAAAGAAATTTTGCAAAATCAATATAACCAGTACTTTGTCCTCACTTAGCTTTCTTTTGTTCCTCAATATTTTCTTCACTTAACAATATAAGATGTACAGGCAGCCCCTACGACTACTTTTTAATGCCTTCTTGATAGTGCATCTCAATATGAAATTTTAACTACATATATACTATTGTTTTCATCTGTTTAAGTGGTAGCAAAAGTCAACAGTGTTATCCTCTTTTTATTTTTCATCTTTAAATGAGCAGAGTTGAGGAAGCAAAGCTGATAGATGGTCTGAGTTAGGAATGTGGAAGATATGTCTTTGAAGAACTGTATGTAGACCAACCTGGCTTTTGTGTAAGGGAATAAATAGGGTACATTCTTGGAGTAGTGGACAGAATGTTGGATTTTGAAGTCAGGTGGGCCTGAGTTCTAATCCTGCCTCAGTCACTCAGTAACTGTGACCTTCTAGGCTTCAGTTTCCTGATCTATAAAATGGTTATTATAATAGCACTTACTTCACAGAGTTATGGGGGAATGTGATGAAATAAGGGAAAGTCAAAGAGAATAAGTATTTATATAGTGCCTACTATTTGCTAGGTACTGTGCTAAGCACCTTTTTCAAGTATCTTATTTGATTCTTAGAACAACTCTGTAAGGTAGTTGTAAGGTGCTATTATTATCTCTGTTTTACTATTGAAGAGACAGAGGTTAAGCACTTGTCCAGTGTCACACAGCTAGTACTTAGTATCTGAGGACATATTTGACCTCAGTATCTGAGGACATATTTGACCTCAGGTGTTCCTCACTCCAAGTCTTGGATACTTCAAGGACTCTTGAGTCTGCTGTACCACCCATCTATCTCTGGCTATAACAATGCAATAAGTTGTGTAAAAACGCTTTATCTACTTTGTCCTATAAGGGTCTTGTAAACCTTGAGCAAACCTTAAAACACAAAAATGGGAGCTATTATAGCAATTTGGCCTGGGATAGTATATCCAACTTTTTGTGACCCCATTTGGAATTTTCTAGGCAAAGATACTGTAGTAATTTGCCATTTCTTTCACTAGCTTGTTTTACAGATGAGGTAACTGAGGCAAACAAGGTTAAGTGATTTTTCCCAAGGTCATGTATATTTGAACTCAGGTCTTGCTGTCTCCAGATCTGGCACTCTATCCACTGTGCCACCTAGCTGCTAAGAGATAAGATAATCTGGGTTACAATTCTGCCTCTGTCACTGGCAGAATTGTAATTAATTTAACCTCTCAGTGCCCCTAGACAACAATCTAAGAGTGTAAATTGCCAAGCTGTATTGGTAGAGGGAGTCTGCTCTAAGGGAGGTTCTCTGTACAGATAAAATCACTCCCTTCTCTTCCCCACCTCCAGCTTCTTATATCTGAGTCTCTTTCTGGATTCTGTGTTCTGTTAATTTTTCTTTTTCAGTACTCATTTGTAAAAATAAAAACAAAACAAAAGACATACCCAAAAGAAACAACAACAAAACAAAAACCCCAAATATTTTATTGCTAATTTTTGCTTTTGAAGCAGTCACCCTATCTGGGGGGGAGGGGAAGGGGGGAGTAAGGAACCCTCCCTAGTGACAACAAGAAAAACAAACCTCAGTTTTGTCATCTGTAGAATGAGGTTGTTGGACGAGGTGATTTCTAAGTTCCCTTCTAGTGGATCTTTATGAATTAAGCAGAAACAACCAAAACAATGGTAATGTCTGACATATGCACAACATTTTGCCTTTGCCTTGGTAGTCTCTTGTTTGTCTATGTTGAGGAGGAAGCTATACTTTATTATCTGTTTTCTGGGACCTCATTGAAAAAAACAAAACATTTTTCAATTAACAAGCATTTTTTTCTTCCCTTCCCATTTAAAAGGATTAGAAAAAAGAAAAACACAATGTTCCCCAAGATGTGTTTCATTCTGAATCTATCAGGTTTTGTCAGGAGAGGAATACCATGAATCATCATTCCTTAGGAATATTGGTTGGTCATCACATTCATTGATCAGTGATCTGAAGACTTTAAAAGTTGTTTGTTTTTACATCCCTCAGTGTTTTTTTTCTTCAGTTATCCCGAGTTCATTTACATTGTTGTCATTGTGTATATTGTGTCTGTGTATTGTAGTTCCGCTTATTTTATTCTGCATCAATATAAATCTTTTCCCCCCTAAATTCCTCATATTATTTACTTCTTGATGTACAATAATATTCATCTACATTCTTTTTACTGTAGTTTTTTCAGCCATTCCTCAGTTAATTTTTTTCCCCACTTTGTTTCTGGTTCTTTGCTACCACAAAGAATGCTACTTTGGCTATTTTAGCGTATATTGAATCTTGTTTTTTGTCTTTTGTTTCTTGCTTGGGGGATATGTGCTCAGTATTGGTATCCTGGGCCAGAGGGTATGTATGGACAGCTTATTTCTATTTTTTAGTTTCTTACAAAATATCTTTTGTTTCTTTCCTCTTGACCTTCCCAGAGATCCATCTCATAACAACTGATATGAGAGAGGGAAAAATAGTTCAAGAAAATTAAGCAACACATCAAATGTGTTTGAAGGTATATGCACTGTTCTGTATCCATAGTGTTGTCCTCCCTTGGCAAAGAAAGAAGAGTGGTGCATTTTCTCATTTCTTTGTTCATATCCTTTGACCACTTATCTATTGGGAAATGGCTCGTTTTCTAGATTTTTATTAACTGGTTATGTATGTTTGATACTAAACCTTTATTAGAGAAATTTTATTCAAAATGTTTTTCCTTCATTCATCCACTTCCTTTTTCATCCTTGCTGCATAAATTTTGTCTGTGCAGAAGCTTTTAGGTTTCCTGTGATCAAAGTTAATCTTTTTTTAATTGCTGCAACAACTCATAGTTGTGACAGTTATATGATGTTTTCTTTGAAATTTTCAGTAGTATTGCCTTTAATATAAAGGTCACATATTCATTTAGAGTATATTGTGTAATATGGCATAAGAAGTTTGTCTAAGCCAGCTTTCCGCCAGATTGGTTTATCAAGTTTCCTAGCAGTTTTTTTTTAAATTAAATAGTTTTTTCCTAGGTGATTTATATTTTTCACTATATCAAACACTGGGTTATTGAGTTTTCATTATTTCTCATTCTCCCTTGTTTAGTCTGTTCCATTGGGCTGTCTATTTTTTAGCTAGTACCCCAGAAGGTTTTGATGATTGTTGCTTTATAATATAGTTTGAGGTCTAGAAGTTCTGTTTCTCCTTCATTTCTGTTTTGTTTCATCATTTCCCTTGATATTCTAGAGCAGTATTGTCATTTTTTATTAAATTCACATTACCTAGCCATAAGCACTGATATTTAAAATTTTTAAGTTCTTTATTTCTTTAAGCAACATTTTGTGATTGAATCTATATAAGTCTTTTATATGTACTTGGTAGGTCAATCCTCAGGTATTTTTTGCATTTTGTAGTTAATTAGGATGAATTTTCCCTTACTACTGCTTCTTGGGTTTTGTTATTATTATGTAGAAATGCTATTGATTTTTAATGGTTTGTTTTGTAGACTACAACTTTGCTGAATCTGTTAGCTGACTTAATATCTTTGATAATTCCCTAGGATTTTCCAGGTGTACCAACATGCCATCAAACAATAGAGATAGTTTTATTGCCTCTACCTACTTTTATTTTTATAACTTTAATTTCTTTCTTTTGTCTTATTGTTGTTGCTAGCATTCCCAAGACTATATGACATAATAGTGGGGAGAGTGGACATATCCTCTTGCTTCACTCCTGCTGTAATCATGGTGAAAGGTTCTAGATCCCCATGGCAAAAGTTGCTTGCTTTTGTTTTAGTAGATATTTTTTTGATCATTAAAAAAAGGGCTCTCTATTTATTTAGCATAAATGAATGGTCTGCTTTTGTCAGAGGCTTTTTTATTTCTATTGAGATAAACGTGGTTTTGGGTTTTTACGTAATGTACTTTCCCTGATTGTCTCTTAAAACATTTCTGTTTTTACTGTTTTCTTGTCCTTTAACCTTTGTGGGTACAATTCTGTCACGTTTAAAATTAGGAGTTTGGGCTTAATGGTTTCTGAGATCCCATCCTCTACTAGATCTGTGATCCTATGATTTAGCTTGCTTTTCTTAATTCATTGTATTAGGCTAAGTTATGATAAATTTTCTCCTAACCCCTAATTTTAATTTTGTGAAATTTTTATTTAAAAAACTCACTTTTTTATTGAGGCCTTTTTAAAGCATTACCATCATTTTCTTGTCCATTTCTTTCTGAGAGAACCATTCCATATAATAATATTTTTTAAAGATTAAAAAAAAGTAAAAAAGTAAAAAAAAATCAGTGTAACTGATCAATCCTTGGAAAAAATTTGAAAAAAATTATTTATTTATTTATTTGCCATATTTATGTACTACCTCCCACCTTTGCACAGGGGTGGTGGGCAAGGTATATGTGGGCGTGTGTCTTATATCTTTTCTTTCCAGCCATGCTAGTTCTTTGTGGTATTACAAATTCACTTTTGATTGTTTTGTGATTATTTCCTTTCATTTTGCTGTAGTCATTGTATATTGTTTTTATGGCACTGTTTACTTCATTCTGTATCTGTACTTCTCTGAATTCATCATATTCATCATTTGTCATTTCTTACAGCATGATAGTCTATTCCATTACATGAATGTCCTGAAATTTGTTTATCCATTCCCCAGACGATGGACATCTACTTTGTTCCTAATCTTTGCTATTACAAAGAGTGCTGCTATCGATACTTTTATGTATGTGGGGACTTTCTCCTTATCTATGACCTCCTTGGGGCGTAAGTGTAGTAGTAGAATCTGTGGGCTGGAGATTATAGTATGGACATTTTAGTCACTTTATATGTGCAGTTCCAACTTGTCCATTTCCAGTCTTTGTGGTATGGGGAGAGGATGCCCTTTGCCTTTTGCCTCATCTCCAGCGTCTTGCTGGACCATCTCAGCACCAGACTCTTCCTTTGCAATAAAGAATAGAAAGGCTATTACATCTAATCTCTATCCTATTATCTTGCCTTAGGAGAAGGGGAATAACACTTTTCCTTCTGTGCCATGTACTTCTTCCCTCTCTTGAACTGCCTAGGGCCTTGAGACGACTCCATCCAGAGACCAGATCCTTATGGACTATGAAAATCTTTCCTTTGGTCATACTCTTTCTATCCCGATGACTAGTAACTTGGGCATTCATCTTTCAGATTCTATTGCCTGTCTTCTACTATCAGTTCTTTAATTTCATTCCCCTAAACTGTCTTCCGCAAATATCAGTACTAAGCTGCCCACTCCTTTCATTGTGCTCTCTGAAATACATGCTCCATAGGTAACAGACTTAATTTCATCTTCAATCTTTTCCTTTCCCACTCCTTCCATCTTTTGGCCCTCACTGAAAACCTGGCTGTCTTGCCATAAACTTTGTTGCCACCTGTTTTTGCTACACTTTTCACTCATCCTACGAACTCATTGTTGTGAAGACAGGGGAGTTACAATACTCCTTGCACTTTATTGCCACTTTCATGTTTTCCTTCTACTATTGTCACTTAGCAACTTTCCTCTGCCTTTACCACCCAATCAAAATTCTGCTAGCTATTGTCTACAAGCCTCCAGAACACTTCCTCTCCTTCCTCAGTGATGCCAGTGCCTGACTCATCACTTTTCTCCTTTCCTACTAATACTACCTATACTTCAGTGTACATATTCATGCTCTGTGAAAAAACCTTAATCTCATAGTTCCTCAAGTTACTCATTTTACATGATTTACTTAATCCTCTACCTGACTTCCTCCATACCTGATGATCCTACTTTTGATCATGTCATTATCATGCCACAAATGTTCACTTCCATGTTTGTGAACTCTGAAATGTCTTTATCTGATCACAGTCTGTTGTCATTCTAGCTCTCTGCCTTGAAACCCCAAACCCTATTCTTTGCCTACAGACTCCTAATCCCTTGAATACCCTAAGTTCTCTTCCAAACCATCAAACCTGCTCTCTATCTCTTCCTTTACCTGTCTTGATCTCTTGGTGAACTAATTCAGCTTTATGCTAGTCTCTGTCATCACTCTCTTTCACTCACCTTCAGTCTCTTCCTATCTGTTGGTTGCTTCCCTACTGCCTACAAACATGCCCACGTCTTTCCTATCCTCAAAAACCTTTCACATGATCCATCCATCCATCCCTGCTAACTATCATTCTATATCTTTCCTTCCTTTTGTGGCCAGTGTTTACCATATTTAGATACCAGACTTTTTTTTTTTTTAAACTATCTTGGTTTGAAATCTTTTTATAGTGTGTACTGATAGAATGTAAACTTTTCTTTATGAATCAGTTATCACCATGAATCATCTATTGTTTTGCTCTGCTGTATTACAGTGATGGCCTCAGAAACATGTTAAAATATAGAGGACTCTTTACCTCTAAGTTAAATTACCTGTATCTACTGAACTTTGTCTGCTTTGGTTAATTTTTCCTGTCTGTTCCTCTGCTCTTAGTTTCCACATTTTAATGCCAGTAGTGTGCCCAGAGACAATTCTAATACCATTTCTTATGTAATGGAATAAATTGCGAATGGTAGTTCTTGCGAGTGAACTGTTACAGACATTGTTTTAAGTTAACATTGATTTAAATCATTAGTTAGAACTTTAATGAACAAAACTCTGTGCTGGAGAAATGGGGACTAGGGATGTGGAATACCTTATGTATTGCCAGATTTGCCCACTGTCTTCCTTTACTTAAATGTTTCTAGCAACAAAAACTAGCATTTATATAGACCCTACCATGTGCCAGGCACTGCTAAAGGCTTTAAAAATATTTCTTCATTTGATCCACAGAGCAGTCCTGTGAGGTAGGTGATACTATTCTCATTTTATAGTTGTGGAAATTGAGGCAGACAGAGGTTAAGTGACTTGCCCAGGGTCACATTTTTGGTAGGTATCTGAGGCCAAGTTTGTACTGGAGTCTTCACTAGTCCAGGTTCAGCACTGTATCATCTGTGTTACCTAGTTGCCTGTTTTGTTTTGTTATAATACTTGGTATAAGGGGTTGCCACCCATGTTATTGTGCTTCTCACCTCTTGTACCCAGGAATGTAGACATCTACGTGCTCTTTGAGCCATCTTGCATACTCTAACTTGCTCTCACTTGACTCTGGGTTCCCAGAGAAGAGTCACATTGAAACTGTCAGTCCTAGGAATAATCCTACTCACTACTTCAGCTCTCAAGTCCGGCTTCCACTTCACACATTAGGAACTCACTGTGACACAAATCATAAATATAACCATTTACTTGATGATAATGTCATCATTAGGTAATCATAAAAACAAGTACGTTTATTATAAAATATATTGCAGTCTGTACATAAACCTAGCTCCCACTTTCCCACCGTTGTACATTGGGCAGAATGGCCACACACAAGAACACAATGGGGAAACGTGAAATAGGAAAAACAAACATGCTCAGTGTAACTCACAACTCAGAACCTTAGGCTTTGATGTCCTGGATCCATTCAAGAACATCTGCACACCTAAAGCAGCTGCTGTACCAACTCCTAGTCTGCTGTTCCCTCACTATTCTTTAGCTTAACAAGTCCTTTTCTCTTCTAGAACCCATGCAGCATTTACAGAGGTTGTTCAAATTATAGTTAGTCTCACAAGATGTTGTGAAAGTGTTACCACTTGGTTTAAATTCCCTTATGCCAGAGAACTGTAGAGCTGCTAGGCTCTGCCTACTGAACAGCCCTGCCAGTTATGTAATCACTAGGATGCGACATTCAGTCAAATCGGGGGCAGCAGAGATCTTTTAAGAATAGCTCAGCTTGATTCTGTCCAATCTGGCTTAACCACCTCTTTACACAATTCTGCGTTCAGTTAAATTCCTTCATCTCCTCCTATCTGTTAACAAAGCAACTGCCTAACTTTTCTTTCCCATTTACGCTTTTCCCTCCCAAACCAAAGGAGGGCAGCAAAAGACAGTAGATATTTCTGGAAGGCTTCCTTTCTCTTAAACTCTAGGGGGCGCTGAAAAGACAAATTGGGAACTTGAAGCTCTTGTCCAATGAGGTTGAGCCTTTCTCCAACCAATTAGGAGTGGCGAAACTGAAATCTTCTGTCAGCTGTTGCTACTTCACAAACAGGTCCAGTAAAGCTACTTTTGATCTTTTGTTGTTTCTTCCATCTTTTCTTACTAGGTTCTTCACTCTTCAGCCTCAGCATGCTATCTTATACCCTTCAGTGGCTTAAGTCAGAATCTCCTGACACTTGGTGATTAACCAACTATTCACTTAAAAGGTAACAACTCATCATATTTCTAAGTCAGCAGACCTTTTAAAATCACCACTCCAGTTGTCTGAGTAGTTATGATTTCTCAGTTTTAAAAGTTTTACCTTCTTAAGCATCAAAAGTTATATGCAGATGAGCTGAGGGGGAGCTATAGTACCCTATTGTAACTCTGTTAAGGAGCCCCCTGAACTTGTCTTTCTGAGCTGGCATATTTTACAGACACACTGGACCCAGAGCATTCAGGAGGCTCTGAGTGTGTTAAGACGACCCTCTCCCCATAATTTGTTTTTTGCACCCCAAGCTGGACAATCTCTGAGGGTCATTCGGAGGCAGGAGAGGATTAGTCCTTTTCCTTTCCCCTCCCTATGGCTTGCCCTTTTCCCTGTAACTTAAATACCCAAGGCTTTCCCTGTACCATTAGGCTTCTTAGTATAAGGAGTTCCCACATGCACATGCCTTCATCCTGGAATAAAGACAATTGCAATGTATGTCTCATGGACTTCTGATATTGTTTTTGGTTAACAGGTCTACATAGAAATTTTCTCTGCCCTTTTAAATGATCTAAATGATGCAAATGAATGAGGTATCATGTTGCATCTTTTCACAAGGTGGCATTTCTTTATATTAATGACCACAGTTTATTTTTCCCAAACTACTCAAATATCATCTGACAATGGTTTCTTCACATGTTAGAAGTTTGAAATTTTAAAAAATAATGTATTTTTAATGATCAAAAGTCTACTTTTTTTTCCTCCCTCCCTTCTTCATCCTGGAAGTGGGGAGGGAGAAAAAAAAAAAGACTTGCAAGAAATCTGTGTAGTCCAACAAAATACTTTCCCATTGGCTATGTCTCAATCTGCACTAGTCTGGAAGTGGCTAGTGATATAGTTGATAGAGCTCTGGGCCTGGATCCAGGAAAACCAGAGTTCATATCCAGTATCAGAAGCCATGGGCAAGTCACTTCATCCTGTTTCAGTATCCTCAGTTCTAAAATGAGTAAAATAACCCCTAACTCATTTCAGGGTTGTTGTGAGGAACAAATAAGATAATATTTCTAAATAGGGCAGCACAGATCTTGGCACACAGTAAGCATTATCTAAATGCTTTTAACCTTCTCTCTCCCCTTACCTCTCTGTCAGAAGGTGGGTTATCTTGTTTTCATCATAGGTTCTCTGGAATTGTGATTGGTCATTTGTGTTAAGAATTCTTAAGTCTTTCAAAATTGTTTGTTTTAAGAGTTCTCTTACACATCTTACCAAGTTTCTCTCAAACTGTCCCCCTTATCGTTTTTCTTCTTTTTTTAGAGCACAACAGTATTCCATTACATTAATATACCATAATTAGTTCATATATTTTTCTCAGTTGCTGAGTACCCCATATTTTTGTACATAGGAGTCCTTTTTCTTCTTTTTTAATCTCTTTAGGATATAGATCTAATCTTCAGTAACACTGGATCAGAGTTTGGACATTTAATAGCCTCTGATGCATAGTTCCAAATTGCTTTTACAGAATGGCTGGAGCAATTCACAGTTCTACCAACAGTGCATTAATCTACTTATTTTCCACTGAACCACTGAAGCATTTATCATTTAACTTTTTTGTCTACTTTGCCAATTGGAAGAGAGTGAGGTGTAACCTCAGTTTTAAAAATTTGCATTTCTCTACTTGTGAATGATTTAGAGCATTTTTGAAAAGTACCTGTTCATATCCTTGATCAGTTATCAGTTGGGGAATGGTTCTTATTGTTGTAACTTTGAATTAATTCCCTGCGTATATTGGAAATGAAACTTTTATCAGATAAAGTTACTGCAAAGGTTTTTTTTTTTTGCTTTTGCCCCCTTTTTTCCTAACTTTTTCAGCATTGGTTTTGTTTGTACAAAAACTTTTAAATTTTGTATAATCAAAATTTCCCATTTTATCTTCTGTGAGCCTCTCTGTCTTTTGGTCATGAATTCCTCCTCTATTCATACTTTTGGAAAGGTAATTTCTTCCTTGCTTCTAAGGTAAATGCTAGCTAATACACCTTAAGGTAGGTGGGGTCTTTGGTTTATTGGAAACAAAGCTACTGTGGTCATTTGCTTCTGTTTGTTGTGTACTTTATCTTTTCCACTGCTTGATCTCTCTGTTTGATGATTGCAGCTTTGTAGTAAAGTTTGAGGTCTGGTACTACTTGATTCTTTCCCACTTTTTTCATTATTTCCCTAGAAATTTTTCACCTTTTCTTTCTCCAGATGAGTATCATTATTATTCTTTCCAGCTTTCCAAATTAATTCTTTAAATAGTTTGGCGTGGTACTAAATAAGTAAATTAGTTTGTGTAGTATTATAGTATTTTATTATATTGACTTAGTCTACCTCTGAGTAATTTGATTCTCCAGCCATTTAGTTCTGTTTTTATTAGTGTAAAGAGTTGTAGTAAAATAGTTATTAGGTGTGTCTTGGTAGATAGACTCTCAATATGTATTTTAAATTGAATTTTTCTATTTTTTCCTGTTGTCCTTTGTTGGTAACTTACAGAAAAGCTGATGATGTGAATTTATTTTATATCTTGCAATTTTACAGAAGTCAGTTGTTTCAGTTACATTTTTAGTTGACTTTCTTGGATTCTGTAAATAAACCATGATATCAAATGCATAAAGTGATCATTTTGGTTCTTCTTTGCCTCTGCTTAGTCTTTTGATTTTCTTTTCTTGTCTTGTAGCTGTATCTAGTATTTCTAGCACTATCCAATAGTAATGTTGAGAATGGATATTTTTGCTTTACTCCTAATCCTATTGGAAAGACCTCTAATTTGCCTGTATTATTTATAATGCTGTCCCTTGGTTTTAGATAGATCATCATCGGTTTAATAAAAGATCTATTTAGTACTATATTTTTTAGTGTTCTTTGTAAAAACTTTCTGCATGTATTGCTGTGTCATGATTTTTGTTGTTATTGTTAATATAGTCTATTAAGATTATATTTTTTGTGATAGTGAATCAGCCTTGGAATTCCTGCTACAATGCCAGTGTTATCATTGTGAGTGATGTGTGATATATTGTTTTGTTCGCCGGCTAATATTTTATTTAAAAGTTTTGCATCAATGTTCATTAGGGATATTGGTCTATAGGTTTCTTTGTTTTGACTCTGGCTTAGGTCTTATGATCATATTTATATTTTAGAAGGAATTTGGTAGGATCCTTTTCCTCTTTTTTTCCCCAGCCTTTTCAATTTATGTTAATATTGAAATTGATTGTGTGTTGAATGTCAGAATTTACTTGTAAATGCATCTCATTTTGGGCTTTTTTTTTGGAGACCACTTATTTATTGCTTTAAATTTTTTTTTTTTATGAAATTGGGTTGTCCTCTTTTTTATTCTATAAATGTGGACATTTGGTATTAAGCCAAAATTGATTTCCTGTATTTGAGGCTTCATAATGTCCATTTATGACAGAGGCAATATCTTAACATCCTTTGCTAGTTTTTATATTAGCTCTTTTTCTTTGCACAAAAATACTGTACTTCTAGCCTAGACTCATAATACTAGCATTTACTTGCTTCATAGTGAGGCATTGACATAGGAATTTAGGAAAGTGATTATTTGGTTGGTGCTTTTAAAATACTTTGTTAAGAAGAAAGATTATTTTAAAAAAGATAAACTTATTATTTATTTAACCAAAACAGTCGTGTATAGTACATCTTCTTTCACAGAGGACACATGTAACAAAACTGATATACCTTTAACATTACTGAAACAATTTTATTAGATATGAAATCAAAATATTGGTTAACAAATTCATCTAATACTTTTCACTTTCCTTTTTTTCTAAAAAAGAGAAACACGTATTTTAAAATGTCCTATTTTGTATTCTGTGATAACGTTGGTTCTTTACATCTTGAGCTAAAATTCATTTTATGTAAAACACTTAGCAGGTGCTTGGCTCGTAGTAAGTACTATATAAATGTTCATTTTATTATGGTGGTTATTATTATTATTATTATGTTTACCAAAAAAAATTGCCATTTAGTGTGTATTTTAGGGGAAAAAATGTTTAAAAATTAGACTTAAGTTTAAAATATCTGGATAATATGAGTTTTTAAATAAAAAATAAAAATAAAAACAAGATCAGGCTGGAGTGCTCAGCCTGATCTTGTGAAATAGTTGCTGTCTAGAGTATATATACAATTAATATAAAAATCATGGGGCCTGATCCTATATCTTCAGATAGTACTACTTAATGAAAAACTCAGATCTGATAAGTAATTTAAGATTACAAGAAGTAAATTGTTAGTATAGATTCTCTCAAATGTAGCCTAAACAGTTTGTAAACTAGTTATCGATGCTGATTCAACCTCCTTAAATTAATGTACTTTAGTAGTTGAGGGCCAAATTCTTTACATTTTGTTGCTTTTCTGAAAGGCAGAAGGCCTAGCTGGGTGTGCTGGATTTGGAATTAGAGGATGTAATTTTGAATCCCAGCTTTGCCTTTCAGCAGGTTGTGTGACCCCCTGTGTCAACACCCGACCCTCAGTTTTCTCTGTAAAATTCAAAGGGTTGAGCTAGATGATCCCTGAAGTTTCTGTCTCTGCTGCTATAATCCCATGATCCAAAGCTATTCTGCTCCCTCTAAATCCTCTTTTTTCCAGGCTAAATCCTCTCAGTTTCTTTATATGGCATGATCTCAAAGCCTATATCTTGGAGCCTATATGGGTATTCGTTAGGTTACCACTAGTTTTCCTAAAATGACCCCTAAATGATTTCCTAAAATACTCCAGAGTATGTAATCTGACCAAGACGAAGTTCGGTGGGATTATCACCTTTCTAGTACTGGATGCCATAACTCTCAAAGTATCACTATCTTTTTTCACTGACATATCATATCCTAAATGATAACTATAGATGGTAATTATATTTTTTTCTGAGCTTATTGAAATACAATTTTCTAAAATTTTAGGTCCCTTTCTGGGTAGCATAATACTTTTATACTCTTTCTTGGTTGTCTTGAGTGCTAAGAAGATATGTGATGTTAGGCTGCATTGTTAGAGGTGTAATGCCTGGGATCAGGTAGGTGATGGTGGGAGTGATGATAACCAACATGCCTAACAGCAACTCTATGAAGATCTGGAGGATGATGGTATTGACATTCTGAATATCACCTTAAAGGAGTCACATTGACAAGCTGGAGTGTTCAGAAGAATGTGTCTGGGGCATCAAAGGGCACTCAGATCCATGCCATTGGAGGTTTGGTTGAAAAAAATTGGAAAGGTACACCTTGGAGAAGATTTAGAGGGACATGATAGATGCATTTAAATAACTGAAATGTTGTGGAATCAAGATAGTTAATGCTTGTTCTGCATGATGATGGAGAGCAAATTAGGAGCAATAATTATATTTACAAATCCTGTCAATATTTACAAAGACTTTCTTTGGAACAATCTTGTAAAGTCCAGTGCAAGTACTGTTAGCCCCACTTTTTGAGTTAGGAAACTGAGGCTCACAGAGGTTGAAGGACTTGATCCATGGGTATACAAATTTTAGGTGTCACACTGGATTTCAGATGTAGTTCCCCCCAACTTGAAGTCCAGTGCTCAGCACAAAGAAGAATCTTCTAATAATTAGACCTCTTTGATCTGGGAGTGATTCTTGCATCCACTGCAGTGGATCACTTGGAACTCAAGGATTCAGAGAAGACATTTACTTTAATAAAAACATACTAAATGATACACAGTAGAAGCAGCTCACAAGGAAATAAAAGTAGCTTGCAAAGAAGTTCTGTTAGATTCTCACATGCTTCCCACTGAAACCATGGAATGGTCCTTAAATATTCATTACCCAGTGGGCTTGCAGCTGGGTTTTAGAGTCAATCCACTTTGGGGCAAAGTTAATTCACACTCCCCAAGGACTTTTCACAGCATCTTGGTTCATAACAGATCTCTGTACATCTGAGAATGAGGGAGTTAAGCTGCCCCAGGTCTACCAGCATCCTTGGCTCACAGCATGTTCATATGAGTAGAATTAGATGCCTTGATGGACAGATGTTCTTTGTCACTCTAGGTCTTCAAATAAAGTCTGAAGGACCATTTGGGAATTTTGAAAAGGAATTTATATTTGGGTGGGGGTTGGATTAGATGACCATCTATTAAGAATTAGATCAATGGAGAAGAAACCTGGAATGTTAGCCTATAGAAATTAATATATAATATTTGGCAGCCTACTTGATGTGTGGGGTAAGGGATACAAAGTAATTAAAGGTGATTTATTCCAAGGTTTCAAACCTGGCTGATTGAGTGTCATTAATAAAGAAAAAGGTAAAGGTACAGGTGGCACACTTAACAGATTTGTCAATGATAGCAAGTGGAAAATGGCTAATATATTGTTAAGATAAAACTAGGATCCCAAAACACCTTGACAGATTAGACAGACCAAATATTTCAGACAAATTTAGTAAAACAAAATTTTACAAAGTTAAATTTAAAGTCCTACTTCCTTGGGTCCATCATCTTATTGGTTTAAGTTCTTACTATACAGGTTCAAGCCACACAGCTCATTTATGCCCTTTCATCTGATGTAATGGTTGTTTATGTCCTTCTATAAATCCTTGACAGAGAATTTACCCAGGGCTCTGGACACCTTCCTCTGAGTCTTCTGATATTTTCAGCATACCAGGACAGTACTTGGGGTTGTCAGTGTGAGATCATTTCCTTTTTCTCATTACATGACCAAACTACTTCCTTTTTTAGTTATTTGTATACAAGAAGTAGACACACAGTTGTTGGCAATATGTCACCTACCAAATGTCATTCTGTTACTTAATAGTTCATTTGTAATTTTGACATTTAATAGTATGATACTTTGATTTTACAGCAGTGTAGCTTCACAAGAAGAATATTGTCTGTAATGAGAGTCATGTGAGAGAGACTGGGAATGTGCTGCAGGTTCAGTATGAGTCAGTAGTGTGGTACAGAAGCCCTCCTACCCTAGAAGAAAGGGGGGAAAAAAAGCTAATATGACTTTAGACTTCATTAATAAAAGTATGGTATCCAGAAAATGACTTGGCCAGATAATGTCAGAATTATGGTGTTCAGTTCTAGTTATATTTTAGGAAGGAAACACACACATACTGGTCCACTTCCAAAAAACTTGGATGATAGAAAGACTTAAGTTGTAAGCGGAGACCAACAAGGTTTGGTGAAATGACAGGAGAAGAGGGAATAGAATAAGCATTTTATGCAGGGCATACTGTGTGTCAGACATTGTGCTTAACAAATATTACCTCATTTGAGCCTTACAACAACCCTGGAAAGTAGGTAGTTATTCCTTCTCAGTTGAGAAATCGAGACAAAAGTTAAATGGTTTGCCCATGGTCCTACAGCTATTAAAAGTGTGCATGGATGGATTTGGTTTCGCAACTTCCTGACTCCAGACCCAGCATTCTTATCTACTGCACTCCCTAACTGCCTGGAAATGGACATGTTTCTATTCTTCACTTGATAGGTATCTTTGTGGATTAAATTGGTTTTACCTGGCTCCAGAAGTAGGAGCAATGGCAGAGAGGCATTTTTCAGCTCTTTCTACAGAAAATCTTTCTAGTATTGTTGTTAAGAAGTAGAATGGGCTTCCATGATAATTGCTGAGTTCCAATCAATCAATAAACATTATTAAGCACCTACTATGACATCCAGACATCATACTAAGTATTTCATTCTCTTGTCAGATAATTACTTCTCAGATATGGGTTAAACTAGACCTCTGGGAGCTCATTTCATTTCTGATATTCTGTTATTTTTAAAATCTTGCTGAGGTTTTAAACCTAGTTTTAGTCTTCTTTCAGGAAACTTGACAATTTTGGCTTTCTCTGAACTTGTATTAATAATCTGTACTGTGCAATTTAGCACTTTTTCACACTACTGTGCATTGCATTTTCATCTGCGATGTCTCTTCAACTAGATTGCATTGTGAGCTCCTCTGGGTCTAGAGTTTGGTTTCTTCTTAGTGTGGAGCATATTGTGGGTATTTAATAAAGCTGTATTGATTTAATGTGAACTTAAAATACAGACTTTGATAAGGTTTTTTTCCTCTCTAAGTATTGTGATACTGTTTCTAGAACCTTTCTGGAAGGACATACTTAATTACAAGCTAGAGATGGCAGAACTTGAAAGTAGGAGTTTAGTCTGAAGAATTGGGAAAGACCTGTGTTAGAATCCCTTCTCCAGCATTTGTAACTACATGTGACCCGGAATTTCTGAAATACCAATTTCTTGTGGAATAGAATAAAAAGACCTGTAGTACCCAGTTCAGAGGGTTTAAGTGAGTATCATAGGAACAGATATGTGTGTGTGTGTGTGTGTGTGTGTGTATGTAGATAGATAACTTTTTTGTAAACCATAAAATCTATACAGATGTCTGCTCTTGGTGGTAGTGGTGCTGCTGCTGCTGCTACTACTTCTACTACAACACAGATAGAGATCTTTTTGGTTTGGTTTTCTAAAATAAACTTTATTGACCCTGGGCCAGTTGACTGTCCCTGAGACCCTTTCACAGAAGGTCTGTGAGGTCAAAATTGTTTTCATAATTGTAAATACTTATGTTTTAATATTTGATACATGAAATATTCTTAGCTATAACCCACAGAAATAGAAGCCCTTTGGGAGGCGTCAGTTTTTAAATGTCAGGTGGTTTATGAGAGCAAAAAGTTTGAGAACTACCAACATAGAGGATGTAGTTAAATGATGCCAGTAAACATCTGGAATACTAAGAGAACAGATCATAAATTTATGCAAGAAGGAGCCTTAGAGATAACTTCCATCCCTCATTTTACAAATAAGGGAACTGAAGAACAGAGAAAATAAAGTGACTTTCACTTGCATAAAGTCTTTTAACTGAGCAGACAGTCAACTGTAAGACTTCTAGTAAGCACCTACTTGTTCTAAGCATTAGGTGTGGAACTGAAGATATAAATATAGAACAATAAAACAATTCTTCCTTTCAGAGAGCTTATATTCTTTTTGGGGGGACAGCATGTGCATATATAAACATGCAGAGTAAATATAAAACAAAGATAAGATGTATGTACATGTATCTATATATATACACGTATCTATATATATACACACATACATGCATATCTATATGTAAATGCAGGATGTTTGGGAGGAGTTAGAAAGGGATGATGTAGAAAGTATTGCTTCAGCTGTGTCTTGGAGGGAGTTAGGATTTGGTGAAGTGAAGCTGGTGAGGGATGGCATTTTAGGTATAGAGTCCAGATAGTACAAGGGTATGAATATAAAATGAGAATATTATGTATGAAAAATAAATCAATTTTGTCTGGAGTATAGAGTTTGGAAAGGGGAGTAATAGTAATGTGATTGGAAAGATAGACTTGGAACAAGTTGTGAAAGACTTTAAAAGCGCTTTGAGGCAATAGAGAGCTACTGGAGTTTGAGTTGGGACATGATGTGGCCCTATCTGTTTTTAAGAAATATCATTTTGGCATCTATGTGGAGTAAGCATTGGAGTAGGGAAAATTGTGGCTGGGAGATAATTTAAAAGCTATTGCAATAATCTAGTTGATCAAAGGGGTTAGATATGAGAGATGTTGAAGTAGAAATGGTAAGATATGGCAACTGAGGTTCAGTGTGGGAAAATAAGGAGTAGAGAATGATAATGTCTGAAAATTTGGGACTCAAGAAGATCAGGTGATGCAGTTGGTAGAAACATGGAACTTTGTTGAGGAAGGGTTTGTAGGGAAAGATAATAAGTTCTCTTTTGGAAATGTTGAGTTTTAGATGACTATGGGACATCCACTTGGAAATGCCTAATCTAATTGGCAGTTGTTGATGTGAACCTAGAGCTCTGTGGAGAGACTAGGGCTGTATGTGTGGATCTGAGAATTATCTGCACTGGAGACATAACAGTGACCTGATATCACTGATGAAGCCTTCCTGCTCTAAGAGGATGAAGATGGCATCACTGTTGGGGTCAACTGTGTCCAACTGTGGTTGATCAGACTAATATGAGCTCAGAAAGATCTTCTACCACAGATCAGACACAAATACTCCATGTGAATATTTGGAGTGGAGATATTTATAAATTTGCGTATCTCATTCTTTTGAGTTATTTCAATTCTGTTTTGCTCATAAAACTTAGCACCTTTTTTGATGAGGGTATGTCATACTGAGTCATCCTGTGCTAGTGTCTCTTATGTTTCATGATCAATTCCAAAGTTCTTCAGAAAGACCTTGTGAGTGTCCTTGTATTGCATCTTCTGACCTTTATGTGAGTGCTTGCCTTGTGTGAGTTCTCTGTAAAATAGTCTTTTAGCCAAACATTTGAACAATGTGGCTAGCCCATTGGAGTTGCACTCACTGCAGTAGAGTGTGAATGCTTGGCAGTTCATTTGCAGAAAGGATCTTAGAGTCTGATATGGTATCTTGTCAGGTGATCTTCAGAATCTTCCTAAGAAAATTCAAATGGAAGCAATTAAGTTTTCTTGTACGGACTGGTATACTGTCCAGCTTTCATAAGCATACAACGAGTTCAGCACAGTGGCGCTGTAGACCTTCCGTTTGGTAGGCAGCCTAATATTCTTCTCTCTCACACTTTACTTTGGAGCCTCCCAAACACTGAGTTAGCTTTGGCAGTAAGTGCATCAACCTCATCATCTTCATGTACATCCCTGGAAAGTATACTGCCAAAGTGAGAGAACTTATCTGTAGCATTCAGAATTTCTCCATTTGCTGTAACTGTTTGTTTCACTTACATGGTTTGGTGCTGTTTAGTGGAGATCCTCTGTTTTCTTGGTATTATCAGATCAGAATTAGCACAAGCAGTGCAGGATTGATCCCATACTCTGCATCTCAGCCTCAGAGGCTGCATTGAGTGCACAGTCAATCTGTGAACAAAAAGGTCACTCACCAACTCTTCCTGTGCTTTAGTCTAGGTTTGTAATTTTTTCAAGTTAAATAGTTTATTGTCAGTGTGGTAGGTGACCTTGATGCTGTTTTCATCCTCATTAGAGGCATTTGACAACGTTGCTGAAAACATCATGCTAAAAAGCATGGGAGCAAACACACAGCCCTCTGTGGGTCACTGGGAAAGTATGAGAGTGTTGTCCATTGTCCAATACCCATATAAGCATGCCGTCATGAAACTGGTGGAGAATACTGATGAACTTGTCTGGGCAGACCAAATTCTGCCATAATTTTCTACAAGTCCTTAAAATTGACAGTATTTTGATCACATCAGTGAACGTGTACAGACTTCTGTTCTGCTCCTGGCATTTTTTTTGGAGTTATCAGGCAGCATACACTTTATCAGCTGTTCCCTAACCCTTTTTGAAGCCACACTGGATGGTGAAGGATCAGGCTATTAGAGAGGACTGTGGCTAGAATCTTGCCAGCAATGATTAAGGGGGGAAAGGGGAGAACACCCTCCCTCCTTCCTACCCCGCACTGCCCAATTGTCACCCAGACAACCAGTTTCTGTTTCTTTTATAGAGATCAACAGTGGATGCTTCCTTGAACTCCTGGTGGATAGCTTCTTCTTATCATATAACCTGGAAGATTTCAGTCAGCTTTTGTATGCACCCTGGACCCCCTTGCCTTGGAAATCTCAGCACCATGTGCTTTTCCACATTAGAGGAGGCTAATTGGCATTCAAAATCTCTTCTTCAGTAGGAAGTTCACCTAGGGAGGGATTAGCTTCAACCTGATATATTCAATCAGTGCCTTCAGGATTGGTTGATGATGGTCCAGTGAGAACACTGTGGAAGTGTTCAGCTTGTAATTCTGGGTGACTTTAATGCCAGAGTAGGCACAGACTATCAGACATAGCAGGGGGTCTTTAGGAGAAATGAAATCGGAAACAGCAAGAGCAACAGGTCACTTACTACTGAAAACTTGTGTGTCTCATGACCTGTTCATCACCAAACTGTCTTCTGTTTAAGTGCAGTAAAACTTTGTGGATGCAGCAAACATTGGCATTTAATAGACAATATCACTGTAAGGAGAAGAGACTGACTTCATGTGGAAGTGATGAAGGGAGTGCGGTGCAGAGTGCTAGACCAGTCATAGACTTGCCTTGTCCAAGCTAAACATTCACCTTCAACAAAAGTGACAAACCCTAAGGCAAGATAACGAGCAGAACACTTAATGTCCACAGATTAGAGTACTTCTCTGTGTGTGAACAGTTTGCTGCTAACTTGGAGGGAAAGCTGAGCCAACACATGATTGGTGGTAGCAGAGCAGAAAAGGGTGCGCAGCTTTCAGGGATTTGGTGTACAGCACCACTGTATTTACTTTTCTGAGCCAGAATAGTTGCAAATATCTAGATTGGTTTAATGGATGATGGAGAAATTTAGAAACTTGCTAAATGAAAAATAACTCCACAGGGTTTACAAGCAGGATAGTTTGTCTGTCTTTAAGAAGGGAGCGTTGAATTCCATCAAAAATAAAGTGCAAGGAAAAGTTAGAGAGATTCAGATTAGAAGAGATTAGGAATCTTAGCTCAGTAAGAAGGCAGATGAAATTCAGTTTTACATAGATAGTAACAATCCAAAGTGCTTTTATGATGCCCTGAATGCTGATTATGGGCTAAAAGGCCTGTGATGCTTCTCAACTACTAATTGCCTAGGGAACCACATTGGTTAGTGAGAGACGTGACGCTGGAGAGAGATAGAATATAGAAAAGGGAAGAAGGCCTAGGACAGAATATTCAGGAACACCCAAGGAAGAATTGATATAAATGATGAATCCACAAATGATCTTGTGGAGTCAGAAAAGCAACAATCACATAGAAATGAGAAGAACCAGGAGAAAGTAGTGCCTTGAAAACCTAGAGTCAGCAGTAGTATCTAGGAGCAAAGTCAGATTTTCATTGCAGATGACAGATTTAGAGCTGGAAGAAACTTTAAGGGTCATCTAGTCTAACACCTTATTTTACAGATGAAGAAATTTAGGTTGCTTAAACTTTGCAGATTACAGGATTATAAAGTTTTAAGGGATTTAAGAGTGTATCTGATCCAGCTTGTACCAGCCTAAGAAAGAAGTCCCCAGACTATAGCCTGGGCTGGGGCCTGCTATAAGCCCCTTGAACCAAGAATGGTTTTTGTGTTTTAAAGTAAAGTTTTATTGTATTTAAAAGTGTAAAAAAAAAAATGTGCCCAAGGTCACACATGTTGCAGCACTTGGAAGTGAACTGAGCCCTCTGACTTAATTAATATATTCTTTGTATTATTTCATTATCTTTAGCCAGGGGAGTGTACAAAAATAGATGATGGGCAGGATTTGGCCTTCAGGCTGATCCCTGCTCTAAAATACTGTCTGAACCTTCTTTTGGAAGATTTCCAGTGACATATTGGATAATTCACTACTATTTATTCTACTTTTTGGATACAGCTAATCAGAGATTCTTGACCTATGGGTCTTAAGATCATGTGTATATGCATACACACATCCCCTCCCCCCTTTATTTCAGTATAATTGATTGCCTTTGTAATTTTCTCTTTTATTTTATGCTTTTTAAAACATTCTAAAAAGGACGTTATAGGTTTTACCAAACTGCAGAAGGGGTCCATTGACACAAAAGGTTAACTTATATCCTACAGGAAGCCTAAATTAATACCTTTATAATTTTTATCAGTTGCTTCAAGTTCTGCCCTCTGATGCCAAGCTTAAATGAGTCTGACCCTTCCACATGATAGCATTTGAAGACAACTTTCATATCTTCCAAGTCTTATTATTTTCTTCCCTAGACTAAACATCCCACGATGCTTTAGCTCAGGGGTTCTTAATCTCTTCTGTGTTGTGGACCTTTTTGACCTTTTGGCAAAGCCTGATACTACTGTGATTTGTAGCCTACATTCATAATAGAAGGAAATTTTAGGAAATGCTAAATTTCAGTTAGAGACTGGTAAAAATTAAGATGTAATTTTTTTTCCTATCCAATTTCACAGACTCCTTGAAATCTCTCCGAAGACTAAAGGTTAATAACCCTTAACAGCACTTAAAGTTTAGTTAATACTCTTGGTGCATGGTCTCCAGTTCTCTTACCTGAACTAATGCAATAAATAGCTTCATAATTAATTGGTCTTCCCTTTCGTAAGTTTTTCCAGTCATTGTTTTCACATAGCCACTAAAGTAATTTCTTAAGGAAAAAAAGATGGGAGGGCATCTGGATGTAGCTGGATGGTGCAGTGGATAGAACAACTGGTCCTAGAGTCAGAAGGACCCTAGAGTTTGCATCCCACCCCTGACACTAGCTCTGTTACTCTGGGCAAAGTCACTTAATCATGAATGTTAATAACAACAACAGTAATTAAGTGCATTTCTTATTCTCTGTGTCTGCTTAGAGCAGGGGTTCTTAGTTTTTTTTTTTTTGTTTTTTTTTTTTTTTGGTTGAAGGTTGTTTTTTTTTTTTGTTTGTTTGTTTTTTTATTAAATTTATTTATTTAACTTTTAACATTCATTTTCACAAAATTTTGGGTTACAAATTTTCTCCCCTTTTATCCCCTCCCCCCCCAAACACCAAGCATTCTAATTGCCCCTATGACCAATCTGCTCTCTCTTCTATCATCCCTCTCTGCCCTTGTCTCCATCTTCTCCCCTGTCCTGTAGGGGCAGATAGCCTTCTATACCCCTTTACCTGTCTTTCCCATTTCCTAGTGGCAAGAACATTACTCGACAGTTGATCCTAACACTTTGAGTTCCAACTTCTCTTCCTCTCTCCCTCCCCACCCCCTCCCCTTGGAAGGCAAGCAATTCAATATAGGCCATATCCGTGTAGTTTTGCAAATGACCTCCATAATAGTTGTGTTGTATAGGACTAACTATATTTCCCTCCATCCTATCCTGTCCCCCATTACTTCTATTCTCCTTTGATCCTATCCCTCCCCATGAGTGTCGACCTCGAATTGCACTCTCCTCCTCATGCCCTCCCTTCTATCATCCCCCCCACCCTGCTTGTCCCCTTATCCCCCACTTTCCTGTATTGTGAGATAGGTTTTCCTACCAAAATGAGTGTGCACTTTATTCTTTTCTTTAGTGGAATGTGATGAGAGTAGACTTCATGTTTTTCTCTCACCTCCCCTCTTTATCCCTCCACCAATGAGTCTTTTGATTGCCTCTTTTATGAGAGATAATTTGCCCCATTCAATTTCTCCCTTTCTCTTCCCAATATATTTCTCTCTCACTGCTTGATTTCATTTTGTTTTAAAGATATGATCCCATCCTATTCAATTCACTCTGTGCACTCTGTCTCTATGTATGTGAGCGTGTGTGCATGTGTAATCCCACCCAGTACCCAGATACTGAAATGTTTCAAGAGTTACAAATATTGTCTTTCCATGTAGGAATGTAAATAGTTCAGCTTTAGTAAGTCCCTTATGACTTCACTTTGCTGTTCACCTTTTCATGGTTCTCTTCATTCTTGTGTTTGAAAGTCAAATTTTCTTTTCAGCTCTGGTCTTTTCATCAAGAATACTTGAAAATCCTCTATTTCATTGAAAGACCATTTTTTCCCCTGAAGTATTATAGTCAGTTTTGCTGGGTAGGTGATTCTTGGTTTTAGTCCTAGTTCCTTTGACTTCTGGAATATACTGTTCCATGCCCTTCGATCCCTTAATGTAGAGGCTGCTAGATCTTGTGTTATCCTGATTGTATTTCCACAATACTTGAATTGTTTCTTTCTAGCTGCCTGCAGTATTTTCTCCTTGACCTGGGAACTCTGGAATTTGGCCACAATGTTCCTAGGAGTTTCTCTTTTTGGATCTCTTTCAGGCGGTGTTCTGTGGATTCCTTGAATATTTATTTTGCCCTCTGGTTCTAGAATCTCAGGGCAGTTTTCCTTGATAATTTTTAGTTTTTTTTTTTTTTTTTTTTTTTTTTTTTTTAACGGACAGCTAGGTGGTGCAGTGGATAGAACTCAGGCCTCAGATACTTACTAGCTGTGTGACCCTGGGCAAGTCACTTAACCCCAATTGCTTCCCCCTCCCCAAAGATAAAAAAAAAAGGATAGCTCTGACCATGTTAACTCTGTTCCACCCCCCACAATACTCAGTGATCTTCACTGACTCTCAGTTACCTCTAAGATAAAATATAAAATCCTCTGTTTAACATGCGTCAGTCAGTAAATATTTATTAAGTGTTTGGTACCTTTCCAGTCTACTTAGACTTAGTTCCCTCCCACCCTTCCAAGGTGTCTGTTCATCCTGGCCTATTTGTTCTTATACACAGCTCTTGATCTCCTTTCTCTGTGTTTTTGTATTTGCTGGCTGTTCATCTATGCATGGAATGATTTCTTGTCATACTTTCACTTCTTGAATCGGTAGTTTTTCTTTACGTACATATAGTACATATCTTGTATTTATATGCATATCTTGGTCTGTACCTCAGAGGGATCAAAAAGAGGAAAGATCCCATAGTAGTTCTTTTTAGAGTAGCAAAAGTGGAAAATGGGTTGCAGTGCCCATCAGTTGGGGTTAATGGTATACGAATGCAATGGAATAAATATTGTACCAAAAGGAATGTAGTAAGGCAATTGTATCAAACTCAGATAGGAACTATAATAAAGATCCCCGTGTATTGCATATTCCCTTAGGAAACCACATCTTAACATTATCCATGTTTTATTGTATTTTCATTTATCTTGTTAAATATTTTTCAATTATATTTTGATCTGTTTTGGACCCTACTGAGGATTATTAGCTGCCACTTGTTTAATACTTCTGATGTAAGGGTTGGTTTCAGAGAAACCTAGAAGACTTGTATAACCTGATAGAGAGGAAAATGAGCAGAACCAGGAGAACAATTTATACAGTTAAAAATGATGTAAGGAAAGTCAACTTTGAGAGCTTTAAGAACTCTGATTACAACAACTACCTAAGATTCCAGCATATAGTTGATGAATCATGTGCCTCATATCTTGATGGTGGACTCAGGATACAGAGCAAGACATACATTTTTGTACTTGGTAAATGTGGAAATTTTTTGCTTAGTCATGTTTGTGAAAAAGGTTTTGCTTTTCTTTTCAGTTGGGGAGAAGGAGGGAAAGAGAAAGGGAATGGGGATAGGGTTCCAAAAAAAAAAAAAATTAAAAGAGAACAAAAGGAAAGGCAGGAGGAATCACAAATGGAATATCTTTGGAAGTTAAATATGGAATTTATTATATACTTAAAAAGAAAAATACACTTTACATAGTAGTAGAGATTCACTTTCATGTATAGCCCCTTTATGTTTTACTATGTATGTGGAAATACTGAAGAGGAAAGAATGTGTAAGGCCATGTAAATTCTACAAAGCTTGCAAAGGCTTTGAGTATCGATCTTGTTGCTAAAAATTACCCTTGTCCTTAGAAGTTTAGCTTCTAGTGGTATCTTTGGTCACAGTAGTTGTCACAGATCATCTGCTGAGGTATATAATAACAAAATTCTTTTACGTAGTGCTTTAAAGCTGGCAAAATGCTTTGTGTGCATTTACTTCATTTGATCCTCACAGCTACGCTTTGAGGTTGGTGCTTTCATATTTTCAAAGAAGCTGAAGCTTGGGAGTTTAAATGTGGCTAGCAAGTATCAGAGGCAGTATTTGAACTTCATGTTCCTGACTCCAAAACCACCACAAGATGACTCTATTTGAGAGGTGTTAAAGGAAGTATCCATACATTCTTTGAGAAGTTGGAGTCTCTTCAATGTGTGTACTTCCTCTAGTGCTATAGATTACATTCCATTTGTGCCTTCTTCCACCTTGTGTAATTGATGTCCTTGTCCTTCCAAAAATTCTGAGAGCGTTCTCTTACATCATGTGGATAATAATAGCAATAATAGTTAGCATTAAATAGAACTTTTAAGATTTGAAAACTGTTTGGTAAATACAACGTTATCCTCACAACAACTTAGGGAAGTCGTGTTCAGTCATTTTTCAGTTGTCCAACTCTTTGTGATTCTGTTTGGGGTTTTCTTGGCAAAGATACTGGAATGGTTTGCCATTTTTTTTCTCTAGTTGATTCAGCAGAAAAGAAAACTGAAACAAAAAGGACTAGAGTTAAGTGATTTACCCCCAGGGTCACACAGTCAGTGTCTGAGGCCCAATTTGAACTTAGGAAAATGAGTTTTCCAACACTCTGTTCACTGTGCTACCTAGCTTCCGCTTTGGGAGAGAGATACTATTATTATCCTCTTTTTACAGTTAAAGAAACTGAAGCAGAGAGCTGTTAAGTGACTTGCCCAGGGTCTCACCTAAGTGCATGACTGAGGTTAGATCTGAACTCAGTATTCCATACACCAGGTCTAGCACTCTATGCACTTAAGCCACCTAGCTGCCTCCACTGGATACCAGTGAGTGGAACATGCATTAGTTTTCCCTTGTCACTATATGACTGGCCTACCTCCTTTCCAATTGCATGGTTTTTTGGTGTCCATTTCAGGTTTCTCCTATGAAAGTCTAATTTGGTAGTTTCTTAAAGTGTTTTTTATATAGTACATATTTGACCATCTGTGACCCTGTTTGGGGTTTTCTTGGCAGAGATACTGGAGTGGTTTGCCATTTCCTTTTTTTACAGCTTATTTTATAGATGAGGCAAACAGGGTTAAATGACTTGCCCAGCATCACACAGCAAGTGTCTGAGGCTGGGTTTGAACTCATGAAGATGGGTCTTCCTGATTCCAAGCCCAATGCTCTATTTATTGTACTTTCTAACTGTAGTTTGTACTTCACTTATTAATAGCAATAACCCTTTTTAATAGGTGAGTTGTTTATAATCTTGTTGGATTTAGAATAAAGCTGATCTGAAAATAGATTTAAAAATGCATCATATATTATTGGTACCAATACAGTAGGCAGTAAAAAAGATCATTTTAGAAAATTTTACTGCAGGGGGTCCTCTGAGGGTTTTTTGCCCAAGTAAATGGCTTGGTTTGACCAATGTAAAAAAAAAAAATTAAGAACTTGCAATTTGGAAGGACTCCCATCTAAGCCTAGTGTAGTGATGGGGTTTTCTTCCATTATCTTCAACATATGACTAGGATGTAAAGATCCTAAAATAGTGACTTAATGAAACTGGTTTTTTTGCAATTTTCTACTGTGGGAATTTGATAAGTTATCAGGGACACATCTCCAAGAGACCAGGAGGGAATGTCACTACTCAATATATCTTTGGCTGCTTATCATGTTACATACCTAGAGATCAGTTTGAGGGACTGCATGTAAATCAGGCTAACTTGAGCACTTGACATGAAATGTTCTTCCTTCACATCAATATATCACAGGTCAGAAATCTCTCTAACTCTAATTAAATGTCCTTTGAATAATTCTTTTGTAGTGCTTTTGCATCATTCACATTTTCTAATTTATCCCTTCCCTACTTCCTCTCAGAACCTATGTAACGTGATTAAAAAAGGGGTAAGAGGAATTAGCTGATACTAATCTACATATCACCTGAGTGTGATGGTGTAGAACAAGCTGTAGCAGATTCCCCACTTCTTTTGGGCCAGCCCAAAGTGTAGTGTTAGAAAATTACCATGTCCACTTTGCCTTGTTATTTCTATTTACGTTGTGTAGATATTTCAGGTATTGTTTTCCAGATTCTGATGAAGTAGACACTTAGCAACTATAACTTATCGAGATCCTCGTAATCTCTTCTTTCAGTCTGAAATTACATTTGAGCAATTCTGTTGTTAATTTTAGCCTCTTTCTTAACTTCCCTTTTTGATTGATACCATTGTTTTGCAGGGTCAAAAAGCAAGACTTAGTCATCATCAGGTAGTTTATTTAGGATCTTTGGGAATTGTATTTTCTTTAAATTGATGGCAAAAATGAAGAAGAATATTTATGTACTTTACAGATTCTCAGCATCTTTATAATAGTGCAGAGAAGTAGTCTTCCATTATCCTGATTAGAAGCTGAGGGTTAGACAGTTTGACCAATTTCCCCAGGCTCGCGTATCAAGTAAGAGGAGCGGAGATTCAAATCCAGTCTACAGACTCAACAGGCCCATTTGTCCCCATAGCTTGGATGTCTTTCCTCCTCATCCCTGTTTCTTGGCTTCCCTGACTGTCTTCGTTCAAATCCCTGTTTTGGTTGGGAAGGCTTCTAAAGGAAGCCTTTAACAATCTCTTCTGATTATTTCTTCTCGGTCCTGTACAAGCTTCTTTGTACATGTCTTTGCTTGTCATCTCATTAGACTGTGAGCTCTTTGTGGGTAGGGGCTATCTTTTGCTGTTCTTTGTGCACTACAGTGCCTAGCATGTAGTAGGATCTTAATAAATGCTTACTATTTGCCATTCTTTACACCAGTTCTCAAAATATGTTGAAATGGTCTTCAAAGTCAACTATTTTCATAATAATACAAAAAGTTTTAATTTGTTTCTACTACTATAAATATAAACATAGATAACCTAACAATTTTAAGAGTGTAGAGAGGTCCTGTAACTAAAAGTTTGTCAGCTTCTGCGTTACACAGTACCATAGTAAAGATTTAATTTAATGCTGCAGTATAGTACAGTATCTGTTTCCTACCTTTCCAGTCTTCTCACACTGTACTCCCAAACACATACTCCTTGATACAGTGACAGTGGCCTCCTGGATGTTCTTTGAACAGGACACTCTATCCTTGCTTGGCTCTGGGCATTTTCTATGCCTGCCTCCTATGCTAGGAATGTTTTCCCTCATCTCTGCCAACTGGCTTCCCTGTTTTCCTTTAAGTCCCAGCTAAAATCCCAGCTTCTACAGGAAATCTTTTCCCAAGGCTTTTTTCATTCTATTGCCTTCCCTTTATTAATGATTTCCTATTTATCCTGCATATAGCTTGTTTGTATGTTATATATTTTTGCTTGCCTCTTCCATTAGATTGTAACCTTCTTGAGGGCAGGGTTTTGCCTCTCTTTGTGTTTCCAGTTCTTAGGATAGTGACTGGCACATAGTAAGCACTTAGTGTTTATTGATTGAACCTGATCACTGGTTTTTATACTTTTTTTTCTCCTTTACATCTCCCCTTTGATCCACCTTTAAAGTAGAAATTAATTTTGCTTGTGTCTCTATGCCCCACTCCCTCCTTTTGGACTAGTTTCCTTTTTAAACCCTCCTTTTCTCATGCCTGGGCCTGTCCTATTTCCCTGTTAAATTTAACATGTTTCTATACCAAATACTTTGTGTTTGTAACATCAGCCCTCTTTTGTCTGATTCAGATAATAAGAGTAAGGAATATCGGATGCCCTCTCCCTCACTGCCTCCTCTATATTTGGATACCAACTGTCCCTTCTATCTTTCTTCCTCCTTCTTCTCTCTCCTCTTTCCTCAGTCACTTGTCTCTCTTTCTTTCCACTTTGATCCTCTTCATTCTGGAGCCTTGGAAGGTGCTGCTTTAGTGCTCCAAGGGTATTTAGGCACCACTCTCTGTCAGAATTCCTGGCTCTTTTGTCATTTCCTGGTGACCCAACATGTGTTTGGGGTTAGCCTTTCTCTGTGTCCTGCTCCTTGCAGAAGCCCCAACTTAGAGTTGGTTCTTTCCCTTGGTATGTCCCTGACAGACTCCAAATTGTTTTGATTCAGGACTCTTGCCAGGTCCTCTCCTGGAGCTGTATTTTCCTTCTTTTTTTGAATGGTGTCAGATAAGAGTGCTAGTTTCAGGCCTCCTCTTCCCCTGATGCTGGGTCTGCTCATTTGTTGTTGCATTGGCTCTGTCCTCTCCAGTATCTGGGCCCCAGGCTGTGAGCACTGACTTCAGGTCGCTTGGTGGCCACCTACGTGTTGTGGTGACCCCGTATCCTACAAAGCTTTATGGGCTTGCTGGTGCTGGCTTCTAATTTCTTAGCCCCAGATCAGTTCATACTGTCTTGTCCTCTCTGTATAGTAGTGAACTGTGGGGGCTGCCTGTGTCTCCTATTGCTTCAGCAGGCCAGAGCTGAGATCCTGCTGGCTTCAGGACCTCACTTCCTGAACTGGCTTTCTCTTTCTCTACTCTGTTTTGTTCAGAAATGTTCGCAGGAGTTTTTCAGCCTTCTGCATTCCTGCCTGGATAGAGATTTTAGGATCATTTCTCCTTGGTTTTCATTATTACTCTTTTCTGGTACGCTTTTGGTACTTTGTTAGAGTTAGGTTTATGGCAGAGCTATGCATCTTTAGAACCTTTTGTGTCATAGGATCATAGACTTAGAGCTGGAAGGAAACCTTGAAGTTACCTAGTTCAACCTCCTCATTCTACAGAGAGGAAACTGAGGCCCAGAAAATAAGTGACTCATCTAAGGTTATATAGTTGGTGTCAGAGGTGAAAATTGAATATAGGGCCTCTGGCTTCAAACTCAGCTCACTTTCTACTGTACCCTGAATAAGCTTTCAACTTCAGAGAAGATATTCAGTTTCCTTCAGGCCAGAGATAACATTCAAATCTTAGACTGTGATGACGACCCCTTTGAACAAATTTAAGCTGCTATTGGCTTTACTCTCATTGTAGAATTGGACATAATAGTCACAATGAGCAATTGTTGTTGGTATTCTTCAGACCAAGTAATTTACTGAAGATATTTATGTTGCAGGATCTTTCATTTTTCTGATGTTCTTCTTTAAAACCCTATTTTATTGCTGTGGGAAATCTCTAGCAGAGAGAGATCAAATCTCTCAAAGGCCAACAAAATGTGCACATTATTAGTATATTTTCTTTTGGTGGAGACATTTTTTAAAACCATTGAAATGTCAGAGGTGAAGAAGCTGCAGAAGCATTGTCTGAAGTTCCTTTGCTAAAATCGGTCATCCTTGTGAGTCTTGGCAAACTAACATATAAGAATGCTGAAATTATAGTGAAAGCTTAGTTCTTAGACCCAGTGCTGTGTACAGAATAGCCACTTAATAAATCTTTGTTTTTATGTTACAGAAAAAAAATTAGTTTAAGCAGAAAAACTTGGGAGAGTAGAGTGGAGGTGCCTGGATTTTTTTAAAAAAAGTTTTAGAATTATAATCATTCTTTGAGTGATTAATTTACTAATATTTGTGGTTTTAAAAAGCTTAACATGTTACCTAATTTTAAAGAAGAAATTATACTTGAGTAATGTAAGCCCCCATGGAACATTTTGTGTTGAGTAAGGAGGAAATAGGGGAAAAGGAAATGATATAAAATACTACTTTGGAGATGTATTGATATCAGAACTTGCAACTTTCTCTCATTTACAGGAACTGTTCTAATAAGAAGTAATAGTGGTCAGCTGATGTTGGTGTCCCAGCAAGCTTTAGCTCAAGCTGAAACACCAAGCCCTGTGAATGTAAGAGCAACAGTACCATCAAGTACTCATGCAGTCAAAATCTGTACTGTGCCGGTAAGCAAAATCCATCACTACCATGACCTTGATTGATGACATACGTACACATCCTAACTCCATAGGGTACCTCCGCTTACCCCTTTTGTCTCCCCTCACTATTGAGAGAGGAAGCAGAGGGGGATGTACTTTATTATCAGTTCTCTGAGAAGTGAGATTATACTTAATAGTTCATTACAATGAGACTGGACTGCCTTTGGTAGATACTTGATTTGAATACACTTTCTGAAGTCACTGTATAATGAGCTATGTATGACCTTGGAGATACCCATTTAACCAAGCTTTGTTTTTTGTAGGTTAGTAATTGCTTAAATAACCAAAAGTTAATTTTTTTAATTTAAGGATTTTAAAGTAATTCTTTATGACAAGTTTATATTTCTCATTAAAAAACCAAACTTTTGTTCTATTTTGTCTTTTGGTCATGTAAAGAGTTCATATTATCATATGTTCATATGGCATGTGTAGACCTATAACATATATCATAATATGTCATACATATATTACATTAATTCATATATACACATTCTATATTTATAAATCCACTGTGTCATATTCAAAAATATAGAATTTAAAAAATAAAAAAGGAAATGCTGATTTTTTTTTTTAGTATAGTTAGTGACAGATGAATGTTTTTTGGTGTGTGTGTGTGTGTGTGTGTGTGTGTGTGTGTGTGAGAGAGAGAGAGAGAGACAGAGAAATGTAATCACATAAATGGCAAATTTTTTTGACATCTTTAGACATCCTTCAAGTGCAAAAGCATTTAAAATATTTTTGATAGAAACCTTTAAAAAAAAAACCCTTTCTATTTGCTTATGTCTTTTGAGAATCTTAAATATCACTTAACCTTTTGGGGAGAAGATGGTACAAATGGGGTAGACATTAGGGATGGAGGAGATGACACCTGATGAGAACTTTGAAGGAAAAGAATAGTTCCAACAGACTGAGATGAAAAGGAAATAGGGATGGGGAAAAGTGCACTACTACTGTACCCTGAATAAGCTTTCAACTTCAGAGAAGATATTCAGTTTCCTTCAGGCCAGAGATAACATTCAAATCTTAGATTGTGATGACGACCCCTTCGAACAAATTTAAGCTGCTGTTGGCTTTACTCTCATTGTAGAATTGGACAGACCAAGATGAGGGATTGGCTGAAAGGCAGGTTTGTAAGGTGCAGTACACTATGGAACTAGGATAGTATGAATAGGTATGCAAAGGATCTTCAATGCTAGTCTAAAGAGTTACTCTTTATTTTGAAGACAAAACAGGCCATTTACGCCTTTTGAATAGGAAGGTGACCCTTTTGTGTATTAGGAAGATCACTTTGCTGTGTGAAGGGGAAAAGGGAGAGATAGGAGGAAGGGAATCCAGCTAGGAGGCCACTCTGATAGTTAAGCCTAGCACTAATAAGGATGTGAATCACAGTAAGATTGTAAAGCTTTGATTCCTGCCTGGCCCTTCTCTTTACACTACTATGACCCCCAGCCCCTCTCTAGCACTAAGTTTTTTCTTCTTTAAAATGAAGGAGCTGATATAGATCAAGGGATCCACACTAGGGTACACATATCCTCAAGAGGTATGAGAAGTTTATCAAAGAACTATGGGAATATTTGATATAATTGTATTATCCTTTTGAAATTAATGTAATTTCCCATGTGCATATGCTTGGTAAACTGAATATTTCCTTTGATATTGAATTGGTGGTTCAGAAAAATTTACTGAAAGCCGAGGGAGAAGGTTGAAATAGAAAAAGTTTGGAAATCACTGATCTAGATGATCTTATTATGTAAGATTATTTTCAGCACTAGAGCCCATCAGATATAACTCCCTTTGAAAAAAAAGGACTTGACGTAAGATTGAATGTTGTACTACCTCCATCAGGAGGGAAATTAGAAAGAAGGGCAGGTTTTTGGTTTTGTTTTTAGTGATTGTGGTGGGCAGTTATAAGCATTTTGAGTTTCAAGTGTTGGTAGACGTTGAATTCAGTTCAGTCTAGAGATTCAAATCACAAAACCTATGGAAGATAGTTTAAAAATGTAAGTAATAGAGTAGCTCACATATAAGTAGGTGACATAAATAACTAATTAATACATACATGCCTTAGAGACCAAGTTAAGAGTAGCTGAGTGTTATCACCCATAATTTGAATCACAGACTCTCAAAGGTGGAAGGGAACCTTCAAGGCTATCTGATCCAATCCATACCTGAAGGAGAACCTCCTCTGCAAAGTGTAAATGTTGTTTTCCCCAGTAGAAGGCAGAAAGTGTTTCATTTTTGCTTTTGTATTCCTAGTGCTCAGCACAGTGCCTGGTACATAGTAGGTGCTTAATAAATACTAAATTAAATTGAGCTTGCACAAGTTGTACAGTTAGAAGTGAAGAGAATTATAGAAAGAGCACCTGGGCTTAAATTCAGCCATGGTCACTTAATAACTGTGTGGCTTTGGATAAGTCACTTCAGGCCTTAGTTTTTTTATCTGTAAATGAGGAGGTTGGATAAGATGGCTTCTAAGGTCCCTTCAGGCTCAAAAAATCTGTAGTCCTATGCTTTCCACCTTAGTTTGTTAATATTTTTTATTAGAAATTTTACATTGGAATTTTTATCCCAGATAGAGATGAGAAATCCAGACTTCTGTGTTGTTGTTTTTTTGATGATTTCCACAATTTAAGATTGCATTGAGCTATAGCACTCAGGTTATGTTTTTTGAATATAATTTTAAAACCATATATGAAACAGTTTCTACTGGCGTACCTAGGTCTTGTCCCATTCCATTGCTCTGGCTTTTTTGGGACTTAGAAATTTCCTTGGAAGGTTCAAACTAATCAGTAATGCTAAAAATGTATGTTGTCTTATTACAGGTGCTTTTGGCCTCAGCTAAGAGCAAGTGCTTAAGCTGATGTATTTAGTGGGGCAGAGATTAAAAATTGGGGGGTGGAGGGAATGAAAGAAACGTCAAGAGGTCAAACCATCACAGTTACTAGAGAGGCAAGACTACATCTGAAACTTGGAAGCCCAGGCTTTGGTGAGATGATCTTGATATGTCAGAAAGAAGGAAATTAATGATTGTGGAAGAATATTCATCTAGACCTGATACCCCGGTCAAGCCAGACTTTTGTCACTCTTCCCTAGTTTGGTGTGGGCATGACTGAATTGGTTGCACATAGCAGGATTACCCCCTAGTGTATAAGAGGGCCAGTTGTCCTATGGAGAAGGAAAGGGTCTCTTTCAAACATTTTTGAATGTTACAGACAGGTAGGTATCAATTTCCTAAAAAGAGAGGAACTTTATGCAAGGAAAATCAAATAAATGAGGGGTTCCAGAGGAAGAGAAGCAGGACAAATGTGCTCTGCAAAGATGGAAGGAACGTGGCTACAGCAGAGATGGCGTGGTGCAGGACTGGCTACTTCTGGGGGTGGGGGAGTGGTGGGGAAGAGTGAGGACATTGGATGGAGGGAAACCTACGGGTTTTAAAAATCACAGATCTTTACAAATCCTTAAATGCTTGTTCTCTTACTGAACTCTCTCAATCCTAATAATCCTGTTATCTCTTCATTTTTTCTTTTCAGAACTCTGGTACACAGTTAATTAAGAAAGTGGCAGTGGCTCCAGTCAGGACAGTGACTCCGGTTAGGGCAGTAGCTCCAGTCAAGGCGGTGACACCCATCAAAACAGTTGCTGCTCCTGTGAAAACTGTGGCACAGTTAGGAAGTACTGTGGTAACTTCTTTCCAGAAACCTTCCATAATACAGGTAGGTTCTGTCTCTTGACTCTCTATGTCCATGTTATATTCTTCATCTCTTTGTCAAAGATACAGTAGATGATGACTCTCATTCTATGTAAACGAGGTATTTGGGATATTTCTTTGATTTCAGCCAAGTCAGTCACTGAATTCTTATATATGAAAGACTTCCCAGGATACCTGAAGTAGTAATAGCTCACACATTAAGATTTACAAAATGCTTTATTTTATTTTATTATTTTGTTTTCAGTGTTCTACAATCACTTCTATATAACTTAGATTTTTTTCCCCCACTTCCCTCTCCTTCCTCCTTACCTCCTCCCTCTCTCCCTGAGATGGCATACAATTTTATACAGGTTCTACACATACATTCCTATTAAGTACATTTTCACCTTAGTCATGTTGCGTAGAAGAATTAAAATGAATGGGAGAAATCATAAAACAAACCAAAACATAATACAAAAGAAAATGATCTGCTACATTCTGTGATCGAATTCCATAGTTCTTTCTCTGGTTGTGGAAGGCATTTTGCCTTAAGAGACCACTGGGAATTTTTTAAGTCCTTGCATTTCAGTGAAGTACTAAGTCTACCAGAAAAAGTCCTCGCAAACTGTGGTTGTTGCTGTGTACAAAGTTCTCCTGGTTCTGTTCCTTTCATTCAGCATCAGTTCATATAAGTCTTTCCAGGCCTCTCTGAAGTCTTCCTGTTCATCATTTCTTATAGCACAATAGTATTCCATTACATTCATATACCACAGTTTCTTCAGCCATTCCCCAATTGATGGGCATCCCCTTGATTTCCAGTTTTTGACCACCACAAAATGAGCTGCTATAAATATTTTTGTAGATGTGGGACCCTTTCCCATTTTTATGATCTCTTGGGGATACAGTCCTAGAAGTGGTATTGCTGGGTCAAAAGATATGCACACTTTTGTAGCCCTTTGGGCATAGTTCCAAATTGCTCTCCAGAATGGTTGGATAAGTTCACAACTCCACCAACAATGAATTAGTGTTCCAACTCTCTCATATCTTCTCCAACATTTATCATCATCCTGTTTTGTCATGTTAGCCAATCTGATAGGTGTGATGTGGTACCTCAGAGTTGTTTTGATTTGCATCTCTCTAATCAATAGTGATTTAGAGCATTTTTTCATGTGACTCTAGATATCTTTAATTTCTTCCTCTGAAAACTGCCTGTTCATATTCATTGATCATTTATCAATTGGGGAATGACTTGTATTCTTGTACGTACAGAATGCTTTTTTAATAACAGTCATGTGAAGTAGGTTAAAGATGAGGAATATGAGACTATGAAATGTTATTTGCCCAAAGTCACTCAGGTAATGTAAATTTGAAGGACTGGACAGGAACCTAGGGCTTCTGAATCCACCATTCTTTTTGTAGTTAATAGAATTAAAATAACTTTTGGGCCTGGTAGAGATTAACCTGGTGTATAATCTAGTACTTGATAAATTTAAAGCAAAATAAATGCTTGACTATTTAGGAAAGATTAATTATGTGAAAATAGGTCCCTAATAGTTAACTGGTTTTTGTGATTCTTTTCTTTGGAAATCAATTCATTTCATGATAGTTTGGTGGCAGATTTTTACATTGATTTCAGAGGGCTAACTGGTTTTGGGGTACAGTAATTGCCACAGATTGTGGCATTAGTATGAAATATGTGGAGCAAAATTCTTAGCACAAATGGTTGTAAACTTCAGCTTCCTTCTCATAAAGTATCAAACTGAAAATTTTAGTAGAATTGTGAAGGGATGTAAAAGGTTCTCAAATTAGAACTTGAGTGCATGAGTAATCTAATGCCAAGTCAACTACCTGAAATTGGAAGCAGTTGTTAAAGCCCAAGGATAGAGTTTGCAAGATAACTTTGTAAATGTCTGGAAAGGAATATTAATACTTTAGCAGAATTAGCTGTCCTAAATTTGGAAACTTTTGTACTAGTTCATTTCAAGCGTAGCCATTTGTCTGATGGTTAATTTAGGAATACGTCACTTGCTGGTTTCTAGGGATTGGCAATGTAGTATTGACAGTAGTGATTAAAAAAAGGGAAATAGTGTCAGATGTTGGAAACTGAGATGATTCTGTGCCTATTTTAACAACTATACCTAGTGCATTGTATAAGAGAGAAGAAAACTAAATACCATGTCTAGATCTCTATTTACTAAAACAAGTGAAAATGGAGTTAGGGTTCTAGCTGGTGATAGGACATGACCCTTCAGAGTGCAATTGATACCTGTTTTAACATGAAAATTACTTCAGAGACCAAATAAGGACAATATTTGTCCTATTTGACACCTCTAGTGTTTAGCTCAGAAAACAAAGTTAAGAAAAAGTACTCATGTCCACCTTGTGGAGAAAATCAGCACTACTTTAGATTTTTAAAAATCTCTTGATGGAAAATAAGAAGTGGATGTGGAAGCCATCAAGGATTTGTATGCAAATTTAAAGGCAAAAAACATTTTATAATGAAGTTTAAAATATTCTTCCCCTATCTCTAAAGGAATTCAAGAAATATTTTCTTGTATTACTATAGTTGTTGATGACATTTGAACTGGGAGGAAAAATACTTAGTTATGCCGGATAGTAGCCAAATAATTTGTTGCATGTTGTACGTCTTCTTTAGTGATGAGCTCCTTAGTGATGGGTATGTTCTGATGGCATACCTTAGCACACTGGTTCAATTTGTAGTTTATATGTAAGGGGGAAAAAAGAAGAAAAAATAAACATTTCTAATTATAGGATGGTCACTTTTGGGTCTACATATGTTTTTCAGATTCAGAAAATAGCCTTTTTTTAAAATTTAGTTTCATCTGCTAAATTTATCACATTACTGTCCCCAGACCTCAAATTCTAGCCCCTTCATCATCCACATACACAAGATGTGTGCATCCTTTTCTTTTTTCACAATTTCCATAGGTAACTGGATGGAAGCTTGGGCAGAATGCATCTGAGGTAAAAAGTTATAGACTTGGAGCACTATAGGGAGATTGATAGAGAAGGCTGAGATGATAGATCTTCTTTGGGCCAATGAGGAGTCTCATAAAATTGTGGGGAAACATTTAGTAGCTGGAAGGAGATGGAATTGAAGGACCCACAATTAATGGTGTAGTCGTTAGAAAGTGGTATGAAGATTGTACTTTCTTGAGCTTTTGTAAGCAGTCAATGGCTAATAGAGGAAGGAAAGGAGGAAACAAACATTTGTATTAAATGCTTAATATGTGCCAGCCACTGTGCTGAGTGCTTTACAAGTGTTATGTCACTGATTCCTCATAATAGCCTTGGAAAGGTGTTATTATTTGTCCCCATTTTACTGTTGAGGAAACTAAGGCACATAGGTTAAGTGACTTAACGCAGCTAGTAAGTGTGAGGCTGGATTTGAACTCAGGTATTCTTCACTCCAGGCCTAACTCTTCACCGTACCTTGCCTTAATGGAGAAACAAAAAGTACCATTAAGGCACCCCCTCACTCAGGAATGGGTTCTACCAAGCTGCGAGTTTCATGAGGTTCACCTTCTGATTTCTTTTCTACTAGGTTGAAGTTTCATTGGGTTGTCCTGGGCAATGAGAAATAGGATGAACCCTGACATAAAGGGAGTGTCTTCATAAAATGGATCATTAGCTATGACTGTTTTCTGTTATTTTGATTTCTGTTATTTTGACTTAACATATAGTCACTACACAGAAAGATGGATTTATTTAGACAATAAAGTAGCCTTACTGATTTTTAGTCACAGATTCACAGTCTGGATTTGGGAGGGACCTTCGAGACCATCTTGTCCAATACATATCTGAAAAAGAATCCCTGGTAATCCAGCCTTCATTTGAAGAATTCATTATCTCCAGAAGCAGCGCCTTCCACTTCTGGAGAGATATTTTTTCAAAAGTTTTTCTTACACCAAGCTGAAAACTCCCTCTCCATGTGTTATCTGCTTCTGCTCTTTGTACTTTCTGAGTTCATATTGACAAAGATTTTTTTAAGTGCCTGCTATGTTCAAGGTCAAGTTAGGTACTGGGGGCACAAAGACAAAAATGAAGTAGCCAAGCAGAAGTCTAATGTGACATTTCATTTACTTGCAGATACCGTCATGAGACTATCTCTTAATTTCTTTAATATGTATATACACTTTGCTAAAATGGCAGCCTAAAATTGAGCATGTCCAGGTGTACAGTCCAGTTTGTTTCTGTTAAGGTGTCCTCAAGGTGCATGGATGTGTGTGTGTATGTGTTTAACAAAACTCTTTAGCTGTGTCTTTCCTGTTGTATTTGTGTAGTTTGTTTATTTTTTGGAACACAGTTTCAAGATTATATTTTTTAGACTTATTTTGTCTTGTGAGCTCCAGCCTAGTGCTCTCATCTGTGGAGATTCCTTTGGATTTTTCCTCTTTCAGGGGAGTAGAACTCTCTTCTTATATTGTGTTTTCTGTGGGTTTGATAAGTGCCTTTGTCTAGGGCAGCCATGCTCATATTTTTTGGTCTTAGGAAGACTCTTTCTTCCTCCCCCTGTAGTCCCCTTCCCCCAAAAGTTTTTATTTATGTGGGTTACATCTGTTGATATTTATTGTATTAGAAGATAATTTTGACCTCATGACTTCCTGAAAAGGTCTCAAGGATTCTCAGGAGTCTCTGAATCACACTTAGAAAACCACTGATCCAAGACATTAAACACTTCTGCTGTATCTCTTATTCTTCATGGTTTGAGAAGAGACTTGAATTTCTCAAGGGGTAGCTAGGTACAACCTTAATATTACCCTATCCACCTTGTATTTCAGCTTCCTATTAGCTCTTGATTTGTGCTTTGTAGTTCAAATATTGTTATTCTCGGCAGAAAGAAACAAAACCCAGAAGCAAAGAAAGTGATGTCTTCTTCCTTTCATGAACTTTCATCTTCACACAGCATTCTTTTCCCTTTTGTCATCTTTTCCCATTATAGCTCAAAATGGTTCTTTTTTTTAATTCTCCTTAATATTCTTTGCCAGCCTGATCTTATTTTTAGTTTTAGCATTCCCTATTCTCTGACCTTCTTCCTGGAGATTCCCTGTCTCCCTTTCTTTCTGCCCCTGCATGGATGATTGCTCATCCTACTTTCTGGATAAGGTATATCGTTCTACTCCTTAATGACCTCGCTCACCATCACTGTAACTTTCCTGACTGAAGTGTCTGTCTCTGGCTATCAGTCGTTTCTTCTTTGTGTGCTATGTCTCATTAGACTGTAAGTTTCTTTTTTCTTTTTTTAAAGTAGTATTTTATTTTTCCCCAATTTACAAGATATTGAGTTTGAAATTTTCTCCCTCTCTCCATGCTCTTACCTCTTCCAGAAATGGCAGGCAGTTTGGTATAGGTTTTACATGTTCTATCATGTAAAACATATTTCGATATTAGTCACAGTCGTGAAAGAAACAGATCAAAAGAAGAAAAAAACATGAAAAAGAATAAAGTAAGTAAAAAAAGTATGCTTCAATCTGCATTTAGAGTCCATCGGTTTTTATCTGAATGTAGATAGCATTTTCCTTCATGAGTCCTTTGTACTTGCCTTGAATCATTGTGTTACTTAGAAAAGCTGAGTCATTCACAGTTAATGATCACATAGTGTTGCTAATACTGAGTGCAGTGTTTTCCTGGTTATGCTCATTTCACTTTGCATCATTTCGTACAAATCTTTTCCAAGTTTTCTGAAATCTAGCTAGTTATCATTTCTTATTGCGTGATAGTATTCCATTACATTCATATACCACACAGCTTGTTCAGCATTTTCCCAGTTGATTAGCATCGCCTTAGTTTCCAATATTTTGCCACCATGAAAAAAGATTGTTATAAATATTTTTGCACATGTAAGTCATTCCCCCCCTTTTTTTTATTATTTTATTTGTTTTCAGTGTTCTATAATCACTTCCGTATAACTTAGATTTTTTTTCCCCTCCCTCCTTCTCTTTTCCTCCCCTCTCCCTCCCTGAGATGGCATACAATTTTATATAGGATCTACACATACAGAATGGAAGTTTCTTGAAGGTGCACATCATCTTTGGTTTTGTATTTGTTCCCTCAGAACTTAGCACAGTGTGGCACATAATTAAGGACTCAATAAATTTTTTCTTATTCACTACTGACACTTTAAAAGTCTTATTTTTATTGATACCTTTTTTTTGTAGCTTACCTTCAGTTTTTGAATAGACGAAATCATCCCCTTCTCTCTTACCCGATTAGTTGTCTTTTGTAATAGAATTTTAAAAAAAGGAAACAAATTTAATTAAACAGAATCTTCCATTAAATCAGGGATGTCTGAAAATATTTCATACCTATAATCTTTTACCTCTGCAGAGAAGGGAAGGAGGTAGATTTTTTCCATCTCTTCTGCTTGTCCAAGCTTAGTCATGATAATTAATTATAGAGTGTTCGGTTTCTTTTTTTTTGGTTCTTTCTGTTTATATTATTGTATCCTAACATTCTTCCAGTGTTGTGCCATCTTCTCACATTGACTCCCAATTTCCTGCCCATCTTTCCATCTCCTGTACTTGCCTTTAAAAAAAAATTAAATAAGTTGGTAAGTTCTCTGTGCTTTTTAAAGTCGTTTTAGATCCCCCTCCTCCCCTTTATTTCTCATCAGAATTGTTTTCTTTTATGTCTTTTGAATTTCATTATCGAGTTTTCTGTCTCTCTTTTCCTTGTAGAATTTTAAACCTTGTGATCATTGGTCATAGAAAGCCATCTAGTCCAACCTTTCATTTTATAGATGAGTCATCTAAGCTGAGGAATAAGGAAGAGAGGTTGAAATAACTTGCCCAAGATGGCACTCAGTTTTGGGTTTTGAATATATGTTTTCTGATTACAGAGCCCACTGTTCTTTCCTATTGTAGCATTTTGCTTATGTTTTCTTCAAATCTAGCTAGTTGTCCAACTATGCCCAAGTTTGCTTTCCTCTGTTGTGAACGCTAGAAGGCAGCCTGGCTTAGCTGATAGCTAGATTCAGAGACAGGAAGGCTGTGGATTCAAGTTCTGTGTCTTAAATGAACTAACTAACTAACTAACCAACTAACTATATGTGTGTGTGTGTGTGTGTGTGTGTGTGTGTATATAATATATACACACACACACTATAACTATATATATAAAACTATATATATACCCTAACTATATAACCATATATACATATATAACTATATGCTTATATAGTTATATATATATAAAAACTCTCAGCAAGATTGGTACTGGTAGAGATAAGTATCCCAGTGTCCTGAAACCACGAATCCAGCAACTAATTTCTTCTTGTTGGTGAGCTTAAGGTCTGGGACAGTGGTTTCCCTTACTTTTTTTTCAAACCCCTAGAAGTATGACAGCATTGAGGCAATGCAGCAAATTATCTGTTAGCTACTTTTTGGGCAGTGAGAGAGTTCAAACTGATGTCCAGATAATTACAAGTTTTCCTGTGTTAGGGGTTCCTAACCTTTTAGTGTGTCATGGACTCCTCTGACAGTTTTGTGAAGTCCATGAACCCCTCCTTAGGGGGGGAAAAACTTTTATATGCGTGGAATAAAATAGACAGGAGTAAAAACTAAACCAATTATATTGAAATACAGTTATCAGAATATTTTAAAATAAATCAAGCTAACGGGCACTACGTTAAAAACCTCTGACATCTAAAGAGAGACAAAGCCATAAGAAGAGTGCTCACATTCTACTTCATGTGCACGTAACGGCCTCTCAAGAAATAGGGCCCTTTCTCCCAGACATTCATGAGTGTGCAGTTTATGTTGTAGTTTTCTAAAACAGCTACAGAGAACAAAGAAATTGAATTCAATATATTTTCCATATGTACGTTGATATTTCTTGACCTGCTGATTATTTTAGAATGAAATCTCCATGAGGAGCATATTTTAAGAAATTTTAACTCCTGGTACATCTTTACAAATGTAGTTTCAGTGATCGGATTCGAATTGTATACCTTCTTTTGTTCCATATGCTACAACTTGGACATTTTTGCTTGTAGTTAGCCTTTATATCTGATATTTTTCTTTTATGTTTTCCCTTTTCTGATATGTTTTTGAAAAGAAACATGCTATCTAACATCAGTGTTTTCATATATTTGCTTTGTCCTGCAGATGGTGCTAGAATCATGTCTCATTTCAGCTGAAGGGGGGAGAACACTTTGAAATAAAGTGAAATGACATGGTTGATATGATTCCTTTGTGTACTTAATTTATAAATCTATGTAAGAAACTTCTAATAAATTAATATACATTCAATGTGCTTTTATACTTAAGGGAAAAAAGAAGTATTTTTTTTCCTGTCAAGCTATATTTTTGTCAAGGATGACCTGTAGCTTTTGTAGTAGTTGTAGTATTTAAGGCCAATTAAGAGTAGAGTTTGATACCATTCCCCATCATCATGGGAGAGAATTACTCTTGCCAAAATATAAGTTTTTTTCTCTTTTCAGTCTGTGGCTGCACCAGCCAGTGTTGTCACCGTTACCCCAGTAAAACCACTGAATACTGTAACTCCTCTGAAGCCTTCAGTCATCGGAACACCAGCAGCCCCCTCACAAGAGAGCACCCAGAAAGTCGAGGTTCCAGCAGCTGTGCAGACCAGTATCTCTGTGGTAATACTTTATTTTGTGATTCTTGAAATGGTCTTCTTTGAGTTCTGTAATCTGTTATCTAAAGATGAACGCCTGATACTCATCGCAATATTTTATCCTTTTTTTTTTATAACTAGGAAATGCTAGAGAATGTAACAAAATGCAAAAACTTTCTTGCAATGTTGATAAAACTAGCATGTGGTGGATCTCAGTCCCCAGAAATGGGACAGAATGTAAAGAAGCTTGTGGAAAATCTTTTGGTAAGTTATTTCTTTTTGGGGGGAGGCAGTCAGGGTTAAGAGACTTGCCCAAGGTCACACAGTAAGTATCTGAAGCCTGATTTGAGTTTAAGTCTTCCTATTTCCAGGGCTAGTGCTTTATCGACTGAACCATCTAGCTGCACCATTGGTAAGTTATTTCTAAAAAACCTTGCGAACCCTAAAACAAGTAGTGGCAACTTAGTATGACAGAAATGATGTCAACAACCCGTGGGAGAGGTATCAGAAAAAGGGAAACTGTATAATCTTCATTTAAAGCCTTCTGTTTGTTAAATGGTCTTGATAAGCTGAACTTTAATTATAGTTTGGGTCTTTAAAGCATTGTAATCTTCTTTTAAAAAGAAATCTCAAGATGCAACTAGTTTGTGTGCATTTAACTTGAGGAAAACATCTCTCTATTGATCTAACTATAGGCCTTATTCTTTACCCCCACCAGTAGCCCCTCCCCATCAAAAAAAAAAAAAATCTGGTATGTAGCTTACAACAATGGTATCAAACTCAAACAGATTTTGTGGGCCTGTGGGCCTGCAGCTTGACTTCAAAAAAGCAAATTAACATTATTGTAAAGTATTTTTATTTAGATTGTTACACATTTCCTAATTACATTTTAATCTAGTTTGGGTCTCATTGGAGTTTTGCTGGCCTCTGCAAGTTTGACACCTGGCTTACAAGCAATATTTGTTTTTAGTAGATCTATGTGTTTTGCTTTCAAAACTTTTCATTTCAGTTATATAAATTTTTATTCTAATTCAGTACCTAGCACAGTTCCTGGCAAATATTAGGTTCTTAATAAGTGAATCAATATTGTTTGAGTTGTGGGGTCCAGAACTGCATGCAAGGTCCTTTCTCTGATGCAGATCATCTGCAACATGACAGTCATAAGAGAATTGATTTGGGAGCATTAAGGGATTAAGTAACTTGCCCACTGTCACACAAATAATGTAAGAGATAAAAGCTGAATACAAGTCTTTTATGACTGACTTTTACTCCACCATGTTGCTTTTTATGTGTACATGTGTGGTCCAGTACACATAAATGTATGTTGATATTGTTTGTTAGGTTTTAATACTTCAAAAGCTCTGTGATTTAGTGGCTTTGGATACTCTTTTTATTATATCAAGCTTTTATTGTGTATGACATTTTTATGTTTGGGAAACATTTGATTTGACCTGTGGTTTGTCATCAGCACTGGGTTATGTTGTATATGGTAAGATTAATTGGGGATGATTTTACTAGGACCTCAGAAAGCTTTCAGTATAGTTACAATAACAAATCACAAAAAAAATTTACAAAATCAGAGAGTCTGGCTAGTTCATTCTAGATTTGCGAAAAATGTACAGGGAACTAAGCCTTTTCTTTTCCTTAGTGTCCTCTTTTTTGCCTGACTGCCTTCTGGATCTGGTACTGAGAATCTCCTGGGTTACTCCTGCAAAGGCTGCTATGTTCATCTCTAGATTGCTTTAGATACTCTTTCCACCATTACAGGTGACACCCCTTCCGGATGTTAGTAGATAGTCATTAGAAGTCCCTGTCATAAATAATCCCCTTGTGGCCAACATTTTGGTGATGAATCACTTCAGACCAGCTAGGCTGGTTCTCAGATGGTAGCTACAGAGTCTGCCCCTCTGACCTTTCTTTCCAAGTCTTTCCAGCTTAATTTAGGATTTTGTATTTTGCCTTTAAGAACACAGCATCCTGTCTATGCCATAATAAGGCATTGGGGTAGGAGAGTAGAGCATCGGATATATAGAATACTACTCCTTCCCTTTACTTTTAGACTTTTAACTAGTTTTGGGGTGTTGTTAACACAGTATATTTAAAATGAAGGCTACTTTTGATTGTTGGAGGCAAATATTTAAATATTTTGAGGTGTTGAAATATATACATATGGATGCTAAATGATTTTTGGGATTTGCTTTTACATGGGAATCTGCTGAGGATTTTTCCTTAAGAAGGAAGAGTATAGAAAGGAAGTCAGAGTTGATGGCATTTGAAGGCCACCACAATTTGGTCCCCTCCTGTCTTTCTAGATTTCATATTGTTATTCCTCTTGTAGTCAGCAAAACCTGCATAGCAGCTTCCCTCAACTAGACATGCCAGATATGCCTTTCTACAGTTAGTCTTTATGTATTACAGGTCTGAATGTACTTCTTCCCCTTTTCAGGTTCCCAGATTCCTTCAGGGCTTATGTTAGGTGCACCTATGCCTTTTGTAATGTTCTCCAGTCTTCTTCCTTCTTGATATCTTACGTTTACTTATGTATACATTTCCTTAGCGGAATGTCAACTTAAATGCAAAGACCAAGCTGTTTTTGTCTTGTGTTCCTAGGGCCTAGCATAATGCCTTGTACACAGTAGACACTTAATAAGTGTTTGAATTGATTTTTTTTTTTTTTTTTGCATAAGCACAAAGGATTTTTGTGGCTTGGTAAACAGATGTGAGTTTCAAGAAATTTTTCCTTTTGGTTTAGAGTTTGTTTTTTTAAAATCCAGCGTATGTCTCTCAGAGTATATCTTTTAGTCTGATCTGAAATATCATTCTAACAAGATAAGGTAGTCTGGCCAACACAAATTGTATTTGTTTTCATTTTTTCTTTTAATAGTCTTCTTCTTTCACTCCCTCCACTGTACCCCCATTTTAAGACTTCTGGGCCCCTCTTTTTTTGCCTTTTAAATGATGTTTGTAGAATTGATGACATTGCTTCTTATGCTAGGGAAATGATTAATTTTAGTTTTAGACCATTCTGTATATCTAACTCATTAGAATTCTCAGTTGTTATTTATGTTACTATAAAATGTCAGTATCTACTTACCCACAATTGTTGCTTGCAATTGAGACTTTGTTTTAGATTATTGAATGTTTTCTACAATTGAAAAGTATCTGTTTCTAGATGAATGTAAAATATATATTTTGGCAATTCTTAAATTATCTTTTTTTAACTAACAAAGTATTTTATTCTTCTTAGGATGCAAAAATTGAACCAGAGGAATTTACCAAAAAACTGTACATCGAACTCAAATCCTCACCTCAACCGCATCTTGTCCCTTTTCTAAAGGTAAAGGGTTTTTTTGGGGGGAGGTAGGGAAGGGCAAAGATGGATTAGGAAAAGATGCAACTTTGTGATACTAAAATTATAATTTTTAATCTAAAGAAGATTATGATTACCTTATTTTGAAGAAGGCAGTGATAAAGCTTTGAGGGAGAACATTATGAAGTGAAATTTGAAGAAATAGAGCATGAAGTTTTCCTTGCATTTTAGCTTGTTAAATTGGAAAATAATTTACCTTCATATACTTGAGTAGTGATCTAACCTATTTTAGTCAGACATTTTTCCTTTCCTGTAGTTGTTGCATTTAAAATTTTTTTGGACTTTGTATAGTATAGGCACACTCTATTTTGTGTCACCTACATAGGAACACCTGTCAGAATGATTTGTTGATTTAGAGACAATCCTCTCCAGATGCATCTGCCCTCATTGACCCCTCCGGTCATATTCCCTCACTGATTCATTTGCTCCCAACCTTGCTTCTTTTATCTATCCTTAGGACTGACTCAAGATAGCTTCTATAGTTGTATGATTTTCAGTCATAGCAGAGGGTGGGAAGATGTGCCTAGTTATTTCAGGTTACCTTCTAATCTACTTTGGTCCACCTTGAACTGTTCTCCTGAATTGTCCTTGTTGCTAATTTATTTGAAATACCTCCCAGATACTGGTTTTCTTCTGAAATGTAGATAAGTCATCCTTCAATCCTTTCTATTCAAAAACTTATATAGGTTTAAAAGGAGGAAGGGGAAAGAGTGATAGGAGTGAATCGTTAGGTATAGTGTGGATTAAAGAGTTAAATTTCTAACTATCTCCCTCTGTTAGTGGGACTAAAATACTTTCATCTTGGCACACAGGACCTTTCCTCCTAACCTTCTAAGTTGACTTGGGCTAGAAAATTATTTCACTCCATCCTTTATTGGGTCTGCTGCTCTAGGATTATTTAAAAGAATTTGGAGGGGTTTGGGGGAGAGATTAGGTGAGTCCCTGCCTAAATCCACTGTACCACTTAGCTACCTCTAACAGTAGTAAAATAGTATTAACTGTGGGACTTTGGAATTCAGACTTTAAGTGGCAGCAGTTTAAATACGCATTGATGTTTCTACTGAGTGAGTATTATGAATCACCCCAAAGAATAGTGGAGACATAAGGCAAATTAGCAAATGTTATCACTTCTGATTAATGAAAATCATCCCTATCTACCTCTGTGTTTTCACTTTATAAGAAGGAAAAAAAACGATTATTCTAATGCCTAAGCTCTGTGATCCAGATATACCTAATGGGAGAAAGTTTTATAAGTATAGGTCACTAAGTGGTCAGTTTAAAGGTTTTCCATGTGACTTTTCCTATTTGTAGTTAAACTTCAGTTTTTAAATACTTAAAATTTTCATGCAGTTTAAAATGTTCTGCTTTTTTTTTTCCTTTTGAAATTCTGGACAAAAATCTTACTTTTCCTTTCCTTTTCTTTAGGCTAGGTGTAGCCATCAGTAAGAACTTTCTTTTACATCTTTCATTTTTATCATGCCAGTCTAAAAGTTTGTTATAATCAGATTTTAGGGGAACTCTTCTGAATTATGGAGTTTATTGAAGATCTTTTTTGAAGATCAGTGTATTGAAGTTCTCTTTGATAGTGTTCAGGATTACTCAGCTTTCCTTGTACTTTTCTTTTGCTTAATGGAAGAAATTAGATTTTAAAATCTCTAATTTCATAGAGACACTTGAACAACTGGCTTCATGATATGCTGTTCAGTTTTTCTTATTTTACTTAGTCTTATTGACTTTGAATAAATGTTTTAAGTGATTTGGGTTTTAGGGATCTTGTTGACTTAAGAGGAAATTCTTTTCTTTTTACCCCATTCATTTTCTTCAACATCATCTCTCAGCCTTCTGGCAAAGCACATTTGGCTGCATTGAGGACATTTTCCTTACTTTTGTCTTTTTTGACTTTCCTTCATCTCAGTCAAGTATCATTGCAGGGAAGAAAGAAGTAAGCAGTACTTAATCCCTATAGTGGAGGAATGAAAATACTCTCTAGTGGTGTAACCTAGAAATGTTTTTAAACTACTGTTTTGGCGAGAAAAATTCATATCTTCATATTCCCTTCAGCTTTTTGTTCTTAAAAAAATAAAATTTTTTAATATATGTTTTAATAACAACAAAATTTTTCCTAGTATCCATCCTCCACCCACTTTTCCAGGGAACCATTCCATATAACAGATAATCAATTTTTAGCTTTAAAAGACTTAATTTCAGCCTTTACTTTCCAAAAAGAAGGTAAAACTATTTGGTAATCATCATCTGACTTTCTTTGCATTTCTTTCGCTACTTTCATTTTACTTTCTAGAACTCAATTTTTAAATTCGCAAGTACTGTGATCATTTTTTTTCCCAGCCCCAGCATAGATATGGTTTGTGTATAACAGTGGTTCTTAAAGTTTTGGAAAATTTAGATGTGTGTTGTGTATTTTAGTTTTAACTTTGGTCCAAAGTATAATTATATGTTTGCATATGTCAAAATAGTTTTTAATTATGTTTTTTAAAAGCATGAATTTCTTCATAGTTTTTAGAAAGACTTCCATTCTAGGATTAATGTAGTATTTTTAATTAACATGCCACTGTTGTAGAAAGAGACTAAATATGATGATAGAAAATCATTTTGTCTCTAATATTTGTTTGCTAAGGTTGAGTATGTGATAGGTTTTTTGAGACAGCTAGGTGGCCCAGTGGTTAGAGCACTGGGCCTGGAGCCAGGAAAGTTATTATCTTTGTATCCATGGACAAGTCACTTAACATCTCTCTGTCTTAGTTTCCTCGTCATGTAAAATGGGGTAGTAATAGCACCTTCTTCCCAGGGTTATTGTGAGGATCAACTGAAATTGTAAACTGCTTCACACAGTGCCTCGCACATAGTAAGTGCTATGTAAATGTTAGTATTATTATTGCTTTACTGATAAATGAGATTTTATTTTTAAAAAAGCAGACAAACTTTTAGGGTTTTCAGAGATATGGGAAAGCAGGAGTTTGTATGGTAAATAATAGTTCATAAGTGCTATTTGCAATTTTTTAAAATTGCTTAATTATTTCATTCCAAATGATCAGGATTGAATTTTTCCATTTCTAGAAAAGTGTGACTGCCTTACGACAGCTAATGCCCAACTCCCAGAGCTTCATTGAGCAGTGTGTTCAGCAGAGTCCTCCCCAGGTCATCATTCCTACGTGTGCCGCTGTCACTCATCCCCCTCCTGTTGTGACTACAGCTATTTCTTCGATCCATACGGAAAAGTCCCTCCTTGTTTCTGCAGCACCAACAGCAGGCACTGTCTCCATTCAGACTGCAAGTCCAGTGGCTGGCCCCGGAGGTGTTGGAGTTGTAGCCCTTCGCTCTGGAAGCCCCATTACTGGAGCTGGAGGACCCACAGTTGGTGCTGTTGCTGTCCACCCTGTAAATCCGGTTTCTGTTCCAGGGGTTGCAACTAGTAAAGCTGTCACACTCCATTCTGTAAGTTCAAACACAAGTCCAGTAGGAGTAACAGCTGGAACTGTCTTCCTTCAACCTGCAAAGCCTCTCATGACCTGTGGTGCTACTACAGTAGCAACTGTCTCACTCCAACCTGAAAAACCCCTCATCCCTGGGGCAGCAGTAACGCTGTCACTTCCGCCAACAAAACCCACTGTGACTTCTGGAGAAGTTGCAGGGCCATCCATTTCTCTTCCATCTTCAAAGCCAGTTGTGAATTCTGGAGTAGTCACATCTGCCTCTGTAAAACCTGTCATCGGGCCTCCTATTCATATCAAACTTACACAACCTGGCTCATTCCTTTCACAACCAGCCAGTACTCCACAAACTCTGAAAGTCAAACAGTTAGTGAGTAACTTTTTCCCCCCCTCTAACATAGTCATATTAATTTTGGGGGATTAAGTCCATTTGTTTTGTTTTACTCTAGACTTGTTAGCAGTAGAGGTTGCATGGAAATAAAGGGATTAGTGGAAGAAGGCTATTTATTTGTTGATTGGTTTAATTAATACACTTAATCTTAATAATCCTTTGTTTATTTTATTAATTGAAAGTTTTGTTGAGAGGATGTAAGTGTTGCTCTAGATTTTATCTACAAGAAATTATTGGTGTAAATGATAGGGGCAGCTAGGTGGGGCAGTGCATAAAGCACTGGGTCTGGAGTCAGGAAGACCTGAGTTCAAATTCAGCCTTAGACACTTAATAGCTGTGTGACCCTGGGCAAGTCACTTCTGTTTTGCTTCAGTTTCCTCATCTGTGAAATGGGGATAAGGACAGCACCTCCCTCCCAAGGTTGTTGTGAGGATGGAATGAGATAACGGTTGTTAAAGCAATTACTTAGCACAGTGCCTGACACATAGTAAGCACGTATAAATGTTAGTAATTTTTATTATTAAGAAACTATAGAATGCAGGCAGATGGGTAAAAGGTGTTAGTACACAAGCAATGGCACTCATGTAGTTACTTAAAGTAACCTGATATAGATAAGGAAACAGACTCAGCTCAGCTTCAGGTTGTCTGACCCAGAAGCAAGTGTTCTTTCCACAGGACCATTCTTCTGTTCCCTAACTTAGACCATAATACAGTTCTGTTTTTGAGGCTGTAGGTTTTTTTTAGTAATATCTTACAGGCTATTTTGTGCTGATACTGGAGAAGTAATAGAGATAGCACCTACATATTAAGGAGTTTAGCCTAGTGGGAGAGATGTACACACAAACTTTAGTACATATTAGGAAAGGGACAAAGAGGGGAGGGAGTTGTATTAAGTGTGGGAAGGTGATTAAGACAAAATTACTGAGTTTTGGGGGCAGGTACTAAGATTCTGTAATGCACTTCCACACTTGAGGGACATCCAGTGAGTAATGGTGATTATTTCTTGTCTTTAAAGCCCTGGATCAGTATATTAATCTCCTATCTACCTCTTTTTGAGTTTATCACTCCTTTGAATAGAAAACATTCATGGGAAAGCTTAAGGTTAATTCCAAGAATAGCTATATCACAGAGGTTTAGGGCTCCTAGGGATTATTAGATCCAAGAGGAGATAAATATATATATGATAAACTTGTCTGAAGGTAGGTGACCCACCCTGAACAGAAATAAAACTGTTATATACCCATTATTGGTCATGTTCAACTTTATATATTTGTGAGTCTTTGGTCATTCCTCTTTAGAAAGAAAAATAAAAACATTTCTTGAAATGTTTTGGGATTTCTTGGTATACGTTATGGAAATTGTAACCAAGAAAGAGAATTGTATTTAGTTAAATGGTGGAAAGTTCTTCCAATTCTTTCTATTCCTTTGACCATTCTTTAAAAAAATGTAAAATATGTTAGTTTTTCTGAGAGTTTACTGCTTTTGTTTTGCTTTCGTTTCAATTTCATTTAACATATTTGATTTTAGTATTCATGTCTAGCTATTTGAAATAGATTGGATATAGCAGAGGCTGCTGTGGCTAAATACTGGCTAGTGGAGATGTATTATAATCTGGTTTCTAACAGAGTTACCTGAGGCATAGAACACTATAAACTATTTTGTGTGGTAATGCCCCACAGAGAGGCATTTAGTGCTCACAGAGCTGAAAGATTCCATCAAATAAAATCATTTTTGATGACTTAAATTAGCATTGCTCAAGTAAAGAAATGAATAATTAAAATCTATCATGACTGAGTTTGTAATAGAAGATAGTCTAATTTAATCCTGAGTCTAAGTTAAGGGTAAACATCCTAGTAGAAGTGCAGGGATTTTTGAAACACTTCTGAGAAAAAGTATTTTAATGCAGGAAAAAAGGAATATGGGAAGTAATCGCTAAAAATGTTAATGCCAGAGTTTAGCTTGTGGTTTTTGTAGAAGACAGTAGTCTTGACAATAGCATCCAGGAGTGTGTCATAATAGAAGGGAAAATTTTGTTGAGTTCAGTTCAACAGATCTATGTATCTGCCATGTACAAGGTATTCTGCCAGGTGCCAAGGATATAAAAGTGAACAATGAACATAGTCTTTACCCTAAAGTAACTTAAAATCTATAGAGTATAGTATGGGTGTCAGTGAAAGAAATACAGTATGTATACAAAAGAGGGACCAGAGTGCTGTGTGAAAATTTTATGAGTTAGAGAACTCATTCACTTGAAAACATTGAGAGAAGGGGGTAGAAGTCAGTGAAGATTTTATGAAAGAGTTGACATCTAAACAGCCTGGAAGGAAGAGAACATTTTTCACAGATGGAGTTGAGATGGGAGCACATAGAGAATGATCTGTATCAGCATACAGAGATCTGAGATGAAGGTCCAGATTACCACTTAGCACTGTGGTTTGGTTGGAATGTTTTTTTAAGTAAACGGAGTAATGTGAAAAAACTCTCGAAAGGGAAACTGCAATTAGATTGTGGAGAGGCTTAAATGTCATTCTAGGGAGCTGGTATTTTATCTTTTTTTACCATTAGGGAGACAGTGAAAGATTCTGAATGGATATGTGATGTAGTCAGATATGTACCCTGTCGAAATTATTTTAGCATCTGTGTGAAGAATGGATTAGAAAGGAGCAGAATAGTGGCAAGAAGGCCATTAGTTAGGAAGCTATTAGGAAAGAGGTAAAGAGGGACTGAACTAAGGTAGTTGCTAGTGAGAATGAAGAAGACCTGATTTGTAAAAAAGATGGTATGGAAGTAGAAGCACTCCCACCTGTCAACTTAGCTGTTATGTGTGAGTGGGTGAGAGACAAGGAAGGGTCAAAGATGACTCAGATCTTGAGCCTTGGTTATTGGGGAAGAGTAGTGGTGCCATCAAAGAACCTGAAGAATTGGAAAAGACAGTTTTGAAGGGCAGTGGAGTTTAGCTTTGGACATAATGAATTTGAGATGCCAGTGGGACAAAGAAGGTTGGGAATGTGTTTTAAAATATCATAGTTTCTTTTAACAATCTATTACCAATTGGTTATCTTTGAATTTATTTAAACCCTTTTTGACCTCAATCAGGTTTTGGGCTTGTGCCAATATTTAAGCTATTAAGTCTTAAGTTACTCCTTTTGAGTAAAGGAGGAAATAATACTTTTTATTTGTGCTAAAAAATTTTTTTTTCTTTAAATTCTAAAGGGTTGCTCCTGGGAGTATACTAGTCATCATATTTCACGTTGCCTACCCTTCATGATATTATAAACTTTGACCATATTGATCCTCATTTTTTGCCCTTCCATATTGAATTTTTTTTTCCTAATTTTTTTAGTCTTTTCCCATATGTCACTTTCTGCATTCCCTTGATTATCACTTTGGTTGTTCTTTTCTGGGCCTGCTCTAGCTCTGTTTATTTCTGCATTGAAGTGCATTGACCAGAACTTCATGGAATAGATGTACCATGGCTTTGTTCGAGGATAAGGTAATGTTTGCTGATGACATCTGATAGTATAGAGCTTATTACTCTGAGAAGTGGTATCATTTCTTTGTAGACTCCTATATACTTCCATAGGTGAATTTTTATACCTCAAAAGAACAAGTAACTGTTAGTACTCAAATTATTTATAAGTATAAAGATTGGTGACACAAAATACTTTCTGTTGCTACAATAAGATGTGGTCCTTATCAGGGTTAAAAATGGACCCTTGAAAAGGCAGCATGGAATCAGGAAGATCTGGGTTCAGATCCTTTCTCTGGAGTGTGCACACGTATATGTGCATGCATACTAGCTGTGTGACCTTCAGTGTGTCACTTACTTTCTCTTTAGTTGCCATAGGCGCCTCTCTAAGACTATGGTAGAGATGAGTTGCAGATCTGCCTTGGTGGAGAGAACTTCCACACAGGTGAGATTACAGGATCAGACCTCCCAAAGGACAAGTTTGGGATTTCAGGTGTCCTTGATCTTTTCAGTGTGGGCACTCTTTTTACCTTCCTCTGCCCTCTGCTATGTACAGGTCATACATCCTCTTTGTGACATAGTAGATGATCCTAGAAAATTGCTGTGGCTTTTGGCCTGTGGCTAATCTTGTGTGATGAGCCTTGGAGCATTACAATCAAGTTACAGGCCAATTTCTGTAATGAACACAGGCATAAAAATACCAGAGTTCTAACAGTATTATTGGTACATCTAAAAATTCATCTTGACCAAATAGGACTTATGTCAGATATGCATAGACCTAGAGCTAGGAGAGACCTCAAATGCCAAGTTGTCCAATGTGTCCCTTCATTTTACACATGAGAAAGCTGAGGCCCAGAAAAGGTGAAATGATTCGCACAGATGATGAAGGGTGGAGGTGGGATTTGAGGTCTCCTGCTTACAGAACCAGTGATTTTTCTGTAGGGCATGGTCTGGTCTTCTGAGGGGTTTTTGATAAAAATCTAGTACTCATTCATGCTGACATGATTGAGAGAACAATAGAATAGGAACAAATAAATTTTTCCTTAACATGATAAAAACAACTTATTTGAGAACAAATTCCAGCATTTGTGAGATGGAAAAGCATTTAGAAGCATTCCCACTGAAAATTCAAATATTACTAGGTTTCCATTTTTCACTACTTCTGTTAAGTGTCAGCTCCAACAAGGCGCTCTGGATACAGAGACAGAATGAGAAACAGTTCCTGCTCTCAAGAACCTTACGTTCTACTGAAGAAATTCAACTTGTAAATAGACAAGTATGCACCTGGTAATTCCAGAAGAAAGCATTCCTAAGTAAGGATATGATCCAGACTTCTGTAGGAGATAGTTTGTGAGCTGAGCCTTGAAAAAGCTAGGGATTCTTAGAGGTGGAGTTGAGGTTACAATGCTCTTTGGCATGGAAAACTGTGCAAAAGCATGGAGGGGAGAGATCACATATCAGATTTCTGGAATTGCTTATAGGACCCTTTGTCTGGAATGTGGAGTTGATGAAGAGAAGCATTGTGTAGTCTATCTAGAAAGACAAGAATAGCCATACTGTGAAAGATTTTACATACTAGGCTGGTGGGTTTGCAGTTTATCCTAAGGATAAGGATAATAGGGAGGCACTTTTTGAGCATCCGAGTGACATGGTCCACCTTGACCTTTGGGAAGATTATTTTGATAGTTGTATGGAGAATAGATTGGAGAGAGGAGAAACTAAGCCTGGCTACAAGTTAGGATGTTGTTGGAATATTTAAGCTGGGAGGTGGGAGGGCAGGGATGGGGGAGGGGTCAGGTGTGCCATGTGAGGAAGAGATGTAGAAGGTAGAGCGAACAAGGCTTAGCAGACTTATTAAAGAGAGGGTATGTATGAGAGGGATGTGTACAGGATGATCAGTTTGAATTTGTGTGACTGAGGATGATAGTGGCTTCAACAGAGGTAGACAAGTTTGGAAGATGGGTAGTTTTAGAAAGGAAGATAGTGATGAGTTCTGGTTTCTTTGTTTGTTTTGATGTGTTGAGATGCCTATTGGACGTTTGATAAGATGCTGAATTGGTTGTTATTGAGGTGGGATTTAATTTGATTTAGGACTGGAAATCCTAGCAATTATAAGATAAGAAAAAAATTTACCAGGCTCCACAATGCAATGTAAAAGCCCAAAGTGTTCTTATTTGTAGATTGCACCATATTATAATTAGGAGAAAGACGCTATCCTAACAACCACTACAAAAAATCTGAGAATACATCAATTCAGTAACATAAAAGAAACCTACCAAAATTAATAGTCATATATTGAAGGTCATAAAAATAGTGCATTTCCAATGAAAAAACATTAAATAGTTGGGAATTAACTTTTTCAGACATACCTGTCATTCATAAAGATAACTATAAAACGATATTTATAAAAGGCTAGTAGAAAGGATACTAGATTTGGAGTGAGAGCCTGAATTGAAATTCTTACTTTGTGATGTAGGCCAAGTCATTTAACTTCACTGTTGCTCTCTTCTGTGGAATAAAGGAAGACTGAATTTGGTCCCTTCAGGCCCTCTCCAGCTCTCAATCTTAGGAGTCCTAGAACTCTGTAGGACTCACATATGAAGTAATCAAATCCCCTGATGATTGTAACAGTTAAGGTATGAAGTTTAGCCAATACTTTCACATTTCACCCCTGAGAGCCTTCAGAATGAATGGACAAAAATAGGTGATTGTTAATGTGGGAGTTCTTGGCAGTCTCCTTATGTCTGGAAGGTTCCTCCTGACTGCTATTTGTACAAAATGATATTTTTCCTGTAAGTAAGCAAAAGATGAATTGTAATTTCACATAGTCGCTTTTTGCCTATGAATTTTCTTTAGTTTGTATTTTTGATACTCTGGATTAATTGGCTCTATCATTCATAAGTTTTTTTTAAATAGATTTTCATTGATAAATTTTATTTTTGCACTGATTGGATTCCCTCATTCCTCTCCTTCACCCTGCCTCTGCTCTATTATTCTCAAGCTTTTAAAGAAAAAAGTCTTCATATTTTTACATTACAGGATTAAAACCTGAGATTTTCAGTATTAACCCTGGCTTTTACAAGGGCAGGGAAGAATTTAACATTTTGCAGGGTATGTTCTGCCAATCAACAGGAATTTAGGTTTTCTTCTATTTAGCATTCACAATTGAGCATGGCATGAATTGAAACTGATTTTTCGCCTGTGTCTGTTAAACAAATGTTTGAAGATATAAAACATAAAACACTAAAATTAGTCTAAAAGCAACTACTTTTAGTCCAGCTTTTTAATGTAGTTCTATCCCAAATACCAATTCCCATGTACATTTTAGTATCTCTTTTGTTTTTTCCAAATAAATTGCTGGTCATTTGGCTTAATGAGTAGTTGTATAAAGCTATTAATATTAAGCAGAATATTTCTGTTTTGTATATTGATTTCCAACTTATGCTTATCTTAAAAGGATCATCAGTTAGTACGTTATTAATTTGTGATCTTAATCAGTACTGGTACAGAAATCATATTAAATTGATATTTTAAGTATTTCAAGAATCCAGAATTTAAAAAAAAATAATGAATGAAACTCTATTTTCTCTTCCTTACACTCTGCCACCACCCCCCCATTGTAAAAAAAAAAATTCTTCTAAGAAATATGCATAATCAAACAATACAAATTCCTGAGTTAGCCATATCTGAAAAGAATCTTTTATTCTGTACCCTGAATCTATCACTTGTCACAGGGCATGGGGAGCATGACTCATCATCCAGTCTTCTGGAGTCATGATTGGTTGTTATTTTGATCAGAAATTCTTAGTCTTAACAGGTTGTAAGAATATTTTCAAAAATTCCTCTCTGGTAATACATTTCAGCAGTCATCACTAACTGATGATCAAAAATAACATCCTGCCCCCTTCTGTGCTGATCCCTCTCCCCCTCCCCCAATCTGGACCATTATGGAGCAGAAGAATTATCTCCTCCTAAAAAAATCATTCTATTTTCTTTGGTTGTTAGGCAGTATTTTTAGCCAATGCAGTCGTTATCTTTTTCTAAAACTTTAAACTGAGTCTTTGCTACTGACTTCTTGAATGCTCTCCTTGGGAGCATCTGTAGCATTTGAGTAGAGCCTAGCTCCCCAGCTCTTAATGAACTCTTTCTTCCCAGGAGAAATTGAAATAATGGAAAAGAAAATATCTTAAATTTGAAATGATGATATTCCTTAAATATTTTGTATTTCCATGTTTCTAATTGTAATTTTCTAGCTATTTAATGAAGTTAACTTAGACTTTAGATTATTCTGTCCACTCTCTGTCTCTGGTTTTTCTTGTTTCCTTTTATGTTCTTAGGGAGAATGAGAAAGAGGTTCATTTTATTCTTTGTTATCAGTTTTAAGGAAAGATAAATAAATTAGGAGGCAGGTTGATGGTAGCTGAAACTATTGGATATAGTTAGGTTTTGGATGATCCATTGATTTTGGTTTTCCCTGCAATTTCTGGGTGGTTTCTTGATTATTTGTAGATTTTAATTATGCATGCAGTTTTGGGGTACATGTAATGAAAAGCTTCATAGAAGTACATCTCTGGGTGTGGAAGCCTGGAATAAATATGAGATAATGACTTACAAATGGTACTCTGTTCTAGCAGGCATTTGGCTCTTTGTTTAGTGGGCTGGCCAGTCAGCAGCATTTCATAGAATCTTGGAGCTGGACCTTGTAGGTCATCTTTAACAACCACTGCTCTGTGTGACATGAATCTACTCTACAACCTTTCTGACCGATGGTCATCCAGTTTTTGCTTGAAGATTCTAGGCATATGGAGCTTACTACCTTTTGAAAGAGCCTGTCTACTTGGGTCTAGTCAAATTCTTAGGAAGTTTTCTCTTGTGCAGTCTTTCCTTACAATTTCTCCTGTAATTTCTTTATTGTTCCTAGTTCTGTCCTCTGGGACTAAGCACAGTTCTTACAATTCTTGAGATATTTTTTTTGGTGATTATGTTCTACCTTAAATCATTTCTCTTTTAAATCTTTTATCTAGTTTTTACTGTTACCATCAACTAAGTTTTGTATGGAGAGGCACCTCGAAATAGTTATATACAAGGTAGTGCCTAGAGTGTAACATTGGGTTATGATGGAGGGGTGCTTTAAAATGCTTTAAAATTACTTTTCATAAATGTGAATGAAATTACGCTTATTAAGTACTAAGTACCATGTTCCAGGTACTAAGCCATTGAAGTATTTCACGAAGTCCATAATCACTTCGAAGACTAGTGCAGAGTAACACCAAATGTTACTTCTTTGTAACATTCTTTGTCTTATGGAAATGTGAGTAACAATGTGAAACTTTTAAATTCCTAGTTATACTCTATATTCTTTTTGTGGACCTAGGTGAATCTTCTTTTAATGGACTACAGTTTGCATTTCCAAAGGGTACTAAAAGAAATAGTATCTTGACAATTATCTATGACAAGTTGTAGAGTGGGTGCTAGTATTGGTAGAGTAAGTTTCCTTATTAGGAATTTCCTATACTGATGGAATCGCAAGTCCTGTACAAAATAAGAAACAAAAACTAACTTTGGTTTTAGTATGTTGTGTTTACTTGAAAGAATACAGTAGAGCACAGTACAGTATATATTTATTAAGGGCCTGCTACGTGCTGGAGGAACTTACAGTCTAATGGGAGAAGACAACACACAAAGGGAACCTGAAAGGAGTGGGGAGAGAAGAAGGTACCAGGCATAGGGGCATGATCTTGGTAGAGTCAATGCAAGGAGCACAGCTGGTAGGAAATGAAGATTTGACTGGGCTTCTGATTCCTTTTTAAGTGGAAGCCTTGGGAGGAGTTTTTTCTTCAATCAGAATGATACAGGACATTGAGGGTACTGGTGAGAGGAGTAGTAAAGCTGAAGGAATCTCTTTGATGATATTTCCTGGTGATGAGCAACCAGGGCAGGAGAGGGGTTAGGGAAGATACTGATGAACTTAAATAAACTCACCATCTCACAGCATTAATTTTGATGGTTAGGTGTGTAGGTCATATTGCACCCATTATCTCAGGGAAATGAAGAAACATTGTGATCCAAGCTTCCTCCATTTCTCCCACCCCCACTGGAAGCACAGTAGTTACTTATAGGCCCTTTCCCAATGCTGAGCGGTAGAGAAGCTTTAACCTGCTGTTTCTCCAGTGTGGGATGGCTTGCCCCTCCCCAAGCATTTTGGTGGCCCTCCACTCTTAGGGGCTCACCATGTTGATGCTGGACTTACTGTAGGCACCTGATTGACAGTAGCTTATAACTCCCATAGTCAAATGATCCAGTAGTCTTGACTTCCTCAGCAGTAGTAGGAGGCTGCTTGACTGATTTGTTACCAGACCCAACTTACCTAGGGTTTCTGAAGTCATTTGGCTAACTAGATGGTAGTTTAGCTTTATTAGCTTTCCTTCTACAGCTCTTTGTTAATTTTTTGCAGACCTTTAGAGAGGTATCACGAAATCAGTTTTAAAAAATTAAAGTGGCATAATGCTAAGATAAATGACACATAGATAAGACTCCTTGAAATAACAGTTAACCATGATTACTAGCCCTCAAATGGTTATAGTTGTGACCTTTATTAATAGCAGTGCTTATTATGAACTCTAGTAGTTGCTATAAGGGGACCGTTCAATTATAAGAGTGTTGTTTTTTTAAAAAATGTCATGAATGTGACTAGTCAAGACAGATTGTGGACAAGCCAAGAAAGTGCTATAATTAATGGAAAACTCTTAAGTTTAATTTTTGAACGTGATAAGTTCATCTTTTATTAAAATAAGAATTATAATCAGTCAGTTGTACACTCCAGGCAAGAAATTGTATCCTATGTTGTGTGTGTGTGTGTGTGTGTGTGTGTGTGTGTGTATGTTTCTCTGACTTTCTCTGTCTCTGTATGTCTGTCTGTCTCCAAATAGATGTGTATATGTCGTCTTCTCTTTTAACCTTAAAAATTGATCCTATTAGGCAATCAGTGTCTTTGCACTGAAAATGGAATTTTTTTTTTAACTGGCCAAATGTTTATGAAATCACACATTGAAAATTGAAACCTGGTCCTGAAACTCAAATTCAGTGTCAGACAATTCTAGTTCAGCTGTTAGAAGTAGTACAGAATGAAATGTGGATTATTCATGTCAGAACCTTGGAATGTTTAGTTATTTTTGCTACAAACAAATTTGAATGATAGAAAGATTTTCTTGTTATGTCAAGGTGAAAGTATATTTGACATTTCATGAACACAGTGTGCTATTAAAACCGAAAGCTTCCACTGTGTTGCCCAAAGATTTAGTCAAATGAACATGTTCTCTCTTTATATGTAGCTTGTTCATTTTAATTTGGTTTTGGTGGTTGCATTGTGAATTTTTTTTTCCCTGTGGGTTGTCTTTTTTTCCACTTTGCTTTTTTTAAAAAAACAAAAAAACAGTAGTTTATTATTTCCAGGTAGTACAGCAGCCTTCTGGAGGCATTGTCAAACAAGTGACTGCCCTACCACATTCCTCAGCCCTGACCATTCAGAAATCTGGACAAAAGAGGATGCCCTTGAACACACTAATACAGACAAATCAATTTTCTACAGGTAGGGTTTCTTTACCATTTTGCAGTTTGGATTTGGGACATCTTGGGGTGGTGGGATGGTGGTGATGCTTCTTTTCTTTTTTCTTTTATCTAACGAGAAATAATAGAAAGGATTCGGGTTTGAGCATGCTGTTTTATCTTTGCCAGTAAATTGCAGTGTAATGTTATAACATATTAGAGATCAATAGAGAGATAGAAGTTGTGATGTATTAGTACCATTTGGTTGTATTTTTGTCCACTGTTATTGAGGAGGGGGACAAGAAAAGGGGAAGAGAGAGAGAGAGAGAGAGAGAGAGCACTTGTGCATGTACATGTGTGGGTGCATGGCTTCAGGTGATATTTATTCTGGCACTGGAAAAAATAAATTAATGAAAAAATAGTGTTTCTTATTTAGAAAGCTATTGGCTAAAAAAAAACCAAGTATTTTTCATTTGCTTGGAGCCAACAAAAGTGTGATTTTTGCAATCATGAATTGTAAGAAGGTAAAATGTTTTCTAAAAATATGTTGTGGTCTGGCTAGCCTTTGTAGGGTTCTGTGCTGTCAGTATAAGTTTAAGTACTGATATAAGTATTTGGCCAGTCTAAAAAACAAAAGCAACTGAGATGAAACTTTGAAACTTTTATTCTGTGGCATAAATGTAAAAAATCAAATTAACTTCTTGGTTCTAAGACAGGAAGACTTAAGATAGGGTTAGTCATCTCTTTCACAGATTGAAAAGAATCATAGCCTGTATAAATTAATTGTGTTAAGGGAAACATGCTGCTGCTTCTTAAGAAATATTGGAAGTTTAATCTTGAAAATAAAATAAATTATAAATTCATTGTTATGTCCTAGTTTAAGTGGACATGATTAGCTCTGTCAGATTAAAAATGTCTTTGATTGGGCAATATGTGAAATAATCATCTTGATTTTTTCCTTTTGTGGCATATTTGTGTATATGTGTTGTATGTATCTGTTTTTTTCCCCCAGCTTCCATTCTAAAGCAAATTACCCTGCCAGGAAATAAAATTCTGTCGCTTCAAGTACCTCCTGTTCAGAAAAACAAAATAAAAGAGAATGGAACAACATCCTTCAGGTAAAGAAAATAAATAGCTAGAACTTCATATGGTATAAGGAGTGATCTCAACAAGAAATAGACAGAATTACGAATAGAGAGAATAACACTGAAATAAAATATATTAACTTTATAAGAAAGCTTGAATTAGCTTGAAGTGTGTATAAATTATTATTATGTATGTAATATATATTATATATTATGGGCATATATATGTATATCTACATCCATAACAATGTGTGTATATTGGATTGGTTCTGTGATTTTTTTTTTTTATCAGTCAGCAAGCATTTATTAAGTGTTGACTATATGCCTGGCACACTGTACTTAACACCAGAAAAGGTTTTAAAATTTGAAGGGAAGGTTAATATCTTAATTCATTTGGAAATAGAATGAATGAAACATTTTAAAAATTAACTTTAAGTTTTTCATCTGGATGGAGTCACTGAATTCTTTTTCAGTTTAGATTCCACTAAACATAAGAATTCATTTGAGATTTCACTAAACGTAATTTGACTGGTGGCCTTCAGAAATTTAAGGTGAAAGCAGGAATTATTGATTTAAGTTTTAATTATGGCTTCTGTCACAAAACCTGACTCATAGCTGAAGTTGTACTTAACCATCCATCCTCAGCAGACCATTAACCTTCAGAAGTAGAAATTCTGCTGGTTTATCATTAAAATGGAGAACAGGCAAATGGAAAGGTTTGTGAATTTGTCCCATTTGCCAGTTTTTAAATTTATGGTTAAAATATTCATAGAAATACATATTATCCAACATATTTTTAGAATGTTCACTATTTATCTAGGTTCTTAAGAAACGTTTTTCTTATAAGATCTTTGTTTATATTGCAAATGAGAGTTGTCTGCTGTTGTCTTTCCTTACTTTTCAACAGCATTTAATTAGTGATTGCTGTCTAGGGTGAAGCAAGTCGTCAGAGAATTATATGGTGAAACAAATATTGTCGTTTCTCTTAGGTTATGTAATTCAAACTTCCATTTTAAAGACATTGTCACTTAAAAATATGATATATAATGCCATTATGGGGCTTTCCGTTTATAATGTGTTTGAAGTGTTTTATATACTTATATAGGAGCAATGGTGCAGTACAGGGCCTTGTAAAAAGTTTTCTGATATCAGTAGTTTTGATAGACAGTATTGTTATTTATGTGTTTGCAATTTTCTTTCTAATCCTGTTATTTAGTCAAGTCTTTGATGAGATTATAACTTCTTTTGTACTTCTGTTGATGTTTTTTAAGATCATACATATATGATGATTCCCCTACCATATCAAAGCAAAAAAAAAAAATATTTTCTCATTAAGCTTGGTTCATTTAAATGCAGACCTTATTATGCTGAGAAGGTAGATATATTTCTTTGTTCTAGACAGATAAACTGCTCATTATTCTTCAGGTTGCTTTTGTTTTCTATCTCTACACCATCAAATAGGCCATTTTTCAGACTCTTTATTATGCTCAAATCATTGATCTCTCTACCTCTCATGTCATTACTTCAATGAATTCCACCCCGTAAGTGATACTATAACCAGTATAAATCCCAGCAGTTCCTGCCTAGACACTAATTACCAGTTTTTTAAAATAAATTTTATCAATAAATTTTTGAAATGAATTTTTATTGCTACATTATCTAAATTTACCTCTATATTTCTCCTCCACACTAAGAGTTATCCAAAGATATTTTTGAGAAAGAAGAGGGAAAACAAATTTAATAAAATTTATGAACACATTGGAAAAATCTGGTAGTATACATTGTTCCACACCTGTGGTCCCTCTTGCCTTCCCCTCCCCCACTCCCTTTTAAAGAAACTAGGGGAGGTATCTTTTAATAACTTTTTTTTTTGAGGTCAAATTTCTTTGAAATTTCTCAGCATTTATTGTGGATTTTTTGGTCATTTTTTTTTTATTTCCTATGCATTAGGTGAAACCTTGGGGTTTTTAAAAATTTATTCTTCTTATTTAGAGCATTCTTCTTTACAATTTTAAATTGTTTTCAGTTCTTTCAAAACTTATTTATTCATATCCTTTGACTACTTCTCTGTTATAGAATGGATTTTGGTCTTACATATTTCTGTTGTCTCTATATCTTTTATTCCAAACCCTACCAAAGATATTTGTTACAAAGACTTGTCTATCTGAGTGCTTCCCTTCTTATATTGGACGTATTAATTTTGTTGGTGCAAAAGACTTTCAGTTTTATGTGACCAAAATTACCTATTTTATCTTTTATAACTGGCTCTCTTCCTTCTTTGGTTAGAACTCATCTCTCATTGGTAGCTGTGAAAGATATTGATGTGCTTCTCTTTTAGATTTTTCATGGTATCATCTTTAGTATTCATCTTTATTTTTAGTATTAATATTCTTTAATAAAATTTTAACAATAAATACTATTTTAATATTAATATCTTTTTTGAATTTATTATAGAATGTGATGTAAGATAAGGGTCTAAGCTTGATTTCTTCCAGACCACAGTCTATTACCACAGACCACAGTAATAGTTTTTCACTTTGGTAATTTATACCAAGTTTCCTGTGATTTATCTAATCATGCTATGGGTATGGGCATTCTGGAGGTATTGTAGATTTAGGAATTTTGAGGCCAGTCAAAATAATTTTGAAATATAGGTGTATCATGTTTTATGAAATATATTTAGGAAAATGTGTTAAACTTGTTTTTCACTGAATTTTAAAGATTTTCAATCTTATTAATTTTTAGTCACTTTTTAGTCTTCTCAGGCTTCTATCAGGTAGTTAATGATATGTCAAAAATTTAAGTTGTACTAGGGGATCAGTAGCTTGGTAAAGGCTAGTACAAATTGTTTCTGATATATCTTTGAGCCTAAAGATTTGTACATTGAAGTGATGGTACGTGGGGAAAAAATCAAAATTGAAGGTTTAGCTAATGTTGGTTTCATGACCAAAATTTAGCTTTCTTTCCTTAGTTATTGTTATTTGTAAATTTAGATGTTGTATGAATGCAATGGCTTTTATTACATATTGTTTCCTTGAAAGAAAGTATGTATCCTTTAAGAAAAAAATTTCACTTTTAAAATTCTTTATATATTTTTATTCATCATATGTTGTGAGCAAGCTTTTATGTGTCTACTCTGTGCCAGGTACTATGCTACAGATACAAATACAAAGAATAAAGGGTCTCTCTTTGCAAGGAGTGTGATTATATTCTGATGGTAGAGACAATAAATACTTATACAAGTATATACTGAATAAATGTAGAGAGATAGACAAATATAAAGTAGCTAAATACAAGGTATTTTAGGAGGGAAGTCACCAGCAGTTGTAGTGGAGTAGGGGTGGAGTAGGAAAAGCTTCACATAGAAGATGGCTCTTGGGCGGTATAAGGTCTGGAATTCCCCTGGCTGGAGAACCCTGTACCTCCCTCTTCCCTGTGGGGTGATACTAAAGGAAGAGGCCAAGGAGCTCATGTTTGATTACAGGCAATAGCTTAATCAGTCATTACGAATGCTTACAAATGGGGCAGTCTTCATTCTGGGGCAACAGCCAGACAGTTCAGTGGATCCCCACAAAGGAACCCCCAAAATCCCTGTGGTAATTATAAAAAACAAAGGCAGGAGGAGGGTAGAAAGTGCATCACACTGATTGTGGTGGATATTTTTGGTTTTCTGCTTAGTAATGAGTTTGGGAGTAAGCCAATGTTATACCCAAATATAAGTTTGTGGATGGATCATATTGTGGTCACATATGGGTCACAATATTCTTGTGTTGGCATTCATAGGGCATAGTATCTTAAGTTTTGATAATTTTGTAGCTGTTATAACTATAAACAAGGCACCATGTCCGGACTTCATCCTTCCACAAAGTTTAAGTTTTTATGGCTTTTTACTTACTATTGTATTTTAGGTTTTTTTTTTCCCAATCAGGACCCCATAGGCTGCCTATTAAAATGAGGATATCATTGGCATGGAAGGAGTACATAAAGGCAGCCAGTGCAAAGGGCATGAAAGGAAAGATAAAGGAGTGTTGTGTTTGAAGAACGCAAAGAAGACTGATTTGATTGTATGGCAGTGTGGGAGAGGGAGTGATATTCCAGCAAGTCTTCAAAGATAAGTTGGAGCCAGGTTGTGAAGAGTTTTAGAAGCTAAACAGAGGGGTTTTTATTTTGTCTTCAAAGCACTAATGATGACAGCACTTAATGAAACATCACTTTGTCAACAACATAGGAGGTGGACAAAAGTAGCGTTTTGAGATAGGAAGACAAATTGGGAGGCTTTTGCGTTGGTCTAGGTAGTGGTAATGGGGACCTGAAGGTGGTAGCTCTGTGTGTGTGTGTGTGTGTGTGTGTGTGTGTGTGTGTGTGTGTAGGAATGGTATTGGGTGCTCGAGGTGCTATAGAGCGAGAAAGAGCAATATTTCACAACTAAATGAATAGCCATTGCCCTAATCAACAAACAAAATTTATACATATATAACTAAAGAAAGCTAAATTATCATCTCCTATTCAACATTTACTAAACCTTCAATTTTAAGTTTTTCCCATATGGTAACATTTTGATGTAAAATCTTTGGGCTCAGAGACTTATGAGGAATGATTTATGGATGAATAAAGTTAATGAATAAAGCATTTATTAAATTTACTGTAGTTGAAGTATTATGCTTAAGTGCTGACGATACAGGAGAAAAAAAGAGATGGTCCCTTCTCTCAGTGTGCTCATATTGTAATGGAGAAGACCGTACACATGAAAGTTTTCAGCTGATGGAAGGATCCGGTGGTCCTTAAGTTTCAGTGACAAAAGAAATGACATTCTCTCTTCTTTATTGTCATTTCTACTTATAAAATTATTTTAGTTGCTGGTGTCGAACCATTTAATCATGGCAAAAGTTTTAGTGACAAAGAACTCTTTTTTTTCATTGATTACATGGATTGAGGGAGTTTGAAGAGTCCAGGATAAGAAAAAGGTTACCAACTCTAGAAGCTGGGAAGGAGAGTAGTGCCCTTGACAGGAACACGTAGGGAAATTTGGAAGAGGGATAAATGAGGGGCGGAGAAAGATAAGGATTTCTGTTTTGGACATATTGAGTTGGAGATGACTCCAGGACATGTAGTTGGACATTTCCAGTAGGCAGTGGTGACGTGGGATTATAGATAAAGAGTGTGAGGTTTGGATGAGCTGGAGTGTCAGCTTGGGAGAGTCAGACTTGTGATTGAATGGCAGAACTTCAGACTTGAGATACTGGCTCTTTACATGTTGCCTCTGTAGCAGTAGGAGGGTCTTGTTAACAGCTTTTCACCCAGTGCGAGTGAGCCATTGAATGTGGAACCAGGCCTCATTGTACTTATGTACATATACTCTATGTACTGTGTATTTAGATATAAAGACAGGTATCTGATTTGAGCCTTGCGTGGCTGCTGGCACTCCTCATGATTGCTGTTTGCAGTCCTGCTTCTTTGCCTCATTGACTGCAGGTTGTCACTGTTGCTGAAGGAACCTTCCTCATTTCTTTTAGTTGCATGCCAAGTTCATCTCCCGACGGCTGCTGTTTCCCAGCTATGTGTTGTTGCTTGAAGATTGTGCTTTCCCCCTCGTATATCTTATAATCACTTCTTGCCAGTTTATATTCTGCAACTCTTCAAGTGGCCCATTGTGATCACTTCCTTCCAATATGTCCTGCCCAATTTGACCATGCCTGCAGCATATGGTTCTACTTTACTGTGCATTTTTGGTACTCTCTGACGTGTTGTAAAAAGAAAGCACTATTAACCTGAAAAACAACATGGGGGAAGACATGCTTGCAAAAAAATATATATACTTGTGACTATTGAGAGAAATGTTAGAGAACTCCTGTTATCCTGAATGATAATTAATTCCTCCATGAGGTTGTAGTTTAAACTTTCTCTTTTATCTGAATTAATTCTTTTGAATTCCTAATTTAACATCTTCTATTATGATTTTAAAAGGGAAAATACAGTGAAAATTCTGTTATATTCTGCCTTGACTCTTTTCAACTAGGACAAAGTCATTGTATTAAATAGGTCTTTTTTTTTAACTTATGCTAAAAGGAGGTCTAACTTTTCTGGAAAGAAAGTAATTTTATATGGAAGAAATCATTAATTTTTTACTTTAATTTTTTTTCTAGGAGTTAAAATTTATGCAATTTAATATTACACAGTGATCAGACAGAGATGTTCACTTTTCTGAAGCCTTTATTAATGACTGCACATTCTTTAATTTGGGGTGATTGGATTAAGTCTGGGGACTTCTGCCTTCTCTCAGTTGTCTTTGCAGAAAGCCTAGGATGGCTTTGAGGGAGAATGTACAGTTTTTGAACACCAGAGGGTGCTAGAGATTCATGTTACAGTTGGTACATTTGAGGACCAGAATTGACAAGAGTATTAATAAATGCAGTACAAAAGTCCCCTTTGATCTCTGCTATGGGAATATGTATTAACTTAATTTCTAGTTACTGAAGTTATTTTGGCAGCTAAATGAGCTCTTAAAGGATTCAGTACATCTCCACTGGTTGACTCAGAAATTGGAAACTTTTAGGGAAAAAAAAACTTTAGGAAAATACATAATTGCATAGAGTTTAAACTCCGTTAATTTAAGAATCATGGGTGGTGTTGTACATAGCAATGTAACATATCTTATAAGATCTCACAACTGGTTGAATAAATTAAATATCCACCTGATTGAATTCAGATATTGTTAATAATTATATCTTACCCTTATTTACAAAGTTTTTTATATATGTTGCCTTATTTGAGGCTTATTTTCCAGTGTTTTGAGGCACAGAAGGTGAAAGTATTTTACAGATAAGGAAAGTAAGGATGATAGAGATGTCTTGATTTCTCTGAAGGTTGCATAGCTTGTGCAGATCCAAGATTTGAAGAACATTGTAAGTTGTTGGCAGTTAGAATTATGAATTACTTAGGGGAAAAGGAACATTCAGGTTAGGTTACTTAGAATTGAATCTTGAAGGATGTGCTGGACTTTGTTTGACAATGAAAAGATAAGGGAACATTTTAAATTGGGGAACTGCTTTGGGCCATTGCATGGACATGGCAGTAGATAGCCATCATTGGTTTTGACCAGAAAACTAGACTATCCTGACAAATACATACAGAATCAGCTAGGAGTAGAAGATACTTTAGGCAAGGAAACTACATGCAGATTCCTGAAGAAATTTGAATGGCTTGAGAGTTTCTACTCATGTGGTGTTTTGAAATGGCTAAAGATCATATCTAAGAAGCATTTAGTGATAAAACTCAGTAAGATGGTGACCTGATTTTATTAAGTATTTTATGTTCAAATCAGTATATTAGGTGGTCTGGAAACTGCCAAAATTGATGGTTCTCATTTTTCAGGATCTTATGATGTTGGTGAGGAGGCAAGAGCAAGTTAGACAATAGATGGTATGTACACTTGATAATACAAATGAAAGATTTATGTGCAGAGGGATTTCAAAATAGGAGAAAAATCAACATAGATGTTTTATGAAAGATACTGAACTAAACTGACCCTGGAAGAGTATAGGGTTTGGATTAAAACCATGATGGGCAAAGGGAATTTCAAATGGAATAGCATGAGAAAAAAATATGGTGGCAGAAATCTGTATAATATATGTGAGGTATGTAAGGAGACAGGAAGCAATTAGGTGGCTTAGTGGATAAGAGCTCTAGGCCTATAATCAAGAAGACCTGGGTTAAAATGTGGCATCAGATATTTTATAGCTGTGTGACTCTGAACAAGTCACTTAACCTCTGTTTGCCTTAATCTGCTAGAGCAGGAAATAGCAAACCACTTCAGTATCTTTGCCAAGAAAACTACATAATGGTGTATGAAGAGTTGAACATGGCTAGATGACTAAACAAGGAGATTAATTAAATTCCTGTCATGGAGACTAAGCTGTGTAAAGGGGAGGTTACCCTACCAGATAGTTAATGAATAATGAGGTTAGAATGCTAATTGGTTTTGTTTATTTTTTTTTAATAGTCTCAATTCAATTAAGAAAATACTAAGTGCTACTTAGTAAATATTACTGTGACAGAATACTGTGGGGATGAAAATAGTTGGGTTTAGATAGTGTCTGCTTTTGTAGACTATATGTATTCTTGTTTTACATTCCTAGTTGATTCTGTTTATGTCTGTCAGAATAGTTTCTTAATACAGTTTTTGTCTTAAAACCCTTATTAAAATACAGTAGTGGCTACCTTTCCATGTCCATTCCTTGGCCCAGGCTGTACCCTTATTTCAACCATCTTCTTATCTCTTCTCTGTCAATTAAGGTCCATTATTATAGTGTAGTAGAATAAGTGAGTAGTAAAAGAAGGCATATTAAAAGTATTTCAGAAGTTGATTTATTTTGCTTTTCTAAAAGTCTTTGTTTATAGCCAGGGAAGGTTCTCTTAGCAGGTGTGTGAAGTGGAACTGTAGATTTAGAGCTGGAAGGTATCTCAGAGGTGATCAGATATCCACTACCTTCCCACCTCTCCTCCACCTTTTAAAAGAAAGAAGTAGTTAGGAACTCACAACAATATTTTTGTTTTTTTAAACATCAATAAAAGTTGGTTTGTTTTTTTTTTAAAGATCATGAGGGCAGAGTGGGAAAGGTCAAAGAATTATTTTCATTAAACTTTTGAGAGAAGTTTTGGTTGTTGCTTACCTTCCCAAATTTAAGGAATTTAATTGCTTTGTGCAGCTTGGAATAGTGAGATTCTCTGCCAGTAGAGAGAATGCAGCTTCCTTCTCTGAACTTTAATTTTAAAGGAATAAGATCTTCCAGTTATTAACTTCAGATACCAACAAAACTAATGGCATATATTTAAAAGTATTTACTTGAATGGTTTCTACCTATTGATAAATATGACTACTTTTCAGTAGTTTTTTTCCCCCAACCTTGTTCTTTTTTCCTTTTATTTCCTTATCCCTCCTTGTGTGCTTTTTCCCTTTTATATAGTTACATAGTGTATAGTTCTTCATGTTTTTACATTATTCTGTCTGCCTTTTAATATATCTCTATACTCATTATCTTGATTTCTTGTTATTAACTTTCATCACATCAGTAGCAGTTTGGCCATTTTCTTACTATAGAACACCTTGATTGTTTCCAGTTCTAGAAAATAATTCTGAAGCGTTAATAGCTCAAACAAGGAAGTTGATTTTTAAACTGAAAACAACTGGAGTTAATTCCTTGTGAACACTAATTCATTTGTAATCTTTTTAAAAAACAAAAATGTTGTTGTTTTGTTACCTAGGGGAAGGGAGCAAAGTGTGTGTGGCCCATACAGTAAGTTGATGTATAAAAGGACTTCTGTTTAGCGAGATAAATAAACTAGTTAAATAAACTGTATGATGCAGAGTTTTAGGTGCTTACTTGGTAGCACCTTTTGCCAGCAACCTGTGTTTTAGAGACTCCTTGGAATACTAGAGAGTGTGGCACTGCCAGTAAAGCTGTGGTCAAATAGTAGTCTGTGATTGACTGGGAATAGGTTGGATGGTGGTGTCGACAGTGTGCCTTCGGTTATTTGGGGGTGAACTGTCAAATCTGGACTTTATTTGTACTCCTTGCTTCTCCTTCCCTACCTTTTGATCCCTTCAATATTTGGTTAGCTCTTAGACCATAAAAGAAAGGAGCTGTTAGTCATAAGTCAGTTTTGAATCCCAGAGATCAAAACTGGTAACAATTCTGTTTTATTAGGGAAGGAATTTGGAAGTAATGAGAAAAAAGCAAATGTTTTATTTGCCCTGGAAATTCATCCACTTAGGCTACTCCTCTTTTTGACTAGTAAGAATAATCGAGAGGTTTCTTTTTACCAGACTTTCCCTAGAATTAGAAGAGAAATTATTATTATTTTAAAAAGAATATAGCCAGTTTTCAGTTCTGTCTTCCCAGAATTATAGACTTGAGCTTATTTCCTTAGTTACTGTTGGGGAGGGGGTATCATTTCTACTTGTCAACTACCTCATTTTCCAGTATTCCTCTCTTGCCGAGAAAGCAGCTGCAACATTGATGGAGGTGAACATTTTTTATTACTGCATAGAATTTACCTGTTAAAACTCAGACTCTGTTTTGTCTGAGCAGCTGTGGCATAACCTATGCTCTCTTCTTGATGCTAGGGAAGTGAGTGGATGATGTTCTAGTGGAAGAAAGGAGCCTTTTAAACCTGATGTTAAAAAGTGGGCATTGCTAATTTTATTGTGTAAGGTCTATTAATAATAATAGAATTTATACAGCACTTTAAAGTTCTCAAAGTACTTTACATATGTTATTTCACTTGCTCCTCACAATAATTCTGTAAAAGTAGGTGCTAGTATTATCCCCATTTTGTGGATGTGAAAACTGAGCCAAGAGAAGTTATGTCTTAGCAAGAGGTCTCACAATATGCAAGTAAGTATCCTATATGAGGTAGGATTTGAAATTAAATCTGCCTGACTCCAAGTCTAGCACACACAGTGGATAAAGAAGAACAAGAGAAAATATTTTAAGTTATCTTTGTATGAGGATAGTGCTATTGACTTTTTAAAGATTGCATTTTTATTGATGTTTTGCATCACATTGATTTAAAAAATAATCCTCCTTTCATGTAAAGGCCCAGTGAATAGAATGCTGGACCTGCAGTTAGAAAGACCTAAATTTCAAGTTCAACCTCAGACAAATACTAGCTGTGTGACCCTGAGCAAGTCACTTAACCTCTTTTTGCCTCAGGTTCTTCAACTGTAAAATGTGTTATTATGAAGATAAAATATTTGTACACTGCTTAGCATAGTGTGTGGCACATAGTAGATGTTTAATAAATGATTGTTTCTTTCCCTTTACCCTTGCCCTCTGTGTAGGGAAAACAATTACAGTGATTAAAGGTAGGTCTTTTTGCATTACTAAATAGAAGTTGATAATATTGAGGGCCTCTTTCCTAGCTTGTCCTCCAAGCCATCTTTTGTAGCAAAAATTTTTTAAAATGGGGGGTAGGGAGAGTAGTTCAATAATATTGACATAGCTCTATCTGGCAGTATATACAGTATTCTCTACTTAGTCCCCTACCCCTGCAACAAAGGGAGGGAAGTACATCTCCTTGACTTTTATTCAGGGCCTAGCTCAGTCATTTTAATTACAAAGTTTTAGGGATATAAAAACTGATGTTTCCATCTACATTGTGTATATTGTTTTACTAGTTTTCTTTACTCTGCATCAGTTTATATAAGTATTTCCACAGGGACTATGAACAGAATCTCTGATTAGATTGATAGATGGAACTCTTTGATGAGGAAACTCCCTTTAGCAATATAGCTCCCTATAACTTTTAGACCCAAAAGTTTCCTAGAACGTGGAGAAGATAATGACATGCACAGAGTCCTATGTATCAGAGGTTAGACTTGAACCCAGGTCTCTGTGGTTTTTGAGGCTGAGGCCTTATACGTGCTGCCTCTCATAAATCCTTTTCCTTTTTCTCTGAATTCTTAAGACGCAGTCATATTCAATCACATTTACTTCGTTGCAGTTAGTTTTGCTTTTGCCCAAATGATGGGCATCTATTTCCAAATATTTGTTACCACAAAAAAATCTGTTAGGAATATTTTTGCGCATAGGGGACCTTTTTGTCTTTCACCTCTTTAAGCAGTAAGACTTCTGGTTCAAAGGGCAATAACATTTTTGTCACTCCATTTTTTTTAAACATAATTCCAAATTTATTTTCAGAATTGCACCAAATGGCCAGCCCCATTACTGACTAGTGTGTCTTCCCTCAGTCCCTTCAGTATTAAATAACTATTTCCAACTACTATCACCTTGGCTAGTATCTCGAGTATTTGCATTTCTCTTTTTAGTGATTTGGAACTTTCCTTCATATGGTTGTCAGTAGTTTGCAGTTGTTCACTTGAGAACTGTTTATTCCACTGAATTTTTAATAAAATGATCTTAATAATTAGCTTAGAAGTTGGAGAGTAAACCATCCTTGTCAGAAGACTTTCCACAATAAGAGTAAAGTTTATTTCTAAATTATCTTGAAGTTTGTATGGGTCAAACATTATAGTCCTTACTGAGCAGATAGTAGGTACTTGACAAACGTCTGTTTGCTGACACTTCCCAGACTGCCACTATTTACAGTGTAAAGTGCCATATGGACATAGAGTAGTGGAGTAATCTACCAAGGGAGATTATGAAATTTTCTGGCTTTGAACTACAACAAGAAAGTCATAGTCTCTCTCCTAGGTTTAGACTAAAGTTACTGTTGTCAAAAGGTAGAGGGGTTAGATAGTATCCTCAGCAGATTTTTAACCAATCTACAAAACGTTTTATTAGCAAAAATTTTTACTTTCTAAGATCTATAAACACAAATTGACTTTTCTTCTTTCCCTTCTTCTTGCATTCTGTTTCTGCTACTTCTGGTTCCCTCTAATCCCATTTCTTATCCCCTAAGCTGGCTAGTATTATGTGCTGAAGCCATGGAGAACAGTTTGTGGCAGAGATTTTATACGTAAAACAACATAGTTTTGGTTGAGAAGTGCTGGGCTAAGATGCAAGACCTCATGAAACCCCTTCCAGCCTTGTGATTCCAGTATTCACTTTTCTGTCTCCTCAAATAAACCAAAATTTGTCCAAAAGGACTTCAAACTATCTTTTCAGGAATTATGTTTTATGAATCTCACTTTCCATCCTACCCCATGCTTAGAAATCCTGTTCGTACTGCTGCCTTCCCTTACTAATATATAGTGTCTTTTGTCTCCTTCAGGGCTATCTCCTTCCTTCCTCTAGAGGAGTTTTTAATCTGTTCCTCAGCCATACAGGGTGCTGTTCAGTATGGCACTTTTTCCCTCAGCAGGGTCCTCTCCTGCTTCTCCTGACTGTCTGTTACCATGGCAACTGGCAGCGGGGCTAGAGGGAGCTGTGCTCAGCCTGGGGCCAGATGGGAGGAGGTAAAGCAGGCAACATATCTTGTAGGGGCACTTCCCCGTGTGCCTGTGGAGAAAAATTGTAAAGAAATTCTAGGAAAATGAGGGACATCTTCATTTACTGAAATCATCTTCTAATTCCCTTGGGTCCACTGAAGAGCCAAGGAGACTTGTCTCCTTCTGCCATCATGTTTCATGCTAAAGGAACACATAGCTGGCCCTGGGATTGTAGCCTGTGTCTAAGTTCTCAGCAGAAGTAGATTTAAGGGCCTTGGTATCTGGCTTTAATCCATGCCTGATTGCACATATCTATTGTCTTTAAAGCAGTGGCATAAAAATTATGTTGTGTTTTATTTTCCTGCTATGCTATCAAACTATCGTAACCATATTTTTAAGGGAAGGATGACTTTACATCTTTAGTCCAGTCTGCAGTTATCATCAGTTTTTAAATATCCTCTAATTTATCTTTTTCTAATGGTCAGTTATTTAAATTGTGATGAGGAGAACCTTGAAGTTCTGTCAAGTATGTGTGGAAGACCTACAGAAAGAAAGGTTCTTTCTTTTGTATACGAGCATATCTTGAATGTGATGTCACTGCCATTGAATATGAAAATGTCTGTTATGGTACTTGGAATCATCATGTCTGAGAGTTAGCAGAGGCTTTAGATAATATGTAGAGAGCCAGCCTCTCATTTTATGGAGAACAAAACAAGACAACAGACATGAAATGAGCTCTTAAGGATTGCTTACCTAGTAATTGAACTGAGGCTGATTAGAATGTTTTCTTCACTAACAGGAATTCCCCTTTATTTCACTCTTAACACCTCTTTGTGATTGTCCAGATCATCCTTGGGTATCATTTAGTTCAACCCCTTCATTTCTATGCTATGAGGAAACTTAGAGCCACAGATTATGTGACAGGACATAATTAATCAGTTGAAGTAGCAAGCCAAAATTTGAACCTTCATCCTTAGACTCCAAATATAGCTCGATTTTACTATAACCAATTCCTAGTTAGACTTGTAAAAAATGTACAACCCCTAATGTTTATGTAGGGGCAGCTAGGTGGTACAGTGGATAGAGTGCCAGGCCTGGAGTCAGGAAGACTCATCTGTCTAAGTTCAAATCTGGCTACTTTCTGTGTGACTCTGAGCAAGTCACTTAACTCTGTTCACCTCATTTTCCTCTTCTGTAAAAGGAGCTGGAGAAGGAAATGGTAAATCACTCTAGTGTCTTTGCCAAGAAACTGCCAAATGGGGTCAGAAGAATCAGAAATTACTGAAAAAAAATGTTTATGTATTAGTTTTTAAACTTTGAAATGCAACTTATTACTTACATAAATTCAGAATTAGTTCTTCAATTGTTTCTTAATGTCCTATAAATCTTTTATAATTTAAAGGATCCTAACCTCCATCCTCACTAATTTGGATAGATTTTTTTTTCTATCTAAATGTAAACTTTCCTTGCATTTAGGAAATGCTAGGATGTGAACTTTTAACTTCTTAAAAAATTTTAAACATATACCAGTTCCTCTGTTTCCCACTTGGCATATTTGAGATTTTAATTATATAATTTCAATGTATCCGACCTGCTCTCGTCTTCCACTTGTTCAACTATTGTTTCCAAGACTGTGTTTTTTGGGATAGGAATTGTTAGTACCATTTGGCTACACACTGAGATCATCAGCTCTTGGGCATTTGACCCTGACAATGATATTTTTATTCCCCCTTTCCTTGAATAGGTGCAATCCCCCAGGGATGGTAATTTAATCTCTTCGTAGAGCATTTAGCTCAGGTATAGAATCGTAGAATTGTTTGATTGAGAAGGGGCCAGAGTAATTTAGTTCAACTCCCAGCCCATATGTTATAGATGACAAAGTGATGCCCTCAGAAGTTAAATGATTTGCCCAAAGTTGCATGAGTTAGGAACAGAGCCCAGGACCCAAATTGAGTTCTCTGACTTCTAATCTGGGGCTTTTCCTGTTTTTATAAAAGAGAAATAATAACTTGTTTATGCCATCATGGTTAAACAAATAGTCTTACTGTATCTGTGTGTGTGGAGTGATAAGGGAAGTGTTTGGCAGTGCTTATGGTGAAAAGGATGCTTTTATTGATTAGATTATTCCCAACTTCCCAAGTTAGACATTCTGATTTTGTAGCCATATAGTATTTCTTTTAACAGCTTAGCTGCTTTTTTTCCTGCTAGTTGCACAGCTAGCCAAAAATTGTAGATTTTCCATGTTAGACTCTACAATTATTTGTTTTTGTGCTTTTTAATGGAGTGACTCATCTGGAGAGTGTGGATTAATTTTTTCTTTTTTCTATGTACAGAGAATGTGAAAAGGTAGATTCAAGAAAAAAATCTTACTTGGTCTTGTCTTTGTTACAATTTATTAGTATCAAAATGCCTCTCTAGGGACATTTATCTAAGTCCTATTAGAAATGGTTTCAGGGACCTGTTCCTACTGCATGAAAAGAAATGGTAGCATATCATTCCTTTATCATTATCCATGTCTTTTAATGGACATTTACTTAACCCTTTGATTTTTTTCACTGTCACATGGATCTCTCCAAAGTTGTATCATATTGGTAGTTCTTCCTTCCCCCTCATAACCTAGTGCCAATGTCTTGGATAAATGTCTTGACTGGGATGGGCCTGTGAGTGGATACAACCACTGTGAGTGAAGGAGGTGAAAGGTTCTGTTGTGGTTCTGCTGTACTTTTGATGTTTTTGATCCCTCTCATTGAGGGGACAAGAGGGAAAGAGGAGGAGAGCTATGAAAGGTAAGTTGTCTTAAGGTCCTTTCTATCAGATTAGAATGTGCTTTAGCCGTAGTGGTAGTAGATTGTACTGTTAATTTCTGTTAGTGGTCCAGTAAATAGACAATATATAGTTCACATATAGGAGAATAGGTCTTAGACTTTCTTCCTGTCCTAAATTACATAAAAGAACAAAGCAAGAACTTGTCTTTCTGTTAGAGATGAAGATGACATCAATGACGTCACTTCCATGGCAGGAGTCAACCTCAGTGAAGAAAACGCCTGCATCTTAGCAGCAAACTCTGAATTAGTCGGCACACTGACTCGCTCTCATAAAGAAGAACCATTCCTTTTTACGGGGGCTCTCCAAAACAGAATTTTAGACATTGGTAAGTGTGAATGTTTCTGTGACAAGTAAAGTGCGTGGTATTAATGCATATGATGAAAAAGATACCAAATGCTAATTGCCACACTTGACCGTATTAGCTATCAAGGGGTTTTCCCCTGGATGCTTTCCAGGCAAGAATACCTAGTCCTGGTTTAATGGCCCCAGAACTCCTTGAGACTTAAAGAAGATGCTTCAGATTTTTATATATGTGGTGGGTTTTTATTTTTAACCTGAAAAATAATTTATACATGTACACAAACACATATTCCCTGTATTTGGTATAGTTTCTAGTTTAGATAGCAAAAGGACACATTATCTTTTCACATTCCTTTGGTTTAGTAGAGGACTTTGCATCTTTTCATATGTGGACCCATACACACTTCTATGTTATGTGTCCTTTCTAGCATTTCATAGATTATATGGGGATGTGGCATAAAGGTGCGTGTGTATGCATGTGTGCATACATACATGTACATGCATTCACATACACATTTATCATGTGTATACGTATATAAATAGATTATATGGAGATGTGACGTAAGGGTGTCTGTATGTGTGTATGTATGTGTGCTTGCGTACACATAAAAGTTAGCCAAGGAGAGCAAAGGTTGGTTTTTTTTTTTTTAAACCTTAGTTCTACAATAAGATTCATCCCATCTCAGTCTTAAAAGGACTTATGACTATGGAAAGTAAAGATGTTTTCCATTAGGTCTAAGAAATTATCAGGAGTCCATTTTACCTTTGTAGGGAGATGGCAGAGAAAATGCCAATAATCTGGGTCTCAGGCTTGGAGATATACATCCTGACATAACTGGAGGGATATATGATTTTCTTATCCCCTTACCTCATTGTTTAACCAGATAGTATCTCTCCTCCACCATTTGGTCAGTTGATTGAAGGAAGTATACAGGTAAGCTTTGACCATGAATCAATGAGGATCTTTGTTTTTGTTTGAAAAGTTGATGCAAAAATCTCATAAGGCTAGACTTCTTGAGATTTAACCTTTGTCTATGTAATTTTTAAAATTACAATTCAAGTGTATTTCACATTTAAAAAATTATTTTTATTCTAAACCAAAACATGCAAAATTTTTAATGCATACTTGAACAGCAAAAAAAAGATTGTAACATGAAAATGTTTTTCTATGCACAGCTCACCTATTGACAATATATGGTAGTTTCAACTTGTAGTTATCAAAGTTGTCTTGCTTGTCTGTGTGTCTTTCTTGCCTTCCGTTATCTTCTATGCATCTTTAAAAAAAAGCCAAATATACTTTATATTCAGTTAATCTAAGAAAATGTACTGAGTACCTACAAGACATTTAAATCAAGCATGAAAAGCACAGTTTTCTCAGCTTGATTTTAGAAGGACTTATTCCTTTTTAGTGTTGTAGACAAATTAAAATTTGCTAATCTTCCAAAGAGGAGATCAAGGTCAGTAGATGCTAGTTGTGAAATTTCAGTTCCAACACAAATTCATACTGAGTAGTGACTGTATATTTCCTTAATGGGACGATTGCTTACCTCTTCTTTGGATCTGGCATTATTTATGTAGAGATAGCTGGGGTAAACCAGATCTTTTACCTTTTTTTTTTTCATAGTTACTAATCTGTGGTGATTCACCCCCATATGGGACTACTGTCATTAAGAGATGTGTTTGTTGGCTGTTGGGTAAAGGTAGACATCTTTGTTGCACCATTTTTCTGCTTCACTCCATATGAAATTTATTTCTAACTTGATAAAAAATGTTGATTATGTGAAGGGAAGGCATCAGCATTGGCACAGACACCCTGATAATCTGGGGCATTGTTATGGCGTCAGGTATTTTGTGACTGGGAGACAGGGAAGCTACTTAGGAAGCATAGACACTGTTAATCATATTATTTTAATATGACGAAGTTGTAGGGAGTGTTCATTCTGGAATTATCTAGGAAGCTTTGGGGTTTTTCTCCCTAGTTCAAATCATAGACTTATAGCTACATTATATGTTCTGGTAAAAATTGATTTTTCATTTAAGTAAAATCATTTAAAAGAGAAAATTGGTGAAGACTAAGATCTTAATTTTACAAAAGTAGAAAAAAGCCATTTATCCTAAGAATTAGAATGAAAAACAGCTCTAGTCCCTGTGAGTAATATTAGAAGATAAAACAAGACAATGTTCCATATTACTGAATTTTAATATATGCAAATAATTCATGAAAGGTTCATAAGCCTAATTTAAAACTTATATTTAGTCTTTTTATTTTATAAAAATAAAATTTGTTTAAATGGTATTTAACTGTGATTTATTCTATTTGTTTTTGTGATTTCAATTACTTCAGCATGTATTTTTTCATTTGCTGCTTAGTGAACAATGTTGAGACTATCTTTGAAATGAGTAGAGACTGTTTTCAAACAGACATTCTCAGTAGCTGTTTATTTGCATTTGTAGAACTTTATAATACAATGTAAAAAAGGAAACTTTTCTGTAAGCATTTTCAGAGTGTTGTGGAATAGGGATGGGGGGGGATGTATTTTATTTGAGCTTTCTATTTTTCATAAATTTAAGCTGGTTGTTGTTTATTTAGAATGTCTGTCCTTGCCAACTTCAAGGCACCTTCATACAGATTTATAGTTATATAGTCCTTAATATATATCAGAACCACACTGGGCATATAACTTTTCCTAAGCTCACACAGATAAAAAGAGATAGGAATTCAACCCAGATCATTTAACTCTAAATAAGCTGTTGTCAAATTTTCTGATCTTAAGACCCTTTTGTACTCTTAAAAAATTGAGGTACTCCATAGAGTTTTTGTTTACACAGGTTGTATCTATTGATATTTACCATATTAGGAACTAAAATGGACATTTTTATATATGTGTATCTGTATATATAGACACACATACATACCATCTAAAGTGAACAAATTAGCCTATTATATTTTAACATAAATAACATTTCAAAATGAAAAATAACTTTTTCAAAACCAAAAAAATTTTGTGAGAAGAGTAACATTGTTTTACAACTTTTTGGGAGTGGGAGGGCAGCACCAAATCTCTTTAATGTCTGGTTTGATAGAAGACAGTTGAATTCTTATATCTGCTTCTGCAGTCAGTCTTTTGTGATATGTTGTTTTTTTAAAATATATGACACGATATGTAGTTGGAAAAAGAAATGTGTTGTAGTAGGCAAATAAGGTCTTAGTATTATTCTGAAAATAGTTTTGACGTTATGGACTCCCAGAGAAGAGTCTCAGAGATACCCAGGGATATCTGGACCACATTTTGGGAGCTGTTGTTTTTATTATATTGTTATATATTAACTGCTGTTAATAATAACCAGTGTATAATAATAGCATTTAGGTAGCACTTTAAGATTTGCATAGCACTTTATAAGTCTTATCTCATTTCATTATATTTATGTGTGTGATGCTTTAAAGTTTGCGATGTACTTTATAGACCCTGATTTAATCCTTGACACAATCCTGAAAGTAGTTTTTCCTATTCTTCCACTTTACAAACGCAGAGCTCTTTTTACTTTAATGTCCTGTCTCTCAGAAGTATCTTTCTGGTCTATAGATACCATCAGAAAAAGCAACTGTTACTATAAATGTGAATTGTTAATTTTTTTTTTAACACAGCATAGAACATATCATTTCATCCCTTTTTTAAAATATTTGTATTAAAATTCCTTCCGCCTTCTATGATTATCTCCAGAATGGTTAATCCCAAAATCATTCCTTTGACTTTGACATGTATTTTCTGCTTTTATTTCTCTGTGTGGTTATGAATTTATAACATTTCAGAGAAAGCAGTAAAACAATGTGGTGTAATAGAAAAAGTGATGGATTTTAAAGTCCAGCTCTGACATTACTCATGTGACCTGGATTAATAAGTCCATTAACTCCTGGGCCTCAGTTTCCTCATCTGTAAAATGAGAGGGAATTTGCTAAACAGTTTCTCGGATCCCTTCCAGTTCTCATTCTGTGATCAGTTAGTCTTTTGAACACAAATCAAATCTCATCGAGCAGGGTAGTGGGAAGCTTTGTAGGTTTTTCAGCCTACTTCCTATTGGAGAGGAACAGTCTCTTTCAGATTCTTGCAGAGGAAATCAGACTCATCAGAACTGCCTTTTCTCTAATTCTGCTGTCTTATTATCTGGCTTATAGGTTCCCAGGTTGAAATGGTGTAATGAAGCATTTTGTGGTTTAAAACAAATTCTTTCAGAAAAACAAACAGATGTGGAGACAGAGGCTCAAACTATTGTACTAAACTCTTTTGCCAAACTTTAGAGCAAAAGTCAGTATTTTAAATGATCTATCTTGCATTAAAATGATGTCTTATTAATTGAAAAGAGTTTAAAAAGAGAGTTGTCTTCTTTGGTGAGAACATAAAGATTTATCTTATGATCTTTTGTGTGCATGATCACATATGTACTTATATTTTTAATTAATTTTTCCCCCCAATTAACAAGTATTTGTTTTCTCTCCCAAGAAAAATAAAACTCTCATCATACTCAAGCAAAATAAATTCCCATATTGACTGTGTCCAAAAATCAAACACACGCCATTTTTGGCACCGAAGACTTTTAATTTGGTTACTGTTGTATGTATATTAATAGGTTTAAGTTTGTAGTGCAGATGGGTGGATACACACTTCAGAAATACTCTTTAGCCACTAATGAGGAAGCATTGAAGTAATATTTTGCCTTTGGGTACGTAGTACAAATTGTTTTCATGAAACTATTCTTTCTGTATTTAATCAAGGAACTTTACCCTCCCCTCTTAATAACAAAGGGGTTAGTAAGATGCATGTTCAGGTAAGATATTTTCAAATGGACACATGTGAGATGATACTTTGGAAACTGATTCTGCGCATAAATTGACTACTAGGTTGCTTGTTAACTTCATAGAAACAGTGGCCTCATAGGCACAAATAAAGTTAAGCATGAACAAGGAACATGTAGGGTTTACAAGCACATAGAGAAAATACTCGTATTCCAAAGTCGTTGAAATAAATGGCATGAATTGTTAACATCTACTGTGTTAAACAGGGTGCGATGTAATTTTCTATTTTAAAAATTACTAAAATTAACAGAATATGTCACTAATTTCTACAGTTATTGTTCTCCCCCTTGAACACTAGACTTGATTTGTGTTCTTATTAACTTTGTCCTATAAATGACCTTGCATGGAGAATGATTCTAGGGGCTAAGTGAAACAATGTCTATATTTTCTGAAGCTTCAGGCTAAGTTTTATTAATGTAATGTCTAAGATCTTTGAAGTTGTGACTTTACCAGGAAAATCATAATCTCCAAACCTTTATTCATAATGGGTATGACTTCCAGGGGGAACAGAATACCTGCTGTGCTAATTATTTCAATTATCAGCTACTGCTAAAACATGTAATGGATTTTCTCTGCTTCCACAGGTAAAAGGCATGACATTATGGAACTTAACTCTGATGTTGTGAACTTGATCTCCCATGCTACACAGGAGCGATTACGAGGCCTTATAGAGAAACTGACTATAATTGCTCAGCATCGAATGACAACCTGCAAGGTAAAGGAAATCATTAAGGAATTCTGGGTACTTGTTTTCCTTCTTTCCCATTTTAAAAGGTCCGTTTATTGTGTCTCTTCATATTTTAAATATATTCCCAAGGAAACTAGCCAAGTTAAATCATTCTGTAGTTGATATTTGGGTAAAGTCATTCATACTCTTAATTGTTTCATAGTTTAGAACATGCAGATATATGTACACATGGAAAGGTAGAATTAAAGTGTAATTTAAGTACTTATCCAAAGGTTTGTGTTGGCGGATGCTAAAACTTTCAACTTCAGGTTTCACCTCAGTAAGTTCATGTTGGAAGAGAAATAAATTGTGTGCCATGCTTGGCTCCCTTTTTGTTTTGTAAAAATGGCAGGGCTGTAGTTTATCATTCATGTCCACTGTCAGTATGTGGCACAGGAATCTGCTGAGTGAAAGCTGATGTCCCTGGTGAACATGGCTGCCTGCATTTGTAAAAATCATAGAGCCAAATGCCTAGTGTCCCTGGTGATGTGCTCATACCCACTAGCCGTTCTCAAGATGAAACCACTGGAGGCAGTTGTTAGTTTGGGGAGAAGAAATGATTGGGTGGTGAGTAATAGAGAATAGCCTATCTCTTTTCCTACATCAAGGAATACCAATAACCGCATTTGGAGTAAGATTGCATGTGGATGAAAAAAAGCTGAGATGAAAGATCTTAAAACATTTGGGGTTTGTAGTATGGTCACCGCCATGGTGTTCTAGTCCTAGGTTAAGAGGAATCCAGGGGAACATCAGCTGCCACATCACCGGTGAGTCCCCTGGAGCAATTGCCCTACTTTCTGTACTTCACTTGGACCTTGGGAGGATGGGATTGTTATGGCTGAGGTCCTCAAATGACATGCTAATTCTTTTGGTGAAAATTTGTTGGGCTGAGCAACAGCCATATGAATTCAGCAGTAGAAAAAACTCTGGAAAAACAAAACCTAAGGGATCAAGAGCACTGTTTCCAGAGCCCCCGGGAGAGTGAAGTTGGGTATATTCTTTATTATTCTCTAGTTTTAGACTGAACTGAAAACTTTGCATGTGAAGGTTCTAATGTTAATCTATCTTGAAGTACATTTGTACCTTTGATTAACTGTTTTTTTCATTGGATTAAAAATGAGCTTCAGTCTCTAAAGCTTTGTTACTTTTTACATTTTTGAGCAATGCTCTTTCTTCCTCTAATGCTTTTTTTTTTTTTTTAGGCAGCTATACTGTTGTTTTAAGTATGCTTGCTTCAGTGTAGCTACATTTTCATTGGATTGTTGTTATATAAGTTTTAACATAGTCTTTCAATACTAAGTAACAAAGTTTTGGAATTTGTTGTTTTAGAAAGTCATGTTTAGCATTCTGAATACCGTTCAGTATGCTGTTGTGTATGGTTTTTATGCTAGAACTTATTTTCTAGTCTAGTCTGTTCTAGGACTTTTTCTGCTCCTGGCAAGCTGGGTAGCATATTCTTTACCTTAAAGATCTCATTGGGAAAAAAATTGTGGCCTTCTCACCTTTCTGTCCCATACAACTGTCCTCATTGCCCTGTGTTTCCCCTATGAAAGGAATTCAGGTAAAGAGAGGCAGCTACTGCATCTTTCTTTGCCTAAATTTAGCCATGTTTGACTTGTGTTTTGAATGCTTTGATTGTCATCACCCTTGCCCATGGTGCATAGATTTATTTTCGTTCTTGTACTTCGAACTCATCTGAAGCATCATTTTTTTTACTCTGTTCTGCTGTTGTAACAGATACACTTGCCACACTTATGAAGGGACAATACTTCTGTCACTGACTGCTGTTGACATTTATACTTTTTCTGATGCTCTTTCACTTAGGTTGCTCTCCTTAGTTCTGTACTTTAACACAGACTCTCTAGCAGTGCTTCCTGTTCATGTAAATGAAACTCTGTAAAGAGACAGTAAGTCACATATGAGGGTTTAAGGAATATAATTTGCAATTGATGTTGCTTCCAGGTGTTTTTCCACTGAAGAGATGTGCCTTATAGCCTTCCCCACAAGCCATTTGCTTTTAAAGATCATTCACTCTGCCCCCCAATAGGAAGATGCCATATTTCCTTCGTAGGATATGGTTTAGTTCTTGGCACTGATAGCATTTGGTCTGTGTTGTTTCTTTTATTCTTAGTAGAGTATTTAATATATAGTGGTCCTAAAATTCTGTGAAGCATGTCTTTTTTTCTGTTCATGCATGAAGAATTCAGCTGGGTCTACCAGCTGGGTAGACAGGAAGGAAGGTGGTGAGGTCAGGGTTACTATTTAAGGTTAGGTTCTCAGTAAGAAGAGAGGGAGGAACTCATTTGTGGAACAACATCTGGAAAAGTAAAGAAAGATGGGTTATGCCAGGGGAAGCTGTATTTGAGTAGGGGAGATCTCAGCATGGCAATGAGATGGGGCCAAAACTCTTGATTTGTACTCCCCCCCCCCCCCTTTCATTTAGTGTGTTGTGTTCCATTTTAAATTAAATCCTGTCAGTAAACTATCTTCAGAGTGTCTGAAAATGAAAATGGGTAAAGATGAGGTATTTAAGAAACCACTAGTGATTTTGTTTATATACTTCTATGGTTGGCCTGTAATTTATTCCATACTTTTAACTTGTATTATTTAACTCCATAAAGCATATGAGGATTCTTTTTGTATTAGACTCTAAGCAAAATAAGTAGTACTGTTCCATCCTTTCTACTTTAAGTATGTAATGCTCTTTTGATCTGTTTAAATACAAACAATAAAAATTGAATTTTATAAGTAGAATTCTGGACATATGAAACTCACTACCTTTTCTATCCTCCCTTGGCTAATTGAAACCCTTATAAGAATGAAAGAAAGATGGGGATGGGGACAGAAGGTATTTATGATTTTAATGGGTTTAAAAAATACCTAGCTGTTGGATTAAATGTTTCAAGAAACATTACTTCTTTATAAAATTTATTATAAAGGTCATCATTAAATGAATGAGTTAACATTAGTAGGGAGAATTTTTTTTAAAACTTGATGGGAAGAATTTTTTTTTAAATTCTTTTGTTCCTCCTTAAAAAAGGTGGAGGGACGTGAAATTGTAGTGTGATATACATGAAAAATATTAGAAAATACCAAATCTAGAGACTCTTCACTATTTAACCCAGAGTATTTGAGTTAATGGAACATTTCTTGTTCTTCTTAGACATACCTATCCAGTTATATGTTAACTACAATAAGTTTTGACCTAGCATAATAATTGTAACATTAAATAAGGTTTTATTTTGTTCTGAATTTTACAAAAAACTTAAGTCACATGCTCACTTCGGCAGCACATGTACTAAAATTGGAACAATACAGAGAAGATTAGCATGGCCCCTGTGCAAGGATGACATGCAAATTTGTGAAGCATTCCATATTTTTACATATATATATATATATATATATATATGTATATATATATATATATATATACAGAGAGAGAGACAGAGAGCACAGGGTGAGTTGAATAGGAAGGGATCATATCTAAAAAAAAATAAAATTAAGGGGTGAGAGGAGGAATAGATTGGAAGGAGAAAGGGAGAAATGGAATGGGGCAAATTATCTCTCATTGAAGAGGCAAGAAAAAGCTTTTCCAATGGAGGGGAAAAGGGGGGAGGTGAGAGGGGAAAAAGTGAAGCTTACTCTTATCACATGTGACTCAAGGAAGTAACAACATGCACACTAAATTTGGTATGAAAATCTGTCTTACACTACAGGAAAGTAAGAAGAAGGGGATAAGCAGGGGTGGGGATGATAGAAGGGAGGGCAAATGGGAGGAGGGAGCAATTAGAAGTAAACACTCTTGGGGAGGGACAAGGTCAAAATAGAGAATAGAAGAAAATGGAGGGCAGGACAGGATGGTGGGAAATAGAGTTAGTCTTACACAACATAACTATTATGGGAGTCATTTGCAGAAGTACACATATATAGCCTATACTGAATTGATTGCCTTCTCAGTGGGGATGGGTGGGGAGGGAAGAAGGAAGAGAAGTTGGAACTCAAAGTTTTAGGAACAAATGTTGAGAATTGTTTTTGCATACAGCTGGGAAATAAGAAATAAGAAATACAGGTAATGGGGTATAGAAATTTATCTTACGCTACAGGACTAGAGAGAAGATGGGGATAAGGGAAGGGAGGGGTGTGATAGAAGGGAGGGCAGATTGGTGGAAGGGACAATCAGAATGCAAGGAGTTTTGGAGTGTGGGGAGGGGAGAGATGGGGAAAAAATTTGAAACTGAAAATTTTATAGAAATGAATGTTGAAAACTTAAATTTAAAAAAAAAAACTTGTCACAAGGAACAATTTTAACAGGAATTTAACAGAAATATATGTGAGACCATTCTCCTATAAGAATATCTTTAGGGGAAGTGACTATTTGCTATCTTTTTTTTCTATTGCTATTTTCTTGCCTCTCTATTCTTTCGACTTTTTTTTTTTTGGCTTTTTGGCTTTTTGGCTTTTTGGAGCAGGGGAAGGCAAGGCAATTGGGGTTGAGTGACTTGCCCGATTCTTTCTACATTCTTAAGTTTGGTTTGATTATGTTGAAAACCATGGGATGGATGATTCCTTATAATCTTATGAGTGCTAGATTCCATAATTTAGATTTTGTAGTTTGTAGCTTAAATCTTATTTTCAACTCTTTACTGATGATATTTCTTCCTGTTTTGATATTCTAAGATACAGGCAAAGGGATTACTAATTTCACCTAAACCTTAGGGAAAAATAACCCCTTAATTAATATCTCTCCATTTCTAGAGAAGATATAAAAGACCTTCTTGGTAGAAGGTGGCAGATGTGTAAATATTGTCTCCTTACATGCTGTATTATCTCCTTACAATACTATTAGTGTTATAATCATGGGCTTTTGTTATCCAAAGAGCTATATGTATGAAGTGGAACTCAGTTCCATAATCATTGTCTCTTTCTTTCCAGGAGAGTGAAAATTATGTCATGTCTAGTGATACCAGGTCACAACTTAGATTTCTTGAGAAGCTGGATCACATTGAAAAACAGCGAAAGGATGAAGAAGAACGAGAGATGTTGCTCAGAGCAGCTAAGGTGGGGGCCTTCTTATCTTAGCAGCAAATGTAACTTGATAATGAGGTCATTTGATGCTTGCCTTCTTAATTTTGTTAGACAAATTATACCTATTCTCAAATCTTTCCTAGAAATCTTGATTTTGATATCAACTCAATCTACATGGTTGAGGGCAGTAGGAGCAGTCATGTTAGTCTGTTGAGAGTATATATCCATTGAGGTATAACCTTTCTAGGGTTTTTTAAAATGGTTTATTAATGTGCAAAGCAGAATTTGAGAGAAGGGAGTTTGAGGAGCAGAGAGCAATATATTATTGGAAAAAAGGAGTGAAATGAGGGATGAAGAAGCAAAAATATTTGATGTTAATATAAAAGACGGCATAGATTAAAATCAGAGTACTAATGCTGTATGAGCTAGTGATTTTTATTTAATATTGTATTGGACTTCTCATGCCAAGTGGGACCTTGGGCAGGCCGTGTCACTTAATTTCTTTGACTCTCAGCTTCCCCACAAAAAAACAAGAACAATTTCTAAATTTCTTTCAAGCTCTAAATCCTAGGAAAGCAAGCCTCTAGTCATTAGTAGTCTCCAATAGCCGAAGTGTCCCTACCAGCTGTGTCCCTGCCAGTTATTTTAGAGATTTTACAATTCTGAGTTAAGGCAGCAAACCTTAAAAGGCTGAGATTTTACAAAGCATATCCCTTTACTTTGTAACTCTTCAGTGTCATTTCCTATTCCTTCTTTGACATCCTCCATAATCAAAAGAAGTGTTTAAGGTCTCACTCAGTTTCATAGAATCTAAGTTGGAAGAGACTTTGCAGTCTTTTGGTCTAATCCAACCCATCCATTCCTTTCTTGAATTACCTATATGAGGAACATTTATCTGTTTCACTGAAAGAGTTTGCAGGGATAATAGCTTCCAAGTTCCTCGTAAGTATTCAATAGTAAAGTGATTAGTTTCATAGTATAGCCTCCTTGTCACAGCCGTTAGCTTATTTTACATTTCATTTCTCTTATCCCTCAACTGCATTATTGCTATTATTAGCACCTGCTATCCCACTGATCCTTTCTTGTTGGCCTCAGTTCTCTTGGACAAAGAAAAGACGAGGTGTTACAAGCAAAGAATCATTAGAATCCCTTCTATTTCTAAAACTGTAATCCTGTGATTATAGGTGTAACAATTTCTTTCTCATTCTTAAAAATATAGAAATCCTAAAAATAAAAACACCTTTTACCTGCTTCTCTCTACCACTCTACATTCTTTGGGGAGATTTCTCTTTTGGGGGGATAGGACTGAGAAATGTCAGTTTAGAAGGGGATGTTGATTTAGAGGATAAATTTGTGAATTTACTGGCTTAATGTTAAATTACTCTCTGCCAGCTGATTGTTTTGTGACTGAGCAAGTCACTTCAATTTTTTATGTTTAGTCTGGAGATAGTCTTTACTTCTGACATACCCCAGTAAGATTTAATATCTCTAAGGCAGTTAACATCATTTTTTGAAGAACACAGTCTAATTCAAGATGTTGCTTTATGATAAGCAAATATAATATTATTGTTAGTATATTTTATTGATATGAATTATTGTTATACAGATGAATTGTGGTGCCTCTCCCACCTCCTTGGCAGAAAAAAACAGCTACTATAAACAATGAACCATTCCAAACCACTGAAAAACTTTCTGCCATCTAGTATCAGGATATTGTTGGTCATAATGTAATGCCTTGCTTATGTAACATTCAAGAAAATAAGGGATGTATATAATTTGCAGTAGTGCTAAACTGAAACACACAGACTTGTTCAGCTTGATGTAAATATATATATATATATATATATATATATATATATATATATATATATATGTATTTCAAAAGGCAATATGACATAATGGATAATGTTGGCCTTGGAGTGAAGAAGGCCTAGATTCAAATTTTGCTTTTCACACTCTGTGGCAGTGTCCAAATCTTTTAACTTCTTTGAATCTCAGACAACTAAAATTGGAAGTTTAAAACATTTGTAGTATACATTGGTGGTGTGAAGTCCCTCCACTACTCAATCATAGTTCCATTATGGATTCTTTACTATTGGACCTATTCAATATAATTAAATATTATTTGCATTGGTTAGCATTGAAATAAAGTTATCTTGGTAGAATTGGAGCTAAAATTAGAGCTCTCACTAATTAACTTTTTACTTCCAAGGAGAACTTTGCAGCTACCTAATGGAGGCTTTTAAAATGACAGTGTTCTTAAATCTTAATTCTTTTTTTATGTTGTCCTATAATACAAATAGCCAAGAGGTTACTCAGTGAAATTAGTAGCAGGTAAACATGTACAACAAAGGAAAGCACTTTGCCTTTTGTTTGGTTAGTGATTGCAGAATTTCATAGTTAGAATAAAGTTTAGCTTAGATTTATATGGGTTGAATAACTTTGTCAAGATGAATATATTTGCATGTGTTTAAATGCAATCCTCCTGGTTATGAATTGATGGCTGTTGGGGTCAGGAAGAGATCCTTTTCTGTTCTCTCACTACAGAATTTATTAGTTCTTCCTATATGCTTGAAACATGGCATCTGTCCTAAATCCCCAAAGTTCTTTCTTTGCACTTTTCAGAATCATAGAATTAGAGAGTTGGAAAGAACCTCATGGGCCACCTAGTTCAACTCATATGTGAAAGGGATCCCCATTATACCATGCTAGACAATTAGTTATCCAGACTATAGGAAGCGGAACCTCTAAGGTAGCCTCATCTGCTGTGATAGGACATCTTCCCTGACATTGTGCCTGTGTGTTTCCTTCACCTGTCTCTCCTAGCTTGGTCGTCTGGAGTTAAACAGAGCAAGCTAATCTCTTCTTCACATGACAGCCCTTCAGATACTTTAGGTCTTACTATCCTTTCCTTAAGCCTTCTCTGGGCTAAACATATCCAGTTTGTTTGGCTCATCCTCCTATAATGTGGATTCAAGGACCTCCACATTCTGGTTGCCCTCCTCTGGACACTCTCAAGCTTATCAGTGTCCTTAAATGGTGGCACCCAGAACTGAACACCATGGTAAAACGAGGTCTGATGATGGTGGAGTGCAGTTGGAATAGCACCTCCCTACTCCTGAAATCTAACCTATGCCTCTCTTAGTGGAGCCCAAGATTACATTAGCTTTTTTTATTTTGTTATCCCAATTACTGCTAACTTTTGAGCTTGTTGGCAGCTAAAACGCATACATCTATTTTTACAGCATTGAAGTTTAGTCAGCATTTATTAAGCATCTTCTGTGTGCTAGATAATATGTTAAGAACTGGGGACACAAAAAATAATGAAAGCAATTTATGTCCTCAAGAAGCTGATAGTCTACTAGAATTATTATATTCTGTCTTGCATGTGTTCTTTTCTTATCCTCTTATCTACCCTATAGTAATATGGGGGTCCGCTCTTGCTTTTGATGTCTTTTGAAATACCTAGCATAAGTGCTTTGAAACATAGGAATGAAGGGAGGAGACTGTGATTGCTCTGGTATGGAGAACTTCCCTAGGACATGGAGCTATAAGTGGCTGTCCAGAATTGCATAACTACCATGTGTCAGAGAAAGGGTTTGGATCTGGGAGCTTCTTGCCTTCTCAACCAGCTCTCTGGCCATTAGGTCATGCTACCTCTTGCCTTGAAACATAGAAGATGTTTAACAAATATTTGTTGAATAGATGAGAGAGTTTAAACCCTAATGGATTACTGAACTGATAAAGAAGGTTTGATTATTCATTTTTCTTTTTTTTCTATGTCCAAAGAAGCAGATCTTTTAGGAGGTTGAGGTCCTGTTGAAAGTCATGCTCTGTTCTTGACTTAACACTACCTGAAACAGCTTATGAATTCCTCTGCACCATGTTCCCAAAGGGTTTCACTAGGAGTTCAACACAGTTTGGTTGGGGTACTTGAGTCTAAAATCATCATTCTTTTCCTCTCTCTCCATGCCATCTGGTTTTGATGTCAGCTCCTGACATGAGCAACGTCATGCCTCAACTGGACCTGACTGACAGTGTTAGCATCACTTTCAGCATAAGCTTCCTCCAGGCTAGAACAGCAGCAGGCCCAGCTGAAGAGCACAGGGGAGGGGGAGAACCAGGAGGTGGGGAACCAAACCTGGATTCTGGCATTTGCCCCTGGAGCTAGGATTTTCAATCACAAGAGAAAATTGTCATTTATTAAATATTTAACGGCTGCCGTGGTGTTTAGATGCTAGTAATTTCTATTACAATTTTCTTTTCCTTTGATAGAGTCGTTCTAATAAAGAAGATCCAGAGCAGCTGCGATTAAAGCAGAAAGCCAAAGAGGTAAGACTTAGAGCTCGCCATGCTCTCTGCCTTTGTGTTTGAGAGAAGGGTGGCAGCAGCATTCGCCTGCCAGCAATTAGGTCAGGGTTTATTTTGCTGTGGCATACCATTTGCAGAGGCCTTGGGGAAGGACAGGAACTGCCACAGGCAAGGGCAGTACTTCAAATAAGGTCAATGAATTATGAGCTTTCCTTTTAAAATTTATTTCCAAGGCTCAGGCCTGTCTAGAAATGGTTCTTTGTAAAGTATAGCAGTGCATTTGGTAGGAATATAATGTGGGATTAAAAAAAAAGGAAACTTTTGAGATTTAGCATCTGGGACTGTACAATAGGCTACATTTTTCCAGGGTAATTGTTCGTTTTGTAAATCTGATACTGCTTATAATTCTTTGGCTGGGAGGCGGTACTGGGATTTAGTTTTAAATGGAAAATGCCTCTGGCTTTTAATTTTCTGGGCCCCCAGCAGTTTTCTGTTCTGGAATGGAGCCCTTGTTTCACACAGTTCATGTTTAGCTGCAGGGGTTTTAGTTTATAGCTTAGACTGGTTAAGCTTTTACTCCCAGAGGCCTCTGCATAGCAACTGTAGAAATCAACAAATAAGTTCATTTATGTCTGCAGCCTCCTCTCAGTAGCTGACTTTTTACATTTCCCAATATCCATTTCCTGACTTTTCTAGCCTCAGAGAAAAAAGCTCCACTAATTGGAGCTTATTTTAATTGAGCCTTAATATTGGATCTCACTGGAGTTGCCCCCAGAGCTACTGGGAACAGAATGAAATGAAAGTACCTAAGGTTGAAGATGTGGTGTGTGTATGGGGGTGTGTGTGAAATTTTTCACTTGACCTACAGATTCTTTTCCCTGCTGAATAAATCATCAAGCCTGTTCACATTTCTGATTAAGGATCTGACAGCAGACGATAATAAAGACAATTGAGGTGTGAGACGTGTGATATGGAGCTGAAGAAATTGGTTTCTATAGTTACTTGACTGATTTCATGCAATTTTTAAGGATCTTTGTGTTAAATGAGAGCGATTTTCTGAGCAACCTTTTTCCTTAACTGTGCCTCTTGAACTATGAAATTTGTTGTTGCTTAACATTGCTGCACTTGGCTCTTAGGTGCCAGCAGCAGCAGCAGGTTATTTATGAATGTTCTAAAGGCCCTTATTGTTTGGATTAATGTAGGAGCTGAGGCAAAACAAATGGATATCCTGTAAGATATTCTTGCGATGAATTGTGTGGTGGGTTTTCACTAAAGTAGGAGGAAAATATGTGGATTTGGGGGTAAAGGAGTTTGAGGATTGGACTAGAATGGATGAACAAGTGGGGATCCTTTCAGGAAGGGGATGATGAGATGGGAGTGGGGTTTTATTTTAAGCTAAAAATACCATTGAACTTACTTTATCCAATGTAAATTTTACCTAAAAATCCTCTAAGTGTGGGAGCTGAACAAACAATGCTATTTAAGTCACAGTGAATTCTAGCTTTATTTTGGGATTGCCTCCCTACTATAGAACTGAATTGAATTTGTACTTCTTAAATTTAAGTTAAAGATTAAGTCTTCTTGCCCTCTTGTCTTCATTTCTAGAAAATGACAGATTGATTACTTCTTATCCTTAAATGTCTTATGTTGCCTCTGCTACCCTCATAAGCAGCTAGATTTTTTTAGATTAATTATTTCCCTTTGGGTTTTTATTGCATCAGGTGCAATGGCATTGAGAAAACGTTTTTAAAGTATTCCCAATCAATAGAAGGAATTGGGCAACTTTTTTTTTTTAAGAGCAAATAACAACATAAAAGAAATTTCTTCATTTTGGTAACAGTAGCTTATGTATCTTCCTTTTTTTTTTTTTTTTTCAAACAAGATAGAAATTAAAGTGGAAAAAAAGACTTATTTTTTGCAGTCAGAAGACTTGGGTTTGAATCCTGGCCCCCTGCAATTTTATTATCTGTATGATGCTGAGGAAGCCACTTATAACACCTGGATCTGAGGATCTTCCTGTGAATGATTAGGGAGTCAGATTCAGTGGCCTCCAGGGTCCCTTTCAGTCTTAAAACTGTGATCCTATGAACAAAAAAAATTGTGATATGGAAAAGGGATAAACCAGATGATTCTTAAATTGAGTTATTGAAAAACAACTAAGCAAAAATCTTACCATGATTCTCACCATTAAGACAGTGCTTAAATACCATTTTAAGGGATTACTCTAATTCCCGCAGCATTTATTAAGTAGGCAGTGCCCAGCAGTGGGGAAAATTCAGAATTTAGATAAATAAGATCTTTATGACACAAATTGACTACATAGAAATGATGCTCAATAAATAATAAGCACATTAGAAAAAGTGCAAAAAGGAGTGCTTTGTGAGGCCTGATAAAGTTCTTACTAGCTGGGAGTGATCTGAGACGGGAGCCTTTTAGTTGATCTTTGAAAAGATGGGGACACATTGAATAAGTTGAGAGGCAAGAGAGAGAATTTTCTAGGCAGAAGGAAGAGTGCACGGCACACAGATGAGAAGGACTGTTTGCGCACGTGTGTTTGTGTGTGTATGTGTGGGGGGGGGGGGCAGCAGATGACAATCCATTGTGATGTGCAGTTTTGCTGCTGTCCCCTCCAACTAAGCTTTTGAATACCAGGATGTATTCAGTAAAGGTATCTCCTGCTCCGAAGAGCTACTCAGTGAGTCTTTTGTGACAGAGGTGTTCTTTTCACTTTTTGAAAGTAGCTGATTGGGATGACATAATGTTGGAATGGGCCTGATGGTAATAGTGACCTCCATGGGATTCAGAGCTTTGGAGAAATTTGCAGAAGTCACTTAGCAATCCCTAACTCCCAACAAGTTATCCCATAAAAATGAATGACTTCTCAAAATCTGATTTTACAATCTGTTTTACTTACCTTTCTTGGTTAAGGATCTTCATAAAGAAGATTTTTGTCATGTCCTTTCATGCTTGATTATTCTCTCCCATGCATTTGTTGAAGCCATTCATTGCCTTTTGGGGAGATGGGTGGGACTGAGGGTGGTGGTGGTGGTAGTTAGTCGGTCAGGGACAAGTTGTGTTAGATTGTGAGAGCCTGTAAAGGTGCCCTACATTTGCTTTTCTTCTTTTCCATTGACTGCCTACAAGTCTGTCACTACCGGCACATTCTTTTTCTTTCTAGGTTTCCTTTAGGTTTGCCTCCAGCCAGTCCTTGTTCCATTGAAGTATTTCATGCCACATACTATTCTTATTGACCTTGTAGGTTGCCCTTTTCTTTGAAAATGTTCTTGTAGTCTGACCACATTGTCTGTGGGTGGTCCCTGTAGTTCAAGTATTATATTTCAGACTTCATTGGTTACTGTTCTTTTTTTGCATTTGTATGGGCTATCCTTAAAATTTCAAAACAGTAGGTATCACCTCTTTCTCTGTCCCAGTTCACTGTTTGAAAAACCTTTACCTGAAAAGAGGTACTTTATTGAAGTTTTCTTGGATATTTTTCTAAAACATAAGTACTGGCACCCCACCAGGACCTCTTATTTACACAAAATTTTAAATAGGTCTGCTAATTGCTAGACCCTATTTTCATAGGAGGAGAGCATCAGCATTCAGTGCAGCTGCAGACATGTCTGTGATGTTAGTGTAGAATATACAGTACACATCTAACTCTCAGTGTTTTCTCTTTTTGCTATATCTTCCAGAATTCTGGGGTGTATGCCATCTGGCCTTTAGAGTTCAGACATTCTAATTCCTTAATCACTTGTTATATTACTGTTCCTATTTCCCTTTGAATTTTTTCTTCATCCCCTGGGAAATGTGTGTTTCATGCATCTGCACATACTGAGATAATGAATTAATTTAATTTCTCTTTAGCAATTGCCCAACATTCCCATTTCCATGAAATGTAAGGGTAATGAATGAAGAAAGAGCAAACTGTATGTGAGAGTACAGGAAATACACCTGCTGGTACATTAGCTTCCTTGTGTACCCTGTAGAAATTGTGCACTAGAATGCATGTTGAGTATTTAAAGTAGTCAGGGGAATAAGAAACTTAAATGTGAAATATTGGGGAGGTCACAATTTACAGAAAGATACTATAGGAAAAGTTAAATAATATAAGCCACTAAGCAACATGTGACATGCAATGATATAAGAGCATTAAATAATAAATAAAAGTGTTGAACCATAAGGCCAGGAATGGAGGCAAAGAAATGTGACTTAGGAAAGGAAAGGGAAAAGTATATATTTTTAAGATGAGATTAGAAAAGATAGAGTCAATGAAACATTGTTAGCTTAATAGGCCAGCTATTAAATTGTAACAATCTATGTTTAAACTCTACACTAGTTTTGAGTGGGCCTAAAGCCATGGAACACTGAAGAGGGCAAAATGAAATTTTTCATTAAAAACTAAATTCTAGCACTCAAATTTAATGCACTATGGAGAGGAGAGATTCTTGAGACCACAGGCTATAAAAAGGATATGTCTGTAGTAGAACAGAGATGAAAAGGTTTCAAAACACTGATCTTCTGAAAGAAGAAAGTGAGGGTGGGGCTTTCATCTTTTTTTTCCCTCCTTCAAAACTACTAAGGATGAGATAGATAAAAATATGGTCATGTGGGGATCTTGGGACATTTATCATCTTGAACTAGGCCAGTGAAGCTCTATTAGTGACCACCACATAGACTTTTTCATTAAACTTAAAATAGTAAAACTAGGGTACTCTAAATTTCAGTCTCTGCAACCCACCTGATAGTAAGCAATTGATAACCCTTCTCTAAATATTAATGAAGAGTTTCTTAGGCTAATTGATTTCGTTTAGTCTGTTTGGCACATAATGGAGACTTGACTTGGCTATACCTCCTGTGGGGTTGAGTATATAATACTGCATGATAAAGAAGATAGCACAGTTCATTTGGGGTTTCATACTTCTTTCATTAGTAAACTCAAAGTATTCTGAAATCTAATTTTAAGTTTTTCCTTAGGGTAGGTGGTCAGGGAACAAAATTCTTCCAATTTTTATTCTAGAGAAGGCAATGAGGCCGAGGAGATAAGAGTAGAATTTGGAATGGATGAAGTCATACCAGTTTCAGGGAAAAGGGGGGGTGAAATGTGCATCACTGTTATGGGGTCTACCTCAGAGTAGACGGACAGAGTCAAGGAGTCATTTGAACTGAGGAGGAGGGAGTAGGGACAACTTTGATGACTTAATATCATTACTAACTTCTCTACTCCACAGAAGTGCAGAAAGTTCAAATTCCATACCCACTGGCCTTCAATTATGGGAATTTACTTGGCTTTCTGGGTGGGAATAATCAGACCTTGAATTGGATGAGTATAAAGAATGTTGTCTAATGATTAATTTTGAGAGTTCAAAGATAATTCCTGGTTTTTATTATGCAGGTTTTCAATAGATTTCTGTAACTTGTTTGTATATGTTTTATGGTATTCTTTTTTTATTTCAAGATTAGTCATTCATTATGCTTTTATAGTATAAGTTTAGAAATCTTAATTGTAGAAACTTGTTTATAATAAATTTGCGATTTTAAGCTAAAGAAAGGATAAATCAATGAGAATACTGAAGTCGGTTAATGTTTTGTTGTGATGCTTGTTTCAAGGCCCATGTCTAGGTTTATGAAGGTGAGCAGTGTGATCAAATCTCTCCCACCTTTGAGATCCACTCCATAGTGGGACATTGTCTTCCTTTAGCACAGAAATAATAGTTCATGAACTTAGGTGTATTTGTTGTCACTCTTTATTCAGCTATTTCCACAAGAATATGTGCTCCATGACTAACTGGTTGGCTTCGATGAAGATACCACATGGGTACTGTTGGGTTCCTGATGTAGACTTTTTTGGGTGACTTGTAAGGAGGGGTAAATCTCTTAGGCTTGCATAATCCCATGTCAACACCAAAGGGCAAAGTATATAATGGAAGTCTAATTGTCCATTCCTTTTCTTTTATATTCCCTTCTGAATGAGTTGACTTTGATCCAGTTTGACCTTTTAATTGGTGGAAAGTATGATAATGACTTACTTTGCTGCTTCTAGATTTTTAATTTAGGGACTTTTTTTTTGCTTTTTTGATTTAGGCCTTGCTTTTAAGATGTGTCCTTGGCAGATAGCCTAGGGTGGCCTTTGTAGTTTTGACAGAAGTCTTGTCATGTGTAGGATGGTTCTTTTTTTAGGAACAAGTCAGGAGTATTTCCAAGCAAGTGAAAACTTGACTGATGTAGATATCTTTTCCTTAATGGTAGGTAGGGAGATTAATCTCTCATATTGGGTTTTTATCAGACATGCCAGAACCTTCTTAAACTGGAGGTTAAAATGAAGGATTTTTATGTGCAAGTACTTACCAGAATCCTAAAAGTGTGATGGAGAAGGGAAGAGGGAGGGTTTTCTTGAATAAGGTGTTTAACTGTAGTTAAAGGGGAGTTATTTGCACCCTGAAATCCAGGGTTGAACTAATAATTGTCTTTTGGACTATAATGCTAACTTATTTTTATTTAACTTCTTATTGAGAAAGTGAAGTCCTTTTTTCACTGTCTTTCAGGGGTGGATATGAGCCCAAGTTCTTGAAAGTTAGGGCAATGGAATGTAAGCTCTGGTAGATCCTAGTACCTTGGAAAGAAGCCTGGTCTTGTTAGAGAACTATTTAGCTAAGTTCAGAGAAGGCCTTCACTAGATTGGCTCTAGGGTGTAGAATTTTTCAGCCATGGGAACTCTTGAAAACAGCGTTTTAGAGGGGTTGTGATCTTTGTTGGGAGAGAGAGTAACCAAATGGATGAAATTTCATTTACTTAACATAGTCAAGCAAATTATTCATTATGAAAGTCGGAGTAAGTACCTCATGGTATGTTTGCCATAATTTTCATCAGACTCCTTTAGTCATTCTTTTTTATCCATGTTAGCTAGTTTTATTTTTTATAACTTATAGTTGGATGACATATCTAAGCATAGAATTTGTTATTCATCATTTTCAACATCCCATGTCTTTTCTATAGTTATTGTTTCTTAACATTTGGATTAATACATTGTATGCCATGTTCTTACAACAAAATGGAGTTTAAATTAATGTCTGGCTATAATTTTGCTTTGTTTAATATACATTAGAGTCCTATTCTAATATGATTTCATAATATGGACATGACCAGTATAGAGGTGACCTTGTATTGTTGAAGCATTTGTCCAGCTTGCCAGAAAGACTTCAGATATGGGCTTGGACCTGTTGATGGACTTTGTTTATCATGTCCATCCTACGTAATTTTGGAGAACTCATCACTAGAAGATTGACCACAGGGTCTGATTTTTTTAGCTGTAGCAACTTAAACATTCTGTCTGCTAAGACAAACATATTGTATTCCATGTGGGTACAGAGAAAAGCTACAATATCACGACTCTTGTTATTTTAAATGTTTAGATGACTGTTGAATAATTTCTTTATTGCAGATGAACTTGTGTGATTCCAATAACTTTAGTTTGCCATCTTCTTCCCTTTTATTTTAATATTTTGTTGATGCTTAAAAAAAAAAAAACCATTAGTTACTTCTAGCAAATCTCTCCCCTGTCTCATAGAATCATTTCTTATATCAAAGAAAAACAACTAAACAGAGCAAACCAACATAGCAGCTGTGGCTGACAATATATTCAACAATGTGTACACTCTTCCACATCTTTGAGAGGAGGAGAGCACTTTATCGTCAGCTCTTAGGAACAGTTCTTAGTATGTTTTTTTTTCTTTCCCGACAAATAAACTGTAATTAAAAAAAAAAATCTCAGTATTCAATGTAACATCAATTACTGAGGAGGGAAAATTTTATAGTATTGTTTAATTTTAGTTTTCATGCTACCCACCTGTACTCAGTACCGAATGAGACTTTTTTTTGGACATGGCCGTTGCTAGAATTTTTGTTCTTGTACTTAGCTATGCATATTTGTTGCAAAGGTTTTGATTTTGTTTTTCTGTGGAGCAGAATTGGGGGAACAAATAATAGATTTTTGTTATTTGAATATTTAAAAAAATTCTAATGTCTTTCTGTTGCTTTTATTTATGTTATTGTAGGCATTGTGTATATTCTCCTGCTTCTGCATTCTTTACTCTGCATTAATTCAACTTCACTGCATTAATTTACCTTCCCACATCTTTCTGAGTTTCTTATATTTGTTGTTTTATGTTTTGCCTCCTTTATATAAAGCAGAAAAGGATTATATCCCTTACTGCTTTCTCTTTGAGCCTACTGTCAGCTTCATAACAAACGAAGTGATTCACTGCTTCTAATTGGATGTATCCCTGTTTATGTCTAGGGAAGCCATCATATCACATACTTATACTTGACTTATTATTTCTTCTAAAAAATCTAGTTTTGGCCATTTCTATAGTTCTTTTTAAACTAGTTTTTATTTTTTCTTACCTTTTGTTATCCTTGAAAGATATTAATCTTTTCTATTCAGAATTTCCTTCATGGAGCTTAAACTTTCAAAACTTGTGTAATTTCTAAATCAAACCACTTTCTTCCATTGGGCCATAGATCAAAACCATAAATTTTATTTAAAAATGAATTGGAATCTAGTGTAAATCATAGAACAGCGGGCATGAGAATACGCCCTATTGTAATTGTCCTCTTGTTCTCACCAGTTATGTCAGGCAGAAGAACTGTATTTCTAAGGCATTGATTTTAATTTCTTTGAGTCCCTTTACCTTCTTTGCAATTATGGTTTTAGAGTTACCTACAGCAATGAGGAGTTAAGTGACTTGCCCAAGGCTACATAGTCAATATATGTCAGAGGTCTTCCTGACTCTGAGTCTCTCAACTCTTTCTCCTATGCAGTTTAATAAACCCTATCCTTCTTGCTTATCACCAGCTTAGCTCCGGCAGCACTCAAGGACGATGTAAAAATACAAAGAAAAATTACTGGTAAAGGGTGTACCCACACTGATGAAATTTATGGATCCTTGAAGTCTGTATAGTGTATAGACCAATGAGCATTTTTTTTGCAATTGAACAGACCTTGAATTTTGCTGAACAGTGAATGGTGAGTGTCAGTCACTGAATACATTTTTTACTAGAAACCAGTTCTCAAATCTCTGGCTAAAATACCTTCTTAAAACTGAAGTTTGCTAGAACTCTATTATTTTAGCTTGAGTAATCAAAAAGGGAGCTAGCTGTAAAAGATACTGATATGTGAGAATGGTGGAGCAAATGAAATTCGCTTTCCCCGGGCAAGCCTCAAGCTCTGTGGATGACTTTATCCCGAAGTGAACTTATTTGTTTAAATTGTCATCTTCACTTACTGTTGATAACAAAGGTACCTGAATACACTGAACTTTATGCTTTTCCAGTCAAAACTACTGGGTTTAAAAAAAAAAACAAACAAAAACACAAAATCTTTTTGTTGGCAGAAGTGTGTGTGTGTGTGTGTGTGTGTGTGTGTGTGTGTGTGTTTGTGTGTGTATTGCAATTGGTTATTTGGGAGAAACTTTCTCAAAGGTTTAAATCTAATGTACCATCCAAAACAGTGGTCCATTAGCCATTCTTTTGGGGTTGTAAACTTTGTAAAAATGTTGAGCATGAAACTTCAGGAGGCTGAGAAAAGTGTAATTTGCCTCCACCTTGAGAAAAATAATTCACTAGGTAGAATATGAAGTGAAGAACAGAGGTCAATTTTAAAACCTTTCATTTTGTATGATTACAGCTGTACTGCAAATGCCATTTCTCCATAGGAAAGGACTTAAAACATAGCTTGCCTTTTGATTTCTGCTGCAGGTCAGATTAACTAAAATGGTTATTTTGTCACATAGAAGTTTCTGGCTATGGCAACATCAGAGTTCTAAAGTGCTAGTTTTTTTATTATTAAAAAGGCCAGCAGCAACAAAGGGTATTTTATAGCTTCTAAGACATTTTCTTAGCAATTTGATTTTTTTTAAATAGACAGAATTTTTAAAAAAATCTGTACTGTAGCTTTTGGGAGCAAGAAGAAGATGACACTTTCTTTTCTAGTTATTGTTTATGAACTGATCTTGTACATAAGATGTGGGGGATTTTATAGGAAAATAAAAAAGTAGATTTGAGCTTTTTTTGTTTACTTAACACTCCTATGCTAAGTATATGTGAGATTCTTGCCGTTAGTGGGTAGTGAATGTTATATTTTGATAAAAATCAGCATGAAGATAAGACTTCGCTACTCATAGATCTGTAATCTCATCTTTCAGAGATAAATCACAGTTCACTCATTGTTTCTCATCCATGTCTTTCCCAAAAGTTAGCCGTAAAGACCTCACAGATAGTCTGCCAAATGTATTGTGGCAGTCTCCCTCATTTGATCCTGACATCCTGAAAAATACCAAAGAAACATATCTTTGTCAAGGGAGACAGTCCTTGCAAAGTCACAAAGATTGGGGAATTGAGCATCATATGTGAAGAGCAATAAGTACTCTACTTTGGCTGGAATGTAGTGTGTGTGAAAGAAGGTGATATCCTTAGATCATGAAACAGTGTGGACTGATGCCAGATTGCGAAGGACTTTGAAAAACTAAACCCAGTGATCACAGCTCATGTCTGGAGGTTCATGAGGTACCATTGTAAGACACCTGAAGCATTGCTAGGGGTTAGAAAGACTTGGGAAACTTTAAGGTCATAGGGGGTGTCCTTCATCATTACTGCTGATGAATATCTGGTCACTGGATCCAGATGGCTCAGGAAGAGAAAGTGAGGCTGGTGACCTTACACAGCCTTCCCACACTCAAAACAGAGTCAAGTGCAAGTCATGTCATCATTTCTCTGATGTCATGGTCTTTGAAAATGAATGAACACAGTTGATTCAAGGTGTAGTGGCCGTGGAAGAGAAAAATACATTTGGGATATTCCTGGTATGTTGAATGAGATGGTAACGGAGGATAAGATTTTTATTTCTGAATCATGGTACTGATAGGCCTATACCTCAGTACTTATTTTATATTTTTGTATTCTTAACAAGGGCTGATTTTAAAATATATTTGCCTAGAGACTAGGAAGTCTGATCAAGAGAACTTTAAACCAAGAATGGAGAGGACAGGGAAAAGCTCGAAAGCTAGATAATACAGAAAGTATTGGAAATGACATAGAAAGAAAAATGTTCGTTAGAGGGGAAACATTTATAGGAGGCACAATTCAGAAAGAAACGGGTAGTGACTGGATTTGTGATTTTAATAGGAAAGGGGACACTTGGGTAAGAAAGCTCTTTCTATCAATTCAGGTCAGCACTTTTTCTGCAACTTAAAGTCTTAGAGAATTGCTTAGAGGGATTAAATGATTTGCCAGTATGTATCAGAGGTGTTCCTGCTTCCAAGGCTAGGCACTCTAATCACTATGCCACACTGCCTCTCCAAAAAGTGAGAGCAGCAGTAAAACCCAGTTCTCATACTGGTATATATAAATGTACCAATTGTGAGTACAAAATACAGCTAGGTCTTGATTACTGTAAATCATGAATCCTCCAGAATGGTTGCAGCATTTGAAATTGTCCTACAGATTTCCAGTCGGCTAAGGCAGTTAGCATATTCTACATAGTTATAACTTCAAATAGTGTGAATTCGGGTACGTGAAAACATTTCATGGGGAATCATTATTTGTACTAATCAGGATCTAGCTGTAAAAATCGTAACTAGAGGTTTTTATGTAAGGAGGCAAATATGACCTCATGAGCATCACTGGGATTTTTTTTGGAATGTGAATCATGATGATGATATTAATAATAGCTAACATTTAAAGTTTGCAAAGTTATTTAAATGTTATGTGATTTGATAATTTGATGTATCAGGACTAGAATAAATCTCTAATGTCTTTATTCAAAAGGAACAGACTAGATGAAAAGTAATGGAATAAAATATAGTAAGAGTATAAACTCAAGTAACTTGATGGACCTGTGATCACATCAATGTGAGCACTCACTTCAGTGATGAGGATAGCACCTTTAAAGAAATCTGCAGACTATAGTAGAAGCAGCATTATGGGGAGAACATTTGGCTTAGGAGCATTGGAGGCTAAAGCAGAAACAGCATTATGGTGGAACTGTATACTTGGTCAAAAGGGAGAAATGTGATGATAAGTTTGAGAAACAGTAAAACTGAGCAAAGGAGCTAGTAATACAGTAATGATGATGGATGACTTCACCTGCATGTGTGTAGGCATCTCCTTTTGAGGTTTCTTATGATGATTTTGTTCCTCAAGTGATAAAAGAAGAAACTTTTCTCTTGGACTTTATTCTAATCAACAAGGAAGAACTTTTCTGCTCAAGTTGGAATGATAGACTACTTGGAAGTGACCGTTGCACCTTGGAGTTTATGAAATAGGAGGGATTTGGATTTAGTCTCCAAGGTCTCTTCAGCTCTAAGTCTTTGATCTTATTAATAAGTCTGACATAGTCTAGATTGTAGAAGAATAAAATGAGAAGAGTTAAGAGGAAATATAGGTTCTCTCATATTCTATAGGGAGAAGTTGGCATAAAAAGAATGGAAAGCTCTATTGTGGAGAGAACACAATAGTTCTCATGATGGAGAAAAGAGAAACTGTGAAATGTACAAAAGATTTGTTGACCAAATTAGATGTCTTTAAGATCTTTGTACCATAAGGGAGTGCTGAAGTTCAATGTAAATTTGGGTTTGATAATGAATACTAATATTTAGCCCTAACCCTAAATGAACTACCAGTAAGAACTGACTTACTATTGAGCTGCTCCTGGGAAAATGTTGGAAAATAAGAGGTACCATAGGATTGGTGATAGTCAGATTGCCTTGATTTTCAAAAAGGGGGTGGGGATTTAACTTCATTTTTTGGCATAGTTGTGGAACACAGTGTTAAAGGGATAGTTTACAAGCATTTAGATTACTGGTAAAAACTAGGGTAACTTGCTAAAGTAGACTTAAAAGATCAGATGTCCTATATCTGGGTTTCAGGATTTGACATTGTCTTATGCCCTCCCTGTTGGACACAGTGAAGGGATGTGGGCTATATTTTTTAATTAGATGGATTAAGAACTAGTTTAATGACAGATGGTGCACAATATTCTATTTTTTAGAGCACTGGTCTCCAAAGTGGGGCCCTAAGCCTTACAGAGCTTTGGCATGATTCAAGGAATAAGTAATTACTGAAAGGTTGAAACTGAGTCCCATGCTATACTTCTGAGGTAACTACTCCTTGGGCTAACCTACCACCTCTTTACCTGTTATCTCCTCATATTCTCTTTCTTTTCCACCCTCCTTTTATAGTCCAGAAAGCTCATAATCTCTTTTCTACCTGCTTCTCAGGGTGGTTACAAGTCAGTAGTACCCTGGAGTACTCACACAGTAGGTGGGCAGGCAAAATTTCCCATCTCTCTTGATTCAGTCTACCTGCACCTCACCTTCTATCTTAGCTTGTGGCAACAGTAAAAGGCACATTATGCCCTTTTTCTTTTTAGTGGGAAAAGGTGAATTACACAGGATGACAGACATGGATGAGTCTCAATATGCTTCATGAATCTCATTATATTACCTTTCTCCCCCAAATTATTCATCTTTAGAACTTATTTCTGTCTAGTTACCCAGGTTTGAAACCATGGTATGACCCTTGACTACTAATTCTCTCATGGTACATATTTAATTAGCTCCCAAATCTTGCCATTTCTGCTTCTGTAAAATTTCTTGCTTCTGTCCGTTTCTCTGAGCTCACATGGTCGCTACTCTTGTACGGGCTCTTATTACCTCCAACCTGCACTATTTCATTAGCCTCCTAATTGGTCTTCCTAACTCAAGTCTTTCTCCACTCCATTCTGTGTTCCATATAGTCAGGAAGGTGATTTTCCCTAAATATAGGTATGACCTTGCCATTGCTCTACCCAGTAAGCCACAGTGGCTCCCTGTTGATTCTAAGACCAAATGTTACCTCGTATATTTTTTCATATAAGCTTTATAATTCACATGATAATATAGAAGCCCATCTATATAACTTATCAGTAAACGTTTACTGGAGTCTGTTAATTTTTTTTAACGCTAGGAGTATGTGATCAAAACAGTTTAGAGATCACTGTTCTGAAGAACTGATAAAATACTTCACTCAAGAGGATGGGGGATACAGGTGCAGAGATTGTGGTCACATGCTGTGTTGGTTGGCTTTGCCTCATTCTTTCTTTGTAATAAGAGCAGATTCAATGGCAGGAGGGAGCCCTGGGGAATCATTATTGGGAAATAACAGTGACCTGCCCCTTCCACTGTTGACCACATCTCCCTTCAGACCCTGAACCCCAGAGCTTTGGGACCAGCAGTGTCTTCAAGGTCTTCCGAACTGCTTCTAATCTAGCACTCAGAACTAAGTGTGAGAGGATAAGTCACAGCAAAGAAATGGCCCGTCTTCCTCACGAGAAGTGACGGAGCCCTGAGGGTGGTCACATCTCCCAGATGACTGGTCAGGTGTTAGCTTGCCCTTCAAGCCACTGACTGGGGAGGCTTGGCCATCCCCAGCCAGCTGTCACTCACAGGGCAAGCAGGCTAGTCTAGCTGAAGCAGCAGGACACACCGCGGAGGAGACCGAAGGGAACATATGCTTCTCAGACCCTGATGGAGGTAGTTCAGGCCCCTGATCCCAAGAGCTTGGGGAGTAGTGATACTTCCAGCCAAGTGCCCTTAGCTGTTCTCCTAGGAGAAGCCCCTGCGGAGATGCAGCCTGGCAGCTGCTCCTGCAGATGCTTGAGCCATAAACTGTTAGAGACCCAGAAAAGAAAGTTTTTGTTACCAAATTCCTTGGCACTATCAAATAATTCCACACCAGAAGCTGATAATATTTTTACTAGTGAAAATGACATTCATGAGGAGGCATCACCATCTGCTTGGCTATTACATTCGAAGGACCGACTTTACTGATTTACAACTTCCATAGGGCATTCTCTTCCCCATTAGAATGTGAGCTTCTTCAGAACAAGAACTGTCTTGATTTCCTATTTGTATCCTTGGTGCTTATTACTGAAATGCTTTACATATAGTAAGTGCTTAATAAATGCTCTTTTTAATAAATGCTTCATTTAGAAAGCAAAAACATCAAGAAAATATTGCAAAAACAAAGCTGGTTAAATGACTAGACCCAAGTAGTAGACATTAACTACTTAATGTCACTTTGAAAGTTGGACTCTAATGAGAGCCTCAGAGATCCCTTATTGGCCCTGTTTACTCTCCTATTTTTTATCCTGGATGGGGTCTTAAATGGCATGCTTATCAAATTGGCAGTAAACATAAAACTGTTTAATAGAGGCAGTATCCAAAAAGATCTTGACACATTAAAATGGTGGGCCATATTCATAAAGTGAATTTAATCCCTGTGATTGAAAGAAAGTTATACATTTTAGTTAAAAAATAAATTGTAACCATTCAAATATTGGGGTTAGTGGGCAGGGCAGAGAATGTGGTTAAACAGTGGATACTTCAGAATGCAGGGCAGTTCAAAATTCTGAAATGATCTTTGAATACTTAATAGAATTTGAATGTCCAGAATGAGACAAGTGATTGTCCTTGTACATTCAAGACCATAGTTATATATTTGGTTCTGGATTACTGAATTTTAGGAAGAATTTTGACAAATTGTATTGCATTCAGAAAAGGTTGGCTGTGATGGTAAGGGAACAGGATATCATGTCTTCTCAAGATTGGGTGAAGTGAAAAAAACTGGGAATGTTTGGTCTGACAACTTTTTGTGAGTGGGATAGGTTGCTGCAAGTATTTCAAGGGTTATCTGCTGGGAAAAAGATTTAGATTTGTTTTACTTGTCCCCAGAAGGCAGAACTAGGAAAAGTGGAGTGAAAATACAGAAGCAGATTTTGACTGTGTAATTCCTTAGCTAGTTAGTCAGTCACCCTGCATTCTGGCTTTACCACCTCAGCCAGTCCTATTGGTCAGTGACCAGTAGTGTGAATGAAGTTCAGGGCTTTTAAAAATATATATCTTCTTTTTTTCCCTTCTCTCCCCTCCACTCCCATCCCAAACTCCACACCCATAACAAATGGCATATCTACTAAATATAAAGCACATTCTCCTGGAAAAAGTTAGCTATATAGCAGTTCATCCTGTTCCCATCACTTGTGAGCTCCTTTTCTGCTCTCATTTTTATAGCATAGCATTTAACATCTCAACCGTGATGAGGTGATAAAGCAGGGTGCTAATATCTGTTTCCCAATTTGGCTGTTTTTCCTCTTTGACTTTAATGGTACATTTCTCCCACACACCCCTGAATCTAGTTTTGCTCTAGGAGTTTAGCTGACACATTTCCCCCAAAATGTCAGTTTGTAGGTGGGTATGCTGTGATTTTGTGTGTGATTGATGCTTTTCAAAATAGCTATCATATATTTTTCTGTGTTTTTTTTAAGACCACAGAAATAAATATTCAGTAAGTTCCTTCTCTGGATCACATTTTGTACCAAAACACAGAATGCAAGAATGAATTTTATTTTGATTACTTATTTGTATCAGAAAAGGTTTGCTTTTGGTATTTGCCATTTTAAAACTGGATTAGAATTGGGCAAAAACTCAGATAAAGGGCTTTATTTCTGTTCTTTCCACTCCACACTTTTTTATCCTATAAGATCAGGAGTGTGTGTTAAGGAGTGGACTTAGGAAAGACTGGAAATGTTCCCTTGTTTTGTTTAAATACTAATATAGTGTTTATATATTTTACCATTGGTGCTCTAATCTCATGCAGCAAAGTGGCATGGTAGATAGAACACCAGGCCTGAAAATCAGATGACTCACCTTTCTGAGCTTAGATCTGGCTTCAGATACTTACTAGCTGTGTGATCCTGGGCAAGTCACTTAACCCCATTTGCCTCAGTTTCCTCATCTGTAAAATGATCTGGAGAAGGAAAAGGCAAACCGCTCCAGTATATCTGCCAAGAAAATCCCAAATGGGTCATGAAGGGTTGGACATGACTGAAAACAAATGAACAACAAAAGAAATCCTAATCATTTTTATTGGGCATGCAAAGTACAGAAATAACCTTGATGGAAGAATTCTTTATTATATTAAAATCACTGTATTGAAGTGGGGGGAAGGGGGGGGTTGTGGGACTGAATGGCATTTGTTCCGATGTTTGTATTCACATTGTATTTCCTTGTATACTAGATGCAGCAGCTAGAGTTGGCACAAATGCAGCAAAGAGATGCCAATATTACAGCCCTTGCAGCCATTGGACCAAGGAAGAAGAGACCACTGGACTCTGTTGTTGGATCTGGAATCGAGGTACTGAAATAAACCCTTTTTAAAAGAAAAAAAGGCAAAAACAAAATGAACATATGCAGTACAAGTTCTTGTTCAAAACAGGTGCTCAGTCAGTGCTTCTGAGTTCTGAAATGCCTCTTCAATCTCATCACTTTCCAGATCAAGAATCTATAGTTATTCTCCATTGCCTGTTGTATATGATCTCAATTTCCAAGGCTGCCTTCTAAAATACATCTTTAATTCTCTTATCCACATTTATGTCCAGCTATTCAAAATTATCCCTACTCTCTAGGCAGACTGATTATCATACTATCCTCATAAAACAACTATTGACTTGTCTCTGTGGGTCTTTATTTAAACCATCCCTAGAACTTAGATGAGGCATTTGTATGGTACAGGCAAGCTCCCTAAGTGAAAGAAAGAACACAGTCTTATTTCCTTAAGGGAACAGTTTGTTTGAGTTTAAAGCCATAGTAAAATCAATATAATGCAGTCATCATTACAACATACTATTTTTCTTGCTTAAATTGCTATAATGTCATGAATTGTATCAAAACCATTACTAAAACATGTCTTTTACCGTCTTAATACTTTCCACCATGTTTTTTATCCTACCTTGCCTTGCCTCAGTCCCATCTCTGGTTGGTTAGTCGTCGTTAATTTGCTTCTCCCTACTTCTACCTACCATTTGTCTCCATTGCTTTTTGAGTCATCTACAATTTAGAATCTTCAGAGATTGAGTATCCTATCATTTGTGGTCCTATACAGCACAATAAGAAGAATATGAATCATAAAAAGATAAAAAAAACTCTACTAACATGGGTTTCGGCTTATTTTCCTGCTCCAGGCATAGCTCCTGCCTATCCAAGACAAATGTATGTATGGCTTTATTTAATGATCTGTAAATCCAACTTCGTATCAAACTTTTGAGTAGTAATGAATTTTTTTTTCCTTCATGGATTGTTTTGTTGACCTTTTGAGTTGCTGCGGATTTCTCTCTCTTTTTAAATAGTATTTTATTTTTTCCAAGTACGTGTAAAGACAAGTTTTAGTGTTCATTTAAAAAAAATTTTGAGTTCCAAATTTTTCTCCTTTCCCTCCCTAAAACAGTAAATAATTTGATGTAGGTTACATTATGCAATCATATAAAACATTTTTATATTAGTGATATTGTGAAAAAAGAGAGTTGAAAAGAGGAAAAATAACACAAAAACAATAAAGAAATTGAAAATAGCATTCTCCAGTCTGCATTCAGATTTCATCAGTTCTTTCTGTGAATTTGAATAGCGTTTTCCATCATGAGTCCTTTGGAATTATCTTAGATTATTATATTGCTAAGAAGAGCATAGTCATTCATAGTTGATCATCACACAATGTAACTGTTACTGTGTATAATTTTTTCCTAGTTCTGCTCATATTACTTGGTAATCAGTTCATGTAAGTCTTCCCAGGTTTTTCTGAAATCCACCTGCTCATTATTTCTTATAGCACAATATTGTTCCATTATATTCATATACCATAATTTGTTTAGCTGTTTCCCAGTTGATGGGAATCCCCTCAGTTTTGCCATCACAAAAAAGAACTGCTGTAAATATTTTCACATGTGTGAGTCCTTTTGCCTTTTTTATAATCTCTTTGGGATACAGATCTAGTAGTGATATTGCTGGATCAAAGGGCATGCATTGATCGATTGTCCTTTGGGTATAGTTCCAAATTCTAGCTGTGAATTTCGCTGAGGAGGCCAGATCTAGTATCTTGGGGCATGGTGAAATCAACAGTGTTATCGCAAACATGAGCATTTGGAGTACTTCACCACTCATTCTCTCTCATAGAAAATCTCTTTTTCAGGACATCTTCCATGACAGTGGTAAAATGTGTTTGAGCATTTCTCTCTGATTTATGTCTCCTACGTTATTGATTCGGAGGAGCAGTAAGGAAACTTAGCACCATGGTTGTGCTTATCAAGGAGTCATGCATGATCTTAATATGTGTATGGGGGATATCTTGATGGAGGAACAGTTTTCTAGTCTGTGTTTTTGTACCAATCAAAACCTTTTTTATAGTTAAGAAAAACAGAAATAAGGCATTATATTTATTTCACATTTCAGTCAGCTGTGTAACTGGTGGTTTGTTGTAGAAAGTAATCTATGAAAACCTCCCTTATTGCTCATTTTCGCGAATGAATGAAAAATGTTTTTATTCAATGTTTATTACTGTTCAAAGGATTGTGCTAAGCAAGACAGTTCTTTCTCCCAACAAGCCTAAATTCCATTAGTGGGAAACAGCACAAATGGTTGTTGTCCTTCGTTCTCAAAGAGAACCAAAATGACATCACCATGATAAAGTGAAGTTTCATTGTGTACAGTTGTGGCTGATCAGACCAATATGAGCTTGGAATGCTCTACCACAGATTGGGCACAGATAGTCCACGTGAGCATTTGGGGTGGTTACTCCAAATTTGCGCATCCTACTTTTCCTTTGTGCTGTTTCAATTCTGCTTTGCTCATAGAGCACAGCACCCTTTCTGATGTGGGCACACCATGCTGAGAGGTCCTGTGCGAGTGTCTCCCATGTCCTACAATCAAATCCAGAGTTCTTGAGAGAGACCTTGATAGTGTCCTTGTATCGCTTCTTCTGATCACTATGTGATTGCTTGTACCATGTGAGTTCTCCATAAAATAGTCTTTTTGGCAAGCGTACATTTTGTATTCGAACAACAGGTCCAGCCCATCAGAGTTGTACTCTCTGAAGCATAATTTGAATGCTTAGCAGTTTAGTAGAATAGAAGCGATTTAGTTTCCTTGCATGGCACTGGTAGACTGTCCATGTTTCACAGGCATACAGCAATAAGGTCAGCACAATAGCTTTGTAGGCCTTCAGCTTGGTAGTCAGTCTAATACCTCTTCTCTCCCAAACTTTTCTTTGGAGCCTCATAAACACTGAGCTAGTTCTGGCAATGCAGGCGTCCACCTCATTGGCAATGTGTACATCCTTAGAAAGTACACTACCAAGGTAAATGAACTCATCCACATCATTCAAAACTCCTCCATTTGTTGTAACTGATGGTTCCACATACAGATGGTTGATGGTGCACCTGTATTTTCTTGGTGTTAATTATTAGGCCAAAATTAGTGCAGGCAGCAGAGAATTGATCCATCTTTGTTGCATCTCAGCTTCAGAGGCTGTATTGAGTGCACAATCATCTGCAAATAGAAAATCATGCACCAATACTCTCTCCACTTTGGTCTTGGCTTTTAGCCTTTTCAGATTGAACTTAGCATCAGTATGGTATTTCACAACATGGGAGCAAGCAAACAGCCCTGTTTTACTCCATTGGTAAGGCACGAGAGTACTATCCATTATCCAGAACTCGGGCAAACATGCCATCATGAAATTGACATACAGTACTGATGAACTTCTCTGGGCAACCAAATTTTGACATAGTTTTCCATAAGCCCTCATGACTAACAGTGTCAAAGGCCTTGGTCAGATATACAAATGTTATGTATAGACCTCTGTTCTGCTCCTGGCATTTCTCCTGGAGTTGTCAGGCAGCAAACACCATGTCAACTGTTCTTGGCCCTTTCTGAAGCCACACTGGCTCTCAGGTATATCACCATCTTCCAGGTGAAGGATCAGCCTATTAAGGAGGACTCTAGCAAGAGCTTTGACAGCAATGACTAAGAGAGAGATCCCCCTGTGATTGTCACAGGACAGTCTATTCCCCTTACCTTTATAGAGATGGAAAATAGAGGTATCCTTGAACTCCTGTGGCATAACTTCCTCTTGCCATATAACCTGGAAAATTTCATTCAGCTTTTGTATGAGCAATGCTTCCCCTCCCTTGTAAATCTCAACTGGAATAGAATCAACACTGGGTGCTTTGCCACATGAAAGGAGCCAAATGGCCCTCAAAACCTCTTCTTCAGTTGGAAGTTGAGCTAAGGAAGGATTGACTTCAACCTGAGGTAAACACTCAGTGGCCTCAGTATTGATTGATGATGGTCTCTTGAGAACACTGTGGAAGTGTTCAACCCATCTCTCTAGGATCATGTCCTTATCACTAATCAGTGTGGCTCCATCAGCACTGAGTAGTTGTGATGCACCATAGGTTTTTGGTCCATAAATAGCTTTCAGAAAATCATAAAAGCACTGTGGATTGTCACTATCAGCATAGAACTGAATTTCATCTGCCTTCTTATTGAGCCAGGAATCCTGCATCTCTCTAAGTTTGCTTGTACTTTACTTTTGATAGAATTAAATGCTATCTTCTTAGAGATGGATGAACTATCCTGCTGGTAAATCCTTGGAGTTCTTGTTTTTCATTTAGCAGCCTCTGAATTTCCCCATCATTTTCATCAAACCAGTCTTGGTGTTTGCGAGTGTTCCGACCCAGATGAGCAAATGGAGTGCTGTACACCAAATCTCTGAGAGCTACCCACTCCTTTTCTGTTCCACTCTTGCCTACTGTGTGTTGGCTCAACTTCCCTCCAAGTCAGCAACAAACTGTTCACACTCAGAGCACAGCTCTAATTTGTCGACATTGATTCTTCTGGTAGTCAGCCTTGGGGGTGGTGCTGTTGATGAATGCAAATATTTAGCTTGCAAAGGATAAAGTCTTTGATGAGTCCAGCACTCTACATCACACATAGCTTTTGTCATTCTGACATCTTGTCTGTCTCTTCTCCTTACAGTCACATAGTCTATTAGATGCCAGTGTTTGCTGCAAGGGTGCATCCATGAATTTTTATTGTGTTTAGGTAAACAGAAGACAGTTGGTGATTTGAAGGTCATGTTATACACAAGTCTTCAGCAGTAAATGATCATTGCTGTTGCTGTTTCCAACTCCATTCCTCCCTAGGACTCTCTGCCAAGTCTGGTAGTCTGAGCCTTCTCTAGCATTGAAGTTGCCCAGAATTATAAGCTTGTCCTCTTTTGGCACATTGACGATAAGGGTCTCTAGGACTTTATAAAATTTTTCTTTGACTTCATCAGGGTTTGTTGTGGTGGAAGCATAGGCACCGATGATGGTGGCGTGGCATTTTCCTGCAAGTAGCAATCGCATTGCCATGAGCCTGTCATTCACTCCTTTTGAGAGACATACCAGCTTGCTGACTAGATTACTTTTGATTGCAAAACCCACACCAGCTTCTCGGTGCTTCCCTTCACTGTGGCCACTCCAGAAAAATATGTATCCAACTCCAACTTCAGTAAGCTGACTTTCATTTGCCAGCCTTGTTTCGCTCAGGGCTGCTATTTGGATGCGATACCTGTTGAGTTCTCTTGCAAGAAAAGCAGTTCGTCTTTCAGGTCTACTGGATTTTGTGTCGTCTATAAATGTGCGCACATTCCACATGGTGATGGTGAGTAGAATCATCTTTGCAGATGTTTTTGTACATTTTGTACATTTTTTTTTGTGTTTTGACTGCAAAGTGGTCTGCCAGGGTTGGGTAAACAGACAATGTTTAGGTCAGTTTTTCTAGCCATTTCCTCACACCAGGGGGTGAGCAGTGCAATCCTTAAAAGGCTGTCCAGACACCCAGGGGGCTGCCAAGTCCCACTGCTGCTTCCAGTGAGAAACGACCCTATGGCCAGGGCTGCCTGTGTGTAGCGTTGTGACTACAGCTCCCAGTGCATCCATCACTTTTCTCTTGCCACAGGACTTTGAGGTATAATAGCAAAATGATTCGTCCATAAATTGGATTTAAGTGAGGCAGAGTTTCTTGAAGTTGTCAGCCTTACTCTCTTCTCCAGAGTCATCATAGTCCAGTGGCAGGACAGAGTCAAGATGACTGGCGAAGGCTCAGGATGCAGTGGATGACCTTGGCGTCTTCAGTATCTAACCAAGCTCTAAGAGCTCCACGTCATCTGCTTCAGCTGCCTTCATGACCGTTGGAACAAATTGTTCTCATCTGCCCATTCCACCAGGGGAAGTCTTCACATGTTTGGGGTGGACACCCCCATAACTCTCCAATGGGTTTGAGACCCCTTGGTTACCCTCAACCTGGTTTGGCCTGTCTGCTGAAACAGTTTGCTGGAGTGTGGCTGCTGTGCATGCTGCAGCTTTTTGGAGCCACAGGTGAGAGTTAGTTGGAGCAAGTGGACACCAAAGGTGAAATGAGCCCTGAAAAGGGCTTGGCAGCCATCACACCAAACGTGCTTTCCTCCCTGAACACACCCTACACCCTGGAAAACAGCACAAATAAGGGATTAGTGGATATCCAAGAAGGGTGTTCTGGTTTGGAAAGTAAATCAACAAATGTTTATTGGCTTTTATTATTATACTTGGTGGTGGTGGTGGTGGTGGTAGTAATATTACCTTGCACATATAATGAGTTGTCAGAGTCTACATGTAATGGCTTCATTGTCATTGATGATAAGAATAAATCACTATTGAAATGCTCTAAAAAAAATCTGTTGAATTTTTTGTCTTGTTATCATCCTTCTGGTTTCATGTCCAACTGTAACAGCCAGGTGTCAGAATGAATAGATTTCTGGACTCTGGAGTGAGGAAGACTCAAGTTCAAATCCAGCTTCAGGTGTGACTCTGGGCAAGTCACTTAACCTCTGTCTACTTAAGTAGTGCTTGTGAGGTGCTTGTGAGAATAAAATGAGATAATATTTGTATAGTACTTTGCAAACCTTAAATTACTGCAGAGATGCTAGCTATTTTTGTGATTGTTATTATTGTAATATATATATACTTGGGATGATCATGCCAAGCTTTCTGTAGACTTCTTTTCAATGTTTTTTAAAATGATTCCATTCACTGTCTTCTGCCATACTTCAGTCAAGTTATTTTTTGCAAAACATTGGCATTATCCTTGCCTACCTATTTGATAGTATATCATGTGTTTCTAAGTAAGGTAAAGTATTTGCCTTAAATTATTATCCCCATATTATCACCCAAAGTGAGGCAAACATAGGAAACTTTATTGCTGAGGGTCACAACAGCGAGATCTAGCTATCAAGCTAGATTTAAGGCCCAGGTCTTCCTGACTTCAGGCCCGAGCTTCTGTCCTCTTCAACCCCAGGTGACCAGTGATTTCATCAGTGTGGAGGAACTCTCCGTTTTGTAGAAATTCTCTCCATTGGTGCAGATCAGCCACTCATCCTTATATTCTAAAATCATTGTCTTGAGCTGTTAAAGAGTTTAGACTCCCATAGTTGCTCATTTAGTAGGCAGAGGCAGGGCTTGAAAGCCAAGCCTTTTGTTTTCAAAGTTAATCTATTTGCCACACCATAGATTTCTCAATTATTCTCTTATCTTTAACAGTTGATTAATATATGAACAGGTATTTCAAGATTAAATATACTTACAAAAATCTATCAAAATTTAAGATGGTTGGCTTTTTTTGTGAAGTTTGGGTGTTTAGTTGAAGTATTTATACTTTTATTTTTTAATCTTCTGATTAATGCTCATGCACTTTAAATCAACATAATTCTCTCCCACAAACTCCATATTCTGGACACATTGGCTTACTTCACGTTCTTTGGATAAAATACTCCTCCCTTCACTAGACCTTTGTGTTAGCTGTACCCATGTCAGCAAGGTTCTACTTCATTAGCTGCCTTGCCTTCTTTCAGGTTTTAGCTCAAATCCTATTTACTCCGGAAGGCTTTTTTTCTGATCCTTACTATTGCTGATAACTTCCCCTCTGAGTGTCTTCTATCTAATTTCTACATATCTTTTATTTTCCCAGCTGTTTACATGTTTTTACTTCCTTCAAAATATTAAGTTCCTTGTAGGCAGGGGCTTTTCTTTGTGTTTCCAGTGTTTTGCACAGTGCCTGGCATATAGTAAGCAGTTTGTGAATGTTTGACTTTATTGTTATATATCGAGAACCAGATGCTTAATATTATTCTTTCTTTACATTTTTTATGTTGTTTTTTTATTATGAAGCTTTAACATCACCAAAAAACCATTCTCTCCTACCTCTGCCCTTCCCACTTACTTATCCTGAAATGGGATGAACAATTTCTTGTAGTTTCGAAAAACTAAACTGTTATTACTCTCTTTAGGGATTTGTGGCTTGCATTTGTGGTATCAGTGATTTTTGTCAGAAGCTTGGTGCACAACTAAAATGTCAAAATGTATTTAATCTAAGAATCTACATGTTTTTTCTAGGTTTTATTGTGTAACTATTCAGTGAGCATTTCTTGAGGATAAGAGTAAAATAAAACATGTGTTCTCAGTACAAGACTGTGATAAAAATCGATTTGCTGGCCAAATTTTGTTGTAAGCATTGGTAGGAAACTTGCTCTTTTAAAGCATGACTGCTTACAAGACAGAGAGGTAGAGATTGGTATCCTGTAAACTCCTCATTTTTGGTTTTTAAATGACAAGATGAGGCATCTTTCTCTCTGAGTCATTTTACTGTAGATAACTTTGAATAGGGACTTTTAGTCTCCCATTTCTCAACAGAAACCTTGTAGCTTATCTTTGAAATTCTGGACTTTCCTAGCATACACAAAGCTTTAAGAGCCAAATGGAGTATATTAGTCTTTGCAACTGAAATGCCTTGACCTTCTGCTACTTAGGTGGTATCTTATGCACACATTTCCGCTGAAGTTGTATATAGAGACCTTTACAGCACAGACTTGCTGGAAATTGAGTCAGCTTACCCATGAAATTAGATTCTTCCACAAACATTTTTTTCTTAGAGCATGAGATGTAGTTTTTTTCTCCTTGCAAAAGATTGCCTTTCATCTTAGAGAATACCTTGACTGCGTCAAGGCATGCTTTTAACTCTTCCCTTATTGATTCTCTATACCACTTATCACACAGTGGCTGTTCTAGACTTCTCTTTGAAAAAATCCCTTTTCTCCCCCTCTTAATTGAATATTTCACTTTATACTATACCAGTGAAGTCAAATCCATTTGCTGTTAGTCCCCTTTTCCTCCCCTTGTCTTCATTTAACAGTCCTTTGACATTAACCCCTTATGTATTTCATCCTTGTTTTTGGTCCCTAATGAACACGTTGACCTTATCTTCACTAAGACCAACCCCTCTACATATACTGTCATTCCCATCCTTTCCTGTATTCTCCAGCATTCCCTGCCCCCCCCATATACTTTCTTTGATCTTTATTCTTTTCACTAGTACATTCTTTACTACCTACAAACACATCCAAGTCTGCTCTACCCTTAAAAATTCCAATGTCCTGTATTTCCTTTTTTTCTAGCCAAACTGCTTGGGAAAAATTGTATATTCTCATTGCCTTCGTTTCCTCTCTTTTTGTTTTCTTCTAAACCCTCTGACTGCTGACATCACTCAACTGAAATTGTTATCTCCAAAATTACTATTGTTCTCTTAATAGCCAAATTCAGGGGCCTTTTCTCAGTCTTTATTCTTCTCAATTTCCATGCAGCATTTGATGCTGTTGGTAACTTTTTCTTCCTGGATATTCTTGGCTTTTGGTTTTTGTGATAATCCTCTTTCTTGATTCCCCTCCTGTCTGATAGCTTCTTTTCCTAATATAGCTGCCAGTGTGACTTTTCCTAATGCAGAGATCTGGCCATGGTATGCTCTTATTCAATAACCTCTAGGTCATTACTTCTATTACCTACCCTATTACTTCTAGAGGCAAGTTTAGATTACTTAGTTTGATATTCAAAGCTCTCCATAATCTGGCCCCATCCTCCCTTTCTATCTTTATTCCATTACATTTTATCCCCTCCCTGCATTGTGCAGTCCACCCATTCTGGCTTTCTTGTTATCTTACATAAACCATACCTTTGCACAGGCTAACCTCTAGCCTAGGATATTCTTCTTTCTCACTTTCATCTCTTGAAATCTGCTTGCCTTCAAGACTCCATCCAAGCAAGTGTTCCCTTAGACATGCAGCCTTTATTGATTTTCCTTTCCCCTCCCCAGGTTACCTAGGGATCTACTATCTGTGTCATGTTTTGCATGTACCTGTATGTTGTGTGTGTTGTCTCCCCTGTTAGCATGTAAACTCCTTGAGGGTATAGGCAGTTCTTTACTTTTGTCTTTGTATTCATAGTGCCTACTACAGTGCTTAGCACATACTTATTGAACACTTGTTTATTGATTAAAATGTGGTGATGCCACTTTGTGTGCCGTCCTTTCTAGGGCAGTAAGAGGAAGTGAGGTTTATAGATACAGTACCTTTAGAAATCAGTGGTTAAGGGAGAGAATATCTAAGTAGTAATTTTTGAATTCATGCAATGACTGTTTTTTCACTATCTTAACATCTTATTTTATATCTAAACTAAAACCATCTGGAGACCATATACTCAACATTTCCATTAGTATCATAGAGAATGCATTAGGTTATCTCTTGCAAACATCTGATTTTTCTCGAAGTTGGTTCATTATACTGCCATCTTATTTCAGCTGTTGTTTTATATGAGTCATCTAAAAGTATAGTACAGTGACTGGGAAAAGTTCGGACTCACATTATTTCTTCTGGCACTCATTCTACTATTACCACATTCAAAGCATAAGAGTGTCACCAATTCAATCAGTGCCTATTAATGTGTAAGTTGTTATAGCCATGTTTAGCAGAAAAATGAAGCAGGGCCAAATATATTTCTCAACATGTAATTCGTGTCACATTTATGTAATAAAGATAGGTACTTAGTTCATTTGACAACAAGCAGAAGACCCTTGGAAGGCCCTTGTGTCCATTTCTACTTGATATATGAACCCTGCATGTTTATCTCATGACTGGCAACTTGGTATTTCACAAGTCATAACATTTTTCACTTTTGAATGATTCCAATTACTAGGAAGATTTTCCTTGTATTGAGATGAAATCTGCTTCCTTTTAACTTTTTCTTCCCATTGTTTACACGAACATATTACTATTCGTGACCACAAATTCAAACTAGAAAATTTAAAAACAATAAGATCTTTTATAATTTCTTATCATTATAGAAGCTCAGAGATATCAAGTATTTCAACAATATTTATCATTTAGTTTAAAAAGCTTTTACTGCTTATTTTCCCTCTAGAACTTTGCTATGATAAGAAAATGGAGGAACATGGTTATAATAGTATCAAGACTGTCTCCTCAAAGGCACAGACTAATCTGATAACAGCATATCAGAATCAAGCTCTGTTTGACTTCAGATGAGAATCGTAGTTAGCATTTATTTTGGAATAGCTAATCATACAGCAAAGTTCCATATTATTCACAGGGCATATAACCAGGCTCAGAATTACCTGGGTGGGAAAATTTTCCATTTAGAAACTGAGTAAGAAGATCCTACCATTGCATTTGCGAAGGTTGTCCTTTGAATCTTTCCAGGTACAGACATCTACGTGTAGTAGTTCTCAGATTACTGTTCCTTTGAGCAAAACATGGGGGTTATTGGCTCAATGAAAATTCAGATAACCTTACCTGAAATCAAAACTCAGAATAATATCAAATTATAGTCCCAAGAAATTTTATCTCAAATAAGCAAATTTCACTAGTCACAGCTTAGAGCTTGGTATTTATCTCATGTTATTGCAATAACAATTAATAATAAGCACATACAAGTCCTTAATCTTTTTCATCTTTTCTAATTTAAATCCATCCTGAAGCAGAAATCAGTCACTAGAAATTAAGAAAATAATCACATTCTGAAATTTCACACTTACAGTGAATGCATGATAGTTCACTCAAAACACTGACTCCAGGCTGACAGATATCCATATTTGAAGGTGTGTATTAACCACTAAAACAAAAATAAAATCTTTTAAGTCTGAAATCTGTCAACACTATTCACTGGAAGGTCAAATACTGAAGCCGAAGTTTAAATATTCTTGGCCACATAATCAGAAAATGGGACGCTTTAGAAAAGACCTTGATATTTGGAAAGACTGAAGGCAAAAGAAAAGGGGATGGCAGAGGGTGAGATGGATAGAGAATATCATGGAAACAATGGACATCAACTTGGACAGACTTCAGGATAGTGGAGGGTAGAAAGGCCTAATGTACTATTGCCTATGGGATCAGGAAGAGTTGGACATAACTGAACAAGAACAGTGTTGCCCCCAGAGCCCTTGGTTGATCAGCCCAAGAGTACTACCAATTTGCCAACAAAGGGGTCTAGGCTAATTCTAATCTTACTCTGAGTAATGCTCCAGATCAAGGTACTACACAGTCTCTTAGATTTGACTGTGTTCCACCTGAATCCTAAGGTTACCCATCTGGTTCTCACCATACAGATTGATTTTGTATAGGTCAGTCCTTCGCTCGTTGACCCTGAGATCACAGAGGTTTTACTTAGCATTAACCTTGGGGCTTGTTGGTTCAACCATCAGAGATCCCACTTCTGACACCGAAAATTGTCAATCTGTCAAGGACAAAATCCAGAACTGAAAAAAGTTTCTAAAAGGAGTTTATTAAGTCATTCAGCAGAGGGGAGAGTCAAAAAAGAGGTGGTCTGCTTCCCCCAAGCCACTGTAAGTTTTTTATTATATAAAGTTCATAGGAACAAGTGAACAGTTCATTGGCCAACACATAGGCAGTTTCTACATAAGACACATAGTTTACTTGAGATGTATAATGGAAGGAAACTCTTTGCATTGATCATTGGTTCCCCAGAAAGGTTTTTGTCAGCATAACCTGGATGTCCTGAGTTAAGCATTAATCCAATCAGCTTAGGTTCAGATAATGCACCAGAATTTTCTTATACTAACCAGTCTTGTTCTACTCTTTTTTTAAAAAATTTATTTATTTGAGTTTTCAACATTCATTTCCACAAAATTTTTGGGTTCCAAATTTTCTCACCATTTGTCCCCTCCTCCCACCCCAAAACACCGAGCATTCTAATTACCCCTATCACCAATCTGCCCTCCCTTCTAACATCCCTCCCTTCTCTTATCCCCATCTTCTCTTTTGTCCTGTAGGGCCAGATAACTTTCTATACCCCATTACCTGAATTTCTTATTTCCTAGTTGCAAGAACAATACTCAACAGTTGTTCCTAAAACTTTGAGTTCCAACTTCTCTTCATCCCTCCCTCTCCGCCCGTTCCCTTTGGGAAGGCAAGCAATTCAATATAGGCCATATCTGTGAAGTTTTGCAAATGACTTTCATAATAGTTGTGTTGTGTAAGACTAACTATATTTCCCTCCATCCTGTCCTGCCCTCCATTTCTTCTGTTCTCTCTTTTGATCTTATCTCTCCCCAAGAGTGTTGACTTCTAATTGCTCCCTCCTCCCATTGCCCTCCCTTCCCTCATCCCCCCCACCCTGCTTATCCCCTTCTCCCCCACTTTCCTGTATTTTAAGATAGGTTTTCATACCAAAATGAGTGTGCATTTTATTCCTTCCTTTAGTGGAATGTGATAAGAGTAAGCTTCATGTTTTTTCTCTCACCTCCTCACTTTGTCCCTCTTCTGAAAAGTCATTTACTTGCCTCTTTTATGAGAGATAATTTGCCCCCTTCTATTTCTCCCTTTCTCTTCCCAATATATATCTCTCACCACTTAATTTCATTTTTTTTTAAGATATGATCCCATCCTATTCTATTTACCCTGTGCTCTCTGTCTCTCTGTGTGTTTGTGTGTGTGTGTGTGTGTGTGTGTGTGTGTGTGTGTGTGTAATCCCACCAACTACTCCGATACTGAAAAAAGTTTTCATGAGTTACAAATATTGTTTTTCTAGTAGGAATGTAAACAGTTCAACTTTAGTAAGTCCCTTATGACTTCTCTTTGCTGTTTACCTTTTCACGCTTCTCTTGATTCTTGTGTTTGAAAGCCAAATATTTTTTTCAGCTCTGGTCTTTTCGTCAAGAATGCTTGAAAGTCCTCTATTTCATTGAAAGACCATTTTTTCCCCTGAAGTATTATACTCAGTTTTATTGGGTAGGTGATTCTTGGTTTTAGTCCTAGTTCCTTTGACTTCTGGAATATCATATTCCAAACCCTTTGATCCCTTAATGTAGAAGCTGCTAGATCTTGTGTTATCCTGATTGTATCTCCACGATAACTGCTTGCAATATTTTCTCCTTGACCTGGGAACTCTGGAATTTGGCCACAATGTTCCTAGGAGTTTCTCTTTTAGGATCTCTTTCAGGAGGTGATCGGTGGATACTTTCAATACTTATTTTGTCCCCTAGTTCCAGAATCTCAGGGCAGTTTTCCTTGATAATTTCATGAAAGATGATGTCTAGGCTCTTTTTTTGATCATGGCTTTCAGGTAGTCCCATAATTTTTAAATTGTCTTTCCTGGATCTGTTGTCCAGGTCAGTTGTTTTTCCAGTGAGATATTTCATGTTATCTTTCATTTTTTCATTCTTTTGGTTTTGTTTTGTGATTTCTTGGTTTCTCATAAAGTCATTAGCCTCCATCTGTTCCATTCTAATTTTGAAAGAACTATTTTCTTAAGTGAGCTTTTGAACCTCCTTTTCCATTTGGCTAATTCTGCTTTTGAAAGCATCCTTCTCCTCATTGGCTTTTTGGACCTCTTTTGCCAATTCGTTTAGCCTATTTTTAAAAGCTGTTATTTTCTTCAGCATTTTTTTGTGGTCTCCTTTAGCAAGGTGTTGATCTGCTTTTCATGCTTTTCTTGCATCTCATTTCTCTTCCCAGTTTTTCCTTCACCTCTTTTACTTGATGTTCAAAATCCTTTTTGAGCTCTTCAGTGGCCTGAGACTATTGAATATTTATTTTGGATGTTTGGGATACAGAAGCCTTGACTTTTATGTCTTTCCCTGATGGTAAGTATTGTTCTTCTTCATCTGAAAGGATGGGAGAAGAGATCTGTTCACCAAGAAAGTAACCTTCTTTAGTCTTATTTTTTTTTCCCCTTTTTTGGCATTTTCCCAACCAGTTACTTGACTTTTGGGTCCTTTGTCAAGAGTAGGGTATACTCTGGGAATTTGTAAGATCTCAGTTCCTCCAAGGTGGCACAATCCAGCGTGTACACTGATCTGGAAGCAGGAAGAGATTTTTGTGTCCAGAATCTTAGCAGTTACCTCTCCACAGCCTCCTGGCCTCCAATTCCGCCAAGTCAGTGCTGGGGGCTGATTTTCAGATAAGCTGGATGGGCAGGGCCACCATTCAGTGTGAGACAAAGACCAGCTCCCCCAGGGCTTGAGGCAAGAATCAGCTCCTCAGTGCCACCAGGGCTTTTACGATCCAACAGTGTATGCCAGCTGCTGTAGGGGCTTCCATGAAAACTGCCTGTCCCATGTGGCCTCTGTGGGCCATTGCCTGAGGCTGGAGCTATGGGAAGGTCCTTCTCCCTTCCCAGCCAGCTGAAAAAACCCCATCACTGACCTTTGGCGCCTGTGGGTTGAGGGATCTGAGGACCTGCTGCTGCTGCAACTGGAGATTCCGCCCCCGAGAGCTATTCAGGAGTGGTGGCCAAGGCTGGGCTGGGCTCTGTGTTCCACTCCGCGTTCGGGTGCAGCCCATGTTTCCTGTGGGCCTTTCAGGTCACGCTGGGCTGAAAATCTCCTCCATTCTGTTGTTCTCCACTTCTGCTGCTCCAAAATTTGTTGAGAGTCCCTCTCTACAGGTATTTTATGGGCTATGTGGGGAGACCCTGAGTATGTGTATCTTCCTACTCCCCCATCTTGGCTCTGCCCCGCCCTTGTTCTACTCTTTTGATTATTATTCTTGGCTGAGAAATAAAATAAGAGTTGAGTAATCTTTACTTTCTCTGTCCAGTATGTTAACATTCACACTGTCGTAACTGATTAGAGATAAAAAGGGGAAAGACAATTTAAATCCTGTACCCAAAAAGAGAGAGCAACACTTAAAATCAGGTCAGGTAGTGTTGGAACTAAAATTCATGATATCTCCCTGTTCTCATTTTAGGACTTTCTTCTGCTTCGCTAATTTGCTTCCTGCATACCTGGCTCTGCCGTGGACCTGTTTTTCCTTTTCTTGTTCCCTGACCACAGAATTTTCTTTAAAGGCCCCTTTTGCAAGATTTACCTCCCTCTGGTCCCTCATTCTTTTGATTCCCATCTTGTAGGTCTGTACCTTTCTGTTTAGGCTCTTTCTTGGGCCTGCGCTTGTGCTTTTGTGTATATGTTCTGAGCTATTCTGCAACCGACTTGTGAAGCAGAATACAAGCACTCAGACTTGCCTTCCATTTTTGATGCTTCATATTAGTTGAATGTCTTTTTCAGGGTTGTTACAGAAACATCTTATGATTAGAGAACCTTGGCAGTAACCTGGCACAAACTTTTCCCAGTCTTTTACTTGCAGCCATCATCATTTCATTGAGCAAACAAGTTATGTCAACATTCTGGATTGTGCCAATACCAATTGGAAATATTCCTGTCTTCTTAAAAATTAACCTGAAAACACTCTTAACAATACAGTTCACTTTTGCTTTAGAAGTTCTTCATATATAAATTTTTCATTCATCAGTTTTTGCATTCATTCTTTTTGAAGATTAAATGCATTCTTTGGGATCAGTGATTGTAATTACATTAGTCAGTGTTTTTAAAAAGACTCTTTTTCCACTTGTTCTCTTTGCCACATTCTCTTGTTTGTATAAGATATTAGTGATACTGCATCCAGCAGTGCTGTTTCATGATGTTCTGTTCCCTGGAATTGAAGGTTGTATTTTTATGCTCCATTCCACATCCAGATGTGAACCACAGGTATATTGTGTCTGATATAAATTTCTTAGAGGGAGTATACAATCCAAAAGGGAGAAAAAGCCTGCTTCTTAGAAAAGCAATTTATACAATACAAACTTTCTTTTTAAGGAGCAAGCTTTTTTAAAAACATTGAATGAAATTTTTGTTAAAAACTAGAATCCTAAAGAACATACAGTGATTATTTAGAACTCCTGCTATTGCCATTATTAATAGCATGCTTTTTAATTTGTTTTGCTCTTGGTCAAGAAAATGGCCTGATTTTTGCTGCTTCACCCCTTTCTCTGCCAGACTGCTCTGCCCTCTTTTAGACTCACCTGGTTGTTGTTGGAACTTAACTGAATCTGAGTCTGAGTACTAAGCACAGCTTTTTCCATGTTATCCTGGCACAGACCAGTAACTGCAACAATCTCTGTTGTGTTTTTCCCAAGGGTCCAACAACATGGGATATAAGGAAGGAAAATGTTTTCAGTTTAATACTTAGGAAAATATCAAAATATCTCCCCAAATACCAAACTGCATACTAGCCATGCATTCTACACAGACACAGGGTATAAAGGGCTACTTATATTGTTTAAAAATTAATTAGGATTCTGCAAACATTTATACAGCTGATAAGAGCTTTGCTATGGTTAGACTTGCAGTCTAACCAATGTAATCCAACTTGAATTCTGACTGCGTATTGGTGATTGGGTAGCAATTTTCAGTTCAACAATTTAAATGCCTTCTGTGTGTCTGGGATACAGAAATCAAAGCAAAATGCTCCCTGTCCCCAGATGGCAAATATTCTGTGACACTATTGGCAGAAATAAATACTAGGTAATTTGAAGTGGCAGAGAATACTTACAACTGAATTGAGGGGGAAGACTTTGTGTTGGAATTGGTATCTGAGCTAAGCCTTGATTAAAAGAAATAGATTCTGAGGAAGTGAGGATGCGTGCTTTCTGGGTGGAGAGAGAAAGAGAGAGAGAGAGAGAGAGAGGGAGGGAGGGAAGGAGAGAGAGAGAGAGAGAGAAAGGCATGGTGGCAGGGGAGCTCAGCATTCCAAACATTTAAGACCACTCAGAAACAATTAAGATAAGAGAATGAATGTCAGATTCAAAGGATAGCTAAGTAGGTTAGTTTGTCTGCACGTACTTTGTGTGAAGGGGACTAATTAGGAAATGAATCTGTAAAGGTTGGGTGGAGGCAGACTTTGGAGAGCTTTAAATGTCAGAATGGAAGGAGTTTGTGTTTTATCTTAGAGGCCATAGGTAGCCCCGGAAGATTTGAGTCATATGATTTAACATGCCTGAACTTTGCTTTAATAAAATTATTTTGACAGGCTTTTGAAGGCAAGATTAGAGAAGGAACTAAAACTGAGAGATCAGTGAGGAAGCTATTACAGTATTGTCACTAAGAGGTGGTAATGGCCTGATCTTGGTAGTTATCAGGTGACTAAAAAGAGGAAGCAGATGAATAAACGCTTGTGGGACTAGTAAAATTCATAATATTTGGCAGCCTATTTGACCTGTGGAAGTGGGGTCGAGGGAAAGTGAAAAGTCTAGAGTGATTCTGGGATTGTCAGGTTGGGTAACTGGTAGGAAGGGTAGGACTCTTGAGATCAGCAGTGGAGTTTGGTGGAGGGAGATGCATTGGTAATAATCAGTTCAGTTTTGGGTATGTTGAGTTGGAATTGCCAGTGCAGGACATCTAGGTATTGATGTCCAAAAGGTAATTGTTGGGATTCAGAAAGGAATAAATATTTATATAGTGGCTGCTATGTGTCAGATACTGTGCTAAGCACTTGATAAGTATGACCTCATTTGTTCCTCATAACAACTCTGTGAAGTAGATACTGTTATTACCCCCATTTTACAGTTGAGGAAACAAAGGGCAACGGAGGTTAAGTTAAGTGAGTTGTTCGGGGTCAGCTGGTTGGTATCTGAGACCTAATTTGAACTCATGTCCTCCTGGTTCCAGGCCCAGCACTCTATCCACCATGCCACCCAGCTGCCTCAGGAAAGAGATTAGGGCTGGAAATACTATTTGGTAGTCATGTACTTAGAGATGACAGTTGAATTCATGAATTCTAATGAGATCAACAAGGGAAAGGAAAAGATCACCCAGGAAAGGCCTTCACAGATACTTAGAAGGCAGAAGATGGTAAGGATGCAACCAGAGCAGCTGAGGAAGAGCAGGGTACTACACAGGTAAGGAGGGCACAGTACCACGGAAGAGAAGGAAAACCAGGTGTGCTGGGGGGAGCCAAGAGTTGATAGGATCAGAAGCTGCAGCAAGACCTGGAAGGAGGAGGATTGAGGAAAGTGAGTTTCCTTTAAAGCTCCTCATATCAAGAGGAACGACATGAGTAAGTATAAAATCTATTTTTGAAATGTAAAAGCACAAATTATAGAATGTCAGCCTGCAACTTTTAAGTGTTTTTCGCTAACAAATGATGAAGCCTCCTGAGAAGATTAAGTTATTCAGTTGAATATAAAATGCCTGTATTTAAATAACATGTTGCATTTATTCACAATACTAAATTAAAATTATAGTGTGATTACAATATTAGTGAGCCTTATGGTTTTCTATTGAAATAGCAATCATTTGCTAATTAAAATAACTTCGGGTAGATTGGATGACAGTCCTTATTCTCTGGAAGCAGTTACATGGCAAATCTCATCCATGGGGATAAGCAAAAGAATGAGTTGAGTAGAAATTCCAGGAAATCACCAGATGAAAAACAGTGTTAGAAAAACAATTTTTAAGCAATTACTGGTTATGTGGCACTTCTGCTGAGTGGATTTGGGAGAGAGAAGTGACTTGTTTTATTCTTTGCTTGTTAAGATTTGGCCTCCTTTGTTCCAGAGAGTAATGCTTAAGTATTAATAGCTTTCTAGATTGAATTCTCTCTGTGGTGAGTGAGATATGGCCCCCTGGATAATATTTGTTGTGGTTTCTTTATCCTCTTGTAAGGAAGAGAACAGAGTGTTTTGCATTTTATTTTGTCTTGGTGCTACTGGCTTTAGACTTTGTTCATATGTGAAGTGGACAAAGAATTGAAAACACACATGTAGAGTGTGTATGTATCAAACAAAAAGGGGAAATAAATAGAGGGAAAGATTAAGGGGGCCATAGTACATGGGAGAGAATAATTAAGTGCCAAACAAAAAGCTTTAAAAAAAAAAAGGATTAAAATGAATCTTACCAAGGGATGTTTGCCCATCATTTGGAAATAAGACTTTAGTGTTCTGATCATGGCAGTGATCGACCATGTTTCCAGATGATCTGTGATGACAAAAATGTTGGGTTCAAATTGTAGAAAGGTAAACATTTTTGGACATAACCACTATGCCCAGTAGAATGTAAATTCATTGTGCATGAGTAAAGAAAGCATTTACGATAAAGCACTGTATTAAGCAATAAATGAAGGAAGTTAAGAAAGAAGCGCACCATGTAGTATAGTTTTGAAAATCACAATGTGGCATCTGCTGTTTATCTCTTTAAAAAGCAAGAGGTATAAAATGGAGAGTTTCCCCATTTTTTCATGTAGTTCCGTTGTGAATTAAAATGCTCTTTTTTGGGGTGTTGAAGTTTATAATTTAAAAAAATTAAACATAAAAAACTGTCCAGTTGAACTTGTTTAATGGAAAATAAAATGATTCAACACACGTAGGCCTCAGAAGATGCTGTTGGACACAGAATTAAAAAGACCAGTGGAATGTAAGCTACGTGATGGCAGGGACTCTCTCTTTTGTCTTTTGTATACTCTGTCCCTAGCACAATTTCTTGCAAGTACTAAGCACTTAATGAAAAAAATGAAGATTATTTATTTTGCAACGTAATAAGATAACTTTTTTAAAAAAGAGATTCTTTTACTTTTATAGATTTGCCTTCCTCAATACGGGATTAGATTGTAATTCATTAGATTCTTAGTTATTGACCTATATCTTACTGAGGGGACTTAATAAGCATCTGAGTTAAGAGAATAGGGGTGCTTCTCCTAGAATGAGATGTATAGAAGGCCATCACTAGATTTACTCTATGTTGTGTATCATTAAATGAGTATTGTTAGCTTTTATGAATACAAAATGATACTGACTCCTTTGAAAATAATAGAATTAGGCTTGGTCTTGCAACTGTTCTATTTTACAAGTTGAGATAGATGTTAACCTGAACTTTTTAATTAGTATTTTATCAATACTAATTTATAAATAGTCTCTTTGGTCAGTCCACTTCAGTTATAGTTTGAACCATGAAATTTTATTTATTGAGAGAAGGGAGATACCCTTAATTGTAAATTTGTGGAGGCCAGAGACTAGGTTTTTCATTCCCACTTATTTTTAATCCCTAATATCCATCCAGTGCCTATGTGCACAAAAGTACAATGCTAAGTGTGTATTTAGATTGAATTAAATTGAACAATGAACTAAATGATGCCAAAAAGAACCCACAGCAATTCATGATTTCTAATAATATTTTCCTGTGTATGTGTGTGTGTGTGTGTGTGTGTGTGTTTGTGGGTGGTGGTGGTTGATGGTGTTCTATCCTATATTTAGATTTAGTAAAATACAACTAAATAACTCAAACCAGCTTCATTTGAGTTGACAGCCATAATATCCAAAGGAAAAAATTAAAGTAAATGTCAGCATTTGAATGTTATTAGGACCTATAACTTAAGACATGTAAGCTGAAAACATCACGTTTCTAAAATTAGCATCACCATTCCCAAATTCAATCTTTCAAACACATTTTACAGGCTTCAGAATTACATGACAGTAAATCTGTTTTAAAAGTAAAGTTTAAAATACAATCTTTGAATTTAATTCTAAAATAGCAGTTATCAACATAAAAAATAGAATTGTTGGAGAGTTATATAGAGCTGGAAAAACCCTTAGAAAGTCTACCAACACTTTAAAATATACTAGGTAAGATTCATCAAGATTTGAAATAGCTTTGAAGATGAATTTCTTGTAACTGATTTCTTTAGATGTATGTCATAGGGTCCGAAGCAAATTATATGGAACAAATATTTGCATTAAATTGATATTACATAGGTTCAGATATATAGGCTGAACCCCTAAAATAAATTTTCTTTGAAAACAAAACATCAGTATATATTGAAAAATAACATTTATTAGATCATGCTCAATTTTTATGCAAACCATTTTGAGGGAAAAATTGTAACATAATTCCAGATGAATACTTTTGTGGAGTACTCTAGAGATCTGACCTTGTCCAGGTATTCAACCTTTTAAAAATTTTATCAATTCCTTGAATGAAAGTCTTAAATGGTATTCTAGTCAAATTGCAATTGACACAAAGCTTATTGGGATAACTAACATATTGTATTATGATCAAAATCCAAAAAGATCTTGTCAAGTTAAAATGATGGGCCAAATCTAAGAAGATAAAATTTAATAGGGATAGGTATAAAATTCTGCACTCTATACTTTTTAATCTGCCACACACATACAGGATGGAGGAGGTTTGCCTAGAGCAGTGCTTCTTAAACCCTATGTGGGGTCGTAAAAATTTCGGCTACAGTAAAAGATTTCTGAATGCACGGTGACCAAAAATTAATTAAAAATCAGATGTTGTGATGAATCCGAGGTGTTTCTGGCAGCATTTGGCCATGTTGAGTCATACAACTTCACTGCAGTCTTGGTTCTGAACCCACAACAAGAGCCCTTTGCACTGCAAATGATGCTGTGCCCATGCAGTGCCAATGAATGTGTTCAAGACTTGAAAAGGGGGTCGTGAGTGGAAAAAAGTTTTAGAAGCCCTGGCCTAAATAACAGGGTTTTTTTTGTTTTGTTTTGTTTTTAACGGATTGATGGTATTAGTGCACTGGAAACTTAGTAATGGTCAATGGTATAAAAGCCTGTTAGCCTGTATTAAGAAAGCATAATCCCCAGAGTGAGGAGTAGGTAATAATTTTGCTACTGTGTTTTAGTTGTATAGTGTATGGAATACTGTGTTTTAGGCATATGGAGTATTCAGTTTTGTTTTCTACATTTTTGGAAAATACATGGACAAGCAGGAGTAACTCCAAAAAAGAGAGGTACGTGCAATTTATCTTGTATATATCTTCTTTGAACATAACTACTCCCAATAGAAAGGAGGAGACAGCAGACAAGCAAGTGTATTCAAACAAAAGTTCCTATTAGCTTCTTTTGAGAGCAGGAATTGTTTTTTGCCTTTCTTTCTATTCCAAGGCAGTGCCTGGTACATAGTAGACACTTAATAAATGTTTAAAAAAAGGAGAGATTGATTAAGAGGATTAGGTTTTTTCAAACTGGGGAGAAGAAAGCTTGGGAATTTGATAGTTGTCAGAGTATTTTTGAAGAGTTGTCGAATGGAAGGGAATTAAATTTGAATAGCCCTTATCACCACTCACTTGAACTGTTCTAAAAGACTCCTAATTGGTCTCTTTTCATCAGTCCCAATTCATTCTGCCCTCCATACAGCTACCAGAGTGTTTAGATTTATTTCTTACCCCTTTGCAGTTTAGTTTCCAGCTTTATCATTTAACTGAATCTGTTCTTCACAAAGTTTACCAACTTAATCTCTTTTAAGTAAATTTTAAAAATTAATTTATATTGAAAAATTTGGTTTTACATTGCCTGAATTTATCCTACTCCTTATCCCCTTGTAGAATTATCCTACACAACAAAGAACATCTTTTAAAAGAAAGAAGAAAAACAGTCAAACTAGTTAATGCCTAAAAAAAAATCCAAAAATATAGCCAGTGTTCCATACTCACGAACCTCCTGCCTCTGCAAAGCAGTGGAGGAGATGCCTTCTCATATTTCTTTTTTTAAGTCATACTCACTCTTTGTAATGTTGTAGCATTCATTTTTGAATGTTGTGTGGTGGTGGTTCTTTTAATTTACATTATTGGGTTCATTTTGTATATTGTTAATTCACATCTAATTACTTCACTCTAGATCAATTCATGTTAGCTTTTTAATACTTCTCTGTATTCATCATATTTGTTGTTTCTTACAGTATGGCAATATTTCCATTATGTTTATGTGCCACAGTTTCTTTAGTCATTCCACGGTCAATGGCCACGTATTTTGTTTTCACTTACCACAAAAAGTGGTAACTTTTCCAGGTAGCACAAAAAGTACCACTATAAATATTTTATTGTACATAGATCATTTCTTTTATCAGTAATCTCACTGAGGTATATGCTTTGTCATGGAATCTTTGAATTGAAAGGAATGGACATATATAGTCACTTTACGTTTAGAATTCCAAATTTCTTTCCAACATGATAATACTAACTCATAGCTGTACCAGCATCATACTTGTGTCCAGCACTGACTGTTCTTATTTTTTATCATACTGGTGGTAAGATGAAACCTGTCAAACTTTTATTAGTGATTTTGGAATATTCTTTCATATGTTTTTTAATAAGTTACCGTTCTTTTGAGAACTCTTTGATCATAGCCATTGATCTATTGAGGAGTCACTTGGGGGTGGAGGTGTACACACACACACACACACACACACACACACACACACACACGTATACATATATACATAATGCAAATGTTTTACATGTGTTTACATAAGTATATTTTCATTTATTTGTATATTAGTTGTCTGTAATGTTGGATACCAAACCATTATCTAGGAAGTTTGATATAAAAATTTTGTTATTTTCTTTTCTTCTCTTCCCTTCTTATTCTAGAAGCATTCTTAATTTCATTTGATAGAAATAATCTAGTCTTTTGTAATTGCCTCTATCTCTCATTTTATGCCATATACCCATTTTGCATTTATTGTAGAACGTGGTTCTCACCCTTCTTTACCTCTCTGCAGCACTTAACACAAATGACTTCTGGTTACTCTTTTCACTATTGGTTTGCATCATCTTGCTTTCTCTTGGTTTTTCTCTTACCTGTCTGACCATTCTTTCTCAGTCTCCTTTACTGAATCATCATTCATATCCTGCTTCCTAACTGTAGGTATATTCCATTGCTCTTTCTTGGACTTCCTTCTCTTCTTTCTCTGTAGACTCTTAACTTGGTGACCTCACCAGCTCTTGTGAGTTCAGTTATCTCCATTAGGATGACTCGCATTTCTTAATATCCAGCTTTTAGTCCTTTAACTGAGCTTCATTTCGACACTACTATCTTCCAGTTGGATGTTTCAAAGTAGATGAAATTGCATCTCAACTTTAGGACTAATTCCCTACCAACCCATCTGTTTTCAAATCTTTTCTGTTTCTGTAGAGGGTAACCACCGTCCCTCCAATCACTCAAGTTCACAACCTTTCAGTGTCATTCTCCTATCCTCACTCCTATTTGCCCACTCATTTGTTCAGTTGTCGATTGTTATTGATACTACCGCCATAGTCTGTCACCCATCTATTCCCTTCTCTCCATTCACACAGCTACCCCCCTAGTTTAGACCTTTATCACCATTCACCTAGGTTATTCGAATAGCCTCCTAATTGGTTCCCCTGCTTCAACTTTCTAATTTATCCTCCACGTAGCTGCCAAAGTGATTTTCCTAAAACAGAGTTCTGACCGTATTGCTCCTCTGCTTAACAACCCTGTTGATTCCTTGTTACCTCTACCTGATGCCAAACTACATTTCCAGCTGTATTAGCTATTGCTCCAACTAAATTAGTGTTCTTACCATTTTTTTATAATTTGTTCATTCGTATATGTGTGTGTGTGTATGTGTATGCATCTATGTGTGTGTGTGTGTATGTATATATATATATATACACATATATATACATATATATATACATACATACATATATATATATATATATATATATATATATATATATATATATATATATATATATATATATATGAGACAGTCATCTCCCTCTGTTCTCATTGACTGTCCCCTGTGCCTGGATTACTATACTCCTTTGTCACCCTTACCTCTTAAAATCCCTAGTTCCCTTCAAGACTTACCTCAGATATCATCTACATGAATCCTTTCCTGATTCTTCCAGCTGCTAATGCCCTCCCCCTAAAATGACTTTGTATAGATCTGTACGTCAGTACATCTTGTCAGCCTTGATAGAAAGGCTGTTCTTGAGAACAGTGACGTTTACACCTTTGATTTTATATCTCTGGTACCCAGTACAGTGCCTGGGAGATAACCCTAGCTTAATAAATTCTTGTTGATTTGACTCATAGGGGAATGACATCTGCAAGAAAATATAGAATATGTTTAAGGGGGTGATGAGTAATCCATTTTTCTGGAGCATAGAGCATATGAAGAGAAGTTAGTTGATATTGGATTGTAAAGGTATATTTGGACCAGATTTTGTGTAGGACCTTTAATAGCTAATAAAAAAGGAATGACAGTTCTTTACTTAAAAATGAGTTTGCCACGAATACTAGCCAGTTGGAATAAATAATAAATGCCATTAAGAAAGACAAAACAATGTCATATGAATTCAGAGGGAGAAGTCGTTTTCAACTAGCAAAAGGTGACATTTGAGATGGCCTTTGAATGATGAGTAGATTTTCAGCTGTCAAGAGAGATGGTAGCTGCCCTCAAGGACCTTACATTCTAGTGCAGGAAGACAGCATATAAAAGGAAGCCAAAGGTGGGGTGTGGAGATGAGGATAAATGGAGGTTCTGGAAGGAGCTATGGGCTCAGGGGAGAGATAGAGGGGTCTGGATTTGATCTTCCAGGAAGAAGGCATTTTTGGCGCATTTGGTCGAGAAGTCTAGAGTGCAGCCTGGTGAAGAATGAAGGATAGGAGGCCTTGAAGTTTGAACTTTGGTAGCTAATCCAGTGCCATTGGAAGTTTTAGAACAATGGAATGATATGAAGAGTGGTAAAGATAAAGAATGTTAGTCTGACAACTGTATGCAAGGGAGAAAATAGGGTCAGAGAGATCAGTTTTTATTTTCTTTAACATTAAAAATGGAAATAGTTTATTTTCTTTCAGTCTCAAAATGTGCCTCTTCTACCAACTTCCAGCTTCACTCACCTAAACTGAAGACATCATTGTCAGCTTTGATTTCTGCATCTGTCATGCCTCACATCCAGTCATTTGCCAAGGCCTGTTTTTTTTTTTCCCTGTCCCAGCTGCATCTTGAATAGATCCCTGTTCATACTGGTTTCTCCCCTACTTTGTGTCCCCATTTCCTCTGGCATGGAATATTTTAACAACCTCTCAAACCAACAAGTCCTTGCTTTCGTTCCCATTCTTCTTTCTCTTCTTTTAACTTTCACGTAGGGGTCAATAATCGTCCTCAGACACAGATCTGAGGTGTGTTACCCCTTTGTTCAAAGGCTTCAATAACTCCCTGTTATCAGTAGGATAAAAATACCTGTTTGTAAGGTATGTTGTTATCTGGTAACCTCCTGATGTTGCCTTAGTTGACTCTCCTTCCCTTCATACAACATGTATTTCAAAGCCACACTGGAACACTGTCTTTTCTTCTGTCTTGTCTTGCTTGTTCTACATTGTACAGAAGATCATCCTCCACTGTCTTAAGATGATTCGTACCCTGTCTTTGCCTATAGATACTGTTTTCATTTTGTTTTTTTTTTTATTTTGAGGCCCAGTATACATGCCATCAGTATGAATTCTTCTCTAATCTCCCATTTTCTCCCTTCTAGATGAGTATGCTTATTGTTACATTCTGTCTTTAACCATATTTGCATTCTTCCTACTAGATTATAAGTCCTAGAGAATAGGTAGTTCTTAATTAATTCTTTATTTAGTTGATACGGAATTATGGGAGTGGTTGGCTGCACCCCTCTTCACACTGGCTCCAGAGCTCCAAACCCTCCAGGGTTTGTGGTTCCTGCTAACATAAAATCTGGGTACCAATGGGGCATTTAAGGCCCAGAAACATACAGAGATTTTTTGAGAAATTTCTTGTTGCAAAATGTGGAACGTTTGTGATGTCTTCATGATATCATAGTTAAACATTCTCAGTAAGAAATTAGCTTATGAATTGGAAGAGGAAAGAATTTTTAAAAGTAAGAAGTATGACCTTGGGACTATTTAAGGACTTGCCTAAGCTATTATTTTAGGGCTATTGAAATGTGATTTAACCGTATAGAGCTTCATAACTTACTAATGGAAAGGTTACATTTAAGCAACGTTGCATGTCAGGTTGACTGCTCTGGAAGGGGACTGTACATAACATCTAATAAGACCCCACCATTTTACAGATGAAGAAACTGAAGATCTTAGAGATTTTGACAACCCCAAAGATAGCGAATAGCAGAGCTGGAACTGGAACCCAAGTTCTGTGACTCTAAATCCAACTGTTTTCCCACTGTGCCATTTTGACTTCTATTAAAATACTCTTTTAGTATTCTGTGAGGTTTTAGGTGAGAGTTGGAGTGGAGGCCAGTAGAAGGCTAACTGAATATGAAAGGCAGTCTTGAAGGAAAGTCACCCAAAACAGCATAGCCTTAGTGCTGCAGGAGTGGTTTGAAGAAGAAAGGAATAAAAGACTTTTTTGCTTTGTAACTTTGTAACGAGAATAAGTGGCAAAGAACAATTGCTTGATTTCTATTGGTATGGGTTTAATGAACACAAATATCTGTGATACTTGTTTTCTGTATAAAATCAAATGTCTGAACAGCAGAGCTATATTCTTTTTGCCTTCAGAACCGTTTTTCTGGGTAGTACCCAGTAACACTCCACAGAAGATACAAGGGATGGAGCCCAGTACAGTTGCTGTAATTCACCAGGACTCTAGGGGTTGCCCAGATTTTTGGACTAGGAAGTGTTTTTTAACATCCCTCTCCCCCCCTAATTTCCCATATTAATATTGATATGTAGATTGAAATTTTGGGTTGATTCAGTAGCTGTTCTTCATTTTCAGTAAAACAGAGAAGTCATTTTAGTTAGATATTTAAATACTTCTATAAATGAGGGTATTCTTCTTTTAGACACTATTATCGATATGTTAGCACTCGAAGTCTTTCTGTAGTTCTTTTCATATTCCATTGATTTCCATTGATATGGTATCCCCAAACTCTTAGTGCATCTTAAAGGTATTAGAGCTTAAAACATGTTACTAAGACTTTAAGGATACCCTGTAAATAGACTGACTCCTTTCACCTTGTTTTTCTTATAGCTATACAACTTTCCTTTTGACCCTACTGTAGAATATAAGATCATGCTTCCTGTTTGTCTTTGAATTCCTAGCACCCAGCATTGCTTGGCATATGCTAGGCACTTAATATTGGTTGATTTACACAGGATCCCAGATTTAAAGCTGAAAATGACCTCAAAGGGCATTTAGTCCAACCCCTCATGTTGCTGATGAGGAAACTGAAGCACACAGCTTTTTTGGGTATTGGTTCTCTAGCAGCCTAGTAAACCATAGTGGTTACCCCTTGGGGAAATACTAGACAGAAGTTTTAACTTTGAAATGAATTAAACTAGATAATTTCTAAATCTTCAAACAACTTAGAATTATTTTAGTTCATTAGTTACCATAGAATCATTTGAAAGGTATTTATAAAGAAGATTCATTTTGGGGTGCTTTAGGACAGGACTAATTAATAGCCATTTTTCACTCTTTAGATTCTCTTAAGTAGCAGCTTATAGACTATATTCATGAAACATCTCTTAAGTTTCCTTATGGCTCCACATAGTCCTGATGAATTAGTTTAGTTTACATCATTTCAGTACCAGTGCTTTGTTCCCATTCTGTACCACGAGTTGACAGTTTGGTTTTGCTTAATCATGTTACTTGGTTACAATAGAGGCTTGTATTGGAAAGATTGTTTTTGAAAAGGAAGGAAATACGCATTTATTAGGCACCCACTCTGTGCTAGGCACTAGAAATTATTATCTTATTTAATTTGTTATCTCATTTAATCTTCACAACAACCTTGGGAGGTAGATGCTATTATTATTATTAGTTGAGGAAACTCAGGCAGACAGAATTTAACTTGACTTGCCCAGGATCACACAACTAGTAATTACCTGAGGTCATATTTGAACTTGGGTCTTCCTGACTCCAGACTCAGTGCTTTATTGTCCACTGCCACCTAGCCATGATAGAGTTGTAACAAGACATTAATCAATTTTTAAAAGAAATGCGCAAGAATCTGCTTTCTCCTTGTATAAATGTCTCCAGTTCTGAAAAAGAATGGGTCAGTTTCTGATTTCTTTCCAGTATTATTATTTGGGTCCTTACTAATCTTTTTCTAAGTGGCAGCTAGGTGTCTCAGTGGGTAGAGCTCTGGGCCTAGAGTCAGGAAAACATGAGTTCTACTCCAGCCTCTGGCACTTAGTAATTGTGTGATGCTGGGTAAGTCACTTAAACCTGTTTGAGCTCTTCTTCATCTTTAAAATGAACTGGAGAAGGAAATGACAAACCACTTAAGTATCTTTGCTAAGAAAACCCCAAATGGGATCACAAGAGAGTTGGACATGACTGAACAACCAACAGTGTGCTAGATGATGCTAATCTTTTTATTTATTTTTTTAATGGAATTCAAAGAGAAATAGTCTTAGAGGAAGTCCCTGTCCTATTTTTTCACTTAATATTCTGCATCCCCTAAGAATCTCATAAGAATATTGGCTCTGTGGTGCCACTGGAAGCATCTTCAGGACCACTGTAATAGTGGAAAGGATGGCAGGAGTAGTAGCTCATCTTGTTCTGTGATTTTTATTTCCTCTTTCTAGGTCTCTGTATTTTGAAAGCTTGTCACTCCACATAACTTTGAAATTAAGTCTTTGGTATAAGTATTGATGTTGTTGTGAATCATTATTATTAGTAAAACACATCTATATTAGCTAATGGAACCAAATTGCACATTTAAAATTCAGAATTGAGTTGAAATCTAAGGGTGTTTAAATGACACCTGCTAAAAAGATGCTGCCTTCCCTATGTGGCATTTTCTTTACTATGTTTTACTGATTATCATCCCTGTAGGGGATGGGTAGAATATGATTGAAATAGTCTTAAAAGACTTTGAGGACCACAGGCTGAAAATCTGCTAGAGTAGCCTAAATGGAGTTATTCAAAGGTGATTGCCTCTGTCACATTCCTGCTTGTGGGATGAACCTACTGCCTTTGGGCACATAGGAGCAGTTCAACAAAAGCCTTTTGGCTTTGATGGCGCACCCAAACTTTAACCTTCCCTTCAAGGGGCACAGCCAGTAGCCATCCTCTCAACCTTCATTCTTGTTTACCAGGCTACTAGAGAACCATCATCTTCTGGAAGGACTCCCCATTTTAGCAACTGCAGTTCACAAATTGCTGATAAAGCAGATTTATTATGATGCAAGACTTTATAAACATCTCATTTTATGGCTCTGTCTGGGCTAGAACATAAACTCAGACAGAAAGTAAACTCAACTTCACAGAAATGTGTGCAACTCAAGTAGTGAGGTGGTATGCTTGAAGGAGTAATGCCTCAGAGGGTGTTATAATTGGTCACAAGAGAAAAATACCACTGAACAGCCCAACTCAGAGGAGATCAGCACCATTACAAGTTATAAAAGAAACTTAAATATGAATGTGGGTGTCTATTTTTTCTTTTAAGTTCCTATGCTTTCTTGTCTGTCATTCAATTCTGGGTTAATTGAGAATGAGTCCTTTAAAAAAAAACCAAACCCTCTTAAATTCAAGCTATATGTTTGGCCAATTCAGATAACCCGAAGAGTTCAGTAATAGACAACAGAGCACAAAAAATTTTAAAAACCATGTAGCATTACTTCTTCAAGCATACCTTTCCATTGCTTGAGTAACAGATACTGATACTTCCATGAAAACTGTGAAATCTGTTTGACTAAGAGGTTAAAGAGTGGTGTTGTAGAATGACGGATAGAGGGCCAGCCTTGGACTTAGGAAGGCCTGCATTCATTTTCTCCCTCTTGATGACACATACAAGGTATATAAGTCACTTTATCACCTAATGTCACCAGACAACTCTCTCAAAGCCTAAGTGTATTGGTGATAATATATTAATGGAAAAGTGAGGAAATCATAGGTCCAGGAATTCCCCTGCCCCCATTTTTTATTTCAAATGACCAATTAATGGCTTCATTGAGAGACCAGATACACATCCCCAAATACCTTGAAGTGGTTATTGTAACTCGTCCCACTTAAAAGTATTTTACCATTGACAGAGCTGAAAGGAACCTTCATCTTGTCCAGCAACAGGTACCTGAACCAGAATCCTATGAGGGTCATCCTTGATTCGTAGTTATCTATCCTTTGCTTGAAGAGAACCCACTAGGGTTCTAGTAATAGAACCCACTAGGTCCCAGGACAGCCCACCTTTTTTATTCTTGATAATTTATTTTTGAGGTGCAATAAAAAAACTTTAAATAAGCCTATTAAAAGTGATTTTTTTTTTTTTTAAGCAAACGTGACCCATACCACAAAGAAAAGAAAAAATGCTTTGTTAGATTAGTACCACAAGATCTTGTTCCACAAGAATAAGTTCAGGGTAACTTCTGAAAATACTAGGTTTTATTTATGCTCTAGAGGTAAACAAAAGCCTTAATATGATGAATGCGTTTCTTTGTAGAATACTGCATCATGTTGAAATATCAAAATGTGTGAACATGAATTATACCCTTAATGGACATTTTTAAGCATGTGCTAGTCTCTTCTCAAATCAAATTTCAAAATGTATTGTTTTCTAGTTAGTACAAGTTGTTGCATTTCTGTAAAAAAGTAATGAAGGCACAGCTGGTGCAAACAGATTTAAACTCTTTCAACTACAGGGCTAAAATAATACTTTGATTCTTTGATGGATTTTTTTTTCCTAAACAAATATTGGTCTCAGTTAATGGTTCTGATAATTTGCACAGCTGCAGTCTAATAGTTACATAACAAAAGACTTAATAAGAACCAAACTATGTAGTAGTTAACATGCTATAGGGGTTTACTGCCTTCTACATATTTGGCAGAAAATTAGGCCTTTAAATGCTAGGTAGAACAAAATTAAATTTTGAACTGCTTTATAAATGTTCTCTTTCCTTTCTTTCCTCCAACAACAGGTTTACTTCATTTCTACCCACAAAATACAAAAACCTAAGACGTTTTTTAGCTGATAGTTGCACTCAAGCTATTACAGTGCACATTAAGTTCGAGGGCACATATATACATGCAGTGCTTTGCTGCTTCTTACCCTCTTTGTTCAGGTCACATTCTAGATCATTTTGCTCATTAACTTCTCCTTCCTTATCACCAACCTCTTAACCTTCATTATAATCATCATTTTTAGCTTCATGTGAAGTATTAATACTTATCTTGGAGCGGTACCTTTACATAAAAGTGATCAAAATAAAAGTCTGCCTGAAAGATAGTTTCTACATCATCATAAAAATCTACCCTTTTGGGGATGTCCCTAAGAGAAAAGAAATGGAAGAAAGAATCATGGGAACTATTTTTTGTTCCAGTTTGAACTATCCTATGACCCTATTTCCTATTAGTAGTTTTCAAAGTGACATCTTCCTTTTTCCCAGTCTATCTGAGACCCTGTGCCACTCAGTTTTTGGTCCATCAGAAGAGAAGGGATCAGATTTATCTGGATTTGATGGCATATGATCTTTTCTTTGTCCTCACTTTATTTATGAAATAAATATTCATTGGATGAAAAATAATTTTATTTAATTTGAAATTCAAAAGTTGGCCAGCTTATGGGAACTTTATTTTAATATCTTAACTTTTGTTTGTTTTGTATCATGAATCCCTTTGGCAGTATGGTGGAATTTATGAACCCCTTCTTAGAATAATATTTTTAAATGCATAAAGTACAATCATTACAAAGATAACTAAATTGAAATAGTTAAACCTCTCTGCTCAGAGTCTTTTCAAAAAATTATCTTTTTCTTCCTTTTCAACACTAGCCTAGCATTTCTGAAATTTCTCCATTTGTCCAGTTCCATTAATTTTCCTCTTTTGATTAGTAAACTGCATTAATAATTTCTTATTAAAAAAACAGCTACAAATAGCATGTTTTCTTTTGATTTTATAAACTTCCTTATAGAACTTTGTTTTTTTTTCAATACACATTTAACTTGGAGGTTTTTTAGGACATCCACGCATTGCTTCACTACTTTTAGCAAGTTCTCAGAGTATCCTGTTGATGTTTCCCCCCAAACCATGCCAGTTTTCTTGAAGGACTGAAAAGTAATCTGAGGATTTTTGTATTAGTTTTGCATCATCTCAAGAGTCAGCTGGAAGGATTTGTTTTTTGCATATTCACCAGTTTCCGTTCTTCAAGGTCCATCATGTGTAAGACCTCTGAATATTTGATATCCGCAGTCCCAGTGGGGACCAGGTAGCCACAGCCAAGCAGCAGACTCAAGGCAACAGAGGCAGGAGAATCAGGAGGTCATGGTGCAGTTGAGCAGATGGTGCAGAGAAAGCCAGCCTATCCCTTCTATCATTCCCAATCATAATGACGTTTTCCCTTGCATCACCTTGAAATCTACCTTTGCATCGCTCTTTGTTCTATCTTTAGGACCAACTAGCCACAAAAGTAATACTTCAACTCCTTGATAGTCTTTCAGCTCCTCAGAGGTAGTTGTTGGTAGTCTTCGTTCCCCTAGGAGGAACATCTCCAGCTTGTTTGTCTGATCCTCCTCTGGATGACCTCTAATCCTCTCACCATCCTGGATGCCTCTTTTGATGCCAGCACAGTTTGTCAATATCCTCCTTAAGATGTGGCACCCAGAACTTTGTGTGCAGTTTCATATGTTGTCCAACTGGGCCAGAGTGCAAAAGATGTTACCTTCCATGTTTTGGACATTAACTCTCTTAATGCAACTGAAGAATCCATTAGCTTTTTTGATGCCACTTCACACTGTTGGCAGAGCTTGCGGTCTATGTTAACCCCCAGATCTATTTAACTTGAAATCTTATTTAGTTATGCTTTCCATTCTCACTATTCATTCAGTTTTGTTTTTGGTCCTGTGGGATTTGACACATAGTAGGGGAAAATGCAGTTTTATTGGAGTTAATCCATTGCCATAGAGGGGAGGGGAACCTGTGGCCTCGAGGTTGCAGGTTCCCCACCCCAGCTAGACTTTCCAAATTTTTTTGAATTCTGACTTTGTTGCCTTGTGAACTAGTTCCTCCCAACTTCATTTTATCTGTAAGTATGAAAAGCATGTCATGTCTGTCTTCATTCTGATTGTTAAAATATTAAACTATACACCTCCAGTCAATCTATAAACATTTATTAAACACCTACTATAGGTCGTTTATTAAACACCTACACTAAGCCCTAACATTACAGAAAAAGGCAAGTGTCCTTCCTCTCAGAGAGCTCAGCTGATGGAGAAGATAACATACAAACAACTATGTATAAGCAAGCAGTAGAATAAATTTGAAAGTATTAGCAGAGGAATGACACAGCTACAGGGGATCTGGGAATGCTTCCTGTTGAAGGTGGGATTTCAACTTGGACTTGAATGAATCTAGAGAAACCAAGAGGTAGAGATAGGGAAGGAGAGCATTCCAGGCATAGGGGACAGCCAGTCAAAATATTGGAGTTGGAAGATGGAGTATCTTGTTTGAGGAATGGCAAGGGGACTGGTGTCAGTGGATCACATTATATTTGGGGGAATTTGTGTATAAAGTATAAGAATACTGGAAAATTGAGAGGGGCAGAGGATTTTATATTTGATCCTGGAAGTAAAAAGGAACCACTGAAGTTTGAGTGTGTATATATGTGGTGTATGTGACATAATCAGAACTGTACTTTAGTAATATGATTTTGATGACTGAGTGGGGGATGGAGTGGTGTGGAGAGTGACATGTGGCAGAGAAACCAACCTGCATGAGATAATGAAGATCTGCACTAAGGTGGTGGTAGTGTTAGAGGAGAGAAGAGGTTCTATACAATAATTGTTAGGAAAGTAAAATTGACAGACCTTGATAGCTTATACGTATATGTGTGTGTGTGTGTGTGTGTGTATACACACGTATATACATATATATGCACACACATATATACATTTAGATGAATGGTGGTGTCCTCAATAGTATTAGAGAAGTTTGAAAAGATGATGGCTTAGCAGGAGAGAGATATAATGAGTTCCCTTTTGGATATGTTGGGTTTAATATATCTGCTGGACATCCAATTCCAGATGTGTCCGAAAGGCAGTTGGAGATATGAGATCACCAAGTTAGGGCTGGATAAGTAGATTTCAGAATAATCAGCATTGAGACGATTGTTGAATCCATGTGAACTGATGAGATCACCAAGTGAAACAATTATAGAATGAGAAGAGGGCCCAGGGCAGAACTCTATGGGACACCTGTGGTTAAAGAATATGATCTGGAAGGGGATGCAGCAAAGGAGACTGAAAAGAAACCATCAGACAGGTAGAAAGAGAATGAGGAGAGAATAGTATCCTCAAAACCTAGAGAAGACAATATCAAGGAGGATAGGGTGACCACCAGTGTCAGAGATTGCAAAGAGATTGAGGAGAATGAGGATTGAGAAAAGGACATTGAATTTGACAGTAACTTTAGAGAGAGCAATGATGAGGTTGGAAGGCCAACTGCAGAGAGTTTTAAAGAGAATGAGAATAAAGGAAGTGGATGCACCCATTGTATGTGGCCTTCTCAAAGAGTTTGGCTACAAAAGAGAGGAAGGAGAGATATGGAAAGAGGTAGACCTGGAGCACTTCACTTATGAATTTTCTTTTGGGTTAGTTTTTCAACCAGTTCTATATCTACCTATAATCTAGTCCATATCCTTTCTACAAGGAGAGCTTGAGAAATTTACTCTAATGCTTTGCCAAAATTTAGGTACTAAGTTTAAGTAATTTCCTTGATCTGCTAAGTATATTAATTTTGTCATAAAGGAAAACAAGTTTATTAGGCTGGTGTGAAAGGGGTTCTTGATAGTGAAGCCCACATTAGCTCTCAGTGATTACTGGATTTTTCTTCCAAGCTCTCACAAACCATCTTTCTATTAAGATATTTGAGAATTCTGAAAGTAATGAGTCAGTCTCAAAAACCTACAATTAGAAGAATCTACTCTCTTTACTTTTCTAAGCACTGAGACCACATTCACCTATCTCTGATAATCTACAGTTTTTCAGGCAGAAATTCACATCAACCTGTTAGTTTTTTTTTTCCTATGACCCAGGATGTTGTCCAGACCTGGTTATTTAAATTCATTCAAGGAAGCTTAGCACTCTCTTGATCTTTGTTTGGAGTTTCACCTCCCTACATTATAGTTTTATTCTCCTGAATTGAGTTTTCTCTCTTATCATTGTCTCATTCAGTGTAAGCAAATGGTCCTCTCTCTACTTCAGTCTTCCATTTCCCTCCTGCTTCACCAATGAAATACTTTTATTTGATCTTAACATTCATCACCAACCTCAGCTTGTTTTGAGCTTAAGTTTTCCCAATATTATCCTTATAGTACTGTTTTAGGATACTTCTACCTACCCTCATTCTTCTGTCTTTGCTTCTATATTCTATATTTGTCCTCCAAAAAAACCAAAATGAAAAGTCGATTCATGAAATCCCAGTGCACAAACAAAGCACTATTCATTGCCCTTAAAAATAGATTAAACATGTGTTGTTGTCTCCGTAATATATGAGGAAACTGAGTCCCGTGGAGGTTAATTGACTGAGCTGAGAGGCATAATGTTCTGCCATATTTTTGTTTCTGTTTTCTTGCAATGGAGGAACCTTTAAGCAGGTACTTAACTTCCCTCTGACTCTTCACTCATAAGATTGGAGGCCTAGGTTAGAGAGCCTCTTAGTTCTCCCTTTCAGCTCTAGAACTATGATCCTGTGATCCTAAATTGAAGATGAGAGGTTGCCCAATGTCACTCAGGCCTTGTTTACGTGGCAGAGACTGCTTTAGACTCTGTCCTCTAATTCAAAATCTAGTGCACTTGCCACAAATATATTTTTCCCAAATATTATGTAAAGGCATAATCAAACGTCTTTCTCTCCCACTTCCCCCTTTTGAAAGGATTTTAGGAGAATGCACATGCTTTCTCATAGTATTATTGATAATTAAAGGATGCTTTTCTGTGTATGTTTAGAGAAATTTGTTTTTTGAGTTACAGGAGAAAAAAATATTGAGCAGAATGGACCATTAGCCTAACCCAGAATGGCATTTCTTATGCTCTTATAGGCCTGTTAACACTTGCTCTAAGCTAATTCCCCATTCCCACCAAATCCTGGCACTAATAGAAATGGCATCAGATTTAAGCATGGAGTAGAATTTTAGCATGTTGAGTGACTTTTGATTCCTTTCTTGGAATCACAGAGCTACAGATTGTCTTTGAGAGATGAAACTGTTTGAGCTGAGTGTGAGAATGGCTGAGTAGGGAAGCATGACTAAGTACTGTCTGACTGAAGTAAATGATTTAAATTCTTTAATTCTGTAGTCAGTATGTAGAACAAATGGGAGGAAGTACTAGGTTAGGTGACAGAATCGACTGGTACCACTTGCTTGCTTCTGTTTTTAAAAAGATAGCAAGAAGGTAGGACAGAGCTAGAAGGGTGAACACATTGTTTGAGCAAATGCCTAGGATCACCTTAAAATATGAAAATGAGCCCTAGATTCTGGGCTAGAGCTGTGGACCTTACAGACAAATCTTTTTTTTTTCCTTAATTCTCATACTCTTTTGCTTGTTCTTTAACATCATAGAATAGGAGGAACCTTAGAATTAATCTGTTCCATTTTGTACCCTTTGTACACTTACATTGCCTCATTTGTGAAAGTTTGTTTTCAGATTTTAGAGAGTAATTTCAGTATGGACTTAGCTTGTATTCAGAGCTTGAGGACTCTCTTTTTTGCATCCCATCATGCATTGTGCCTTTGTAGTTCTCTGCATCACCAGGTAACAGATTTGTGTTTAGCTTGAAGGGTAAATCACTGTTAAGTTCAATTTTGTGCTCCCTCTAGTCTCTACTTTGTCCAAGTGATAATAGGGAAGAAAGCACAGGCTTCCTCCTGTCAGTTGAGATTTGTTGACTCTGAGCTCCAGCTGAGAGCATTGAAGGGAGATTTTAAGTACCTTGAGGGTGGGTGTGAATCTTGCCTTCTCAGCCCTTGATAAACTTTCATGATAGGTAGTCTACTACCTGGCGTGTGTGTGTGTGTGTGTGTGTGTGTGTGTGTGTGTGTGTGTGTGTGTGTGTGTGTGTGTCTGTCTGTCTGTCTGTCTGTCTGTGTCTGTGTCTGTGTCTGTGTGTCTGTGTTTCCTTATTGATGTTGATAAGAGATTTGAGAAAGTGAACCAATTCATTTTAATACTTTTACATCTATGTTAGGTACAAGGTGAATTCTCATTCTCCAAGCAGAATGTCACTCTTCACAGAAGAGGCCCTGTCTTCAAGGTCAATGACTTTAAAGAAATTCATGTGTAAATATTTTGCTTAGAAAATGAGTTAATCTTTTGGGTCAAGTTCTATAGCTCTCTGGACCTATTTTGGTTCTTTTCAGGGCTGTCTTTATACATAGGTGAATTACTTGATGCTTCAGTGATATGATTTGAGGCATATAACATTGAACTCCCTTCCTGCAAATCTCTCTTCTTCCTACCTACCATACTAACTAGGGCATTGTGTTTAGAAGGCCATATTAAAAATTCACATGTTCCTAGGATAATAAAGAACTCTCTTTCAGTGGCATGTTTTTTAATTTTTTGTTTATTGTTTGAACTAACTTGAGTAGTGAGGTCCTAAGGGATTGAGGGCACAGTACTTTAAATTTTTTTGTGATTCATAGGCTGGGTCTTGGGAGGAAGAGAGGAAACATCTTTGATACCCTAGATCAGAAAGAAGATAATAGAACAGCATTTATCTGCTTTTGAATAAATTCTAATCAGTTGGCCCATCTTCTTAGGACACCAGAAAAGGATAGATTGGATTGATTTGAAAGGTCATTGGCGAATGGGGGAAATACGACAGAACTGAAGATGGGCAAAGGCTCCGATTTTTTGAAGGAAGAAAAAGAGTTCTTCAGGTGATAAATTACCATTTGATAATTCATATCATGGAAAAATCAGTCAGAAAGCATTTATTAAACATCTATCCTGTGCCAGACACCCCATTAGGAGCTAGGGATACAGAGAATTGAATGCAGAGATTGTCTTCAAGAAGCTCTCACAGTCTCTCCACAAGGGAATAATATGTATTTTATGTAGTATAAACAAAGCATACATGAAGCAGGTATAAGATAACCTTAGGGTAAAGGTGCTAGCAGCCAGCAGGGATAAGGGCAGGTTTCATGTAGAAGAAATAGTGTGTGTTTAGCCTTAAAGGAAATTAGTGATATTTAAAATCAAAAGTTATAGGGCAAACACTACAAAAACCCAGTGATGGGAGGTGGAGTATCTAAGGTCCCCTGGGCCTTTTCCTTTCCTTACCTGCAGCTGAACTCCCTTTATAAGTATTGTCTCCTCCCCTCAGAGTGTGACCTCCTGGAGAGCAGTAACTGTCTCATTTTTTTCTATTTATGTCCCTGCTTGGTGATATAGTGAGCACTTAATAAATGCTTTTTCATTCATTAATAAAAGGATCATTAAGAAGACCAGTTAGCTATACTATAGTATACCTGGAGGAGAATAATGTGTAGTAAACCAGGAAAAGTAGTTTGGACCAAGTTGTAAACGGTTTTAAATTCCAAACAGCAGGGTTTATTTGATCCTTGAAGCAGTAGGCATTGGAGTTTGAGTAGGAGAGTGACATGGCCAGACCTGTACTTTAGGAAAATCTCTGGAATCTCTCTGGAGGGTAGATTGGAGTGGGAAGAGACTCAAGAGAAAGAAACCAGTGGTGTCTTGGCATACATGCTATGGTCATTTGGTTTCATGTCCTGGATAACTTCATCTATTGCCTAGTTGAAACATGGTTATTGTTCATCACCACTAACTACCCTGGATTTATCACACTCTTTGTCATATTGTCACATTGACAGCGCTATTCAGTTTAATCTTGTGTCCTAGAAAATGACAAGTATTATCATTCTTATTTTATATAGAAAGAATATGAAGCACAGAGAGTTGAGGTGACTTGCCAATGGCACACAGTTGTGAGTGACTATATCTAAAGTAGGTCCTGGGATTCCTAAATTGCCATATTCTCTTTTCATTAGCTTTGCTCCAAAGGGGATTTTAGCATGGTATTTGACAAAATTTCTGTTATTTTTTTTTTTTACTTCTTTCTTTGTTCCCCCCACTTAATAGTATTTTTTTTTCCAATTACATGTAAAGATAGTTTTCAACGTTCATTTTTATAAGATGTTGAGTTCCAAATTATTTTCTTCCTCCCCTCCCCAAGGCAACATTCAATCTGAAATAGGCTATACATGTTCAAATATATTAAACATATTTCCACATTAGATATGTTATGAAAGAAGAATCAGAACAAAAGGGGAAAACCACAAGAAAGAAAAAAAAGAAAATAATATGCTTCGATCTGCATTCAGACTCTGTAGTTTTTTCTTTGGATGTGGATAGCATTTTCCATCATGGGTCTTGGATCATTGTATTGCTGAGAAGAGCTGTAAGGCTGTCAGACCTGGTCATCACACAACGTTGCTGTTACGGTGGACTGTGTTCTCCTGGTTCTGCTCACTTAGCATCAGTTCATGTAAGGCTTTCCAGGCTTTTCTGAAATCTGCCTACTCATCATTTCTTATAGAATTATATAGAATATATGTAGAATATAATGTATTTCATTACATAGAATATAATGTATTTCATTTCATTACATTCACATACAACAATTTATTCATTCATTTCCCAGCTGATGGACATCCCCTCAATTTCCAATTCTCTATCACCACAAAAAGAGCTGTTATAAATATTTTTGTACATGTAGGTCCTTTTTCTTTTTTTATGATTTCTTTGGGATGGAGACCTAGAAGGGGTTGGATCAGTTCACAACTCCATCAGCAATGCATTAGTGTTCCAATTTTCCCACATCTTCTCCAACATTAATCATTTTCCTTTTTTTTTGTAATGTTAGGATAGGTGTGAGGTGGTACCTCAGAGGTGTTTTAATTTGCATTTCTCTAATCAATAGTGATTTAGAGCATTTTTATATGACTTTTATATATATATACACACACACACACACATATATGTGTGTATATATATGTATACACACGTATGACTATATAGCTCTAATTTCTTCATCTGGAAACTGCCTCTTTATATCCTTTCTCTCTGTTATTCTTGAGGAAAATATGGGGATATGTGGACTGGGTGTTTTGTATGATCACATCTTAATTGCAACATATCCAAAACTTCACTTTTTCCCTAAACCTTCCCCTCTTTCTAACTTCTCTGTTACTATCAAGGGTACCGCCCTCCTCCAGACTCCTAACTTCAGTATTACCCTCTTACCCACATATCTAGTCTGTTGTCTTGAATCTATCCCTTTCTCTCACCCTCCCACCCCCACCCCCACCCCCAGCCCACTGCCCTGCTGTAGGCTCTCATCACCAGGCAATGATCTTTCTCCATTCCACTCTATCTTCCTCCCTGCTGCCGAAATGATCTTCCTACAGTGCAGGTGTAAGCATGTTAGCTCATTCTGTTCAGTAAATACCCAATGGCTTCCTGTCGCCTCTAGAATCAAATATAAAATCCTCTCTTTGGCTTTTAAAACCCTTTACCTCCCGACCCCTTCCTAGCTTTTTAGTCTTCTTACACTTGATTCCCCTCTGTGTACTCTGATCTAGCAACACCAGTCTTCTTGCTTTTCTATGCACATGAACCTCCATCTGCCCACTGCATGCCTTATCACTGACTGTCTTGCATAGCTAGAATGTTCTTTCTCACCTCTGCCTTCTTTTAAGACTCAGCTCAAATTCCAATTTTTACAAATGGCCCTTTTCCCGAATAGTGTCTTCCCTTTTAGATTACTTTCCATTTACATTGTACTTATCTCTTATTTAAAATTTTGTGCATATGGGCTCATTGTAAGAATGTGGATTCCTTAAAGATAGAGACTTTGTTTTTGCTTTTCCTAACTTCTTAGCATAGTACCTGGCACAGAGTAAGCACCTAATAAATGTTTAGTCATGGTCTGTATGAGGAAGATGAGTTCAGTTTGACTTTAGATATTGCTGTGTGATCTCAAGTCACTTAACTTCTCTGCTTCGGTTTCCTTAATTGAAATCAGAATAACATTAGCACTTATTTTTGCGGAGTTGGGAGGATTAAATAAGATAATAATTACATAAAATGTTTACCACAGTGCCTGGCGCATAGTAGATGCTATTATAAATACTTGTTGTGTTGTATTTTTAAAGCTTATTTGTGTGAAATGCCAAATAATGGCAATAAAAGTAAGGTAAATTAACTCAGTTTTTTTGACTGAGAAGGTTATGAGATTTTAAAATTCCAGTCTGAATGGTTTATGCTGACATTTTTTTCTAAGCATGACTTGAGTCCAAATCTGTGCCTTTTTCTGTAACCATGAAAGAAATAATACTGTTTGGCTTTTTTTTGCAATGTGGAATAATACACTTGGATTGGATGGCAAACAGATTCTAGAAATAGCAGGAGAGCCAAAAAGTGTCTTGGTGATCAGAAAACAAGAAAGAAAAAAAGACTACATAGCCTTTAATACTGTTGTATGGTTGTGAATCCTGTTATACCACTATCTTAAAAGAATCTAATAAGTCTTAGTAACCCAGAGAGCAGCAGAGAGATAGGAGAGGGAGTGAGGCACTTTACTAATACAGTTTTGTGTATATGATTTATCCAGGATACATCATAGGATACATCCAGGATCACAAATGGAAGTGGACTGTTTTAGAGAAAGCTGTTTAGCCCTGAGTGACCCAGAGCAAAGATTCCCAACTTTTTTTGTCTCCTCTACCGCTTAGTTTTCAATAAGCTTTCACATTCTTTCAGATATTCAATATGAAACGAATTGCTGAGCTTACCATGCATTTATATAAGTAAAAAAATAAAAGATTAAGTTTTCATAAGGAAAAATTAGCTTTCTTGAGAATCTTCTTATAACCTTCAAGGGTATGCATACTCCCAAGTTGGGAACTCCTGAACTGGTTGGGAATGCTTCCAGCAAACTTAGGTAGATCTTTGCATATTTTTATGGTATGACATGGACAAGAGGTATATACAAGGAAGAGGGTTTTTCTGTCTCTGTTTTTGGAGGAAAGTTTGTTCTCTGAGATCTCAGCTAAATTGAAAGTATTTTGGTATATAGATTATCCTCTTAATATCACTGAATGATTTCAGTATTGTAAGTCCAGTGCGTTAGGAGAGGTAGAAGAAAATAATAAATATAATGGTTTTTAAAATGTTATGATTTCAAAGGTATTAAAAACAACCAAAAATACACCATAGAGCCAATCTATACTGCAATGTAGTTTAATCAAGTATTGAGTATAGAAACAGTCAGGGGTCCATACTATGATCCTAACATCTTTATAACCTTGAATTAATTTATCTAAAGATGGAAAGGTTATCCTGTCACTTGCTATATTGGGCAGTCTTCCCATGTTTTTCAGAATCTTTAAAAGGTATTTTGTATTCTTGCTGAGTAATTATGTTCTATGAGGAATATGCCCTTTTAGGACATACACAAGCATTCTCAAATGACAGTCTTAACAGCTAGCCCTCCTCATCACCCAGCCAGACTTGGTCCTCTGCCAAAACAGAAGGCAAGAAAAAAAGTATGGCAACGTTCTCTCTCCCTATTCCATATTAACTTTGGGTTACAATACAAAAGTTGAGAAGTAATTAATTAGTCCAGTTCCCTAACCAGATGGTTATAGCTGACTTGATTTGTGGCTACTTGTTATCCTACTTTTTCAAACACTGACAGACTTTAGAGCTAAAGTCAGGCTCTGCCTAGAGGACTTTCACTTTTTGGACCTCTCCTGTAGGTGACCACCTCCCGTCAGTGAGCAAGCAGACACTTATTGTTTCTCTTCTTCTGAGACCATTGAGTTTAGATCAGTATCCTCATGGTAGGATAGACTACCAGATCTGTCTAGCTATGGACCAATATGAACAAGAACCAGAGTATGAGAGATAGCGTCTCCTCAAATTGAGAATGTTCAAGTTAGACATCATTGTCATCATCCATCACTCATTACAGCTGGCATTTATATAGAGCTTTAGAGTTTGCAAGTGTGTTATGTATGTTATTTTAGTTTATTTTCACAACAGTTCTTTGAGGTAGGTACAGTTATTCCCGTTTTACAGATGTGAGGACTGGGCCTGAAATGCTAAGTGAACTAGGGTCACCCAGCTAGTAGTATCTTAAGTAGCCTTTGAACTTGGAGCCTTTCTGACTCCAGGACTCCATTCATTATACCACTTCTCCACTTTAGCATCTTCAGGGCTTGCTACAGGCTACTTTGGTTTCCTTGAAATGTCTGTTGGTTTAAGTGATCATGTAATTACATAATCAGCTTCAGTTAGCTTTGATAAGCTTAGGCTTATGAGGCCATCTTCTCCAAACCCTTTCACTCTGCTTGTCCTTACTATTCACCTGAACTTAAAAACCAGGCCCCATTTTCTGAATTTGATGGAGTCCTAGTCTTTTATTTTTTTATGTTTAAACGAAATCTTATTTTTTTCAATCTACAAAAAAATCCACCTTCTCTTCGTCCACCTCCATTTTCAGCCTCCCCTATTGAGAAGGAGAAACAAAAACCCTGTTACAGACAAGTATAGTTAAACAAACAAATTTGTTCATTGGTTATGTACTCCCCACCCCTCACCCCAGGAGAAAGGATCTGAATGTGTACTTTGAGTCTGTCACCTCTCTGTCAGGAGGTGAGTAGCATCATGAGTCCTGGGAAATCATGGTTGGTCATTGTTTTGATCAGAGTTCCTAAGTCTTTCAATGTTATTTGCCTTCACAGTACTGTTATTGTATAATTAGTTCTCTTGATTTCACTTTGCATCAACTTATCTTGCCAGTCTTCTCTGAAACCATTACCTTCATCATTCCTTATAAAACAATAGTATTATAGCACATTAATATGCCATAAGTTGTTGAGCCAAATTGGTGGTCATCTCCTCAATTTCCAGTTCTTTCTTAATGCTCCCAATCTGATGAGTGTGATTTGGAACTTGAATTATTTCAGTTTGCATGGATTTCTCTAGTTATTGCTGGTTTCATACTGCAAGTGATGGATTGAATTTTTTCATCTGAAAAATTCTTGTTCATGTCCTTCGATATGGAAAATGAATTGAATGATTCATTCAAGCAAGACCTCAGGACCTTCTTTCTAATATCCCTGGCAGGCAGTATAGTTTTTCTCATTGCCTTCCAGGTTCCCATATACCAAATACCAGGAAGATGTAAACAAAAATGTTTAAGGTAGAATTTGCTTTAAAGGTTGACAGAACTTCTTGGAATTTGTAATCTTCTTTTGAGACAAAGAACATGGACTAGAATAAGTGAGGGAATTCATTTTTACCCTGTAATCACATCATAGTAAAAAAATGTTCTATTGTACTTTATATACTACATATGTGAAGCATTTTGTGAACCACAAAGCCCTATTTCAATATAAGTATTTCTCCTGTTAATTATGTCAAACCAACCAGCTTTTTTGAACAGGTAGAGCTGTGCATGTTTTAAGTTTTTCATAGTGTCAGATTCTTACCCAGCTATGTTTTCTGTGCATGTCAGGTTCAGACGTTCCCTCAATATAGCCCGTCTGTACTTGGGTAACACAAGAGACAGTGGTGTTGAGTGCAGTCTTTGTAATAGAAACCTGTCAAGGTCAATTAGAGGTGGAATTACAAGTTTTAACTCCAGTTCACTGGTAAATGTCAGTTGAGCCCAGATCTTGACATGTAAGTAAAATAAACTGTTTTAAGCTTCTGTTCTTTTGGGTAGTAGTTCAGCATATTGAGCCTGTAAATACCTTTTATAATTTGTACACAGTTGAACTAATGCCTTTTATGACATGGAAGATTAATATTTTCTTACTTAAATCACTAAGTGCATAATAGATGTAGGCTAACCGTATTTGCCTACACATTACAAAGATGATGTAAAACACCACTGTCTCTGGGTCAAAGGATGTGGATATTTTAGTCATTTTCCTACATGATTCCAAATTTACACACACACCACACTCCATCTCCCTTCTACTTGCCTTTGCTTTGACCATTATTATTCATGCAGTGCTTTCTTTCCTCACCTTGGCATCTTGTTATCCCTGATTTCCTTCATAACATCTTTTTGCATCAGGCCTTTCCTTCCTCCAAAGACTGTCTTGTGTATCCTTTACATGTGCTTGGTATATACCTATAAACATGCATGTTAGAATAGAAATACTATTATATCTATTTCACTTTTGTCTTGGTATTTCCTAGCATGGTGCCCTAGACACAGTAGGCCCTCAATAAATGCTGTATTACTGATTTATAGCTTGTTGGTCTGAAGGCATTTCTACTCTAAAAAAATATCTTTATTCTGAACTTTTTATTTTGTCTACCTTTATAAAATAATTTGGCAATTTAATTAGTTGAGTACCTGACCCAGCCAGACTCAGTCTTCTAATCTGTGTTGTCAGGCTCTCGTCACTAATGTGAAAATTATACTTCTTCCTGTAAGTCTTCTTTGACTAAATGAAAAAGGAGTAACTAACTCCCCGTGCCCTGGTACCACCATGATTCCTCTCTCCCCATCACTCCAACACTATTTTTTATTTTTGTATAACATTCACATTTTAATAACTTAGATGTTTCTTGACTACTGTATGTCTTTTGCAGTAGGACTTTGGCCTTGGAGCTTTCATTTGTAGTAGACCATGCTTGTGGCCTTGTCCACTTGGATATGGTAGAAAAGAAAAGTCCTTCATTTTTTAAAATACCTGAAGAGCTTTGTTTTTACATACATATGTAGCTGTTATTGGTTATGTCTGCTTCTTTGCCTCACTGACCTCATGACACCTTTGTTCAGGCCCGTCTCTTGCTTCTTCACAGTATACATCCTAAAGGGCATTGTTTTGAAGTTTTGCCTCAGAATATCTTTTTATTGTTTCTTCTCTCTCTTTTTTCTCTCAGTGACCTATTCTGCTTTGCTCTGCACACGGTTACCTCAGGTATTTTATCCTCCATTCAGTGCAGACACCCTGCCAGCAGAATTAGTGAGGTGTGGGTGGTTTTTTCCCCTCCTTTTTTGGGAGCAGCATTGACTAAAGTATTGGTAGTCTGACTTCATTCTACCAGTGCTGCTGAGGATCTTGTCTTAACCATTTGATATTCACCATGGTTTGCAGGTGATACTGATTGGATAGAATTGTTCAAGAAAGTAAATGTTAACTTCTTCGGAAAATCTGAGTGTTAAAACCATGTAGCACTTTGTATATAGTACATTTTCGATAAGTATTTATTGAACGAATGAATCGTGTATTTTGGGCTTTATTACAACTTCATACATGTCAAATTTAGTTCAGATTTGTTGCTACACTGATGTTGTAACTATCTTAGAGTTTCTTCCAAAACAAAACAAAAACAAAATAAATATCTGAAATCCTTTGCTTGGATTTTCTGCTAACTTATCCAGTAATCAAACAGTGACCTTCTCAGCTCTTAACTTTCTTTTGCTGATGAAAATCTTTGATTATTTATAGAAAATCCTTGGTTTTGTCAGTATATGAACTTGGGATCTTCAGGCTTTTCAGTCTCAAGTACTTTACTAACTCTACAGATAGATTGTGACGCCTTTGGTGTTGTCTTCATGCGTACCTATTGACAATATTCTCAAGGTGTTTAATTGACCTCATTAGGGGCTTCTTAGAATATCAGAAGACATTATCTCTATTTTGTCAGCTTTAGGTATAGCAAAGTAAACACAAGTAGTGTTTTTTCTACTTTGTCATGTGCTTAATGAAGATGAGAATCACCTTTATTCAGTAAACTTTTAGGTTGAGAATTGAAGTGCCCGTACAGATGAAATTAAGAGAGAAGTTCCTAGGTGACAAAGCATTTTGGTTGAATTTTCCCGCATCTTAGAACTGACAGGGTACAGGCTCTGGAAACCCCGTTGAACTCTCTTTGAATTTCCCCACTTGATCTGGCGTTGACCTGATCCTCTGCTACCCTTAACCTAGCCCAGGCCTTCGTTTTCTGTTACTTCTGGATTGCCTCCTGCTGTTTCCCACCCTTGATCCTATGTAACCCCATTCTCTTGGTTCCTGGCTTCCATTATCTAGTCACCCCAGCCACCTGTCCACTCCCATCAAGATCCTTCCTAGACCTCCCCTCCAACGACCCCAACCCTAGACTCCTCTCACATTTTTTCTGTATATAAGATCCATCTGGTTTCCATGAAAGTGCTCAGATTCAAAGTGGCCCTCTTGCTTTAGTGATATAAATGTTCAGGTTCCTTAAGAGTCTGGTCAGTATGGCAAATCTTTAATAAATCTTGGTTTAGTTTTTTTTTGTTTTTGACTGAAAGAAGGCTTGGTTCAAATTTATTCGGGCAGGACCTTTGTGTCTCTATTTCAGAGTCCCAGCACACCTGAACCTCAACAGTACAAGTGTTATCTCTACTTTGTATCTGACAAAATATCAAAGTTCATGGCTATTAAATGACCTGTAGAAATTTATCAGATTTTAGATTGGAATGGGATCTCAGAAATCTAATCCAGTCCCATCATTTTCTACAAGAGTCGGTCAGTCCATAAGATTTTATTAAGCACTTACTCTGGGCCCAGCACTGTGCTTAAACTCTGAAATGTAAGTAGAAGGAAAGATTATCCCTGTCCTCAAGGAACTTGTGTTCTAATGAGAAAATAAGTTCTAGAGCACTGAAATGACTTGCTAGTGAGCTGGGATTTGGGCCTAGATCATATCATTTCACATGTCAGGCTCTTTCCCATGCACCACCCTGGGTTGCTCAAGGTCACATAAATAGTGAGTGGAAGAGCTTGCTTGGTCTTAAATTCAGATCTGTTTCTAAAATCATTTTCTTTCTACCTCATTTCACAAAAGAAGGTCAGGACCACACACCTATATGGGCAGGAGCAATTGAAGGAGCTGGGTGTTAGGACTTACCTGACCTGTCTGGCTTCCCACATGAAATCATTTAAACGAGATCAGGAAAAGATCCAGGCCCAACTTTTGTTTTGTACATTGTGAAAACTGTTTTTATTAGTTTTATTTCAACAACTGTGCTGATTCTATACAAGGTGTTATATCTGCGTTCTGATGATGATTATGATGATGATTAACAAGTAGCATTTCTATAGTGCTTTAAGGTTTGCAGAGTGCTTTACAGATACTGCATTTGGTCCTCACAGCAACCCTAGGAGGGAAGTGCCATTATCATCTCCATTTTACATATGAAGACGCTCAGGTAGGCGGAGGTTGTAACTTGCCTAAGGTCATACACCCAGTGAATATCTGAGACCCGATTTTAAGTAAGAACTTTCTTGAGTCCAGGTTCAGCACTGTATTTACAGTGTCACCCAGCTGTTGCCTGATGAAAATAGATGAATACAGCATACTTCCTAACCTTATGATACTTACAATAAAATAGGGAATATTCCCTGCAGGGCCAGGGATATTCTCACCAATACTCACCATACTCTCAGGGTACCTACCAACCACCCATTATGGACTATTTTTAAGTGCCTTTGATCAGTGGGTGAGATAGAAAGCTTTTATGTGATAGAATCCTAGTTTTTTGGCCAGTACAAAATGCGTGCCTCTCATCCAACATAGCTTAGGTATTAGAAATTTTTTTTTTTACTGTTACCAATTCTGTGATCTCAGTATTAATAGTAGCTCATAGTTTATAATGATTTACAGTTGATAAAGTGTCTATCTCCCAGTCAGTCAGTCACATTTATTAAGCACTGAATCATGGGTCAGGCACTGTGTTTCAATAGTACAAGTAGTATTTGCACTTTGCAGATGAAATCAAGGCATAGACAGAATAATTGCCTTTCTTGTAGTTGTGCAGCTAGTGGTCAGTGGGAAGGATTTGAACCCAGCCTTCTCTTGTTCCAAGTCCAATTCTTGTCCCGCTCCCCTCACCCCACCCCCCTGCCTTGGTTGACTCATTCAGCACTCAGCAAATACAAGGATTTTAGGGTTACCCAGTGTCTAACAACTATTCTACTAGTGTGATAGTATCCCTTGTCCTTTAGTTATGAGGAACATACTGATATTGTAGCTATTTTTCAAATTGAAACCTAGAGCTAACCCCCAGGGATAAAACCAGAGCTGTTTCTGTAAGGGAAAAATCTCTAACTTGCAGTTCTTTGAAAGAGTTTTAATAAAATAATAGATAAAATTGACCTGTGGACATAATTTACTTCAGTTTTCAGAAGTCTTTGTAAGCTTTTTCATAAAAGATTAAAGAAAATAACCATGGGGTAAATAGCAAAGTCCTGACATAGACTTAAACCTGACTAAGCCTATAGGAAGACACCCTGCTTTTCAGAGTGGAATAGAAGGAGCCACAGAAATAGAGATCCTCTGGAGTTATAGCTGGCCATGTTTTTCCACAGTAGGAAGAGGTTTTTGGTTTTTTTTGTTGTTTTTTAGCTGGTCAAGGGAGCTACAAAATTGGGCTAATAATGAAGCCTTTTAGATTGCTTAATGCCAAGGTGAGTGGCTGGGAGCAGTGCCATTAGCAGAGTGCTTCCTGCACTTCCCTAGCCCCAGACTGATTCAGCTTGAAGGTAGGAAGATGTTGCTGTCTTCATTCTGGGATCAGTGAGGCTCCTGACCTTTGATGAGCCACTTGGCTCTTTCTTTGGAGGGTAGGCATTGTCTGTTTCTTACTACAGACTCTTTGGAAGAAAGAACTTTCTAACATTTAAAACTTCCTTCAATGGGTAATAAAGGTAAGAGTGTAATTAGACATTATAAGACCCTAGATTTAAGAGCCGGAAGGAACCTTTAGAGATCATTGAATCCAACCCTCTCATTTTGCAAATGAGGAAAATGAGACCCCAGGAGGTGAAATAACTTTATGTGACATAGCTAATAAGTGTCACAGGTGAGATTTGAACTGAGATCTTCCTTTGTGTAAGTCCAGCTCCATATTCATCAAGCTATATTGCCTGTCAGGTGTTCCAGCAGTGACTGACTACATAAATATGTGTCAATATCTCAGACAACCAGGTGGTGCAGTGGGTCTGGACAAATCACTTGGCTCTTTGCCTCAGTTTCCTCAGCTGTAAAATTAGGATAATAACTACGTACCTCCCAGCTAACTGGGGGGCAGCTAGGTGGCACAGTGGCTAGAGTGCTGAACCTGACTTATCTTCCTGAATTCAAATCTGTCCTCATACACTTACTAGCCGTGTGACCCTGGGCAAGTCACTTAACCCTGTTTGCTTTTGTTCCTCTTCTATAAAATGAGCTGGAGAAGGAAATGGTAAACCATTCCAGTTTTTCTTCCAAGAAGACCCCAAATAGGGTCACAGAGAGTTGGATATGACTGAAAAATAACTGAACAACAGAAGATCTCAGGCGATGCTTTCAAATATTCCCCCCAACTAGGATTCTATGAATTTATGGCTTATGTAACTTTGAGGGAAGACAACAGAATGAGAGGTTGCACAGGGGCCTGGCTATCTTAGAGTCACTCCTCAAAAGAGTAATTAGAAAAATAGATCTGCTGGGAGTTTTTGTTAACTAACACTCACAACCATGGAGTTGTCTTGAGGTTGTGCATTGATTGGTCTTTGGACCCCTTGGAAGGAGGAGCTTGGAATCATGCATGACCTAGAGCTAGACAGTTCCATGGGAGATACCATCTCCTTCTGTTACTTTCTTTCCCCTTTGGCCTCATGTTCTCTCAATGTATCACACTTGGATTGTGTTCAGTTAGGAGGAGCACTAATAAACTGCAATGTTCAGAAGAAGGTGACCAGGACAAGGCAGGGACCGTGGAAACCATGCCATACAAGGATCCGTTAAAGGAACACCTAGGAATGTTAATGATAACAGTAATAATGGCTAGCATTTAAGGTTTGCAAAGCAGTAAATAAATATCTTGGATCTTCATGACAATCTTGGGAGGTAGGTGATGTGATTCTCCGCACTTTACAGATGTGGAAACTGAGGCTAAGGGAGATTAAGAGACCTACCCTGGGGTCTCACCACTTGTGTCTGAGGCTGGGTTTGAACTTAGTTCTTCCAGACTGCAGATTTGATGTTCTGTTCCACTGTGCTCCTTAGCTGTTAAGGTTGGGTATAGGGGACATGATAGTGGTCTTCAGACGTAACCATGTGGAACAAGGATTTGTCCTGCTGGGCCCCACAGTTTATATCCAGGAACAATGAGTTGAAGTTGCAGAGGTAGATTCCTCACTGTATGTAAGAAAAACCTTCCTAACAACTGGAACTAACCTGCAATTGGACTGGTTTACTTTTAGTAAGCAGTGATTTCTCCATTCCCAGGAGTCTTCAAATGGATTTTGGGTGACTTGGTTCTTAAGTACAGATTGGACAAGGTGATCCTTGAGGTACTTTGAAATTCTGTGGTCTGTCCCTTCTAATTTCTTCTGGTAACTCACTATCACTATTTATTAAATGCCAAGGACTTACATCCCTCACTATGCTATACACAACAGGGATAAAAAGACAAAAATAGTCATTTTCAAATAATTAGGCACTGCATTCAAGCATTGTTACTGGGAAATGCCCTATGCATGAGGACTAATTGTTTTATTTCCTCTGAAGCACGACTGTATAGTAAAAGTTTAACCGGCAAGCTGGTGGGGCTTTAATTGGCTAATTGAAATTAGACCCCTCATGTTGTATCTTCAGGGCCCCGTTATCTGTATTGGGCAGTGCTGGCAGCAGAATGGGGTGCGTATCACTTTAATATTGCCACATTGGTGAACACTACATTAACTTAGTTAAAAACAAAATTCCTGGGTCAGTTCTCCATAAACTGTGAAAGTGGGGGAAGCCACTGTGTATCTGCTAATGTTTGAAGAATGGTAGCTGCATTTGGTCTTTATGGTTGATTTATTGTTCTTCTAAAAACCCATGCCCATCCGGTGGCCACCCCTTATTGTCTCAGCTGTTAACTTGAAGAGACTTAAGTTAATGGTTTTTGGTTTGAAAAAACTTCTGCTAATCTTCCAGCAGAGGGCACTCTTCCTCGAAGTTAAGCCAGTCCGTGCTGGCCTTAGGGCTCAGAACCTACGTCTTTTAAATGTAGGTCTTCATGTAGATTACATTACAGTGAACATTCAGGGCATTTTAGTGATCATCATTGCCCACACCCAGACTGTCCATTTGATTTTCGTTCCTGAGCCACAACTCCCACCCCTCAAAAAATTTTTTAGCTTTACCTAAAAATTAGCCTTAAACAGAAAAGAAACTCTTTATTCTTAAGGATAGCCATGCCAATTAACATAAGCCTGTAGGACTGGAAACTTTGAAAAAAAAATTTTAAGTCAACTTAAAAATAAGTCAGGTGTGAGTTAAAACATTAAATTAGTCCTGCCTCTTTTCAGTTCCCTATTAACTTTTGTGACAACCTGGGTAATCCACGAATGCATTACATTTCCAGCCCAGACATCTGTATTTTCTTAGACCTAGTGATATAAGAAAAGAAAGTGAGTGAGGGATGGATGGACAGACAGGTGGAAGGAGGGAAGTCCATTTGTTAATGGACTTCATCAGATAGGAATTCATGGTCGGTGTTAGCTCTGCGTAGGCAGAATAAGGAATCACCTAAACTCTATATTTGAAGGGGCTAATATAAAGCCTCTTTGCCCATGGGGATCTTGCTCATGAACCAAACTGGCCAGATGCCTGAAATTCCTTATCATCAGACCTCCTTTAGGGTTAATTTGATCAGAGGGTTTCATTAAAATGAAACTGTTACCTTGGGAGGGGCAGGAAAAACTTTAACATATTATGCTCATTAATACCTTACTACAAATTAGTTCATCAGATTAGCCAGCCAGTTTCCTCTCCAAGCCCTAAGAAGTAGGAATATTGGATAGGGTAATTTTGCTATCAGGTAGAGTTAGCAAAGACACTGACCAAGATCTAGTCCTCTATGGTAGAAAGGATGTTTGTATGCTACCTAACTTGAAAAGAGTCCGAGACATTTAGAGTGAGAGTCAGAGGGTAAATGAGAATTTGGGAAAAGATGGAGTGGATAAAGAGAGGCTCAGAAGTTGCTTACTTCACAAGTTTTTCTAGGATCTACTCTGTTAAAATGGAGAGAGAGAAAAATGTCCTTAACAGCAAAATGTATTCATTTTAGCATGCTGGTGATTGCTGGAAGGTCATAGAGCTAAAAGGTAGCTCTAGTACAGGAACACTATCTTTGAAGTCAGCAAAGCTAGATTTTTCCTGGTTGTGTCACTGTGGGCAGGTTGTCCTTTATTCTTCTGTGAAATGGGTATGATAACCTCACAAGGTAGATTTTAAGGATCTAATGAAAAAGTATATGTAAAAAGCACTTAGCTTTATATATATATTTATATTTGTGTATGTATATATATGTGTGTGTATACATATATATACATATATATGTATACATACATACATATATATGTATACATATATACACACACACACACACACACACATATAAGCCTCATGGTTTGCATCTATAGTTAATTGCCAGTGGGAAAGCCTGGAAGGATGGAAAATTAGAAACGAGAGACTTAACCAGGATGATCATCAACCTCTAAAGTATTCATTTGAGAATTTGCTCATCTCTTTCCTCTCTTCCTGCGTCTCTGTGATTTGACTCTAACAAAGGTCTGTCCTGCAGGTTACAGAAGCCTAGTATTCATTGTTATGTGAGTTCTCCAACCAGTTCCATTCTTTTTGAAAGGCTGACATTTATCAGATGGAATCAGTAGATGGCTGTATTCACCTTTCCCTTTAAAGTAAAACAGTTGTTCTGTGTTCCTTACACAAAATAAGTATGCATGGAGACTTTGTTTAGTGACATATAACATAAGGCACTAATCTGGAGTTCCTTATTTGATTTGGCAGTTTGGGAAGTATGTTAACACTTAGACTTAAGTAGTTTTCCTGGAAGCATGAGTACATAGGTTTCATAGATTATTAGAGCTGGAAAGGACCTCAGATCACCCAGTCCAACCTTCTAATTTTATATGTAAGGACAAAAGCATGCTGGGAGGAGAGTGGATTATTTTATTTTCGCCAACTTGGTCTCTCCTCACTCAGGTAAAATGTTAAGTTGCTGAGAAATATTTATTTTCGAGATAAAAAATATTACCCTGAGGGCTTCAGTTTTTAGAATGAAACAACAAGGAGTTTGGGGTTTCTGATTTTTTAGGAGTAAATTATCTAGGTTGAAGGTTATTCAAATCCCTTATTTCTTCTCTTGCATGTACTTGCCCTTTAGCTGTATTTCACTACCCATTGTCATTTGTGGGGTAAGGGTAAAGAATATTGAAACTGAAAAGTGTGATTTGCTACCACTTGAAAGCCCTAGTCTATTAGGGAGAAAGTTGGACTTGATAGTGAAAATTGAAGGCTTAGAATCCTTTATATCTTTTCATTAGTAAGTTCTGTATAAATATTAACTTATTATTATTAATTCAGTTATCCATATGCCTCTTCTATTCCCACTATATGTAATAGCAAGTTTTGCGTGTGTATTAAACATTAATAAACCTCATATAATAAATATAAAATTCATAGATTATTAAAACTAGAAGAAGCTTTGGGTCTAATAGTGTCCAAATCCCTCATTTTAGGGGTGAAGAAATTGAGACCTAGAGAGATTGTAACTTCCCACAAATAATAAATGCCAGAGCCAGGATTTGAATCCAGGTTTCTTTTGACTCCTAGGGTTCAGGGTTGCTGAACTGCTGTACCTTATTCTTTCAAGGTCAACAAGAAACTCAAGAGTTTGAGATAGAATTCTTTTCCTCCATCCCCAGTTTATTGGGGAGTTGGGGGGGGGGCAGCTCTGCATTGAGTGAGTTACTACTAGAGATTTGTAACCAAGTTGATAAAAGATGCTTTCCAAGTTAATCCCTATGTGGGAAAGAAAATGCTGTCACCTTTGTAAAGTTCTGAATTATAAAGGACATTTCTGTTGGGTTTCTGAGTCTCCCTTGGGGTTTGTTTCATTTATAACATTGCCTTGGGCCTTCTGCTGCATCCTGTTGGACTGACCTCCTTTTCAACCCTGTGCTGGCAGCTGCACTGCAGAACTCTCTTTTCCCTGGATCCTTCAGGGTTGTCATATGACAAATTTGAACTGTGACCCTTTTGTCTTACCCAGACGATTGGACCCTCTTTATCCTTTTGGGCAGCAGTTCAGAAACATTTTATGGCACACACCCCTCACCCCTTCCTTCTCCAAACTCTGCCCCCCAGTTCTTTGTCTTTTCCTTTTTTTTCCTCTTTCTCCTTCCCACCCTAAGTGAAATTTATTCCAAGCCATTTAGCAAAGTGAGCGTTTCAAATGATGGCATATTTGGGACTCTTAACCATAACATGCAATGAGACTGATAGTAGGAAAGCTCCAAAGTAGGAAGCATTTGGAAATATAATGAGAACAATTATATCTAGTCTTTAGCCAAGAAAAATGACTTTTTAAATGAAAATTTTAAGCTAGAAATTCTGTACACAGCAAGCCTTGCCATCAAATAAACATCATGATCACTGTTAGTGACAAGTTTTATCAACTTTATACCTCATGTATATTTTTAATCCTCTTTCTCTGAACTGAGATGATAGAACTATTTTGTCGAAGTCTTTGGGGGGTTCTTTTAGGACAATAATTTATAATAGTAAAGATTACATCCAAGTTTCACCCCCTCCAAGTAGTATTGATGCCAGCAGAGAAGAATGATTCACCACGGCTGACTGCCATGCTTAGCCGAACTTACAGAGTCTGAGCACTTGTATTTGTACAAATTGCGTTCATTACTAAGGACCCTGCAGTAGTGATAAGAGACTGGCTCTATAGTATAGATTGGCTCCAAGATAAGTAGCCAGTCAAGTGTGCAGCCAGCAGTAATCTTATTTTTTTTCTCTTACAAACCTTTGTGGATTTTTCAGAACTTAGTCAGTGTGAGTGTGTCTGTATGTATGAACTATCTTAACTGAACTGTGAGGAATTTTAGTGTAATGATTAGTAGATGTGATTGGTGGCCCTCCCAGAAAGCCCAATTCGAAGGCTGAATAGGTTGTGCCCCCAGGACACTTTGTGGACGTTCATGTAATTAAGTCAACGTGGATATTTTGAAGGCTTTTGTTTTTAATATATTTTTATAATTTGATGGTTTTTTAAATGACTGAAAAACTAGAAATTTGGCTGGAGTAAACTAGTCATTGTGAGGCCTCCACAGTCCTAGTTGTTTTTTTACGGTTTTTTTTTTAGAGTCTCCACATAATTTTATAAATATACCCAAGGAACTGTGTGTGATTTCTCTGCTTGGGAGTCTGTGATATTGTAAGTAAGTCTTAAGAAATTGCCTGAAACACATTGAGAGGTTAAGTGACTTGCTTAGGGCCGTATAACTAATAACAGTCAATAAGCATTTATTAAGCACCTACTGTGTGTTAGGCACTGTGCTAATTCTGGTGACACAAAAAGAGGCAAAAAGACAGTCTGTGCTTTTGAGGGACTCAAAGTCTAATTGGGGGAAACAACGAACAAATATACATACATACGTATATATATATAAACAAGCAACATAGAAGATAAATAGGAAATAAGCAGGAGAGGGAGGGCGTTAGAATTGGAGGGTCGGGAAAGGCTTTGTGTAAAAGATGAGATTGTAGTTGGGACTTAAGGGGAGCCAAGAGGCAGAGATGAGGAGGGAGAGCGAGCATTGTCGACTCTTTAGATGGGGCAGCTGAGAGCTGCAGTATCTTATTTGTGGAATAGCCAGGAGCCCAGTGTCACTGAACCAGAGTAAGTGTTGGGGAGTATGGTGTCAGAAAACTGGCAAGATAGGAGAAGGTTAGGTTTTGAAGGGCTTTTTATCTCAAACAGAGCAGTTTGTATTTGCTTCTGGAGGTAATAGGATGCCGCTGGCGTTTATTGTGGTAGGGAGGCTGATATAATAGGACCAACACTTCAGGAAAATCACTTTGGTGACTCAGTGGAGTAGGTAGAGCCTTAAGGCAGACAGACCCACTAGCAGGCTATTGCTGTAGTCCAACTCCAAGGTGACCAGAGGGGTGCTAATGTCAGAGAGGAAAAGGGGTGTATTCGAGAGATATTGCAAAGATGAAATCAACAGGCCTTGGCTACAGATTGGCCATGGGGGTATGAGAAATAGTAAGGAGTCCAGGATGACCCTTAGGCTGTGAAGGACTGGGAGGATGGTGTTGCCCTCTACAGTAAGAGGGAAGGTAGTAATGGGATAGTTCCATTTTAGGCATATTGAGTTTAAAATGCCTGCCCCCACATCCAGTTTGAGATGTCTGAAAGGCAATTGGTCATGGGTATGTGGAGTGAGAGTGAGGAGGTTCACACCAGGTTATCAATTTGAGTGACTTCAAAGATGGTGGCATCCTCAACAGTTATGAGTTGCTCTTAGGCACTCTTGGGCACACCCTCTTTATTCCTCAGCTAAAATAATTGGGGTTTTTTAAAGTCTCCATAGATCATGATTATAATCTTTTAAAAATAATGTTTTTATTGATTTTTTTTAAACAACACCATTATGATCTTTTCCCACTGACTACATGGTACAGCAAACGCTGAGATTTCAAAGCAAAGGTTTTGTTGGGATAGAGCTAGAGAGAAAGAAGGATGTGACTTCATTTTTAACAGTAGCAGAATAATGGAGCCATGATTTTAAGGACTTGAAGTTTTTCTCATTTTATGGTGACCTACTTAGTAGGATCATAGATTATAGAACTAGAGTGACCTAGTCCAACCCCTTCATTAAACTGGTGAAGAAACTGAGCCAGCAAAACCTAAATAGTACAGCACGGTCACTATTGTTTCATTTTAAAAATTTTAAGCATCAAATGGAAATGTTGTTTAGTTTTAGAGGTCAAGACTGAATACAGGGTTTCAGGATTCTCTCTCTCGCTCTCTCTCTTGATTTCTCTCTCACTCTTGCCAGCAAATATTTATTAAATAATTTTTGTGATTCACCTGGAACTTGAGCTCATTCAACATGAATTTATTAAGTGCTCCCTATATGTGGTCAGCATAAACACTGTTGGATTGCGGTGAAAACTATACTTTTTAACTCCTTTTTCTTTCTTGATTATATCCTCTGTAGGGTTTAAATGGCAATGCCCTTGCCTCAGGGTCATCCAGCCTGACTGTCACCAGACAATTATTTCGCCCAAGAATTACTCGAGTCTGCCTCAGGGATTTGATATTCTACATGGAACAAGAAAAAGGGATGAAATATTCTCGAGCCCTGTACCATGCTCTTCTGAAGTGACAGCTCTACCTTTCTATCTAGATCCTTGCTACGTACTGCCAAAGAAAATGCCGAAAGCATTGCCATCAGTGGCCATTTCTGGAAGATAATCATCATTGAGGATAATCTTCGTTTACTTTTGTGCTTTTATTAAATACCTACCTAAGCACCTGTAGAGTTTTTAATAAATAGAGTTCAGCTTTGTCTTCTGTTCTATTGGTGAGTTGTAGGTGTGCACAGAAATAAGCACCTACCTACCTACCTATTTAACTCTTACCTGCAAGCCAAGAACTTGTCCACTGCTACTTGCTTCATCAGCACAAACCAAGTTTGTTCTACGTGTAGTGCCTTTCCCTAATCCATATTTAATTTGGAGGTGGTGGGAAAGAAGGGAAGGAATATTTTGTGGTGATACTTAGCACAAAAAATATATTTAATCCTGAGCAGTCTTGGATCGCTATGTTAATGTGCAACATACCTGGCTCAGGGTGAGGTTCAGAGTTCCTTGAGTTGGCCTTAGTAGTGCTAAGCTAAAATCAGAATCCATGTTGTACAGCTTAAAGGTGGGAGCAAGGAAACCACCAATGACTTGGGTCTTTTGTCTCCTAGAGATGTCAAAATGGAGACAAACGGGGATTGTTTATGCCTGAGGTCATTGTTTTCGGCTCACACCACCTTTGCTGCGTTTTCGAGGTGAGGCGACATCTTTGTCAAGGAAACCTTGAAATTGAAGCTGCTCAAATACCTCATTGAGAAACGAAAAATGCAGGGGGCGTTGGAAGGAATGGCAGGGGCACTGAGTTCAAACAGAAAGAAAGGAAATGAAAATAGGGTAATAAAACAGAACACGTACTGTGTGAGCCCAAAGGGAAATACTGACACTCCAAAGTAACCTGCATGTGTTCTTCTGGAGGAAAAGGAAAAAAATACACATGTAACCTACATACAAAAGAAAATACAGCCAGCACTTCCACTATATCCTGTGTCCAGAAGGTTGGTTGTTGTTTTACCCTATGAGAGAATGGTTCTTCTAAATCATTTTCTCTCTAGTCTCATCTTCATTCTCTCAAATTTAAAGCCTCTTTCTGCATCAGAAGTCTTCTTTGGCGATGAGTGAGTTTTGAAGAAGAAATGAATGAACGCAGGACCTGATTTTGACTTCCATATACTTGAAATGTGATTCTAGTATCCCCACAGTGTGGCCACACTTCAGAAGGGCCTTTGTTTATTATTAGAGTTTCAATCTGTTTCGTCTTTTCAAAGTAAAACTCTGCTTCACCACAACTGAATGTGACTGGCACACAGTCATAGCAAAGTAATAATTGTGACTGATTGAGAGTCATGTGCGGAGAGAATGAGCTCCCTTAGAATGTTTAAAATGTGAAATGCCAGGGACTCCTAGAAAAATAATTCCAAAAATAAAGCTCAAAGCTGTGTTACTTTTTAATCTCATTTCTCCACATTGGGACTGCTACAGCCATGTACTGCACTGTAGTGAGTTTCAAATTGACCACTTTTTTTTTGTTTCAGCAGGTTAGTAAAGAAATGCTGTAAATTATGTATGTAAATATATGTAAAAAGGCAGTACTTTGAGGAAAAGAACAAAAAACCTATATTTGCAAGATATTGACTGACCACATCTGAAGTTGTTTTGTATAATTAAATGCTTGGCTTTACTTTTTTTGTAAAGTGTAGCATTTTCCCATATTTGTGTATTGTATCTTATTGATCAGATGTTTAAAATTATTTTAAATACTTCATTAAAAGAATTATTTTATTATAAAGAATAACCTGGCAACTTTTAGTCAATCATTAATATTTGTAGACAACTGGAACCAGCGGTCAACTGTCAACATGGCGTTTAATGACTTCTTGGATTTGTGAATAGGAATATGTCACAGAAAGCATATTCTCTGTTGTCGGTCTCAGCAGTTGCCCCAATTTTGAGTTTTGACTGTTGGGTTCCAGGAACTATAGTTTTGGTATGTATGTGGGATACATCATATTTTAAGGGAAATTGGGAATTTGAATGCTACTTATTGCAAGAGCTAATTAACACTAATTTCAACTTTTTGAATGTCTCGGTAATGATCAGTGAGGCATTAAATATTGAGCTATAGGGTAAATGTATTGAAAACTAAAAGTAGTGCTAGAAACAATGTCTGGGCACAGTTGACTTGTAAAATTTTCTACTTTTATACTGTATGCTTGTTCTCCCCTTGCCCAGGTAAGATTTCTCCTTTCTCTTCCCAGATGAACTTTTTAAAAAAAGTTTTTTGGCTTTTTTTTTGAAACATTGGTGCAAGTCAACAATTGATTGAAGAGGGAGGATCACTAAATTTTCAGCATAGGGATTTTTTTTTTTTTTTGCTTTTATGCCAACTCTATATGCCACAGTTACATCCTTTGACCTGGGAAATTGCTAATAAGATTCCCTGTATCTTTTCTTAGAACATGACATGAGACACTACTTGAACTGACTATGCCCTATAGAATTTTTCTTCTGAGAACCACCAAGAATTTGATGCAACATTTAGATTGATTGTTTTCATGCTTTAGGGAGAAAAAAAATTGGTATATTGGGTATCTGTGCCCATTTGAACAGAAGTTTTGTTGAACTTTAGCAAGGGCAACATTTTAAAATGTGCCTTTTAGCAACTAAATATTTTTGGGGGACCAACTCTAACAAGACCAGTTTATTTCAGAGAGATGAAATCATGATGGTGTGCTACATGTTTAAGGGTGTGACAGACTTTTCTTTTGGATATTTTGCAGTGCATCACCAACACTTTCACTGGTACCTGTTGCCTGACTAGAAGGTTGGGTTTTCTAAGCATGTAGACATGATAGGCATTCAACACATTAGCATCTGTTTTGTAGTGAATTTAAATGTGCTGCTTTTCAGTCCTTTGATATTTGTTTCAGGTGACCTACATCAATGCATTTCATTTTCTTGTCCAAGATCTTTCCCCTACCAGTTGGGAATACCTTATATGGAATACCTTCATAGAGAACCATGTCTTATTTGTGTTTATTGTTTTCATGCTTTAGGGAGAAAAACCAAACTCCTCTTTGGGCATTTTGGCATAACTCATTGTCCTTTTTATATTTGGGAGAATTGCATTAAGAGAAGAGTCTGTTCTTTGCTAAATGGTTGGGAAGGAGTCAGAAGACTCGAACTCAGGCTCCAGCTCTGTCACATGAGTTGTGTTACCCTTATCAAGTCACTTCCCAGAAATGGGTTTCAGGGTCCTCTTCTTTAAACTGCCTTACAGAGAGGCAGTGTGATATTGTGGACAGAAGAGACCAGATTTGGAGTTAGGAGAACCTCTGGTCTGTGATCATGGGCAAAGTCACTTAATCTTTCAGTGGTCCTGGAAACTCCCTTGTACTGTTAGACTACTTCCCAGTCCATGTGGATGGAGGAGCTGTTCACACTAAGAGCCTTTCCCCCTTTCCCTTGCCCAACAATGAGCTCATAAGTATGAAATCCATCTCCTCAAAAACCTGCCTTACAGGGCAGTTCTGAGGAAAGCACTATGCAATCTTAAAAGCCGAAATGTCTGCTATTACTATAGTTAAGTGAAGGACACGTGATATTTGCCCTTCATTTTGCCAACTGTGAACTTGATATCATTTAATGACAACATTGGGTAGTGAGAATTTGATGCTAGGGTGTAGCCGAATTTGGTGGCTACTCTTGCTTTATTTCTAATGTGATGGTGGTTTTTATTTTTTAAACATACATGATTTTTTCAGTTAATGGGCTTGGTCATTCAGGTTTGATAATTGGTTATTTCAAAATATAGTCAGCAGTGTGGCAACCATTCTATCATATACTTTTAGTAAAAAACTCAAGCTAATTGAGTTTCCTACAAAATTTGGGAACATGCACAATTCTACTGTGCTTGGTTTTGTCAAAACTTTGGCTGCAAACCTTGAGAGAACAGGCACCTGAATTATCCCTGAAAGGCAACAAGTCACTGATTGCTTAATTTAATTGTCCAATTTTATTATTTTCTCTTATTTCTTGTTATTATTTTCTGAATTAAGTATCCATTCTATCAAAGGGATGCTATGACAAAAGCAAGAGGTCAAGCTGACATGGCTTAAATGTTGAGTGAAGGGGGGAAAGACCCATTAAATGAATAGATTGGTTTATTTGTGACTCTAAATTTTTGCTAAGAAAAGTATCACGATACGAGGATACTGAGGAATTTGAGCGATGTGTATGTTTGAAAAGCACCCTATTCTTAGTTTTGGAGTGGGCTATTATAGAAAAAAATCTTCTGAAATAGTGGAGAAGACAAAACACATAGATATGGATTTCTGTAGGATCCCTTCCACCACAACAACTCTTGACCTGCCATGACTTCCACTGTATTGATTGCCAGGTAATTTGCCAGATTCCTAGATAATCCCCCTGCCTCTAGTCCAGTTCCTGTAATCTGGTAATTGCCAGAGAAAGCCATGAAGTCAAGATTTTCCTCTCATCCCTTATCAATACAGGGTGCCCTAAAAAGTTGAGGCTATTTGAATTATTAAAACTATTTAAGATTGCACTAAGATTTTTGGGAATACCCTATGTAAGAAAAGTTAAGGCAAAATACAGTCTTAATATGTTAAAGGTCATCTAAGTAGCATTATTCGATGTAACTGCAATGATAATTTTGCCCAATAATTTTCTAATTGGTGTCCAGAGAATAGTATGACAGGGAGCCCAATGCTCACCAAATCACTACTGTCATGGGACACGCCCTGCGAGGTATCCAGATGGAAGAAAAATTCCCTGTTACTGTTACCTGCCAAGTGACATTTTGCTTATTGCACCAAATCCTAAATGCTAGAGAGGCTCTTTACTGGGACCTGGAGTTTGGTATAGCATTCTACACAGGAGAAACTAGCTAGATGAAGAATGGCCATTGGTGAGACTTGACAGGTTGTTAGATGGACATCCTGTTCAGTTAATTGTCAGTCTGTATATCTGGAACAGGTATTGCAGGAGGACAGTTAGCTGGACCCAAATCTTAATAGAAAGAAGGGTGTAGGCTGGATCACATTTGGTAAATTGTGTAGCATTTTCAGGGATTCTAACATGCTCCTCAACCCACAAACCCAGATGCTATAATATCAGAAGCATCAAAATCACAGAGTGAAAGGGATGAGCATAGTTATATAAGCAGACTTTACCATGTTGTTATTGATAGCCTCTCCAAAAAATGAAAGGAATACCTACAATTGGACGTGGTGTGCCAGTTGAGACTAAGATTGAGGGATAACATGTGAAAGACCTAATGTTCTGTAATGCTTTTAAGTTTGTAAGACATTTTATACAAATTGTCTCATCTGTTCTTCACAACAACTACATAAGGTAGGTGGTATCTCCATTTTGCTGATGAAAAAATTATGGTTGAGAGAATTTAAGGCTAGCCTTGGTTTGAAAAACTAGGACCTGAGTCAGTATTTGAATACGGAACTTCCTGAGTCTAGAGTCAGCACTCTATGCACTGTGACATCTGGCTGCTTTATGTATATTCTGATTGATTCATCAGTAGCCATGACATTCCAAAAGATTCATAAGATGGGATTCTACTTCATAGGACAGATTGTCAGTGCAAGATTTGAGGGACAACATGGATAAGAATTCTCTGGGATGGAATTGTATATGGGGTTCCAAAGTTTTTCTGCTGGAATACTATGTTGATGAGGATAATAATAGCTAAAATTCATGTAGCACTTCAAGGTTTGCAAAAATACTTTAGATATATTCTTATTTGATCCCAACAACATTCTGAAGTATTATCCCCAGTTTACAGATGAGGAAAAGAAGACAACAATTGAGCAACTTGCCTAGGGTCACACAATTAGTAAGTGTCTGAGGCAGGATTTGAACCCAGAACTTCTTGATTCTGGGTCCCCTCTTCTATCCCACTGTGCCACTGAGCTACCAGAGTGCTTCCTTCACTACTTGACATTTCTGGTGGCCTTTATTTCTCTGCTCAGTCCTCCCTCCCATAATCTCTCCTAAGGCCTGTGATGGACAGGAACAAGACAGTAAAGTGGCACCCTCCTTCACCAACCTTGTTAAAAGTCATGATCTAGGACCTGTGCTGTGCTCTGATCCACTGGGTACCCCAGTCAGTCAGTCGTTCAACACTTAAGTGCTTACTTTGTGCTAAGCACAAATACAAAAAAAATTGTCCCTGACCTCAGGAGGTCAGTAATCTTGTAGGTGGAGGCTACCCACAAGAAGACACTGAAAAGGGAGAGGAGAAGAAGCGAAAGGTCCTGTTGTGTGAGCATGATGGAGAAATCCAGAGGAGGGCAGCCAGGTGAGAGAGGGATTTTTGTTTTTTTCTTTCCCCAACTTATTTATTTATTTCTAGTCTTCAACATTCATTTCCACAAGATCCCGAGCCCCAAGTTCCCTCCCCATCTCTCCCCTCCCTCCACCCCAAAACACCATGCATTCTGATCACCCCCTCCCCCAATCTACCCCCTTCCACACTCCTCCCCCGCATCCTCTCTCCCCTCCTGTAGGGCAAGATAGATTTCTATACCACATTACCTGTACTTCTCATCTCCCAGTTACATGCAAAAACAATTCTCAACATTCGTTCCCAAAACCCTGAGTTCTCTTCCTTCCTCCCTCCCCACCCATGCCCACTGAGAAGGCAAGCAATTCAATATAGGCTATATATGTATAGCTTTGCCAAAGACCTCCATAGTAGTCATGTTGTGAAAGACTAACTATATCTCTCTCCATCCTATCCTACCCCCCCATTTATTCCATTCTCTCTTCTGACCTTATCCCTTCCCAAAAGTGTTTACTTCTAATTACCCCCTTCTCATTTGCCCTCCCCTCTATCATCCCCCCACACTTCACCCATCCCTCTCTCCTCCACTTTCCTGTAGTGCAAGATAGACTTTCATACCAAATTGAATATGCATGTTATTCCCTCCCCAAGCCAAATGTGATGAGACCAAGGTTCACCTTTTCTCCCTTCCCCTCCCCCTTTTCCCTCCACTAAAAAAGCCCCTTCCTGCCTCTTTCATGAGATAATTTGCCCCACTCTGCCTTTCTCTCTTTTCTCCCAATATACTCCTCTCACCCCTCAACTTCATTCATCTAGATAGCATCCCTTTTCATTCAACTCACCCTGTGCCCTCTGTCCACACAAACACACACACACACACACACGTGTATAATCTCTCCAACTACCCAAATACCGAGAAAAGTTTCAAGAGCTACAAATATTCTCTCTCCATGTAGGAATGCAAACAGTCCCCCATGATGTCTCCCTCCTGTTCACGCCCTCATGCTTCTACTGATTCCTGTATTTGAAAGTCAAATTCTCCACTCAGTTCCAGTCTCTTCATCAAGAATTCTTGAAAGTCCTCTATTTCGTTGAATGACCATTTTTTCCCTTGAAGTATTATACTTAGTTTTGCTGGGTAGGTGATTCTTGGTTTTAATCCTAGTTCCTTTGACTTCTGGAATATCATATTCCAAGCCCTTCAATACCTTAATGTTGAAGCTGCCAGATCCTGTGTTATACTTACTGTATTTCCACAATACTCGAATTGTTTCTTTCTGGCAGCTTGCAATATTTTGTCCTTGACTTAAGAACTCTGAAATTTGGCTATAATATTCCTAGGAGATTTTCTTTTGGGATCTCTTTCAAGAGGTGATCAGTCAGTTCTTTCAATATTTATTTTACCCTCTAGTTCCAGAATATCAGGGCAGTTGCCCTTGATAATTTCATGAAAAATGATGTCTAGGCCTTTTTTTGATCATGGCTTTCAGGTAGTCCCATAATTTTTAAATTGTCTCTTCTGGATCTGTTTTCCAGGTCAGTTGCTTTTCCAATGAGATATTTCACATTGTCTTCTATTTTTTCATTCTTTTGGTTTTGTTTTGTGATTTCTTGGTTTCTTATAAAGTCATTACCCTCCATCTGTTCCTTTCTAATTTTGAAAGGACTATTTTCTTCAGTGACCTTTTGAACCTCCTTTTCCATTTGGCTAATTCTGCTTTTGAAAGCATTCTTCTCCTCATTGGCTTTTTGAAGCTCTTTTGCCAATTGAGTTAGCCTATTTTTCAAGGTGTTATTTTCTTCAGCATTTTTTGGGGTCTCCTTTAACAAGGTGTTGACAGGCTTTTCTTGCATCTCTCTCATTTCTCTTCCCAGTTTTCCCTCCACCTCTCTAACTTGATTTTCAAAATCCTTTTTGAGCTCTTCCATGGCCTGAGCCCATTAAATATTTATTTTGGATGTTTGGGATACAGAAGCCTTGACTTTTATGTCTTTCCCTGGTGGTAAGTATTGTTCTTCCTCATCTGAAAGGATGGGAGGAGACATCTGTTCACCAAGAAAGTAACCTTCTGTGGTCTTATTTTTTTTTCCCCCTTTTCTGGGCATTTTCCCAGTTGGTTACTTGACTTCAGAGTTTCCTCTCCACCCCCACCTGACCTCCAGATCCACCCAGCCAGCACTTGGAGTCTGAGATTCAAGTGCTGCTTCCCAGCCTTAGGGCTTCGGCGGGGGTGGGGCTGCTATTCAGTGTGAGATTAAGTTCTGCTGCTTGGGTGGGGGCAGGGCCACCACAAGGGGCTTAGTTCCCTCAGGGGCTTTAGTCAGAGATCTTCAACAATGGATCAGGGCTCTTGCCTGCTTTGGGAGCCCCTGTCTGCTGCCACCTCCGTTGCTGCCTCCCGAGGTGGCCTGAGTTATGGGGACACCCCACTCCCCTCTTGGTGAGCCAAAAAGACCCTCTCACTGACCTTTGGCACCTGTGGGTGGAGAGCCTGTGCGGCTGCTGGAGATTCTGTCCCTGAAGCCTGCTCGGATCTGCTCCTCTTGGCCGTGTGGCCAAGGCAGGGCTGGGCTCCACTCTGGGTCCGGTGCTCGACGGACCTTTGGTGTTGGTTTTCCAAGTCTCTCTGGAACAGAAATCTCCACTCTGTTGTTCTGTGCCTTCTGCTATTCCAGAATTTGTTGGGAGTTCTTCTTCGCAGGTATTTTATGGGCTGTGGGTTTACAGCTAGCATATGTGTATCTTTCTACTCCGCCATCTTGGCTCCTCCCCCCCGCTTTTCATGATTTTCTTGCATCGCTCTCATTTCTCTTCCCAATTTTTCCTCCACCTCTCTTTCTTGATTTTTAAAATGCTTTTTGAGCTCTTCCATAGCCTGAGACCATTGCATATTTATTTTGGAGGTTTTTGGATGCAGAAGCCTTGGCTTTTAGGTCTTCCTCTGAAGACTTAAATTGTTCCTCCTCATCCAAAAGGATGGAAGAAAATACCTGCTCACCAAGAAAGTAACCTTCTGTTGTCTTATTCTTTTTCCCTTTTGGGGGCATTTTCCCAGCCAGTTACTTGACTTTTGAGTTCTTTGTCAAGGGGAGGGTATACTCTGGGGATCTGTAAGTTCTTAGTTCCTCCAAGGTGGCACAATCAAGGGAGAGGAGTTTATTCCTCTCCTGGCCTGTGCTCTGGTCAGTGAGCAGGATTCCCTCTCCAGAGTCTCCACCAGGTCCACCACACCAGCCAGCACTCCTCTTCACTGCAGGGCAGCCACTCAGGGCTGAGATCCATATCAGCTCCTCAATTCCCCCAGGGGCTTTAGACCAGGGCTTCAACAATGGAAGCTGCTGCTGCCTGGGGCTGGGGATAGACCACTGCATTCCCTTCTCACTCAAGTGAAAGAGCTTTCTTAGTGACCTTTGAGGCTTTCTTTGGCGTTTGTGAGTTGAGGAATCTGGGACCCACAGCTGCTGCTGGTGGCGTGGTGCCTTGAAGCCCACACCAGTCTTGTCCTTGCCATGGCATGCTCCACGGCATGCTCCACACCTTTGCTGGGCTGTGCTCCACTCTGCACCCATCCCTCTAGCACTTCTGGCTAGACAAACCCTTCCTGCTCACAAATCCTCAGTATTTAGAATTACTGTTTGCCAAGATAACAATCCCTTTTCTCCTGTTTCTGCTACTTTCCTCCACTATTATGTGCTCTGGAATTGCTGCCATTAATAAACTAACATTCATCCTTGATCTCTTCTCATCATTTCTATCTTTGGGACCTCACTGAAATTTGATTTCCCCAGACATCCTTGGCATCCTCTCTAGTGCTGGCCATTCTCCCTCTCGTGCCCTCTGACAGTCCATAGGACCAGGAAAAGTCTTCATACTTCTTGTCTCCACTGCCACTTTCTGATGCTCTGGCTGCCATCATTTGGCATAAACTGTTTTGACACTCCTTCCAACTCTCACCCTGTCTAGATTCTTGTCATCATTTGGCCTCCCAGTAATTTTCCCTCCTTTTTCAAGAAATTTGATGCCTCACTTGCAGTTTTTCTCTCTAACCCAATGCTGGCATCAGTCTGGTGAACTTCAGTATCCAGGTTGATGTCTCTTCAAAAACTCTAGCCTTTCAGGTCATTGAGCTTGACTCTCATGACTGCATCTCATTCTATCTCAGCCACTCAGAGGAAGGGTCACACTTCAAACCTCACTGTCACTCAAAAACAGCCCCACCTTCATCATCGTGAAGTCTGGAATTCCCCTATGTTCACAGTTTTCCATGTTTCCATTTCCCCCTCAGCCTCATTCTCCTAACTTACCCTTCGTTTTCATTTACTTCATGGCTCTCAATCTCACCCTATCTTCCTAGTCTATCATCCCTATTTTGGTCTGTCTTTTTCAGTAGTTTTCTTGGACTTTACTGAGAAAGTGGAGGCTATCTATCTGTCCCTCATTTCATACCTCAGAGCATCTTCAACCATCCTTTGCTCAAGTCCAGGGACTAAGTGGCTGTTCTTATTAAACCCCCTTCTCCTGACCTTAATTCTGTCTCCCGTTGCTAGGAGCTTACCCCCCTGCCTCCATGTTCAATCTTCTCCTTATCTTCTGGTTCTTTCCCTGTTATCTATGAACATGCTCAGGTTTCTCTCATCCTTTAAAAATTTTCACTTGACCTTGTCATTGTCTCAAACTATTGTCCTATAGCTCTCCACTTTCACTGCTAAATATTTCCAATGAGCAATTCACATCCTGTTTCCCCTTGCACTTCTTAACCTCATACAATATGATTTCTAATCCAACTCCTTAGCTTCCAAGATTGTCGGATTAGGACCTTAGAGACCATCTAGTCCAACCCCTTATTTAGACTCAGAAGAGTTGGGTGTCTTGTCCAGGGTCATATAGGGCCATCTCTAGTCACCTTGATTTTTGTTGCTGGACTTTAATTACTCTGAAAGGGAGAGTGAGGTTGAGAACTTTGTGCAGCTCTGTCTCATTTAAATCCAATTCACACATGAGTCAAGATATCACCCCATGATACTGGTTCTCTTCAGAAATGAAGGAAAAATAAAAATAGTTACTAAGTGGCTAAACTGGAATTTGAACTTAGGTCCTCTGTCAAGTCATGTCCCCTTTTCACTGCTTCATCCTGCCTGTGATGTCTCAATTGTGAAAACAGATAACATTTTCTAAGTCCTTATTTGTCCTCTTTGCAGGATATAGCTAGCAACATGCCCTTCTTGACACTTACTCCTTTAGCATTTGTGACCCCTCTGCTACCTTCCCAATCACCTCAAAACAATGGGAAGTTTCTTAGACTCTTCCATCTCCCCTCCCCCATAACCAATCAGCTGTCAAGTTCTGTCAAATCTACCTCAACAACATTTTTTGCACTGATCTCCTCTCCAATCACACTTCTGCCACTTAGTGTAAGTAAGGGCCCCACCCTCCAACTTCCCAACTGGACAGTAACCTCCCAATTGGATGCCTTCCATCTGGCCTTATCTTTTGCTAATTCATTCTCCATGGAGCTTCCTAAATCATCTTCCTAAAACAAAGGTTTACTAGGGCTATGCTGGAGCCAGCTCAAACTGGCTTTGTAGACATGATTGTTAAGTTTTCAGCATGAACATTTACACGTCAGAAATTGGCAAGTGCTAGGTATCAGGATTTGATTTATTGTGAGTTATCTAGACTTAAGAAAGTTATAGAGAAAAATGTTAATAGTGCAGATTAAATTTATAGTTCATGCTTTTTTTTTCTGGTTTTGCTTATAAAACATTGACCAGCGCTCCACTGGGCCTGACTTTCATTCTCCTGCTCTGAAATCATCAAAGGCTCTCTGTTGCCTCTTGGATAAAGCACAAGCTCTTTAGTTTGGTATTTAAGGTACTCCACAATCTGTCTCAAACCTACCTTACCAGACATATTTCACCTCACTCCTATTCAGGTGCTCTTTGTTTCAGCCAAACTGGACTTCCAGCTGTTTATTGAGCTCTCCATACCATCTTCTGCCTCCACCCATTTGCATGGCCATCCCTCCTGCCTGGAATGCACTCCTTCTTGATCTGCTTTTCGAAATTTGTCTGTGTTCATCCTTTGTTTTCGAAGAAGACTATGACATCAGAGAAATGGTGACATGACTTACATTTGACTTTGTTTTGAGTGATGGAGGGCTGTGCAAGGTCACCAGCCTCACTTTCCCCTCCCGAACCATCTTGATCCAGCGACCAGATATTAATCAGGATAACTGGAGAAGGTCCAGGATGCAATGGGAGACCTTGGCCTATTCAGGTACTCTCTTAGAGTGAGGTAGCACCCATTCAGTGAATATCTTTAAGAAGTAATCAGGGAATGGCCCTTTAATGAGCAAAAGAAAAAAATGGGTAAATCAAACTAGGAGGGAAAGAGCAACAGTTACTATTGTTGTGCAATGTATGGGCTTCAGAGTGCACTGGGTTTAAGGTTTGGGAAAGACAAGAAAGAGAAAAGAAGGAAGGAAGGAAGAAGGAAAGAAGAAGGAAAGGAAAAGGAAAGAAAGAAAAGAAGGAAAGAGAGAAGGAAGGAAGAAAGAAATCTGGCCCATAAATCCCAAGTTAACTGGGCATCCTCTGGCCATCCAAATTTATGTTCCTTTGGAGAGGAGAAGGAAGGGGGGGAGGGTGAAACACAGAAGGGAGCAGATGAATGAGTTACCCAGCCAACTGGGTCTCCATTCAGGTAGCTTGGTCTACTCACAGGTCTATGTTCATCCTTTGTTTTCAAAGAAGACCAGTTAGTTTGGGTACCACCTCCTCATACAGCTCTCTGTGGTACCACCTATCCCAGCCAAAAGGGTTTTCTGTCTGTCTGAGGGATCAATAGTCTGTCTCCTAGCCCCAAGGTGTTTTTCCTGGCTGTTCCACTTCCACTTCATCTCCACCTCCTGGTTTCCTCAGCTTCCTGCCAGTCACAGCTCAATTCCACTTTCTGCAGAGAACCTTTCCTGATTCCCTTTTCTATAGCCTAGTGCCTTTCCCCTGAGATCACCTGCAACTGATCCTGCATATATAGTATGCAAATATCTGTTATTTCCCCCATTAGATTGTGAACTCCTTGATGGCAGGGATTGACTTTTCTCTCTCTGTATCCCCAGTGCTCAGCCCAGTGGCAGACTCATAGTAGGTGCTTAATAAATATTTATTGACCATGTTGAATAGAGTAAGGTGTAAGAAGACTGGAAAGGTAGAATGGCAATAGGGGAGCACAGGTTACAAAGGGCTTTAAAAGCCAAACAGAGCATTTGTATTTAATCTTGGAGATGATTAGGAGCCATTGGGGCTTATTGAGTAAAGGGGTGACATGGCCAGGCTTATGCTTCAGGAAGATCAATTTGGAGGACTGATAGATGGATGGCAGTGAGGAGAGACTTGACTCACCAGCAGTCTGTTGCAAAAATCAAGGCTGAGGTGATGCAGGTCCGCACCAGGGGGTTCCCTATGAGAGCTATTCTCTCAGATGTTTCTCAAATAATATAATTTTCTATTCCTTTTGTTATTCTTCTCCTCTAGCAAACGTCCCCTTTAAAACATGGCACCTAAAACTAAACACAGAATTCCAGAGTTGGAAGGGCCATCAGTGCTCAGCTAGTACAGCCCATGCATGAATAGGAAATATCCTTGACGACATCTAGTGTACTTCTTTGGAGGTAGCTAATTTTATTCCACTTTTGGATAGCTGTTAATACATTTTTCCTTCCATTAAGGCTAAATTTGGATCTTTGTAACTTCCGTCTAACTGATCCTTCTTCTTTCCTCTGGAGTCAAGCAAACAAACCTAATCTTTTCCATGTCACAGTACTACAGATATCTGAACACTAGACTTATCTCCCTCTCCCCTTGCTAAGCCTTTTTTTCTCTGAATGAAACACCCCCCCTACTTCCTTCAGTCAGTTCTCATGTGGCAAGAAATCCAGGTCTGTCACAATACTGCTTGTCTTGTTCTACAAATTCTAGCTTATGAAAGTCCATTTAAAAAATGTAGAATCTAACCCTGAATGTCAAACTAATGGGACTGACTAGGGCAGAATGCAGCCATAGTATTACCTCCTGAGTCCCCAGGACTGAATGCAATGAAGATTTCATTAGATTCTTGGTTACCAAATCAAAATGTTGGCTTATTGAGGTTGCAGTTTACTAAGGTCCCCAGATTATTGTCAAATAAAATGTCTGGTCATACTTTTCTCATTTTGTACCTGTTAAGTTGGTTTCCAATCAAAGTGTGATATTTTAATTTTATCTTATGTTACTTCTCATTGTATTTGGCCCAGTGATCTATCCACTCTGTTAAGATCTTTCGGAATACTAACTATTGCTCAGTATGTTAGCTAGCTCTCACAGGTTTGCATCATCTGTAAATTTGATAAGTATACTATCTATGCCTTTATCTAAGGCACACTTTTTTTGTTTTGACCTGCAAAATTATGAGTGCATCATATAGATAAGATAGTATTCCAGTAAGGAACTTTATACTACCAATGACAATCATTATGATGAAACTCATAATCTTAGCGAGTCGAGTGAGGCACTGTAAGGTTAATTGAGTTATTCAGGCTAACACAGCTAGCATGTGTCATTTGGTCTTGAACAAAGGTCTTCCTGTCTTTGAGAATCAACCCTTTACCCACTATATCAGTGGAATCAAAACTCAAATCAGAATGAATTCCTGCTACGTCATATTGACTTAGAAAACCACCAAATAACATTATATATGTTTTATTTTCTTTTTATTTTGTTATACATTTCCCAATTACAGTTTAATCTGACTTGTATTTTGGAGGGTAGCGCAAGACTTTATTACCACTTCACCACACCATGCTGCTTTCCCATTGATTTGGAATGATAAGCAATGTGGAACTATGCGCAGATCTTAGCAGGACTCTATGGGGACCTTCTAATATGATATCAATTCATTTATGACTACTCTCTGGGTCTGGCCATTCAACCATTATTATCTAGCATAGATTTCCACCTTTTCCATAAAAAAAAAATGCATGAGAAACTATGTCCAATGCTTTGTTAAAATGTAATATCACCCTTGGCTTAGTGGGGTAGTGTGGTGTTGCCTGTTCTCCCAAAGGGGCTCTGCACGCACACAAATCGGGTTCAGTTACGGAGGAGCCTGACTCCTAAATTAAGGGATCCACCTTTTTCTAGTTTTTGGAATCCTGAAGAAAAAAAATCTCTAAATTTAGATATGATTTATATTTGGAGTCGCCCCCCCCCCCAAAACATTAAAAGGGTCCTTTATAGAAAGGTATTCAATGTACAAAACAGCTATTTATCTCTTCTTGACTCCAGGTCCAGCAATCTATCCACTGTGCCAACTAGCTGCTCTTTATGAACCCAATAAACTGCAAAATTACTTTAGTTTCTCATGGCTTAAAATGCTGGAGCATCCCAAGAAAGTGACATAAATGGTTACATGATGACAATTTTATATGTACAGTCAGGATAAGTGTAAACAGAAGGATAAGTGTAATTAGGACTGTTCCAGTTGGTTGGAGCCAAGTTGTCATTTTACTGTCTTACTATCTTAAGAGAGATTGTTTTAGTCTCTCCTGTTTCTAAGCAAAATTTTATACTTAATCATTTTAGTACTTTATTTCCACTTTTTTGCCTTTATTTGAATTTTGCAGTCACAGAACTTGAGAGTTGGAAGACGTCTTAGCAGTCATTCTTAATGCAATCCATCCACAAGTGGGATCCCTGTTGTTATATACCCAACAAATTATCATCCAACCTTTGCTCAAATACCCCCAAGGAGAGGGAATCCTCCACCTCTCCTTGAGTCATCTGAATTTGTTAGTGGTGTGTGTGTGTGTGTGTGTGTGTGTGTGTGTGTGTTAAAGAAAACACAAATTGGGGCATAGCAAAGCTTAGGAGCAGTTAGGTGGCCCCATGGATAGAGTGATGGTCCTGTAATCAGAAAGACTCCTCTTCCCGAATTCAAATCTTGCCTCAGACATTTACTAGCTGTATGACCCTGGGCAAGTCACCTGTTTGCCTCAGTTTCCCCATCTATAAAATGAACTGAAGAAGGAAATGACAAACCACTCTAATGTCTTTGCAAGAAAACCGAAATGGGGTCATGAAGAGTCAGACATGACTGAAACAAGTCAGCAACAAAAAGCTTATAGGTAAGTTTTTAACAAGATGAGAGCACAGGGTAAGGTGACCTTTGTGATACTGAAAGACTGACCATCACAGACTCTTATGATGTGCTACATTTTCCATTTGGTGTCATCATTCACTTCTTACCCATTTTTACCCTTAAATAATACATTAGCAAGGTATGAAATTACAGACCGCTGACTGCAGGACTTCATTCCGCTGGCTTCTGCAGCGGAGCCATAAGATCAGAGTGAAAGCTGGAAGGCCTCTGAGAAACCTCTAAAGCTTTGCATTTATTGAGGAAACTGAAGTCCTGAAACTTGAAGTGAATCCTCCAAATTTACAGAGTGAATTAGTGGCGGGACTAAGATTAGAACTCAGGACTTGATTCCTGGGGCGATGGTCTTTATGCTAATGAATCAACCTGGGGCAGCTGGGCCTGGAGTCAGGAAGACTCATCTTCCTGATTTCAAATCTGGCCCAAGACACTTACTAGCTGTGTGACCCTGGGCAAGTTACTTAACCCTTTTAGCCTCAGTTTCCTCACCTGTAAAATAAACTGGAGAAGGAGATGGAAACCACTGTGGTATCTTTGCCAAGAAAATCTTACATGGATTCATGAAGAGTTGGGCACAGCTGTAAATGAATAACAACAAACAACTGAGTCAAACTATGTATGTTTTGTTTTTAGGTCAAGAGCAGTTAGTATGTTTTCAAAACCAGCACAGCAGGTTTAGGCTAGCCCAGAGGGCAATTGGGACATTTGCCGATGGGCCCATTGGGGCAACAGGTGCCCTTTGTGCCTTGGAGGTAGAGGGGAAAATGGTGGTTGGCTAGCAGCTCTACCCAGTAGCCTGACATCATGGAATATCCCAGACTCTTTGGAGGAAAGAGTTCAACTCTGTTACCCATTTCATGTTCATGTCCTAAATTTGGATCTAGTTTCTGGAGCTATCATCATTCTATTTTTTTGTAAATTGGATATATTTTAATTGACTTTGAGCCTTTGCCCTTCAGCATTCTGTCCTAAAGGAAGTATAATTTAGTAGAATTTACCTTGAGCCTACGGTGTACAGGAACATGCTCAGTGCTGGAGGTAGATAAAAATGAAAAACTAGTCCTTCCCTCAAGGAGTTTACACCGTACCAGGGAATACAACATAGAACAAGGAAAATCGGGGAGGGTGAGAGCATTAACAATGGGGAGGAGGGACAGATGGAAAGCTCAGGGAGGAAGCTGGCAGCACTGGGGCTAAGCCTTGAAGACGTTCAAGGACTTTAAGGGGTAGAAGAGGTGAGTGTATTCCAAGTACGGAGGACTGCTTGTGCAAATGTGAAGAGTTGGAAGACAGAAGGTTAAGTTAGAGGAAGAGCTTATAATGAGTTTGGGTGAAATATAGGTTGTGAAAAGGAATTTTATGAAACAAGGCTGGAAAGGTGTCTAGGAGACAGATTGTGGAGGCTCTTAAAATGCCAAGCTGAGGTAGCTTGTATTTTTTGTTATAGGCAATAGGGAGCCACTGACAGTTCTTGAGTGGCACAGTCAGATTATCTTGACAGATTGAAGAGAGGAGGAACTGTAAGTTGGAAGGTCAATTAGAGGACTGTTGCAGTTGTCTAGGAGAAGGGCAGTGAAAAGGGGACTAATCTGATAGTGCTGTGAGTGGAGAGAAAGGGATGCATTTAAGAGATGTGGAAGTAGAATTGACAAGGTTGGGCTTAGGGGATGAGTGAGAAGGAAGAGGCTGTGAGAATTCTTCAGTTATGAACGTAAGTGATTGGAAAGATGATGATGCCCTCAGCAAAAATCCAGGGAAGGCACATTTAGGAAGAATTGTGAGTTCCATTTGGAACATAGTGAACTCAGGATGTCTGTGCAACACCCAGGAGGGAATATCCAACAGGGGGCTGATGATATGGTACTGGAATTCAGGAGAGAGGTTAAAACCATATAGAGAGAGAAACTGCAAAACTCCCATGAACCCATGGGAGCAAATGAGTACATCAGAGAAAGAAGATGGGAGAGCCCTGGAGGAAAGGGAGGAGGCATGCCACATTAAAGCAATGGGAAATGAACAAGCCTGCAAAGATCACTGAGGAAGGATCTAGCAGGTAGAAGAACCAGGAGAAAGCACTGCCCTGAAGCAAAGGGAAAAGTGTCCAAGAAGATGGCCTCGTTGACAATGACAGAGAGGTCAAAAAGGATGAGGACTGAGAATAGGCTTTTGGATTCAAAGTTATGATATCACTGATAAGGTTTGGAAGGGCAGTTTCAGTGAGTGGTAGAACTAGAAGCTGAACTGTGAAGAATCAGAAGCAAGTGGATAATGAGGAAGTAGAGGCAGACAAAAAGGAATTTTTTTTCTAGAAGTTTAGCAAAGAAAGGGAGAAAAGAGAATGATAGTTTGAGGAGATAGGAGGGTCAAGAGAAGTTCTTTTTTAAATGAATGGACTAGACCTAAGCATATTTACAGGCCTGAGGGAAAAACCTCGAAGATAGGGAGAGATCAAAATAGAGATACTGGAGGACAGGGGTGAGGAAGTAGAGGGAATGATTTGGTCATTCAAACTCTCAGAAGGAGATGGTCAGAGATGGTATCAAGGCTATGGAGAGGATGGCCTCAGTAAGGAGAACCATGCCTTCCTCAAAACTATCTGTAAAAGAGAAGATAGATTACGATATAGAGAGATTTGAGGTATGCATTGGGGGAAGTGAGAGGGCTTAACACAGATGGCCTCAAATTTCCCAGTGAGGCAAGTAAGGACATCTGCTGCAGTGATGTGGGGAGGTAAGCACCGAGTTGAAGGATTTAGAAACATTAAACTCCCCCTGTCACCTCCAGGATCACACTATAGAATTCTCTGTTTGCTCCTCAAAGTCATTCATAACCTGAACACTTTATTCTACCTTTCCAATGACACTGGCCTCCTTCCTGTTCCTTGAAGAAGATGCTCCAACTCCTTCCTGACTTACAGTATATCCCCTGCCTGGAATGCCCTCCCTTCTTACCTCTGCTTCCTGGCTTCCTTCAAGTCCAACTAAAGTCTTACCTTCTATAGGAAGCCTTTTTAGATTATCCCTAATTCTAGTGCCCTCCCTCTGCTGATTATTTCTGATTTATCTTGTGTATAATTTGTCTGTACCTTGTTGTTCAGTCATTTTTAGTTGTGTCCCACTCTCTGTGACCCAATTTGGGGTTTTCTTGGAAAAGATACTAGAGTGGTTTGCCATTTCCTTCTCCAGATCATTTTACAGATGAGGAAACTGAAGCAAACGTGGTGAAATGACTTGCCTGGGGTCATACAGCCAGTAAGTGTCTGAAGCCAGAACTTCCTGACCCTAGGCCCGGTGCTCTATCCACTGCACCACCCAGCTGTTTGTACCTGGTTGCTGACAAATTTTTTCCTCTATTAAACTGTGAGCTGCTTGACTACAGGGAATATTTTTGCTTGTCTTTGGTTCCCTAATACTTAGCACAGTACTTGGCACATAGCAGGTGCTTAGTCAATATTTATTGATGGTCATTGATGAAGTGTTGTGCAGTTTTAAGGCACTTTACAGATGTTTCCTCATCTGATCTTTAAGACAACTAAGGGAATTAGTTGGATAATCCTTGTTTTTCTACTTTCCAGATGAGGAAACTGAGGCAAAGGGGCAAAATCCCTTCACCAAATAAATGGAGAATACCATCAGTTTTCTGATTCTAAGCATAGTGATCTTTCTGTTAAATCATAATCATTTATATTCACATAGAGACTCTTGGAAAGTAAAGATGGGAGGCTTTCCGTATGTTAGTCTTTTCAAATTCCTTGTTAAAACAAAAGCAATTGTATTGCATCCATATATGAAATAACATTACCTTATCCCTGGGATATTTCTAACTAAGGCATCTAGATAATACAACTGATAGAGCTATCTGTCTGGATCTGGAAGTCAGAAAGACCTGTGTTCAAATCCAGTTTCAGATACCAGTTGGGTGACCATGGGGCAATTTGATCTGCTTCACTTTCCTCACCTGTAAAGAGGAATAATATAATAGCACCTACCTCCCAATATTGTTGTGAAGATAAAATGAGTTATTTATAAAGCATTTGGCAAACCTTAACACACTATACAAATAAAAACAATTATCTTAGAGTGATTACATCATTCATATTTTATGCTTCATTGAGTAATTTTAAAACATTTTGGGGGGCAGAGCCAAGATGGCGGAGTAGAAAGACGCATATACACATAGCTCTGAACCCACAACTCACAGAACGGCTACAGGGGAGTAACTCACAGCAAATTCTGCACCCAGAGGCCACGGAATATTGGAGCAAGGGAGATTTCTGTTCCGGAGGGACCTGCAAACCTCTCGCGGGGGGTCCTAGGCGCTACGGACTGGGCGCCGGGACTGGGAGCTGAGGGCAGCCCTGCCGCGGCCGCGACACCGTGAGGAAAAGATCCGAGCAGGCTTCGGGCACGGGATCTCCAGTGGCCACGCGGGTCCCTCCACCCACAGAGGGACCTGCAAACCTCTCACAAAAGGTCTGTCGCACTGCAGACGCAGAGCCCAGCCCAGCCCAGACCTGCTGCGGCCACGGCACCAAGAGAAACAGACCCGAGCAGGCTTCAGGGATGGGATCTCCAGCAGCCACACAAGTCCCTCCGCCCACAGGTGACAGGGGTCGGTGAGAGAGTCTCTTTGGCGGGTTGAGAGGGCAGTGGGGTGCCCCCATGATTCAGGCCCCCCCGGGAGGTAGAAGCTGAGAGGCGGCTGCAGACAGGGCTCCCCAAGCAGGCAGGAGCCTGAATCCATTGTGGAAGGTCTGTGCATAAACCCCCTGAGGGAACTGAGCCTGAGAGGCGGCCCTGCCCCAACCTGACCACCTGATCATAATCTCACACTGAATAGCAGACCTGCCCCCGCCAAAAGCCCTAAGGCTGGAAGCAGCATTTGAATCTCAGTCCTCAAACGCTGGCTGGGAGGATCAGGAGGTGAGGTGGGTGTGAGGAGAATATTCAGAGGTCAAGTCACTGGCTGGGAAAATGCCCAGAAAAGGGAAAAGAAATAAGACTATTGAAGGCTACTTTCTTGGAGAACAGGCATTTCCTCCCTTCCTTTCTGATGAGGAAGAACAATGCTTACCATCAGGCAAAGACACAGAAATCAAGGCTTCTGTGTCCCAGCCCACCCAATGGGCTCAGGCCATGGAAGAGCTCAAAAAGAATTTTGAAAATCAAGTTAGAGGTGGAGGAAAAACTGGGAAGAGAAATGAGAGGGATGAAAGAAAAGCATGAAAAGCAGATCAGCTCCCTGCTAAAGGAGACCCAAAAAAATGTTGAAGAAATTAACACCTTGAAAACTAGCCTAACTCAATTGGCAAAAGAGGCTCAAAAAGCCAATGAGGAGAAGAATGCTTTCAAAAGCAGAATTAGCCAAATGGAAAAGGAGATTCAAAAGCTCACTGAAGAAAATAGTTCTTTCAAAACTAGAATGGCACAGATGGAGGCTAAGGACTTTGCGAGAAAGCATGATATCACAGAACAAAGAGAGAAGAATGGAAAAATGGAAGATAATGTGAAATATCTCATTGGAAAAACAACTGACCTGGAAAATAGATTCAGGAGAGACAATTTAAAAATTTTGGGACTACCTGAAAGCCATGATCAAAAGAAGAGCCTAGACATCATCTTCCATGAAATTATCAAGGAAAACTGCCCTGAGATTCTAGAACCAGAGGGCAAAATAAATATTCAAGGAATCCGCAGAACACCGCCTGAAAGAGATCCAAAAAGAGAAACTCCTAGGAACATTGTGGCCAAATTCCAGAGTTCCCAGGTCAAGGAGAAAATATTGCAAGCAGCTAGAAAGAAACAATTCAAGTATCATGGAAATACAATCAGGATAACACAAGATCTAGCAGCCTCTACATTAAGGGATCGAAGGGCATGGAATAGGATATTCCAGAAGTCAAAGGAACTAGGAGTAAAACCAAGAATCACCTACCCAGCAAAACTGAGTATAATACTTCAGGGGAAAAAATGGTCTTTCAATGAAATAGAGGATTTTCAAGCATTCTTGATGAAAAGACCAGAGCTGAAAAGAAAATTTGACTTTCAAACACAAGAATGAAGAGAACCATGAAAAGGTGAACAGCAAAGAGAAGTCATAAGGGACTTACTAAAGTTGAACTGTTTACATTCCTACATGGAAAGACAATATTTGTAACTCTTGAAACTATTCAGTATCTGGGTACTGGGTGGGAGTACACACACACACATGCACACACACACACATACATAGAGGCAGAGTGCACAGAGTGAATTGAAGAGGATGGGATCATATCTTTAAAAAAAAATGAAATCAAGCAGTGAGAGAGAAATATATTGGGAGGAGAAAGGGAGAAATGGAATGGGGCAAATTATCTCTCATAAAAGAGGCAAGCAAAAGACTCATTAGTGGAGGGATAATGAGGGGAGGTGAGAGAAAAACATGAAGTCTACTCTCATCACATTCCACTAAAGGAAAGAATAAAATGCACACTCATTTTGGTAGGAAAACCTATCTCACAATACAGGAAAGTGGGGGATAAGGGGACAAGCAGGGTGGGGGGGATGATAAAAGGGAGGGCATGGGGAGGAGAATGCAATTCGAGGTCGACACTCATGGGGAGGGATAGGATCAAAAGAGAATAGAAGTAATGGGGGACAGGATAGGATGGAGGGAAATATAGTTAGTCCTATACAACACAACTAGTATGGAAATCATTTGCAAAACTACACAGATTTGGCCTATATTGAATTGCTTGCCTTCCAAAGGGAAGGGGTGGAGAGGGAGGAAGGTAAAGAAGTTGGAACTCAAAGTGTTAGGATCAACTGTAATGTTCTTACCACTAGGAAATAAGAAATACAGGTAAAGGGGTATAGAAAGCTATCTGGCCCTACAGGACAAAAGAGAAGACGGAGACAAGGGCAGAGAGGGATGATAGAAGAGAGAGTAGATTGGTCACAGGGGCAATTAGAATGCTTGGTGTTTGGGGGGGGGAGGGGAAAAACGGGGAGAAAATTTGTAACCCAAAATTTTGTGAAAATGAATGTTAAAAGTTAAATAAAAAAAAGAAAGAAAGAAAGAAAAAAACCAAAACATTTTACTGTTCCTCTCCAGGGAGCATTCCTGACTCTCTCCCTACCATCCACAGAAACCTTTAGAACCTGGAAGCTCACTTCACTCCTGGACTTCCCATGATGGAAGTACCTGCAGCTCTTTTGACCTCTTCTTCTGATTGATTGGTTCCCCATAGAAATTCCATCTTAAGGAAAATGGCCAGGCCAAACAAATTTCCATTTTTTTCCAGGCTGTATATCTTCATCCCTCCACCCTCACTCCTACTTTCACCCTCCCACTTTCTTTTTCTATTGCCCTTCCCCATGAGAATGTAAGATGCTTGAAGGTAGGGACTTTCTTGCTTCCTATATTTATATTTCCATACTTAACGCTATGCCTGGTGACAAAGTAAGTGCTTAATGTTTCTTGACCTGACTTGTTCTTGAGGTAAATGTCATTAAAAAAAAAAAAAAGACAAACAGCCTGAGTGTGAGCATAGTTCAGACTGTAGGAGCCCCCTCGCCATTGCACATCTCCCCTGTACTTAGAGCCCCTGACTGCCAGGCCGCTGAGGGCCCTGAACGCTCCAGCCCGAGCATTCACTCTGTGGGCCCCACCTGCCTTCCCTGAGGTGCGTCATCAGTGCTTCCAGAAGGGCCTCCCACTGCGGGCTGTTGCCAAATGCTGCTTTTTGGAAAAGCTGAGGCAGAACTCTCTCTGGTATTAGCAGCGGCAGACCTTGTCGGTCCACCCTGTCCCCTGGCAGACAGGCAAAACAGGATGGAGGCATTTTTAATTGATGCTAAAAAACCACGCTAGGCTAAGAAATGGACAGGAACTGGCACAGCCCTATATTCTCCTTTCCAAGGTGCCCGTTTAGCAGGCATGTCCTCCAGGGCATTCTGAAACCTGGCCCAGTGGGGTTTTCCTTGGGCACCTGCCAAAAGCAAACCGGTTCCATCCAGCAATGTGGGGCAAACTCAGCGGGCATTCATTGGTTCGTTTGGAGATAATGCTTGTCTGAGGGGGCTCCATACTGTCACCTCTCCTACTTTCATGCCTTTGTTTTGGGCTCTTACCAACAGCACTATTCCACCCCTTTCCTCATTCTCCCTTCCCCTATTACCCCCCTGGCAAATAAATCATTATAATTCCTTAATTCATCTGAGATGCTGAGTACTCCCTGAGCCCAGTTTAGGAACTAGAGAAAAAAATTCCTATACTCCACATGGGATCTTTTTTAAAGCAGTGGCTAGAGGTTAGAGCTGAGAAAGTGACTGACCTGGTGTGGACGTGACCACCTAGGCAGCTAAGTGACACAGTGGTTGCAGCACTGGAGTCAGAAAGACCTTGGGTTCAAATCCTGCCTCAGACACTTAGTAGCTGTGTGATCCTGGGAAAGTCTCTTCATCTCTCTTTGCCTCTGTTTCTTCTCCTGTAAACTGGTGATAGATACTAACAGCGCCTATCTTGAAGAGTTGTTGCGAGGGTCAAGGGAGATGATGTTTGGACAGTGCCTGGTATATAGTAGGCACTCAGGAAATGCTTTTTCGCTTCCTCCCTCCGTACTACTTGGATTATTGATAATATTGAACTACCACTACAACTCGTACTTTTAAAAACTACGATTATGATTACAACCTACAGTGTAAATTGAATTATAAATTAAATTATTGAGGATTACATTAAAAAACAAAAACCATAGCCAAGAGTTTAGGTTAGCTATGTGGCTTCCAGTCTGTCCTTCCTTGTTTTCTCTTCCTCATTGGAAACTTGGTCTAAGCTCCTGGAATCACCCTGATCTCCAACAGGCAAGCTGTCACCTTGTCTTGCCTAGAACCACACTCCTTATTTACAGCCCTCCTTTGGAGATGGTCTTGTCCCTCTCTAGAATGAATGTAAGGTCCCTGAGGATAGGGCCTGTCTGACTTACTTATACTTGTATCCCAAGGCTTTATATATCCTTCATTTCATAAAGACAAAAAGTTGTGTTAAAATGTGATCCATTATTTAAAGAAATTATACTTTGAGCTTACTTTGGCTAAAATGCCTTTTTAAAAGATTGCAAAAGAATCTTCTACACTATCAAGTTACAGGCTTGGTAAATCCTTAAAAGCGTGTATATATAATCTCACTGATATTCCTTCCCTTGATCCAGATCACAGCCCATCCATTCCTTCTCATATCTTGGGCAGTTTTTGTCCATGTTTTCCCACAGAGCCTCCAGAAAGTATCCACCCAAGATGCTGAATGCCTTTCTCTAGGTATTTTTATACTCTGTGTGCCATCACCTGTGTAAGACCTTTCCCGACCCTCCTGGGTCAGGCTCCTGTTCCCCCTGATATTATCTTGTATTTACTTCCCACTTCTCTCCGGGCTCTACTCTAGACTTTTCCTTTTCCTCCTCAGCAGCCTTCTTAACTAGGAGATGTCTCTGCCCCATGTGCTATCTCCTAGGATTGGTGAGTTGCCAGCCACCATTTCATGGAGTTCTCAAGCCATCTATGCTCACCACACTCACTTGTACCTGGGCTCCATGCTTCACTCTCTAAACTTTTTTACCTCCTCCCTCCACATGTCCACCCTCTACCTCATTCCAGCTACCTTTTATGTGTTATCTTTCCCCGTAGAGTATAAGGTCCTTGTATATATATGTATGTGTGTATGTAAGCTTCCTTGTATTCCCAGCCCTTAGCACCAGTCTTGGCACATAGTAAGTGCTTAATAAGTGAGTTTTCTCTCTTCCCCTCTCCCTCCCTCCCTCTCTCACTCTCTCTCTCTCTCTCTCCCACCTTCATCCCTCTCTCTCCTTCTCCCTCCCTCTTTCTCTCCACCTCCCTCCCTTCATTCCTTTCTCTCTCTTTCTCTCTCTCCCTCTCTGTTTCTCTTCCTCCTTTCCATTTTTCTCCCCACTCCTCTCCCTCCTCCCTTTTTCTCTCCCTCCCCCTCTTCATCTCTACCCCTCTCTTTCTCTTGTATTTATTCATATTTGCATATATTGTTTCCCCGATGGAATATAAATTCCTTGTGGAAAAGGACTTCCAATTTTTGTATCCTCATTTCCTAAAACAGTGCCTGGTACACAGTAGGCATTTAAAAGATGATTGTTGATTATCAAAGCAACACTCCGGCTGCTCATATGTTATTCCTTACTCTTAATGCCTTGTTTCTGATTGTATATATCCTCATTCTTTCACAAAACCTCTTCTGCTGTTTTACAGAGACGAGGTCATGTTTCTGGCAACTCAAAGGCAATGAAATCAAAACATAAACTCTAACATGTTGGAAAGACTTTGAATGTGGTCTTGGTGATAGACACTATGTCTGCTGTCAGAGGACAAACCCAACTGAGCCATAAATCTGCAAAGATTCATCACTCAGAAATCGGCTGTTTTGTGATAGCAACCCGCAAAACAAAGTCTTGACAAAATAGCATAGACTATTAAGTATAATTTACTACCTGTAAGATTTCTATGAAAAATAATGGTAATACAAATTACAAAAATAAAGCTAAAACAGTAAAAACTAATTATTATAGCAAATCAAACTTTAAATATACTTCAAAAAGTAGAAAAAAATCTAAACAAAGGGAACACATTTCCCTTACAAGGTACAGGTTTGTACAAATGGCATTTATCATTCAATAAAATAAAAAAAATGATAATTAACTAAATCCTAGACTACAACTAGGTCTTGACTGATGCAAATAATGAATCCTGGGAAGTGGCTGCATTATTTGAATTTGCACTGCATATTTCCATTGGACTGGAAAAACCATATTTTTGCATATAATTATAACTTGAATATGAGACAGCTACGTGGTATAGTAGATAGAGCATTAAGCTTAGAGTCAGGGAGAACTGAGTTCAAATAAAAAACCTGAGTTCAGAAATGTCCTAGCTGTGTGATCTTGGGCAAGTCACTTAACCTCTGTTTGCCACTGGAAAAGAAAATGGCAAACCACTCCAGTGTCTTTGCCAAATGAGTTGAGAAGAGTAGGACGTGACTGAATAACAAAGATACTATAACCAATCTGGTGATATGCCTTGGCCAACGGATATAGTATCTCTCATTTCCATGTCTTTGCACCCCATGAATAGAACATGCTTATTCTCACCTCCACCTTTCAGAACACCTACCTTCCTTCAAGGTCCTATTTAAGTGCTGCCTCCTAAGAGAGATCTTTTCTGGTTCTCCCAGTTGTTAGTACATTATTTTACATTTTGGGGCATATATTTTGTTTTTATGTTTCTATATACTTGTTTCCTCTCAGTGAGTGTGAGTTCTTTGGGGTAAGGGACTTAATTGTTTAGTTGTTTTTCAGTCATATCTGATTCTTTGTGACCCTTTAGGGGGGGTTTCTTGTCAGAGATACTGGAGTGGTTTGTCATTTCCTTCTCCAGCTCATTTTATAGATGAGGAAACTGAGGCAAACAGGTTAAAGTGACTGGCCTACAGTCACACAGCTAGGAAGTGACTGAAGCCAAATTTGAACTCAGGTCTTCCTGCTTCCAGGCCTGGCGCTCTAGCCACTCTGTCAAGGTGCTAGATGACTAGCTGCTAGGGACTTAATTTTTGTATTTGTAACCTCAGTGCCTGGCACACAGCAGACATTGAATAAGTTCTAATTAAATCAAATGCAGTTCATTGCCAACCCTAATTTGCTTTTTTCCAGCTTGACAGGAGCTGTCATTGGCAAAATTTTCTCTTTTTGCTTTCTTTTCAGTTGTTTTTTTTCTTTTTTTGTAAATAGTATTTTTTTTTCCATTTACGTGTACAGATACTTTTTGCCATTCACTTTTATAAGATTTCGAGTTCCAAAATTTTCTTCCTCCGTCTCCTCCCTCCCCAAGATGGCAAGTAATCTGATATGGATTAAACGTGCAGTCATGGAAACATAATTCCACATTATTCAGGTTGTGAAAGAAGTAGCAAAAAGGAAAATTGGCAAAACTTTCAAGAATTCGATGTCACCCTCCTATCACAGTGAGGCAGAGGATGTTACTGGAGTATTTTTATTACCATTAAGATAAAAATGACTACACACACACCACAGATTACTTTGAAGGTTGCATACTACTAAAACTGTACTTTCAAAATACCAAGAGGCAGCCGAACTAACACAATTACTCACATCAATCAAACGGATGGATTGTGCAGGACCTGGTAAGTCTCTTGAATGAAAAAAGGGTCCAGGGGTAGTGAAATTTATAGATTAATTATTTAATTGAAGATTAAAAACTCTGCCACAGTAAAACTGCTCTATATTTTATTTCCTAAGCAATGTTATAAATTTTTTTGTTTGCTTATTAAAATAATTCTGGCACAGTATAGGGTTGGTTGTAGATTTCTACCACCAACCAGGTTTTTTTAAATTTTATTTTTTATTTTTCATTTTTAACACAGTTCATGTCACATAACACAATTCCAACTTTTGGTCAGGTGATACTTCTTTTAAAACATTTACAATATAGACCACAAACGATTTTTTTTTTAACATTAACCAACTAAGACACAAATAATAACTATGTATGCTAAACTTCACAAGCCATTGACCTAATTGTCTCCACACTATCACTAAGAATTAAAGGACCCTAACATATTGTTGTTGGTCTAAAGTCCTAAGCCTAATAACTTAATTTTAGACTTACCCTCGGATGTTCCCCTACCAACAATCTATAATTTAATGGATCTGGTATTAAGCTTACAAACCTTTTGACTATAGGAAATTGCCACTAAGAGTAGGGACATCGTGGGGAAACAATATCTCCCCATCTTCATGTCAATTCCAGGCAGGAATAGATTGTCAACTTGCATTCATTCAGCCTTAAAGTCTGCCAGGTGTCAGTGGGGAAAATTGAGTCAGGAGAATCCTACCTCAGCCCAGGCTGAACAGCCACTCTCCCACCCTTCCCATGAGATCACCTTTTGCAGTTCATACCGGCATCTCACAGGCTTACTGGCATCATGGATTGGAGGCTCAGACCACCTTTCTTGCTATCCATACCTGGAGTTAGACTCAGAAGAACAGTCAGTGAATAGTCCCATAGAATCTTAAAATGGCAAGTTCCAATAACCAGGTTTCAAATATGATTATAGTTTCACTTTGGCTAAGGAACGTCTTTTGAGGCAAGTCTTAAGAGGCTTACGTGCCTTTCTATATGTGTTCTAGCTCCTGATTAAATAACAATCATAAACTCAAATTTACCATTAAAACTTTAACTTTTGCATCAATGCCAAATTTTACCCGAGGTTACCTGCCTCTAGGAAACTTAGACTAAAATTCTTTTCCCCAAACTAAAGATGTCTCTGATTTAGTCTCAGTAATTAATTCAGTCAATTGTTTTAATACTAATTGCTTTCACATCTCTTTTTTGTAACGTCCAGTTTTTCTCCTCATCCCTCTCTCCACCCCCTAATACCTTGCATTCTGATTACCCCTTCCCTCAATGTACCTTCCCTTCTATCACACCCCACCCTTCCCTTATCCCCCATCTTCTCTCTTTTCTTGTGGGGCAAGATAAATTTCTATACCCTGTGTTTCTTATTTCCTGGTTATATGCAGTAATAATTCTCAACATTTGTTTCTAATACTTTGAATTCCCACTTCTCTCCCTCCCTCCCTCCCCATCGCCACTGAGAAAGCAAGCAGTTCAATACAAACTAAATATGTGTTGTTTTGCAAAAGACTTCCATAATAATCATGTTGTGTAATACTAACTATATTGTCCTCTATCCTACTGTATCCCCCCTTATTTTTTTATTACCTCATTTGAACTTGTCCCATCCCAAAAGTGTTTATTTCTAGGTACTCCCTTCTCCCAGTTGCCCTCCCTTCTATCTTTCTTCTCATCCCACTTGTTGCCTCCTCCCCTACTTTCCTGTAGTGTAAGATGGATTTTCATACCAAATTTAGTGAGCATGTTATTCCCTCCTTAAGTCATATGTGGAGAGAGTAGCTTCATTTTTCCCCTCTCCCCTTCTCCTTTTTCTCCTCCATTGAACAAGATTTTTCTTATCTCTTTTATGAGTTATAGCCTGCCCCATTCCATTTCTCCCTTTCTTCTCCCAGTATTTTCCTCTCTCACCCCTTAATTTTTATTTTATTTTATTTTTTGTGGATATCATCTCTTCTGATTCAACACAACCTGTACTTTCTGTCTATATCTGTGTGTGTGTGTGTGTATACAATCCCTCTACCTACCTAAATACTGAGAAAAATCTCAAGAGTTACAAATATTTTCTTTCCATGTAGGAATGTAAACAGTTCAGCTTTAGAAAGTCTTTTATGATTTCTCTTTCCTTTTTACCTTTTCATTCTTCTTTTGATTCTTGTGTTTGAAAGTCAGATTTTCTCTTCAGTTCTGGTCTTTTCATCATGAGTGCTTGAAAGTCCTCTATATCATTGAATGGCCATTTATTCCCTTGAAGTATTATGCTCAGTTTTGCTGGGTAGGTGATTCTTGGTTTTAATCTCAGTTCCTTTGACTTCTGGAATATCCTATTCTAAGCCCTTTGATCCCTTAATGTTGAAGGTGCCAGATCCTGTGTTATCCTGATTGTATTTCCACAATACTCAAATTATTTCTTTCTAGCTGCTTGCAGTATTTTTCTCCTTGACCTGGGAACTCTGAAATTTGGCCATAATATTCCTAGGAGTTTCTCTTTTCGGGTCTCTTTCAGGAGGTTATAGGTGGATTCTTTCAATATTTATTTTGCCCTCTGGTTCTAGAATATCAGGGCAGTTTTCCTTGATAATTTCATGGAAGATAATGTCTAGGCTCTTTTTTTTTTTTTTTTTTTTTTTGATCACGGCTTTCAAGTAGTCCCATAATGTTTAAATTGTCTCTCCTGGATCTGTTTTCCAGGTCAGTTGTTTTTCCAATGAGATGTTTCACATTATCTTCTATTTTTTCAAACTTTTGGTTTTGTTTTTTAACTGCTTGATTTATCTCATAGTCATTCATTTCCCTGAACTCAATTCTCTCTTTCAGAGAACTATTTTGTTCAGTGAGCTTTTGAACCTTCTCCTCCATTTGGCTAATTCTGCTTTTTAAAGCCTCCTTCTCCTCACTGGCTTTTTGGACCTCTTTTTCCAATTGAGTTAGCTTCTTTTTAAAGGTGTTATTTTCCTCAGTAATTTTTTGGTTCTCCTTTAGCAAGCTGCTAACTCGTTTTTCAAGCTCTTCTATTGCCTGAGGCAAGTTTAAGTTCACTTTGGAGGCACTGGAGGCAGGGTCCTTGACTTCCTCTGACAGTGTGCCTTGTTCTTCCTCATCCAAAAAGATGGGAGGAGACACCTGCTCACCAAGAAAGTAACCTTCTGTGGTCTTATTTTTTTTCCCTTTTTTTTGGGCATTTTCTCATCCAGTTACTTGACTTCTGAATCCTTTGTCAAGGAGACGGTCCTATTTCCCCTCTTTTCTCCAGTATCCTATTCAAGGCTGAGATTTGACTCAGCTGCTCAATTCCCCAGGGCTTTGGGTAGGGGCGGGGCCATCACTCAGGGCTGAAGTTTAGATCAGCTGCTCCCTACTGAAAGAGGCTTTAAGTTGAGCTGCCTGGACAGTGGACCCAGATTGCCTCCCGGTCACAATAGCTGTCTGCAATTTGCTGCTGCTGTTGCTGCCATTGCCTGGGGCTATTGCTGGAGGAACCCCATTTCCCCCTTGCTTAGCTGGGAAAGCCCTCCCATACTAAACTTTGGAGCTTTCTTTGTCACTTGTGAGTTGAGGTATCTGGGACCCTCCCTGCTGGAAACTCTGCCTTGGAGGTCTGTTCAGGTCCTGTTCCTCCCAGTGCTGCATGGCCAGGGCTGGGCTCTGCCCAGCATCCCATGAGATAGACATTTCCTGTTGGCCTTCTAGGTTATGTTTGGCTGGAAACCTCTTTCATTCTGTTGTTCTGTGGCTTCTGGTGCTCTAGAATTTGTTGAGAGTCATTTTTTCCAGGTATTTTGTGGGCTGTGGGGGAAGTGCTAAAGTATATGCATCTTTCTACTCCACCATCTTCACCAGCCAGCTTTTGTAGAAAAAAAATAGAAGCCACGCCAGTTGCTAGCCAGTTGGCAGCCTGTATTTCTCAATGCAATTGCCCTTTGTTCCTTAATTTAGATCCCTGGGGGAGTGTTCAATGAAGACACCTAGAAATGTACCTTCAAGTATAAAGTTGCAGTTTACATACATTTATAGTGTTGTGTTCCTGCTGACCAGGAATGCTATTTGCATCTCCTTGGGAGCACTGTTGTGGCAGGTCTAATCATGGGTAAAAATTTAAAACTGCATAAAGTACCTGTTGCCCACACAGATTATGTATGTCCACTTAGGTTGGCTAAGTGTGGCTCATGGAAGACATTGATAGACATTTCTGGATCCTTGTACACTCCTGTCCAAGGAAGACTGTGAATCCTGTCTTAAGAAGGGCAAAAGAAGGAAATATGTTGGCTGCTTTGTTTTTGAGTCTCTGAAAGGGATACTGGAAAACCCTACTTCCTTCTCTAAATATTTCTGGTCTAGGGGCAAAAAGCTATTTCTCTGATCCCTCAAATTGTATGTGTGTGTGTGTGTGTGTGTGTGTGTGTGTGTGTGTGTGTGTGTGTGTGTGTGTGAGGGGATTATTTCAAGCTTACACATGCAGACTCCACTCTTTCCTATATAATGCTATTTATATAAAAGTCAATCACAAATATTGAATAGCAAGCAGACCCACTTATCCAAGCATATAGAAAATAGAAATTGGAGAAGGTACTTAGAGTAGAAATTCCAAAAAATACACAGTATGCATATGGCAGTAGATACACCTGAACTTTTAAAATGGGAAGATAAGATCTCATTTTGTCCAAAAGAGAGACACCAGTCTCAGACAAGGGGAAATTCCTCAGAGTCTAGGGAGGTGTAATGTTAATGGGATTTAAGATCTTCTCTGCCCATTAATAGACCTCACATGGAGCCCATTAAAGGAAGCTTGCTTAGGGGAGGCTTGCTTGTAGTAAGGCTTTCACACCTTTTGCTACTTTCTAATTAGGTACCAAGTCATAAGAGTTGTGATGCCCTCTAGCTCTGAGAAGGGCATATATACTCTTAAGTGAGGTTTTGCTTTAGGGGGTCACTTATGAGAAGGACCTTGTGATTCCCTGGTTGAGACTCTGAGTAGCTGTATATTCAGACCCCTGCCTGCGCAGATGTAAAAGCTCTCTCGATCAGAGGATGTATGTAAAGTGCATAGCTATATTTCTTTGATTCAGGCAGTAGAGCCCTGTCTGTTGGTCTTATTTGTCTGCTTTTATTTTCTCAGTTTGTATTTTCTCTGAAGTTTAGGATACTGACTTTTCCCCTGAACTAGTGAATGTAATTAAAAAAGATTGTTGATCCCTTAAACAGCTATTTTTCCTAGTAAAGAAGATCCAAGAACCTGTGCTAGCAGTCATCCTGAGTATACCAGTTTGGTTGTTTTTACAAGAGGGAAGTTGGATAATCAGGGAGATGTGGTGGAGGCAGCTTTCCCTACATGTCTGCTGCTTTTGAAGTCTATCTTTTATTCCTTCACATGTCTGAAGTTAGTCCCCAAGAGAGTCTGGAACCCTATATGTTCTCTCTCAAAGGAAGAAAAAATGTTTTCCCTCTTCAAAAAAGTATGATTCCTTTTTTGTTTACATATGTGTATGTATGTGTATATATACATACATATATACACATATGTTTATATATGCACACATGTATGTGTATATATACATGCATATGTGTGTATATAATACACACACATACATATATTGGAATTATCAAGCATTGAATTGTATTTCTCCCTCCACCTCCACCCCGGTTTGGAGATGGGAGAAAGAAATACAGAACCCTTGTAACAAAAAAGGATACTCATGCAAAACAAATTCCCACATTACTCATGTTAAAAAATGTATTTCATGATGAGCAGGCAGACTTCAGAAAAACCTGGAAATAAACCTGGAGATACTTGAATGAACTAATGCTGAGTGACATGAGCATTGTACACGGTAACAGTAACAATGTGTGATGACTAACTGACAGACTTTTCTCTTCTCAGCAATGCAAAGATCCAAGACAGTTCCAAAAGACTTGTGATGGAAAATGCTGTCTATATTCAGAAAAAGAACCGTGGAGTCTCAGTGCAGATTGAAGCGTATTATTTGATCTCTTTTTTTTCTTCTTTGTTTCTCCTTTCTCATGGTTTCTTCCATTGGTTCTAATTCTTCTTTACAACATGACTAATGTGAAAATAGATTTAATTAAAAAATGTATTTCACTCAGTGTATTAATCTGTCACCTCTTTATCATGAGGTGGGCAGCATTTTTCATCACTGGTCCTCTGGATTCATAGTTGATCATTATATTGATCAGAGTTCTTAAGTCTTTCAGAAGTTTTTTTAAAAATAATATTGATCTTACTCGTGGTTTGCTCACTTCACTCTGCATCAGTTTGTACAAGTCATTTCAGGTTGCACTGAAACTATCTCTTCATTTCTTATAGTATAATAGTGTTCTATTTCATTCATGTACTATAACTTGTTTAGCCATTTCCCAATTCTAGGGCATCCCTAGTTTTCAGCCCTTTGCCACCACAAAGAGTATTTTGGCACATTATAGATCTTTTCCTATTTCTTTGATCTCTTTGGGTTATAGGTTGTTGTGTTGCTAGGTTGAATTATGACACCTTTTCAAGAGGCTTCTCCATGCTCCTCTGATAGGAATTGGTAGAGTTTGCAGTCATTTGGGAGTAATATATGTGATTTTTTTTTATTACTTTACTAATTTTTAAATTCCATTCAAATATTTTAAGAATGTATGTTCCTTATCTGGTTGGCTAGTAGTAAGGTACAAATTGAGTCCATGTGATTTTTGTGGTTCCTATGTGGCCTGGCCTGGCAAGTGGGTTCAAGCCAAGTGAAATGCAATGATTTCTAAAATCACCCCACATCGAACCCAGGAGTTCCTTTGAATCTAGGGGTAAGTAGAACATGGGCTATGTAGAAAAAAAGTACTTGGAGATCTTTTCCTCAAAGCAGCCTTAAAATTCTGCTTTATAATGATGGTTTTAGGAATGTCCTAGAGCTGCCTATACAATTATGTGCTTCTTCAAAAAGGCTGCTTATTAAATGGAGAACTAGAATGAGTCATCTCTTTATGGCTAGTTAAAAGCGGGGGAGGTGGGTTGGACAAGAAAACTTCAGATGGCCTCATCCACCCTCATGTGGTCATACTATCTCTGCCTCTGACAGGATGGGCAGTCATGTTTCTGTTTCCTAGGCAGCAATTGCCCGTCTTCTCTACCTAAGGCTACAATCCAGATGAAATGCTAACACAAGAGTCCTACCGTGGGGAAGTAAGAGGATATGTGCTGTAGTGTGAAGAGATTTAAATGCTGAACAGAGAAGTGAGCATTTTATTCTAGAGGAAATAGGAAACAACTGAAACTTCTTTTTTTTTTGTATTTTTTTTTATTGTTTTTTTTTAAATTAAATTTATTTATTTAACTTTTAACATTCATTTTCACAAAATTTTGGGTTACAAATTTTCTCCCCGTTTTTCCCCTCCCCCCCAAACCCCAAGCATTCTAATTGCCCCTATGACCAATCTGCTCTCCCTTCTATCATCCCTCTCTGCCCTTGTCTCCGTCTTCTCTTTTGTCCTGTAGGGCCAGATAGCTTTCTATACCCCTTTACCTGTATTTCTTATTTCCTAGTGGTAAGAACATTACAGTTGATCCTAACACTTTGAGTTCCAACTTCTTTACCTCCCTCCCTCTCCACCCCTTCCCTTTGGAAGGCAAGCAATTCAATATAGGCCAAATCTGTGTAGTTTTGCAAATGATTTCCATACTAGTTGTGTTGTATAGGACTAACTATATTTCCCTCCATCCTATCCTGTCCCCCATTACTTCTATTCTCTTTTGATCCTATCCCTCCCCATGAGTGTCGACCTCGAATTGCATTCTCCTCCCCATGCCCTCCCTTCTATCATCCCCCCCACCCTGCTTGTCCCCTTATCCCCCACTTTCCTGTATTGTGAGATAGGTTTTCCTACCAAAATGAGTGTGCATTTTATTCTTTCCTTTAGTGGAATGTGATGAGAGTAGACTTCATGTTTTTCTCTCACCTCCCCTCTTTATCCCTCCACTAATGAGTCTTTTGCTTGCCTCTTTTATGAGAGATAATTTGCCCCATTCCATTTCTCCCTTTCTCCTCCCAATATATTTCTCTCTCACTGCTTGATTTCATTTTTTTTTAAAGATATGGTCCCATCCTCTTCAATTCACTCTGTGCACTCTGCCTCTATGTATGTGTGTGTGTGTGCATGTGTGTGTGTGTACTCCCACCCAGTACCCAGATACTGAATAGTTTCAAGAGTTACAAATATTGTCTTTCCATGTAGGAATGTAAACAGTTCAACTTTAGTAAGTCCCTTATGACTTCTCTTTGCTGTTCACCTTTTCATGGTTCTCTTCATTCTTGTGTTTGAAAGTCAAATTTTCTTTTCAGCTCTGGTCTTTTCATCAAGAATGCTTGAAAATCCTCTATTTCATTGAAAGACCATTTTTTCCCCTGAAGTATTATACTCAGTTTTGCTGGGTAGGTGATTCTTGGTTTTACTCCTAGTTCCTTTGACTTCTGGAATATCCTATTCCATGCCCTTCGATCCCTTAATGTAGAGGCTGCTAGATCTTGTGTTATCCTGATTGTATTTCCACAATACTTGAATTGTTTCTTTCTAGCTGCTTGCAATATTTTCTCCTTGACCTGGGAACTCTGGAATTTGGCCACAATGTTCCTAGGAGTTTCTCTTTTTGGATCTCTTTCAGGCGGTGTTCTGTGGATTCCTTGAATATTTATTTTGCCCTCTGGTTCTAGAATCTCAGGGCAGTTTTCCTTGATAATTTCATGAAAGATGATGTCTAGGCTCTTCTTTTGATCATGGCTTTCAGGTAGTCCCATAATTTTTAAATTGTCTCTCCTGGATCTATTTTCCAAGTCAGTTGTTTTTCCAATGAGATATTTCACATTATCTTCCATTTTTCCATTCTTCTGGCTTTGTTCTGTGATTTCTTGCTTTCTCATAAAGTCCTTAGCCTCCATCTGTGCCATTCTAATTTTGAAAGAACTATTTTCTTCAGTGAGCTTTTGAATCTCCTTTTCCATTTGGCTAATTCTGCTTTTGAAAGCATTCTTCTCCTCATTGGCTTTTTGAGCCTCTTTTGCCAATTGAGTTAGGCTAGTTTTCAAGGTGTTATTTTCTTCAACATTTTTTTGGGTCTCCTTTAGCAGGGAGCTGATTTGCTGTTCGTGCTTTGACTTCATGTCTCTCATTTCTCTTCCCAGCTTTTCTTCCACCTCTTCAACTTGATTTTCAAAATTCTTTTTGAGCTCTTCCATGGCCTGAGCCCATTGGGTGGGCTGGGACACAGAAGCCTTGATTTCTGTGTCTTTGCCTGATGGTAAGCATTGTTCTTCCTCATCAGAAAGGATGGGAGGAAATGCCTGTCACCAAGAAAGTAACCTTCTATAGTCTTATTTCTTTTCCCTTTTCTGGGCATTTTCCCAGCCAGTGACTTGACCTCTGAATATTCTCCTCACACCCACCTCGCCTCCTGATCCTCCCAGCCAGCGTTTGGGGTTTGAGATTCAAATGCTGCTTCCAGCCTCAGGGCTTTTGGCGGGGGCAGGTCTGCTATTCAGTGTGAGATTATGATCAGATGGTCAGGTCGGGGCAGGGCCGCCTCTCAGGCTCAGTTCCCTCAGGGGGTTTATGCACAGACCTTCCACAATGGATCCAGGCTCCTGCCTGCTTGGGGAGCCCTGGTGTGCGGCCGCCCCTCAGCTTCTGTCTCCCAAGGGGGCCCGAGCCATGGGGGCACCCCACTCCCCCCTCGACGAGCCAAAGAGACTCTCTCACCGACCCCCGTCACCTGTGGGTGGAGGGACTTGTGTGGCTGCTGGAGATCCCGTCCCTGAAGCCTGCTCGGATCGGTTTCTCTAGGTGCTGCGGCCGCGGCAGGTCTGGGCTGGGCTCCGCGTCTGCAGCGCAATGGACCTTTTGTGAGAGGTTTGCAGGTCCCTCTGGAACAGAAATCTCCTTCGCTCCACTATTCTGTGGCCTCACTGCTCCAGAATTCGCTGTGAGTTACTTTATACAAATGTTCTATGGGTTGTGCGTTTGGAGCTATGTGTATTTGCGTCTTTCTACTCCGCCATCTTGGCTCCGTCCCCCCCACAACTGAAACTTCTTGAACAAGGGAGTAACATGGTCAGGTCCATATTTTAGCTGTCATTTTGACAGCTGTGTGGAGGGTGCATTGGAGAAGAGAGAGTTTAATCTACAACAGTGTTTTCCAGCTCTAAGTCTACTCTTCTCCAATAAGATATCTTGGGAGACAATCTGGTATAATAGAAAATGATTGGCATCCAAGTCTCAATTCTATCATGTACTGACTCTGTGACCTTAGATTACTCCTTTCACTTTCCTGGGCTTCAGTTTCCACATCAGAAAAGTGAGGGAGCCTGATGACTTCTGATGACCACTTTAAGGTTTCTTCCAGCTTTGATATTCTGTAGACTTCTGTGAACTTCTGCAAATCTTTTGCTTTGGACCATCCTGCTCTCTACATCCTCAGCAAAGAGGGTAGGGGACTAAGGGATGAGAGGGACCAGGAGCTTGAGATGGGAGCAGGAAAATATAAGGACAGTGATAGAACCTTAGAGCTGAAAGGACCACAGCAGCCATCTGGTCTAATCTGTACCAAAAGAATAGTCTCCACCACAGTACATAGTTGATAGCAGTCACTTACTTCTGCTTAAAGACCAAGAACCAAAGTGAAGAATGATTTTTTAAAAAGTTTCAAGTTTTTAAAAGTTAAGGGCCTTTGGTGGTACAAGTGTTTTTAGCTGGTAAAATGTTGAGGGGGGACTGGCAACTGAGAAAAATTGATAAGGTCATAAAATCACAGTCAGTCAGTCAACAAGCATTGATTAAGTGCTTATTATATATCAGATTCTAAGCATACATAGAAAAACAAAGACAGTTCCCTTTCTTGCCAACTTCATATTTTAATAGTTATGTAAAAGACATATACACTGGAAATTGAAAGTAGAAAGGTACTGAGAGGTAAATCCCTAAGTGCAGACAACTGGATTTGAGCTGAGTTTCAAAGGAGACCAAAGGAAGTCAGACAGTCAAAGGGAGAAGAAATTCTAAGGATAGTCTAGGAGTCCAACAGCATCATTCTACAGATTAGGAAATATCCTCCATTTCTGGTTGTCCTGATCTATATCTTGCCACTGGACTCAGATGGCTCTAGAGGAGAAAGTGAGGCTGGTGACTTTGCACTTAAATCCAAGTCACTTGCAAGCCATGGCATCACCTTCCCGATGTCGTGGTCCTGTTCAAGAATGAAGGACAAACACAACAACAGCAAACAGCCAGGGCCAACTCTCAGGGTGCTTAATTATCATTGCTGGCACCTGATTTGCATTTGCAAAGTGAAATTCTATTTTGTGCATCAGGAACTCTTGGCCTAAAAGTTATTAATCTCAGCCATTATCCAATGCAGTCCTGTTCCCCCATTAATTTTCTGATTTCCCATGGCACTAATCCTAACCAGATCTGTAAATGTGTGGACTGTTCCCCTAACTCTGGTGGATCACTTACCTTCAGAGTATAGAAGGAAATGAGGTATGGAGTAAAAATAGGAAGGTGCCTGCTTGACCTTGACCCAGGTGCCACACAGCAGAAGGTCAGACCAGCCTAGGGGCAGAGGTGGGAGGGAGATCTGGTATCTATTTAATCACACCTGGTTGGTATCTGGAATCAGTCTTAGCCAGTTCACTTTCATCTAGGCCTGCCAGGTATTGAGCAAGCTGTGGAACTGTCCTGTTGGTATTAGATAGAAAGGATATTTCCTGCATGATTCTGCAGTCTCAAAAGCCTCTCAGTCTTCAAATGACCTCATTCATGAGGATCTGTTGTTGTTGTTGAGTTCTGTCCAATTCTTTGTGATGCCATTTGGGGTTTTCTTGGCAAAGATACTGGAGTATTTCCATTTCCTTCCCTAACTCATTTTACAGATGAGGAAACTGAGGCAAATAGGATTAAGTGACTTGTCCAGGGTCACACAACTAGTAAATGTCTGGGGCCAGATTTGAACTCAGAAAGATGAGTCTCTATCTACTGTATCGCCTAGTTGCCCTGATAAGGATCTATAGGAACGAATAAAGACAACCCTGTTGGACCTCTCAAGGTAATGCCTTCTTAGTTGAATGGTCAGCTGACTACTTTGCCTCCTTTAGCTTCCTCTCTGGTACGACAACTTTCTCAGGCTGGTTAGCCATAGCCCCTGAGGAATGAATGGGCTTGAGGCCAGTTAATCTTTGATTCCTGCTCCAGTTGGAACTTCCTTCTCTTCTGCTGCATTTGACGATGGACCTTGCTCTCCTCCTGGACACTGGTCCCTCTCTGAGTCTTCTCTCTGATTCTTCTCCTGTCTGTCTGACTGCTCTTCAGTCTCTTTCACTAGCTTCATGCCACTCACAACTCAGGGTGATCCTCAAGGATCAATCTATGGTTCTCCCTCCCTCCCTCCCTTCCTCCCTCCCTCCCTCCCTCCCTCCCTCCCTCCCTCCCTCCCTCTCTCTCTCTCTCTCTGTCTTTCTGTCTGTTTTCCCCTTTTCTTCCTCTGTCCCCCTTTCCCACCCCCTCTCATTTTCTCTCTCTATTCAGTCTCTGTCTCTCTTTCAGTCTCTCACCTTATTAATTCCCATAGGTACAACCTCTATGCAGATGATTCCCAGATCTACAAATTCAGCCCCACTCTCTCACCTGAGCTTCAGACTCATCTCCACCTGCCTATTAGACGTCTTGAACAGGATGTCCTGTAAACGTCTCAAACTCAACATGTCCCAAACAGAATTCATTATCTTTCTTTCACACCTACCTTTCTTTTTGAATATCCCTATTTCTATCCATTTATCCAGTTTCCTGGGGTTTGTAATCTTTGCGTTATCCTTGATTCCTTACTCTCCTTTCTTCACTCTAATCTGTTGCCAAATCTTGCTGCTTCTACCTTTACCTCTCAAATCTCACCCATTTTCTCCACTTGCACAGTCCTTATGGGACCTTAGCTCAGGCCCCCATTATTCCTCCCTCGGTCTCTGCTATTGCCCTCCTAATTGGTTTCCCTGGACCGTCTTACACAACCCCTCCAAAATGATTTCCTTAAGGGCCAATCTGACTACATTGTTTTTTGTTGTTGAGTTCTTACAGTCATGTCCTACTTTCTGTGACCCCATTTGGGATTTTCTTGGCAAAGATACTGGAATGGTTTGCCATTTCCTTCTCCAGCTCATTTTACAGAAGAGGAAACTCACTTAAGGAAACAGGATTAAGTGACTTACCCAGTGTCACACTGCTAGTATGTCTGAGGCCAGATTTGAACTTAGGTCTTCCTGACTCCAGGAGTCTTCCTGACTCTATCTCCTTCCCCATCTAGCTGTCCTGACTCTCCTGATAAACTCTAGTGGCTGATTATTGCTTCTAGAATAAAATGTCAATCCCTCTGTTGAGATTTTAAAGACCTGGTCTCAATCTAGGTTTCCAGCCTCTTTTTCAATACTCTTAGATGTTGCAAACTAGTCAAACGGACTTTTTCTATGTTAGTAATATAGATATCCTCTTTCCTCACTATTGCCTCATAGATTTCTTCAAGACACAGCTCAAGCATCACCTTCTGCTCCAAATCTTTTCTCATTCCCCATCCCCAGCTGCTCGCACCTTTTCTTCCTAATCACTTTGTATTTCACTTCTTTGCATTTATTTGTGTTTATTCTCTTCATATCTATATTGTATAAATTTATATAGCTCTGTGTACATATGTATGTATTTGCATAGACATCCGTATATTTCATTTCTTCCCCATTAGAATGTCAGTACCTTGCAAGTGGAATTTTCTTCATTCTTGGTATTTGTATTAAAAAAAGAACTAGCATTGAGTTAGCCTTGTAAGGTTTGCAAAGCACTTTACATAAATTAACTCACAACAACTCTATGAGGTGTTATTATTATTCCCATTGTATGGATGAAGAAACTGAGAGATTTAATGACCTTCCCAAGGTCACACTGATAGTAAATGCTTGAGGTAAGATTAGAATGGGGCAGTCAGGTGGTGTAATGTATAGTACCTGGCCTGGAGCAGGAAGATTCATTTTCCTGAGTTCAGATCTGGCCTCAAACACCTTACCAGCTGTGTGACCCTGGGCAAGTCACTTAACCCTGTTTACCTCAGTTTCCTTATCTGTAAAATGATCTGGAGAAAGAAATGACAACTCATTCCAGGACCTTTGCCAAGAAAACCCCAAATGGGGTCACAGTGAAGACATGATTATCAACGACTGAACAACAACAAAAACCAGAACTCAGGTTTTCCTGACCAAGTCCTGAGCTCTACCTAACTGCCTATACCTACTATAGTAGCAGGCATTTAATAAATGTTTGTTGACTGATTGAAAGTTTGGAGTTGCTTTTCTACCCCCACCACCCTGTGGGGTAAATCTGATCGTCCCCAGTTGACAAGGGAGGGAACCAAATGGAGAGAGACTAAGAGACTGGCACAAGTTGTGAATGTCTGTGACTCCAATCCAGGTGTCTTGATTGCCTGCCCAAGGATCTTGCAACCACATGGGCTGCCTCTCTCTGAATAAAAGGAGCAGGGCAAACCTCCATTATTGTCTATTGCTCAAGAAATTAGCCACCCAAACTGTCATTTGGATTCCATCCCCAGAGCCGAAACAAGATTGAGAGGGTGTGGAACAGCTGAGTTTCTAAATGTACCTGAGGTTGTTTCTCAATAACTCTCTGTCTCTCTTCTTTAATGGAGAGAGGTGAGGGATGGGGTGGCAGCTGGCAGAGAGCAGCTCTCTGGTGTTTTCTTGCGTAGGCGTTTAACCACCGCCTGTCTGAGAGGGCCTGGCACTCTCTGTTCCTTCCAGAAGAAGGAAAGTGGTACATGAGATCACCCTAACAGAGACCAGTTTCCTGTACAGTACAGAGAGAACCACTGGGGGAGATTTTCTTCTGATAACATCCTGTACCCAGGCCAGGGATACTCTCCCTGCAAGGTAGGAGAGAGGTGTCACATTGGCAGGACAGTTTGACATGGCTACTTAAGTAATGCCTTCCTGTCTGGGCCTCCTTTTAGAAGGTCTGATGTTCTGGTTAGTTGGTATGCTAGCCTAGGAAAAAATGAAGAATCAACATGAGATGGTGAATTCATCAAATCTTTGTTAAATACATAATTGTGTAAGGTGATAGGAAGGGTAGCCTAGTGGGTAGAGAGCCAGCCTTAGAGTTGGGAAGTGCTTGGTCCAAGCCCTTCTCTAACAGATACTGGCTTTTGGACCTTGGGCAAGTCACTTAATCTGTCAGTGTTCCAGATTCTTTAAGACTATAAGCTCTAGATAGAGATCATTAACAAAATTGATGGAGGGAATATCCACATCAGGAGTTCCCTACTACACTGATGAAATCATGTTTCTGAATTCATATACTCCTCCTGTTCCCCCCATACAAGCTTCAGTGTCAGGCACTGGGATATGAAGCTATCATAAAGCAGTTCCTGCTCTTGAATAATAGTTGACATTTCTATAGTACCTCAGGGGCATGCTAGGTGGCACATTGGATAGAGTGCCAGGGCTGGAGTCAGGAAGACTCATCTTCATGAATTCAAATCTGGCCTCAGACTCTTACGATCTATTTGACCCTGGACAAATCATTTAACTCTGTTTGCCTCAGTTTTTTCATCCCTGGAGAGAGCTGGAGAAGAAAATGGCAAACCACACCAGTATTTTTGCCAAGAAAACTCCAAATGGGGTCACGAGGAACTAGATACGACTGAAAACAACTGAACCTATCACCTTAAAAATTTCAGTGTTTTGTATTTATAATCTCATTTGATCCTTGCAATAGTCCCTACAAGAGGTGCTGGCATTGTCATCATTTTACATATAAAGGAAAATAAGGAGTTTCAGGTGATTTGCCCACGGTCACACAGTTGCTAAGTCCTAGAGGTAGCATTTGAACACAAATCTTCCTGGCTCTAATAACTGTACATTTGATACAACTCATCAGGAAGAGAACATTTGCATTTTAATTGAAGCAAAATGGCAGCCAATGTTGCAAGGTCAGGAGAGCACTGTCACTTTAGCCACCCAGGGTGCTTGAGGTGATGAGGAATATGGTAGAATGGCCCCCCACGCCTGGGGTCAGATCCCAGCTCTGCCTCTCATTAAGAGTCCCTTCTTAGTGATTCATTCTTTCTGGTTCTTAGATTGCTTTTTTATAAAATGGACGGGGTGATCTCTCAAAGTCCCTTTTACCCAAATGACGATTACTGAATTGATGCAGGGGGAAAGAATGGGTAGATATTGAATGAGGCCACCTTCCTCTCCTGAGGATGGAACATCTCTCCATCGAAATGTGTTCTGCTTGGGCCCAGAGGACAGAATGAGGAGCAATGGGTGGCAGTTGCAAAGGGGCCCTCAGATTTGATGTCAACAAACAAGCAAACTGAACAAGAAATTCCTTCCTAAGAATTAGAGCTATCCCAAAGTGGAATGGGCTTGCAGCAGTGATGAGATGACCTCTGGTTGGGCAGATTCTCTTTTAGGTACAGACCATTGAAGGGACAGCTAGGTGGCTTAGTGGATAGAGCACTGGGCTTGGAGTCAGGAAGGATCATCTTCATGGTTCAAATCCAGACTCAGATGCTTATTAGCTGTGTGACCCTAGGCAAGTCACTAAACTCTGTTTGCCTCCATTTCCTCATCTGCAAAACAAGTTGGAGAAGGAAATGGCAAACTGCTCCAGTATCTTTGCCAAGAAAACCCCAAATGGGGTCACAAAGAGGGAGACATGACTCAACACTAACAAAAACAAAGTACTGGAGACCTTCCAACTTGGAAGCCCTACTATGCGACAAATGCAGGGATAGGGAAGTTCATCCTAGTCTCAGCCCGCTTGTTCTACCTCATCTGTGTTAGGTCATCAGTGACCTTCAGAAAGTTACAGAAGTTGGGCATTAAAAGGATTTGATTTCAAGGAACCTGCAGCATTTGCACTTTGTCTGAACACAAAGAGTGTGTTAAAGGCCATGAGCTTGCAGTGAGGGGAGTCTGAAAGTGTCCACCCACATGAGTAGAATCCTGCCCTCCTTCCTCCTTCCCTCCCTTCTCCCTTTACCTTAGGACAAAATTATACTTTTCCAATTACAAGACTGGTTAAAAATCAATACAAAGGTGGGGGAAAACAGATCATTTTTCTTATGGAAGTAACTGTTTTCATTAATTTTTCATTAGCCTTGCATTTGCTTTGTTATCCATCACTGAAGGCGCTGTAGATTACATTGGGCTATTGCATGGGTTCTTTGGATTTGGAAGATACTGGTTGATAAAGCTGGGAGTTTTATGACCAGAAACACAGCTGGGGGACCTGGGGAAGCTCACAGGGCTCAGGTGAGTAAAAAGGAATTTTTTAGGATAACTCCATTGGTTGAAAAGCTTACCCAGCGACCTTCCACCCCCACCCTCCCATAGTGCTAAAGAAGTCCTGTTTATGAAATAAGCACAGTATTGATCACTCAGCCCATTTATTTCTCTCACACACAACCAGACAGGCTCATTTCTACTTGAGCTTTTTTTTTTCTGGAGTAAGTTATGGGATTCGATTAGTTGGTATGCTTTACTAGTTGTGCCAGAATTTATGCCCTTGAGTTCCAGGGTCAGGATGATGATAACAACAGTAATGATTCACGTTTGTATGGCATTTTAAAGTATGTAGGTCATCTGATTTTCACAACAACCCTCTGAGGTAGATGGGATTATTATTCTCATTTTTTCAGATGAGGAAACTGAGGCAGAGAATGAGTAAGTGGTTTACCCACAGTCACACAGCTAGTATCTGAGGCAGGCTTCCTGACTTTGGCTAATCTTCTGGCAAGCTCTAGGAAAAGTTGTAAGCAAGTTTTGGGGCAGCTAGGTGTCACAGTGGATAGAGAGCATAAGCCCTGGAGTCTTCTTGAGTTCAAATCTGACCTCAGATACTTCCTGGCTGTATGACCCTGGGCAAGTCACTTAACCATGTTTGCCTGTTTCCTCATCTGTAAACTGAGTTGGAGAAGAACATGGCAAACCACTCCAGTATTTTTCCCAAGAAAACCCCAAATGGGTCATGAAGAGTTGGACAGGACTGAAAATGAGTGAACAACAAGCAAGCTTTGAATTCAGGAGTGGAAGATGTGAGGCAGGATGACTTCCGACTTGTGAGCAGGGCCTGAAGCTCCCTTGATATCCTTCTTTGAATTTATGGGAGAATTGAAGGAGTCTGAATTCAGATCAAAGCACATTATTTTCATTTTATTTTTTCATAGTTTTTCCCCCTTTTGTTCTGTTTCTTCTTGCACAACATGACTAATATAGAAATATGTTTTACATGATCCCACATATATAACCTATATCAAATTGCATACTGTCTTAGGGAGGAAGGGGAGGGAGAGAGAAGAAACTTTGATAGTTTTGAAACTCAAATTTTTATTTAAAAAATGAATGTTAAAAATTGTCTTTACATGTAATTAGAAAAAATTAAATACTATTTAAAGGGGAAAAAAGAATTTATCAGAAAGGCTCATAATGGTGAGAAAATCATCCCACTTCTTACTTCAAGCAGTGGCATACTAATTATTATTAATGGCATTATTAATGATGGTAATAATGATAATAGCTCATGTTTGCATAATGCTTAAGGCTTATGAAACTCTTCTGAAGCATTATTTCAGCTGATCTTCTCAAGTATTATTTTCATTTTATAGATGAGAAAAATGAAGGTCAGAGAAGGGAAACGACTTGACCATGATTTCATGGCTAGGGAGTGGAAGAGGTGGGAGTCAAACCTAGGCCATCTGTCTCCAAGTTTGGTGCTTTACTCTACACCAGAAATGGAGAACTTGTGGCCTTGAGGCCACATGTGAACCTCTAGGTCCTTAAGTGCAGCCTTTATGCCTGAATCCAAATTTTACAGAACAAAGTCAAAAGGCCACATGTGACCTTGAGGCTGCAGATTCCCCACCCCTGCCTCCACACTATGCTGAAAAAGCTACTGCCCAATGTCAAAACTTAAGTGTTAGCCATCTTCTGAATGTATCTTTAGTAGGAAGTTCAAACCTATCTAGGAAATTTGGGATATTATAGTTTATAGATTATTAGAGTTGGAAGATACCTTGGAGATCCAGTTCCCTACCACTAAAATCCCTTTCCCTAAGAGATCACCTAATCTCATCTAAAATGGTTTCAGGGATAGGAAACATCCTATATTTGAATTTTCCAAACTGCAAGGGGGCATAGGACCCTAGTGGTACTGGGGCGGATAGAGGAGGCAAAGTGTAAAGTAATAGCTGAAATGAGCTATTTTTGAGTTCAAGTCCTACTTAAATATGTATACTTTTCTTCAGTAAAAATGAAGCTCAAAGCAAAGTCAGCAAAAGCAAGTCTAACACAACACATGGGCTCCAACTGGGTGCTCTGTTCTGTGGCCACAGGCAGCAGTCTTGGGATGGGGAGTAGGAGGGGACTCTACTGTTGGAGCTCTCTTCCATCCATTTTGAGGGTAACAAGGATAGAGGGTAGGAATATCTGTAGGTGAGAGGAGTCTAAGGGATGGGTGGTTATTTATAGCTAGGGCATGCTTTATTGAGGATCTCATGCTCCCCATCAACTCTATCCTATGGTAGGTGGAGTTAGAGCCCATGTTCCTATCTTTTCTATACCCTGAACCTCAGCAGGGGTTCCCTAGCAGAAAGTGCTGGAGTATCATTGCTATATGGCCCCTCTTGTGCCCACCTTCCATTCCATCCTATTTCCTATCCTATTCCCATCCCCTCTGCAGGCGAAGGTAGTTCCTGAGACCCGGTACCATTGCAGTGGCGGTCGGGACTGGCTCAGGACCTTCCCCCAGCCCTGTTCCCAGGTAAGTCACTTACTTCCTTGCGCCTAAATTTCCTTATTTACAAAAAGAGGGGTTTGGACTGAGTGAACTCAAAGGTCCCTTTTATTTCTTTGATCCTATGCAAGAAGTACAGTGCTTTAATTCTTTGTTATTTTACTATAGATCTGATTTTTTCTTATAGAATTATAATAAATTTTTCATTTTATTTGAATAAAATACAAACTAAGAAAATTATTTCCATAGATTTTCACATGAAAAGTATGTAGGCTGCAACAATTTTTTATATATATAAAATGGGGTCATCATTGCATAAAATTTGAAAATGAATGCACTATATAATGAGGCAGCTCACTTCATTTTCAGGCAATCAACATTTGTTAAATGCCCTGTTTGTACCAGGCACTGTGTCAAATGTTAGGGATATAAAATGAGGCAAAAGACAGTCCTTGTCCTCAGGGTGCTCACATTCTAACGTGGGAGACAACAAACTATATATGGGAGAAATAGTAAATAATTAAGACAGAAAGCACTGAAATTAAGAGCAGTTGGGAAAGACTTCCTGTAGAAGATAGAATTTTTAAGACATTTTTCATTGATAGGAAATTCTTACCTAGGCTGAGCCAAAATATGTCTAGTTTTTCTCTTTGGGGCCCTATAGAGCTGTAACTCATCTTCCTGATGTAACTTCCTTGTCTTCTGATTTCAAAGAAAGTTATTATGTCACTCTTAAGTCTTCCCTTTATCCTAAAGGTCCCCCTTTCCTTCAACATGTCTCCGAGTGACATGATTTCAAGTCACATCACCATCCTGGACACTCTCCTCTGAGTCCATTCCAGCTTAGACTTTTCCTTCTTTGAATGTGATGACCAAAACAGGACTCAGTTCTCCAGGAGTGACCCAATCGACAGAGCATCCCAGAGATTTTAACTTCCATCATCGCTGACACATTAATCTTCTACGAATGTGTCCTGATAGTGCATTCTCCTTCTGGTGACCTATGACAACGCTTCACTTTGTTGTGGAAGTGATCCTAGGCTTTAAAGGCTTACTCCCTAGAGCACAAACTTGGGCAGGTCCTGCTAGACTAGAAAAATCCCTCTTAGAGAAGGATCTTTTGTCTGTCATCCAAGGCTGATCATCACTAGTTTGGTCGCAGGCTGATACATTTTTCAGTCATAGAAAAATCTCCAAGACTGGTTTGGAGGGGTTATGATCAGCCTCAAGGTGGGGGAATCCCCAAACTGACAAAATCATGGGTGTTCCAAAGTGAAGTGTATATAGTTCACTATATAGGCAGCTAGATGGCGCAGTGTGCTGGACCTAGAGTCAAAAAGGTCTGAGCTCAAATCCAGCCTCAGATGCTTAGTAGCTGTGTGACCCTGGGCAAGTCACTTTACCCTATTTGCCTCAGTCTTCCTCATCTGTAAAATGAACTGGAGAAAGAAATGGCAAACCACTCCAGTATCCTTGTCAAGAAAACTCCAGTGGAATCATGGAGAGTCAGATATGACTGAACCAACTGAACAACAAATAGTCGCCTACAGGAGAGGAGATGCAGACTTGCAGTCCACTGAAACCACCCAAGCTTCTCGAATGAACTGCTAATCAGCCACATCTCCCTTCATTCTGTACTTGTGCATTTTTATTTTTTAAGCCCATTTTAAGCGTCATCTAAGATTTGGCCTGTTGCTTATGCCTTTTCTAATGTATAAGGATCTGGTTCTGCCATTTGATTTCACTCTCCCTCTCAGGTTTCATCTACATTGGATGAGCATTCTCTCCACACCTTCACCATTGATAAAACAGTAAGATAGAATTGGGGCAAGGATGATGCCCTGTGGCCCTCCACTGAAGACCTCCTGCTAGAGCAAGTCAGAGAATCATATAATTTTATTTCTTCAAGGGAACCTAGAGATAATTTAGTCCCAAACCCTCACTTTACAGACAGGAAACCTGAGGCCTAAATATATCGTCATCTTCTAACTGGAAATTGCCTTTCCTCAGCCCTCATCCTTTCTTAGCTCCTCTGCAGCATCTGATTCTGTTTTACATTCTATTGAATATTGTCTTCTCTCTAGTTTTCCATTGCATGGCTGTCTTTTGGTTTTCCCCTTTTGTCTCAGCATTCCTTCCCAGTCTCCTCTGCTGCTTCAGCATCCAAGTCATGCACCTTCACAGTAAATATTCCTCAAGACTCTGTCCTAGGTCCTCTTCTATTTTAGACTGGAGGCATCTCATATTTAACGTCTAAAACATACCACCCCACCTTTCTATTTCCATAGAGCCTTCCAGTCACTCGGGGTGATAACCTTGGTATCATGCTCTATCCTCACTCTCCTTCACCCCACATATATGATCAGTTGCTTAATCTTGTCATTTTTACCTTTACAACATATCTTTCCTTTATCCCTTCCTCTCTACTAAGAGAGCCCACACCCTCTAGTTTAGGCTCTCATCACTATTTGCTTGGTCTATTACAATCACCTCCTAATTATTCTCCATACTACCATTCTCTCTCCCTTCCACATCCACATCCTACACCCACATTCTACACACAACTGCCAAAGTGATTTTCTTAAAATCCAAGAAAACTTTGAAAGACTTACAATGAAAAATGCTATCCATCCCGAGAAAGAAGTGATGAATTCTCAATATAGACCAAAGCATACTTTTTAAAATGTTCTTTTTAAAAATTTTTTACAACATGACTACTGTGAAAGTGTGTTTTGCATGGCTGCACATGTATAATCTGCATAGCCTTCTTAATGAAGGGGATGGGGAGGGAAGGAGAGAATTTGGAGCTCAAAATTTTGAAAACAAATGTTGAAAATTGTTTTTATGTGTAATTGGGGAAAATAAAATACTAAATAAATTTTAAAAAATAGATCTGTTCAAGTACTACCTTTGATAAGGAATCTTTTCTTCTGCCCCTCCCCTACTTTACCCATTATGTATTTTGTATATATTTGCATATACCTATTTACACATCTCTCTGACAGTGTAAGCACCTTGAGGGCAGCATACCCCTGTTTCATTTTTGTCTTAGTAATCCCAGAGCCTAGCACAGCAAGCTGGGCCATAATAGACACTCCATAAATGCTTACTGATTGATCATAATGTGGACATCTTTCCAATCATTTGCAGTCTTTGATGCGATTACAAATCCATCTCCCCATGCTATCCTGCAGCCCACGTCTCTCCATTTGGTCCAAAGTTGCTAGGAGAGACCTTGTCAGATGCCTTTCAAAAATCCAGACCATATCGGCATCATTTGCCTGATTGACCCATCCTGCAAACTTTGTCAAAAAAGGAAGCGATGTTAATTTGGCCTGACTTGTACAGAGCAAACCCAGACTCATTTAGAGTGATCAGTGCTTCCCTTCCTAAATAATCATAAACTGTCTTTAATTCTCTAATCAAGCTCACTAGCCTGCAATTTCCAAAAGTCCCCCTTTTTTCCTCCTTTTGAATATTGAAACAACATTTTCCTTGAAGCAAGTTCCAGGTACTTCTTTTCCATGATTCCTCAAATCACTGGATTTGGACTTAGGAGACAGACATGGGTTTGAATCTCGCCTCTGCTAGTTGTGTGTCTATGGGCAAAGCATCTAACTGCTCTGATCCCTAGTGGCTTTGTTTTTTTCATCTGAATATGGGGATAATAGTTGCATGAGTTACTTCATGAGGTTGTAGTGAAGACCAAATGACCATCGTGTATGCAAAGTACTTTGAAAAACCTAAAGCTGTTGTTTATCCTTTATCTTGAAGAGGACCAAAATGGCATCATGATGTCAGGGTCAGGTTTCATTGTGTCCAGACCAGCACGAGCTCAGAATGCTGTACCATAGGTTGGGCACAAATAGTCCATGTGGACATTTGGAATGGAGAAGCCTCTACATGTGTGCATCTTGTGTTTCCTTTGGGCTGCTGTGATTCTGCTTTGTTCATACACATAGGGAGTGACTTCTGATGTGGGCACTCCATGATGGGAGCTCCTGTGCCAGTGTCTCCAGTGTCTCCCAATCTGTACTAAAGTTCTTTGGAAAACCCTTTCGAGTGCCCTTGTGCCACGTCTGCTGACCTCTGTGAGCGCTTTGCCACGGGGGAGCTCTTGGTAGGATACTCTTTTAGGGTAAAAACTGAAGGTACTATGTAAGTGTTAGCTGTTGTGATTGTTGCTGCTGCTGCCTGCTCCTAGAATGTAATTCATATGGATTGGGTGTCTTGAGTTCATTTAAAGCAGCTAGGTTCCCTGTTACTATGTCCTTACCTACTCCGGTCTTCCATTTACTCTTACCTATTTTTATTCTATCTTGTGCAGTCTCCTCATCATTCTCGTTGTTTTTATTGAATCATTTCAATCCTATCTGACTCTTCCTGACCTCATTGGGGGTTTTCTTGGCAAAGGTACTGAAGTAGTTTTTCATTTCCTTCTCTAGCTCATTTTACAGATGAGGAAACTGAGACAAACAGGGTTAAGTGACTTGCCCAGGGTCACACAGCTAGTAAGTGTCTGAGGTCAGATTTGAACTCAAGTCCTCCTGACTCCAAGGCCAGTGCTCTATGTACCACCTAGCGCCACCTCCTTTCCTTGTTTCTTTCTTTCTTTCTTTCTTCCTTTCTTTCTTTTCTTTCTTTCTTCCTTTCTTTCTTTCTTTCTTTCTTTCTTTCTTTCTTTCTTTCTTTCTTTCTTTCTTTCTTTCTTTCTTTCTTTCTTTCTTTCTTTTTCTTTCTTTCTTTCTTTCTTTCCTTTTTTTTGCCCAAACAAAGCTTTAAAATTACTTTTAGTTAACTTTTGTAAACCTCAGTTTATTTGGGGTTTTACCCTTTCCTGTACTGCTACTCTGGCGGGCCCATGGCGTTCCATGGTTGTGTTTGTGTCTCTGATTTCATCTTAGGTACACTGCCTTAAAATCTGAGCTTATAGCTGATTTTTAGATGCCTTCTCTTTTCTTCCTCCTTCAGAAGATCAAATTTATTGTTTGAACATCCCCTCTCCTTCTTGAGTCATCTTTCCTCGTAGTGTCTTAAGCCATGGGATGAAATGTATTCTTTCTCTGCCCTTTTTCCAGTTTGTTTTTCAGAAGTATATGAGTGCACATCCTGCTCTCCTCAGAATTCCCAGCCTTCTCTATGATGAACCTGGACATCAGCTGCTCACTTTCCCCCAAGTTTCCTATCACTTTTACTTTACCAGTCAGATCTTCCTCATTGGCCAGGAACAGGTGCAGAGTAGAAGCTACCTGGTTACATCATTTTTCTTCAGAGAGATAAGAACTCATTATCAAGACAGATCAAGAATTTATCCCATGTGGAATATGATTTGCATCAGGTGCTTGAGCAATTCTTACCACCCTAACAGCTTTGTGATCTCAGTTAGGGCTCATCCATTTCTCTACCTGGCCTCATGACCCATACTATATTTCCACAAACTCCTGGTTTTCTCCTTTCATCTTCACCCAAAGGTTCTCCACTATGTTTCATTCTTCTGGTTTGCAGAAATCTTTTTTTAACTGGCACTTATGTGGTCATTTAAAGTTTGCAAACCTATATTCTCATTTACTTATTTTTACCTATTATTGTCCCCCTACTCTGGGAGGTAAGTGCTACTAATTGTTACTATCATCTGTATGTTTCAGAAGAAGAAATTCACGCTTATACGGTGGTTTCCTCCCACCTCTTCAAGGTTATACCCATCAGTTGCTATATTTCAACCTCTCGTACCAACCCAAAAAAATCTCAAGGAGACTTTGGAGGACTTACATGCCTTCTTGTAGTCATATATCATATTCGTTTCATTGTGCCTTTTCCTGCACATTGGGACATAGACACCAAAACCATCAATATTGTTCATGATGCCTTTCTCTTGTGAATTTCTGGACATTTCCACTCATTATTCTTTCTATGTTGCACTTAATTTTATCCACACCATCCAGACTGGCAGCTTTATCTATTTCCTCCTTTACCTTCTTCCATCTCCCTTTTAAAGCTCTCAGGCTCTCTTGATAAGATCAGGAAGTTCTTATAATATCTACTCTTTTCTTAACCACAGGTTCATCATTGCTATATCATAAGTTATGGTCCAGAAAGCCAAATCTTCTCCCCTGACACTCATTTTTAAAACTCCTTTTCCTTCCAAAGTTCTCTGTGTGTGTTCATCCTTTATTGCCAAAGAAGACCATGCCATCAGAGAAATAATGACATGACTTGCACTTGACTTTGTTTTGAGTGAGGGAGGACTGTGCAGGTCACCAGCCTCACTTCTCCTCCAGAGCCATCTGAATCCAGTGACCAGATATTCTTCAGGATGACTGGAGATGATCTGGAATGAGGCAATTGGGGTTAAGTGACTTGCCCAAGGTCACACAGCTAGTGAGTGTCAAGTGTCTGAGGTGAGATTTGAACTCAGGTCCTCCTGACTCCTGCACTGGTGCTCTACCCATTGCACCACCTCGCTGCCCTTTCAAAGTTCTAAACTTCAACTGGAAGAAGCAATGAAAATTCTAGTCCTTTAGGATCCTGCCCAAAAATTCAGAGCCTTCAGAGAGTCTTTCCAGATTTCTTCTGGGGTTATTTTTCCCACACGAATTGTCAGTAATGGCTAGTGGTTGGGTGGTTTGATTATGCTGTGTGAGGAGTGGCTAAGGAAGTAGGGGTGTGTATAGCATGGAGAAGGGAAGATTTGGAGGAAACATGATATATTTGAAGGGCAGTCTTAGGGGAGAGTAAGTAGATACCTGGTGTTGTTCCAGAGAACAGAACTAGTACCATTTGGTGGAATTCCACAAGGAGGCTCTATACACTTTCTAAAATTGGAAGGCAATGTGCTATGATGGAAACAGCCCTGGATTTGGTGTCAGAGAAACTGGGTTTGAATGACATTTTGGTCATTTATGTGTGTATGACCTTTTGAAAGTGACCTAACTGTTCTGGGCCTCCATATTGTGCCATGTTGTGGAAATGCTTGTTTTGTTTCATGAATTGAAAATAAAACAAATTTGTAATAAAAAAAATAGAGGGTGGGGCTAAATGATGTATTACAGATATATATTCTTTCCAACTCTATCTCTGATTTCCGTCTCTGATTCTAAAAGTGGAATTCTACCTCCTAAAGTAGCGAGTTCTCTGTTACTGGAGGTAAATAGGTAAAAGTTGCTTGACTATATATTTGTAAAGTTGTTGAGGAGATTCACACATTAATAGGGCAGTTGAGTTAAATTTCCTTTGAGGTTCTTTCCAAGTCTAAGACCCCATGTTTAGATTTTTTGGGGGGGCGGTAATTCTATGATTTTTTGATTAAACCAGGTAGTACTTGAAGTTTCTTCAGTATTGAGTCTATTGTGGGTAACTAGTCAGGAAAATTAAAAGTTGTGAGCTGCTGAGGTTGCTATGTCACCCACCAGCCATTCAGCAAACAACAGCATCACCTATGACAAGTTTCTGATTCAAAGTCAGTCAGAAGACAAGCGCATCCTCTCTATTTCTTTCCTAGTTTTCAATGTAGTGCCCCTTCACTCCTCTCTGTCATTGATTCCGTGGATTATGGCAAAATAGCTGCTTCGGATCTTTGGAACAGTGTGTCCCGTGTGCTGATACTCACAGCAAATGCCATGACTTTTGATTTAATTGCAGTATCAAGCTTCCATTAATTTGAGTCTTGCTAAGTGGTGGGAGGAGAATGGCAAATCTGAACAGATACACACACACACAGACATACACACACAGAACACATTTCGCATAGGTTGTTAAAAGCAATCAACACCCAAATGGAGGCAAATGTCGGGAATTCGGCTTACTGTGCTGTGGACCTATAAATTAAACCTTTTCTTTAAAAACAGTGACTAGGCATGTTGAGGCAAACCTTGTTACACCATTCATTCCCTCCCTCCACTGGAGTAGCAAGCCAGGGACCTACAAGATAAAACAAAGGCTATTTTGTGTCCACAGATGAACTCATTTATCAGCTCTATTCAGGCTGAAGAGACAGAGGAACAGATCAGTCTTTAAAAATTCTTCTTATTCATGCCCTTCCCACTCCCCCCCTCCAACCCTCAATCATCCACTCACTGTTAACCCAATCAGTACAGACTGAAGACAGCTGGGAAAGAGGATTTTAAAATCCAGTCTCCCCACAACATGGAAAAGTTGAGCATGTTATAACAGGTTTCCAGATTGAAGGCTTTTCTGAAGTACAAATCATAACACCCCTAATGCCCCCCCCCCAAGTATTTTTTTTTAACCTGGAAAGATTGAAAATTGAAAGAATCACGTTTGATTAGTTTGATAGAAAAATGTAGGCTGCTTGTTAGGTCAACAAAATTATTTTTCTTGGTGATTAAATCAAAATGCAAAGGACAATTCATTACAGAGCCTTCATTCAGAGAGCAATGAAAAAAACAGACATTTCAGCAAATGACGCTGTCCAAATGTTTACTGGGCTTGGGAATCTAGACTTTGGAAGCTTTTATTTTGATGTTAGTAAAACAGGAGCCCAGGCAAACTTTTACTGCAGGCTGAGCTCGATGCTTTCATAAAACGTCTGTCTCTACAGCTAATGTGATCAAGACGTGATTTTGTTTCCTTGAGCACTGATGCTCTTTTTTGCTTTGAGGTGAGAAATGAGACCGTCCTTGGAGAGGAGGAGGAAGAGGGGTCTAGAGAATTAGATTCAGTTGGTGGATTTAGTGCCCCTTGATAAGGTGGCATTGATGATCAGTCCTAAAAGATCTTGGCTAAGCTGCCACTTAACCATGGCTGAGTGCATTTGGCTTAACTTTACTGGAGGCACAGTGATCTTGTTCTGTTCAGATAGCTAAATTGGTAACAAAAATGCCAGGGGATCACTGAAAGGAGTTGAGGATAAGCTATATAAAGCAAAATGATTGTGGATCCAAGTTCAGGTCAACCTTGACTTTTGGCTGTTTGCATTACATAGTTCACAACGAAATGATGGTGGTGGCTGGACCTTGATGTGGACATTCTCACCTTGTAACATTAACCTCCAGTCTTCACTCTCTCTGGGAGCTGAATCTCTCTGTCCAAACATGCTTCAAAACAAATACAAATTGAGTTTGTTCCAAAAGTGTGCTCTTTTCTTCCTTTTGGGCTAAAATCAAAACAAGCTTCAAAAAAACCAATAGCACCAAATACTAGTGACTGTGCTTCAATTGTTTGTCAGTTACTAAAACTAACTCCTTCCTATTGTCACTTCTTTCAAGTCTGGGGAGGAGGCACTTTCCTCTCACTTAAAGGAAAGCACCTGTGTGCCAGTTGGCTCTTGTAATCACTTCTCCAATTCTGTGTCCATGGAGGGTTCTGTTGAAGATCTGTTGACTACCTGTATGGTTGCTTAGCCAGGTCTCCTGTGGGAGGGAGGAGTTGGTAAACAGTCCTGATAAAAGAGAAGCTATTTTAATGGTCAGCATGAGAATTTTTAATGACAGTGCCAAGATCAAGTGGACTGATCTCTTGGCTAACCTTTCTTGCAAGAGTTGTTGGGGAGAATTGAATGCACAGAAACTGTACATTATCAAAGGCAGGATCCTTTTAAAACTGAATTTTAGGGGGTGAGTAGGTGGTGCAGTGGATAGAGCATTGACCTAGGGTCAGGAGGATCTGACACTTATTAGCTGTGTGTGAATCACTTAACCCTGATTTCCTCAAACAAACAAACAAACAAATAAAAAACCCAAGAAGCAAACAAAAAAGTTAATTTTAGAATTCCTAAATATTATATTTTATTATATATTGAAGTCATTAAAGGCAGGTCTGGTGTAGTAGAGTTGGATTTGAATCCAGGAAGATCTGGGTTCAAGTTTTGTTTTTTATGAATGCTTATTATGTGACTCTAGGCAAGTCATTTGAACCATCAGTAACCATGCAGAGAAGGTACTGAGCTAGGTTAATAGTGGGAGTTCACTGAATCAATAAAATCATAGGTCTTGACCCTGTTGAGGTCATTTTCTCCCCTTGTGTGAACAGATCTATGAAATGATGGCAACCAATGGGCTAAGATTCAATCGTCAAATATCCATAGGATCATAGATTAAGAGTTGGAAGGGGTCACTGAGGCTATCAAGGACAACCCCTAATCTTACAGATGAGATAGATGAATACAGATGAGTGACATGCAACTTTTCTGGAGGCACATCTCCTGTGTAAAGTAAGGTAGCATAACAGGATTATTTTTGCAAAAACACAACTTGCTTAACAGTATTTCAACATCTCTAGGGGTAAGGGGAGAGAATCCTACTCAAGGGACTGAATATTTGAGAAGTAACTTATGTTTCACAACTGAAGCTCAAGTAATATCTAAAAACACATTTAGGGCTCTTGAATAAATGTTTCCTTCTTCACCCATTCCCCATTTGAAGTATCCCATGGGTGCTGATGAAGAGAAAAGATTGCAGAATTGCTCAAGTCACCTATTTTGGGTGATCCTTTGGAACCCTGAGTAGAGTTGCACATGTCAAGCTGCTCCTACTCGTCTTGCTTCTTTCCCTAGTAATGGAAGCTTTTTAATCACCTGGGTTTGGCTTGACTACCTCAGTCCAGTTCTAGTGAGCCAACCACAATTGCTTCTCTGGTCCTCTTGACCCTGTTCATCAACAGCACGATTAAATTGCCTGTACTCTCTGTTCCTTATCCTGACAAGTACAATTTGAGAGACTGATGATTGGGGGGTGGGGAGGATGAAGAACAGGGTGATTCATATTCCCAGTCTATTTACCAAATGAGAGCGAGAGAGACAGACATACAGACAGAGAGAGCTTGCTCACTACTTGTGAAATAGTCTGGTCAAGTTCTGTGTCCTATGTCAAAGAAAGCATATGCCAGGGAAACGTTCAAGGAAAGCACATGGTGGAGAGAGAGTGGAAGGAGAGAAATAAGTCTCATGCCAATTAAGCCATGTAGGCTATGAATAAAGGTCATGAATATGACTGGATTTAGAGCTAAAATGGACCTTATAAGACATCTAGTCCAACTCCCTTACTTTAAATGTGAAGACGTGGATGCCTTGAAATATCAAATGATTTGATTTCAATCATACAACAGTAAGTGAGCAGAGCCCAGATTCAAACTCAGATCTAGCCCTCCCCCACTGCACTATGATGCCTCTTTGTCCAAATTCCTGATTTTATAGAGGGCAAAGGAGGCCCATCGAAGGGCCTGCAGCAGAAGAGGCCTAAGAAGATTTGAGCCTGAACTTCATATGAACAAATATACTGATACTGATTATCAAGGGGAAATGTGAAATTTCCCAAATGAGAGATTGATGTATATAAAGCATGAGAGAACAGATGCTGATGTTGGCATGGACTGTATGATGTTATAAGCCAGAGTTTGTGGCACAAGGCAGTCACATCTCCTTCTCTATGATTACTCAGCTTTTCTGAGGGAGGCCAACAGACCAGAGCAATCTAGATCAGGCAGGTTCTCTACCTTAATGGTAAAGGATAAAGCCCTCTTGATTCCATATTACTGAGGAGACCTTTCCCCCCCACTCCAAGCTCTCTGGCTGATACTATTTTATTAGGCTCTCAAAAAGGTGGGAGAGACAGTATTGTTAACTAAAGTATCAGTGAAGACATTTTTTAAAAAATGTGAAAAAATTATATGCAGCAAACCTAGCTGCAGAGGAAACACTGTCGTTAGCTTAGCTCTTTTTTCTTTTGGTGGATATTACATGGCTATATTAAACATTCTTTATTATGAACAGCTTATTAACAGTGTTAAGCCATTCATGTACAGAATTGACCTTCTTAATCAGAAAAAAAAACCTCCCATAAAGTTTTAGTCAAAATATTATTTGTTATTGCTTGAATATTCCTAAGGCAGTACAGAATTTTAGCTTGGGTGTAGTACATCTGGGGTCTTTGGAATGATACAGGCATCATTTCTAATTGTTAGAAATACCAGCAATAACTAACCAACAATATGACTAAAATTTGAATAATTTGGACTTGCCATTCCTACTTTCATGCCTTTGCTTACATCATTTTCTCTGCCTACAATCACCTCAGTTCCCATCTTGGCCAATGGAAATCCTGTCCATTTGAGCAGGGCTTTGAGACTCAACTCAAGGATCCATCCTCTACAATGCCTAATTATCTCACCTGGAAGCAATTGCTTCCTGAGTTGCACCATTACAGCACTTCATTTGGGCCACTTAAGTTAGTCATTATACACTGGATTTCAGTTATTTGTGCACACACATTATCTCCCTTAAGACCACAAGATTTTGGAGGTGGGGATTTGTCTTCGTGTACACAGTATACATTTTTTTTGTTCTGCATGGTAACTCATACTGTGCCTTGCACATAAGAGATGCCTCATACATAGTTGGTGATTGAACAAATGAGTATTGGTTACAAATGTAAATTACAACTGTTACTCATCTAATTTTTACCTACAACAATTTAGTATGAAAATTTGTCTTTTACTATATTTTATATATCATATATGTATATTTGTGTGTATATATATAATACATATATAAATATATGCATATTTGTGTATATATATATGTCTTTGTGGAGGAAGAATTACAATAAAATTCGTTTCAGAGAGCTTGCTGTTTTTTAGTCTTTGTAAAGTCGGGTTCAGTAAATAAATTAGTTATTTATCATAGGAAGATGATTTAAAACCAGTTTACTTTTTATCTATTTTTTCTAAGAACATTCCTAGAGGGGAACAATTCCAGCATCTTCTGACCTGAGATGAACTTCACTTTATGCACAGATTTCCATTTTCCAATTAATTATTTATCCAACTAGTCAATCAGCATTTGTTAAGTACCTGTTGTGTGCAGAACTGTAAGGGTGGGGGTGAGAAGGTAGAATCAAAGTTTAGATGAGACAGTTCCTGCCCCTATGGGAGTTTTCAGACTAGGAGAGGGATGAGATACCAATACAGATTAATGAATGCATACTTGCGTGATAAGTATTTGAAAACAAAAATTAAGTGTTATGTAAAGTCTGAGGGAAGGGGACAGAGGTGGGATAAGCAAAGCCTTTTTGGTGGGCAGTTCAATTGGTCTTTAAAGGATGGATAGGCATGTAATGGGCAAAGAAGGTAAGGTTTAGGCAGAGAAGCAGGGTGAATGAAGGTACAAGTAGCATTCAAAAGATAAAGAGAAGTCCTATTTGGCTGGAGTCTGTAGTGCCTGGAGGTAAATGATATGAGTTTAGACTGGTGAGCTTGGTACCAGGTCATGTAGGTCCTTCAATGGCAGGTGAAGGAGTCTGAACTTCAGTTGATAATGGGAGCCACTAAAGATTTTTTTGAGTAGTGGATGACATGACCAAATAAATATATGAATAAAGACGATTAGTCTTTCAGTAGTATGGAAGTTCAGTTGGGTGGGGTGAGAAATCAGAGATTCAAAGAACTGTAGGGAGGCTCATGTTATCAGTTCAGTGAGGTGGTAATGAGGACAATCTGTGCCCCAAGAGATGGCCACAGGGAACAGAGAGGAGGGTCAGAGTGAGAGATGCTGCTCAGATGGAACTGATAGGACTTGGTAACGCTGGTCTGGACATAAGAGGTAAGAAAGAGGAAAGGGTCAAAGCTAACACAAAGCTTATGGGAGAGAGCAAACTCGTATCATTTACCTCCATGCATGATGGGCTCCAGTCAAATTGGACTTAATCTTTTCAACATGACTTTTACCTTTATTTACCCTACTTCATGCCTAGCATTGTTGGAAACAGTGAAGGAGATATTTTGGAAGAAAAAGAATAAGTTTGGTTTCGGATGTGCTGAATTTGAGATTCTTGTGAGAGATCTGGGTGGAGATAACCTGTAAGCAATTATAAAGGTGCAGGTCAGGAGCCCAGAAGAGAGGCGAGATACATATGTGGGAGTTTTTTCTGCAGAGAGGTGATGGTTGAAGTCTTGGGGGTGAATGAGATTGCCAAGGGAGAGAGTGTAGAGAGAAGCGAGCCAACAACAGAATTTGGGGGAAAATACTCTACATGTAGATCAGGAAGAGAAATTAGAGGCTGCCAGCAAAGACAGAAAAGAAGTTGAAGAAGGAGGAGGAGGGTTTTTGTATTTCTTAAACCAAAGGTAGAGTAGTTAAGTGTTAAGAATTGTAGATGGCAAGGAGGGATCAGAAGTGGCCATTATATCTGGTGGTTAGGAGGCCATTGGTGACTTTGGACAGAACTGTTTTAGCAGATTTTGTTTGGCAAAATCAGACTATAAGGGGTGAAGACAAAGTAGGTGGGGAGGAAGTGGCTGCAGCAAAAATAGACAACTTATGAAGAATTTTGGCAATAAGAGGAAAATGGACGAGAGCTGGGTGGCATAGAAAGGAAGTCTATTGTTTTCATTTTTTAAAAAAAGGACTATCATCATTTGAAATCTCATTGGTCTTAATGACAGTAGTTTTCACTTAAAACGGTTGTAGCTCAATGACATTTTTGGAATCACCAGCACTTTCTTCAGCATAGTTCAGCATAGAGACAACCTGAAGGTTCCTGGCACTTAAAAAAAAATCCCAATGAACAGTTTGTCTGCCCTTTGACATAAAATACGTGATAGTGTGTTGTCATTGGACCAGACTTTTTTGGGTGGAAAGAAGATGGATTCATTCTTAGGTGACAAGAGTATTCTGCCTTCAGTTTGGAGAATACTGTTGGCACACAGTAGGTGCTTAATAAATGTACACTGAGGATGGTTGTTCAAGTCCTTCTAAGCCCAGTCCTCATTTGACTGATTTCACCAGTATCTGCTTAAGGAAGATGGACAAAACTTCCGACCAATTTTACTGTCTTGACCAAAATGCCATTGACTGTGAAGTGAAGGCTAAAAAGCCTGGACTTATGTTTGTGTATTAACATCAGAGAATTAGCAATAGTATGGAAGCCTGATTTACACTAATTAGAACAAAATAACGTGGTCAGGTTGCCTCCATGTACTTGAGAGTGTGCCTGGAACTACAAAGTGCTACTTTTAGTTTCTGATATCAGAAATGTTTTCCTCACTGGTGTTCCCAGGTGTCAACACAGACATTTTCAAAAAGGAAAAAATTCAGGATGGAAATAGTCCATTCCCGCTGGGACTTCTCTGAAGCAGAAAGATTATAGGTTACCTGCCAATCTTAACAACAGTTAAGGTGTGTGGATAAAGTGTGGGAAAGGAAAGGGGGGCTTGACTTCCAAATGACTGAAAGCCTGTCAGCACAAGAGTGTGGAAAGGGGATTAATCCTGGAGCCACAGGAAGTAGGTTCAAATGTCACCTCTCATTGTATAGCTTGTGTGGCCTTGGGCAAGTCTCTGAACCTCAGTTTCTTCATCTGCAAAATGACCTCTGTGCTCCCTATGAGCTATGCTTTCTCAATTCCTTCCCTGAAGGCCATAGCCATAAAATGACTTTTTTGACAATGAGAGTTTCCCTCTGAAATACAGACTGGTTTGCTTTACTCATTGAGTGGTCTGGTCAGGGGTGAAAAGAAAGTAGGAAGTGTTTCTTTGCCTACCAGTAATGCAGCATTAGATGAACACTGTTCAGAAGGATCTGGCCATGTCTTATCATTTCCACCAGTGGGAACAGGGACTTAAATTTGCAAAATGGCCACGATTTCTCAGGCCACCTTTTGATACACAATACAGTCAGTTAAAAAGAAATGCATCATTTGAATGCAGCCTCTCATCCACTCTTGCGGGTGCAATGGAGACCCGGATTATTTTAAACAGCGTTTATTGTATTTAATACATTATAAAATTTGAAAAATTGTAGGAAAGCCGCAGATTCAAACCAGAGCAAACTCTAACAAGTAATAATTCTGGCCCCTTTGCAAAACTGTCAGTTTAAAAACAACGTGATGTTCACATTGGCGAGGCAGACGAAAGAGGTGAGACTTTGTACAAGCTATGGTCAGTCTAACAACTTGCAGATGCAACGTGCTTGTGAATGGGTTCTGAAGTCCTGAACTGTCCCCTCCTCAAGAGAGGCCTCCAAGCCTCCATCTGCAAAGGAACTCAATTCAAGGTGTAAAAAAAGAAAAGAAAAAGTGAGGGGAGAAAGAGAGAAAGAGAACGAGAGAAAACCGATGGCTGTTTGGCAATGGAAAACGTAAGGAGAGTGTGTCCTCAGCGGTCATGGCTTGTTTATTGGTAAGCGGGCCTCAGGAAGGCCTAGGACACTTCATGGCCATCACAGCACCCACGTCAGCTACCACATCATCATCATCATTAGGATTTTTTGCATTTCCTACCTTTTGACATATATATATATTTATATATTTTTTACACCTTGAGGTTATTATTACTATTCCAATTGTCCCATATGAATACAGGTATGGTCTCTATTTGATATAAATGTGTCTTTATTCGATTTCCATTCCAGGACTTGGTTTGATGTCCCAACTGCACATGAATGTCCCTTTTTTCTTTTTCTTTTTTTTTTTGCATAAGAAACATGTCCATTCAGTCCAGAGGCTCCTGCTTTATTCGAATGACAGAGGGTGCACGAGATGTCCGTCTGAGTTCTCGCCTCAGTACGTATTCACTGAATTGGGAAGAGTCTACCCCTCCTCCACAGGAGCCCACAATTTCAAAGCCTCGTTGCTGCAACCTCTCAAGTACCTGGAAAAGACGAAGATACATATTCAGGTGGGGAGGAAAATGGACCACTGGCCACTAGGAGCGAGAGGAACACCGAGGGGGTCTTGTTACTATATACAGGGTTATAGTGATACCTGTTTTGTGGATTTTCAGGTCCAGTAGTTCTCATAAAAGCCCCAGGCAGTCTTTTCAAGTCCAGAAGCATTTATTAAATACTTATTACTTGCTAGGCACTGTGCTAAGTGCTGGAGATGCAAAGAAAAAAGGGCAAAAAACCAGAGCCCTCAAACAGCTTATGTGCTGAAACTAATTTCAGTTTTACAGGAGAGACAAAAACACTCCAGTGAAGCTTCATTCACATTTAATAATGCTCTATATCTAGCTGGTCCCAGACCATGCTCTACATCCTATCCAGATATCTACCAGTCTACCCTGGCATCTTGTCATCTGCCATGTCCCCTCTTGCTCTGGGGACAATACTAACATAGCTAATGATCAGGGTGTGACGATGAGGATGGCCCTAGAGCCCCACTCCTGATCCCTGGGACTCCACAAGACATTTTCCCCATTACAATATAAGCTTCTTGCCATCTAGAGAAAGAACTATGGTCAGAACGCAGAAGCAAACAGACTATTTTCTCTTTTATTTTGTTTTTCTCATGGTTTCTCCCATTTGTTTTAATTCTTTTATGCAACATGACTAATGTAAAAATGCGTTTAATAGGAATGTATGTGTAGAACCCGTATAAGATTGCATGCCATCTTGGGGAGGGAGGGGGAGAAAATTTGGAACTTATGTAAGTGATTGTTGAAAATGGAAAACAAATGAATTAATAAATCTAAGCTTCTTGAGTGTAGAAATGATCTCACTTTTGTATCTGTATCTCCTTGCTTTTCGCTTTGCCTGGCATCTGATTCTTCTTCATTCCTTCATTTCAAACCTCATCCCCTCTTTAAAAAAAGTTTTACTGACATGCTTTGTTTTACACGACAAACATTTCCAGTTGATCCCTACTCCATGAGAGGTTGCTTATAACAAAATAAAACAATCAAACAAATCTAACAATACATTGACCTTATTTGAAAGTACATGTAACATTTCACATCTGTAGTCTCCCCCACCTCTAACATCTTTTTATTTTAAAGTTTTTAAAATAAATTTTTTTTATTTTTAAAAATCAATACAGACCTATTCCATCACCTACACACCCCATTGAAAAAAAGAAAAATCAAAAACAAATTCCTTGTTAACAAATGTGCACAGTTAAGCAAAAAAGAAAAAAGAAAAAAAAGAAAAGACTCCTTAACTAGCTGGATACAAAAATAGATATAGTGTCATTCTGTACCCTAATCCAGCAGCTCTCTGTAAGGAGGGATGTTTCATCATCTTCCTCTGGAATCACAAATGGTCATTGTACTCATCATATTTCTTAAAAGTTTTCAAAGTTGTTCCTCTGTACAATGTTGTCATTTTATTAATTATTCTCCTCGTTCTGATCATTTCATTCTTCATCAGTTTATAAAAGTATTGGAAGTATTCCATTTTCATAGTATTGCAATTACATTACAAATTGTTCTTCGGATTCTGCTTATTTCACTGTGCATCAGTCTTATAAAAGTCTTTCCATGTCTCTGAAATTATCTAATTCCTCATTTCTTATACCACAATAATATTCCATCACATTCAATATGTCATAATTTATTCAGCCATTCATCAGATGATGCACATGCCTTTAGCATTTGGGTTTTTTGCCACTGAGAAAACCTTTATAATTATTTTTGTACCTGTGAAAGCTTTTCCTGTTTCTTTTAGACAGAGACATAGCACTGGTATAGTTGGATCAACGTGCCTATACTGTCAAATAACTTTGTGTATATAATTCCAAATTTCTTTGTAGAATGGTTGTACCCACTCACAGGTTACCGACAACATATCAGTGTGCCTGTTTTCCCACAGCACCTCTAACATTTATTTTCCCTTTTTGACTCGTCAATCTGATGGGGGTGAAGTATAATCTCAGAATTGCTTTAATTTGCATGTTTCTAATTAGCAATGATTTGGAGTATTTTTCCACAACTTCCTGTTCATATCCTTAGACATTTATCAATTAGGCAATTGCTCTTTCTATTGTAAATTTGAATCAATTCTTTATATATCTTAGAAACTAAGCCTCTGTGAGGTTGCAAAGATTTTTTTCTGAGGTAATTATTTCCCTTTTAACCTTAGCTTTATAAGATTTGTTTCTGCAAAAACTTTTAAATTTTATATGATCAATATTACTCATTTTATCTTTTGTGATCCTATTATTCCTTGTCATAAACTTTTCTTCTATCCATAGATCTGATACATACTTTTTTTTTTGACATTTATCTACTTTGCTTACGATGTGACTTTTTATATCTAAGTCATGTATCTATTTGGAGCTTATCTTGATAGAAGTCATGAGATATTGGTCTAAATCTAATTCCTTTCATACTGTCGCCCATTTTCCCCAGTGGTTTTTGTCAAATTTTTTGTTGTACACTTGTTTCAGTCATGTCTGACTCTTTGTGACTCCATATGGGGTTTTCTTCAACAAAGATACTGGAGTGCTTTGTCATGTCCTTCTCCAGCTCATTTTACAGATGAGGAAACTGAAGCAAACAGGGTTAAGTGACTTTTCCAGGGTCACACAGCTAGTAAATGTCTGGGGTCAGATTTCAACTCTGGAAGCTGAATCCTCCCAATTTCAGGTCTGGTGCTCTGTGCACTATGGCGTGCACTACGTGCCTTTTTGTCACATAGAGAGTCCTTTTCCGAGAAGCTGGAGTCTTTGTGTTTATCAAATACATCTCACCTCAGACACTTGACGCTCACTAACTGTGTGACCTTAGGCAAGTCACTTAACCCCAATTGCCTCATCTTGGGTCATCTCCAGTCATTCTGATGAGTATCTGGTCACTGGATTCAGATGGCTCTGGAGGAGAAATGAGGCTGGTGACCTGCGCAGCCCTCCCTCACTCAAAACAAAGTCAAATGCAAGCCATGTCATTATTTCTCTGATGGCGTGGTCTTCTTTGGCAATGAAGGATGAACACACCCTCCCATGCTAGATACATTTGCTTCTGTATGTGGTATGCCTAATCTGTTCCAATGACTGATCCCTCTATTTTCGAATCAGCACATAATCGTTTTGAAAATCTCAGCCTTGTAGTATATTTTAAGATTTGGCACAGCTGGTTTCCTTTCATTTCCCTATTCCCGTTATTATTATTATCACTGAGATTCTTTGTCTTTTGGGACTCCATTTGAATTTTGGTTGTTTTTCTTCTAGTTTGATAAAGTAAATCTTGTGGTAGTTTGATTGGTTTGACATTGAATAAGTCACTTAGATAGTATTTCCATTTTTATCATCTCCTACCCACGAGCAACTGACATTTTCCAATTATTTAGGTCTGTATTTCTGTAAAGAGTGTTTACAGTTGTATTTATACAGTTCTTGTGTGTATCTTGGTAGGTAGATTCCTAATTATTTCATACAGTCTAATTATTTAAATAAGATTACTCTTTTAATCTCTTCCCACTGGGTTTTAATGGTATTATATAGAAATCCTAATGATGTTGGTAGATGTTATATATTCTGCTAAAGTTACTATGTACTTAATGTTATATACTAAAGTTCAATTAATTCTAATTAACTTGCTTTCTAGGGTCATTTGCAAAAAGTGATAATTTTGTTTCTTTTTTCCTATGCTTTTTCCCTCAATTTCTTTTTGTCTTATTGCTATAGCTAATATTTATGGTACTGTATCAGACAGAAGTGGTGACAATGGATATCTTTTGTTCACCCCTAATTTTTTGGAAAGTATTCTAGTTTATCTCCATTATATATGATGGTAACTCTTGGTTTTATATATACTAACTACCTTTTAAAGAAAAGGTCCACTTATTCCCATGTTTTGTAGTGTTTTTTAAAAAATGGAAATGGGTATTTTGTTTTGTCAAAAGCTTTTTCTGCATCTATCATGTAATCACAATTTTTGTTGATTTTGGTATTAATATGGTTAACTAAGCAAATAGATTTCCTAATATTAAACCAATCTTGCACTCCTTGCACATGATTATAGTTATATGTTGTTTTAACTTCTTTGCCAATATTTTATTTAAACTTTTTGTATCAATGTTCATTAGGGATATTGGTCTGCAGTTTTCTTTTTCAATTTTGGCACTTCCTGGTTTATGTATCAAGATCATATTTGTGTCACAGAAAAAATTTGGTAGGATCTCTTCTTTTACTATTTTTTTCCAAACAGTTTACATCATTTTGGAATTAATTTTTTGAATGTTTGATATAATTCACTTGTGAATCTATCTGGCCCTACAGTTTTTTTCCCTTTCAGTTTCATTATTCAATTTCTTCCTTTGAAATTGGATTAAATTCTTCATTTCTTGTTCTGTTATTTTGAGTACCATATTTTTGTAAATATCAATTTATTTCATTTAAGTTGTCAGTTTTATTGACATACACTAGGGTAAAATAGTTTCTAATAATACCCTCTATTCTTCACTAGTGAATTCTCCTTTTTCATTTTTGATACTGGTAAAAATTAGCTTAATGCTCTATCTTTTTAAAGTGATTCAATTCTCATTTACATAAACTGAAGTATTTACTTCTGCATAACTTTTACTTGCTACATTCAGTAAACTAAATACTTGGTGATCTCAATATGAATGCTGACACTAATCCATTGCAGAGAAGATAATTTTCTGTGATGAGCTAAAGGAATTGAAATTAAATCTTTTGAACAGGTGATTCCTTTAAAGAAGTGATGGGAAGAGGAGTAGAAGGGTAATAATTTAAATTAGCCCTAAAACTAGAGGACTCTGTATAGGTAAATTGGTTTGAAAGTAATATTGTATTTATGTACATGGAAATGGAATAAGTCAGCAATGATCTAGGTAATGACAATACAGTCTGTCAAATTTCTCAGCTTATCCCCTTTGCATGCTTTATCTTTTCTTACTATTGTTTAAGGTTCCTAATCATGAGACAGTATTTCATACCTGAATTTGTATGATTTATGTAATTTCAACACTGCATGGTTGTCTCAAAATTGGAAACCTTGAAGCGTAGGGACAGCAAAGGCTGTAGTGTGTTATCAACAATGACTTGACTGCAAGACATGAAATGAAAAGTATCAGCAAATATAGGTGTGGCTGGATGTGGAGGTGAGTCAATCGTGAAACATGAGTGTCAGCCTGACAACTACACTGGTATCCACAAGCCAGAAAAAGAATCAGAAGAGGACTTCAGCTTATCAAGTAGATCTTAGATGGTGGTTTTATGGGGAGATATGAATGGGAATCACACAGGCTGGAGAAACCATGGACAGGCTGTAATCTGTACTGGCAGATCGTGCGTCCATCAATGTCTTTCTTTGCATCTACTGACTCTTTGTCTTTCTCTATATAATAAAAATTTCCATATAAACATACATACACACATATATATGCACATACAATTGTCTAAGTTTGGAGTCAGGCATATATAAATGTTACTATTCTATATTATTTAAGATCAAACAAATAAAGATCTCCAGTTTCCAAAATAAAATATCAAGCATTTAAAAGAACTTTGGCTTAGCCAGTGCATATCTAGTATTTTTAAACATAGGAAAATGTTGGTGCTCTTGAAGTTCTAGATACACAATGAGTTAGAAAACTGAGCTAAGGAGGGACCTCCATGTCTCATTTAGAGATGCAACCTATACAGCACTTAAAGGATTTGTGAGTGCAATTAAAGTACTTCTGAATCACTGTACCGGCTTTCATGGCATTTAAGAAGTGGTGATTTGATGAAAAGTGTGCTCTTAGCTTTATTTCTTCATTTACCATTCCTCAGGAAGCATGACCCACCAGCCTGAGAAATATTTTCTTAGGTAAGATCAGAGAATGAGACTGAATGGAAAAATTGTAACTGCAAAGCTGGCAAATGAGGACTTGATTCTTTTAATACAATAGAGATAAGATTCTATAAGGAAATTTTTTACCACATTACCTCTCAGTGTTTGATTCTATTAGTAGATTCAACATTTATGCATGTATTCAACTGAAAAAATAAACCTTCAAGTTTTTATTTTATTATAATTAAATAAAAAATTCACATTTGATCTCTGAAGTCTTTATATCTATATGGTAAAATCTTGAAATTTATATGGTGACTAAAGGTTTGTAAAACCCTTTCCTCCCAATAACTCAGATTGTAAATGTTATTTATCCCCATTTTACAGATGAGGTCACAGAGGCTGTGGAACCAGGACTCAATCAGTAGTCTCCTGACTACAAAGACTGGTAGTTTTTCCACTATATTGAGCTCCCTCTTAACTATATTTGAGGAGAAATATAACCTGTTCAGATGTCTGGTGTCCAATGAAGCCAAAGAAGGGCTCACTTTGATTAGAAGTACATAACATAGACAGGAATGTAGTCTCTCTATGACACTTGGCTAATGGGCTTTTGCCAAAAGAGTTTCTTTCACATTATCTGGCAAACAGCTACAAAGGCCCAGGAAGGTTTTGGGGAAAGCCCTTCAGCCTGATAGCCTCTGTCTTCTGCAGGATCATGCCAATGGAGTCATGACTGAAATGATTCCCAATCCTGACAAGCCTAACAATCATATTATCATGAAGTAGAATGTTACAAGATTAGTCTGCCTCCAAATTAAGCCCCAAATTTATTCTCCCCAACCTCAGCTGCTTAAAAACTACTTCTGACAGTGCCCTCCAATTCTTGCTACCAATGAACAATGCTTGTGTGACTTACATTTTCACATCTAATACTATATGAGCATTGGCTGGCTAGGATGGTGCCCATTTCCCATTGTTACTTTTGAGGAGGTAAAGCAGGCAGGGCTTGTGGCTCACAGCTATGCCCTACAGTGTAGATCCAGGAGGAAATCACTTTCCTGATCTAACTGGAATGATCTGGTAAACCTGCCATGCAACTGGATTTAAGTCACTGACTCATTTGGCTGGGAGAGGGGCCAAGAGTTCAGGAGGGCATGATGGAGCTTCAGGGTCTTGGGCACACAAGGATGGCTTCATTTCTCCCTTGGGGGAAGGAGGGGAGCAGGGAGGAGAGGTTGAAAAGCTTCAGAGGTTCTGGGAGGAGGCAGCTATCTAATCTCTGGTGGTACCCACCCTGTGCAAAGATATCGATGGGATGTTTTCTGAAGGGCCATTTTCTGCTTTGGGAAGAGTCTGCTTCAGATTTTTCAGATTCTGCCACATATATGGGTCTCTTTGCTATGGGCACAGCCGTGTGTAACAGGGTTAAGGGACTGAGAGGGAAACAATCTCAAAAGTTGATCCTGAACAAGAGCCGAAACCATTTATTCCTTTTAATTCAACTTTTACAAGGGATTTTTGTCCATGAATCCAAGCATGTTAGCATAGCTGAGCTGATATGGTATCGGCCTCCAACTAAGAATACGGGGGTTCTGAGTTCTGCCTTTATCTCTGATTACATAAGCTTGGAAACATCATTTAACCTTTTTTTGTGACCTAGTTTCTTTCTGTAAGATAACAAAGATACCTACTTACCTAGAGATAAGAGCATGTATAAACTTTTTGAGATCTTTGTAAGAGTAACATTATATCCAATTTCAGAAAACATTTATTAAGCACCTGCCATGTACAATGCACTATAGCAGACACCAGGGATACAAATTTGAAACAAACAAACCAGTACCAGTTCTTGTCCTAAGGATCTCATCATATGATAAACTTTAAATGATCAAATAGTGTAACCTTCTTAAGTCAGTATCTGATACACTGCATACCTGAACTGAGTTGAGGTGACAGTATCCATTCAGTGGAAATCTGATGACATGCGTTGAGTCGTGATTCCAACCTGCGTTGACTGAATTACACATCACATCTCCAATTTCTGGGAACACCTCTTCTATCAAAGATTTATCACCACTGAGTGTAATCCTCTCTCCGAGGTCTGGGGCAACCCGTACCACTAAGCACTCACAGGGTCTAGAAAAGCGACCATTTTCCCGATCCTGTTTCCATCTTTCCATCTCCATTAACATGGGTTGAAGCTGAAAGTACTTTGCCTCTTCATATAACAAAGTGTAGTCCTGGGAAAGAAGAGAAGGGTTTGGGAAAGCGATATTTCATTGTGCTAAACTGTAATAACAGAATGGCAAACTAAGAGCATTAAAAAAAACACCTGCCTCTGTGTAAAAAATCATTTTTGACCTTTGCTATTATGCATTTTGTAATGAAATCAGCTACATCTTTTCCTCTTATTTCAAGTTTGTAAAGACTAAAATAATTTCATGCAATCCAGAGTTAGCCTGCACAAAGTCTGTACAGCATAATGAAAGGGTCAACGCCTTTGGGATAGTTCATAGTCTGCATAATGACAAACACAAGGTAGGGAAACCTGTTTTAGCATGTAAAGAATTTAGAAAAGAGAGATTTTACAGATATAGATGTGTATTCTGCTCTAAGAAAACTCAATGTGCCCCAAGTTAGAATGTACAAAACTGACACAATTGGGGAGATTTTTCAATTTAAGGAATAAGCCCTCTAGTGCACTTTAAATTTCATTAGATTGACAAGAATCTGATTTATGTTCAAAGTTTGGAGACAAACCTATGGTGTAAAGTGAGGCAAACCCGTAGGAAGAGATCTCTTTTGCCATTCTTAATGAGCTCCACAGAAAGCCTGTGCCTCCTGCCAACTCAGTGGTGGTGTGGCAAAATAATGAGATCACTGAGCTGACAGGTCAGAACAACATCAGGTCTCTTCTCCCATCTGGGCACAAGGCAGGCAAACATGTATGGGGTGGGGTAGGGGGAGAAGAGGAAGGAATTCCCAAGTGTTTGTGAAAAGGAAGCCATTTAGATTTTTTTGCATAATTCTGTCTCTTGAAAAAAAAAAAGGTTGGTATTGATTTTAAAAGTTCTTCTAGCAAACAGGTATTAATTAAAAATAAACACCCCAGGAAAGAGGGCTTATAGAGATAAAAAAGGAGTGAGGAGGGAGAGTAGAAACAAGATCAATATTGTGTTTGATGGCTGTTGTGTTTGTCCTTCACTTCTAAAGAGGACTGTGACGTCAGAGAAATGACAGCTAGAGCCACAACTACCATGGAGTGGGAGATGAAGGACAACCTGCCCGAGCATGTTCACGGTGAAAGTTTCCACCCTCTGGCACAGTCACTGCATAAGTCCACGCAATGAGCTGGGGCTGCTGGGTGAGGACGATTGAAATCTTTTTTGGCCCAAGTGCCAATCATCAAAAAGGCCTTTGTTATTTGGCATGACCAATGTTCGTATGTGGAGGAGAGGATGGAGATGAATGAACTGTTTTTATTTTATTTTCAATTTGCCCTTTCGCTTTTGAGTCGACCAGAAGCAGAATTACCCAAGGGCTTTAAAGGTAAAGTGGTTCCAGGAAAGCACCAATTGAGCTCTTTTCCAGCATTTTACTCACACGATTTTACGTGATTATAAGTCATAAAAGAAGAGTTGCATTAAATGAGAAACTTTTAACAAGCAAAAGGTGAGGGAAAGTATCAATCTCAAAACAGCCATGAATGTAGAGGTAACTTTTATTTCTTCTTTTGCCTGATCATTTCTCAGCTAAATACCTTTAATTCCTATAACCTTTCCCCAAATGGCATGGCTGGCAGACCCTTCACCAGTCTGGTTGCCTTTTTTCTGAACCAATTCAGTTTGTCAAAGTTCGTCTTGAAATATAGCACCCACAAAATTATTTATTGCAGTACTTTCTGTGCTATCGAAACCATGGAAGCAAAATGGGTGCCTATTATTTGGACAACGGATGAACAAACTGTGGTATATGAATGCAGTGGATTATCACACCCTAAGAAATGATGAAAATGAAGAGTTCAGAATCGAATAAATGAATGCATAAGCATTTATTAAAGGCTTACTCTGTTCAAGGCACTGTGCTAAATGTTGGGGATACAGATTGAAAAGTAAGATGGTTTCTGTTCCCCAGGAGCTCACTTCTAATGGGAGTGACATCACCTAGAGAAGGTTTCACTTACAAATCAGATAACTGGAAGTGCTGCCTGTCCCATGCTCTTGGGCTTATTTGCCATTCATAAGATTTGTATGAATTTATGTAGAGCAAACAGAGCCAAGGAACACAAAAATGTAAAAAGAACATGGAAAGCCACTGGAACTCTTATCAATGCAATGACCTAACTTGCCGGCTGCAGACTGATAGTCGATAAGGTATGTGTTAATGGATGTGGCCAAAGGGTGTGCAGGTTTTGCTTCACTAGAACTTCTCTGCTGGGAAGTGGAAGTGATACTAAACAAAAAACTATCAATAAGACATTACAAATAAAAAAGATAGCACCCAGACATGAACAGAATAGTGGCCTACACAAGGCTACTGCCCAGGTTTATGGTACTTGAAAACTAACATTGGGGGCAGTGATGGAGATGGCCTTTTGAGCTGAGCTGGGAAGAGGCAACAAGTAGAATTTCAACTTGATCCTAAGAGGAAGTGAGTCTTTAGGAACTTCCTGGAGCCTAGTCTTCCCTCTTTTATTGGTGATCCTTTCTTTTATAACAATGGTTAAGTATTGACCTAGATACACTTCTCCCTTATTAGAAAAGACTAAAATAGTATCAAAAGGATTTAAAAATGGAAAGCCATAACAAAATGAAGATATACATTTCTGTTAACTTTTCCTCCTTCTGTGAGATTTAATTTCTTGGTATGGCATAGGAGGCTCAGATGCTAGCCCTCTGAAAAGATCATGTTTTTCTAGAACACAGAATCTTAGAGAGGGAAAGAACTCTGGAAGTTCTTTCAGTCCCATCTCATGCAGGAATCCCATCTCAAACACCCCCTGGAGGTGTTCATTCAGCCTCTACTTGAGCATTTTTAATGATGGGAAACTCATTACTTCCAAATTAAATTCAACAAACATTTAATAACCTATACCATATTATACTTAAGGTACATGCACACACACACACACACACAGAGTGTGAAGTATATATGTTAATATACTGTGCTGGATAGCTAGAAGGACAAATAAAACATGATTCCTGCTTTCAAGCTAACAAGCAGCTAAGATATATGTACTACCCCTACCCCTCATGAATGTACTACCCACATACACCTACAGCTAGAAAACAAAATGGAATGTGATAAATACATAAAGATGCAAAATGCTAGGAGACTTTAGAGGCAGGAGCACAAGGCAAATCATTTCATTTTTGGACAGACTTATCGGCTAAAAAATCTTTGTTTTAGGCCAAAGTCTAGTTCCTTTTAGTTTTCATCCACTAATGCTACTTCTGCCTTCTGTAGCACTAGTCTTGCTTAGTCTATTGGTTGTGCATGACTCTTTGTGACCCAATTTGGAATTTTCTTGGCAGAGATACTGGAATGGTTTGCCATTGCCCTCTCCAGCTCATTTTATACATGAGGAAACTGAGGCAAGTAGAGTTAAGTGACTTGCCCAGACAATAAGTGCCTGAGGCTGGATTTGAACTCAGAGTCTCTTGACTCCAGGGCCTGGCATTCTATTCCTCTGCCCCAAATGGCATGGGAGGTTCAGATGCCTTCTGCAGCTACTCAAAACAAATCTAATCTTTTAACCATATGATGACCTTAAAATATTTGAAGATGGCTATGATATCCTCATGTTTTCTCCTTCCAAGGTTATACAGCCATTTGTCACTCTCCTTTAGGATATACTTTAGTTTGCCATTGTCCCTCTTAAAGTGTATCACTAAGAAGTGAAAGCAACGCTCCAGATGAGGCGCATGAAGTCTGATGAGCTCAGAGTAGGATGAAAGTATTATCTCCCTTGATCTTGACATCATACTTTTATTAATTGAACCTAAGATTGTATTAACTTTTTTGGCAGCCACATCACACTGGTGACTCACATGGAAAATGTAGTCAATGTATGCCCTTGAGTCTTTTTCACATTGATGTGAAGCCAAGTTGCTCCCATTTTGTAGTTGTGGAGTTGGTTTTTCAAACCCAAGTGCAAGACATTACATTTTTCTTATTCTGATTTCCTCTAGTTAGTTTCATCCCCATATTTCAAGCCTGTCAAGCATTTTGATTCTGTTATCTGATGCATTAGCTATCCCTCTTAGCTTTATGTCATCTCCAAATCTGATGAAACAATGCCTTCTTCATCCAAGCCATTGATAAAAGTGTTGAACAGCAGAGGACCAATTACAGGGCCCTTTGACATGCCACTAGACTTTCCTCTAGGGTAATATCAATCCACTATCAACCTTCTGTGGATATAGTCGTTGTTCAATCTGCTATGAATATGTCCGTATTACCATACTGCCCATATTTCTCCATCATGTGAACAAACATAATGAGAGTTTTGTAGAATATCTTGGTAGAATTCAGATACACATCTAATCTATTTCCCTCAAGGCAGTTAGGTGGTACGGTGGATAGAGTACTGGGCCCCCCCACTGGAGTCAGGAAGATCTGAGTTCAAATCCAACCTCAGACATACTAGCTGTGCCACCCATAAAATGGGGACAACACTGGAGAAGAAAATGGCAAGCCCCTCCAGTATCTCTGCCAAGAAAATCCCATGGACATGACTGAATGACTGAAAAACAAAATTGCATTTCTCTTTGGATCAGTCTAATAATTTCGTAAGAAATCCATATGATAATCTATGTAAACAGAAGTATTTATAGAGGCTCTATTTGTAATGGTAAAATATTGGGAACAACCAACCCATCCAATAGTTAGAGAACAGATGAATAAATGATGACATAGCATTACTCTAGCAAGGTATGGCTAGAAAACTGGACTTAGGAGTCACAAAAACCTGGATTTAAGTCCTGCCTTTGAAACAAACTTATGGCTATGTGACCTGGGGAAGGAGCTTAACTTCACTATGCCCCTAGTTTATTGTCTAAGACTATAAGCTACAGAACAGTTAGTTGTGAATCTGTTTTGTAGAGGAAGTTTTCTCACTGAGACTTCCCTAAACCAACACAATAACCAACACAATCCAAAAAAAATTTGATGTAATGGAATATCATGGTGTCACAAATGACAATAAATACTGAAATACAATTATGGAGAAACCTATATGCGATAATATGATGTGAAATCAGCAGAACTCATTGACAATAACTGTTACAACTAATTGTATGTATTGGTGATCTTTGTTCTCCTTCCAGCAGTAGCAATATTTGGAAATAAGTTCAGGGGATCTCTGATCTTCAGCCTTCTACCTTCCATTTACACTGTATCTTATATGTGCCTAGTTCTTTACATGTCATTTTCATTATTAGAATGTAAACTTCTTTTATTAATTAATTTGTTTTCAGTTTACTTACTTCCATGAGTTTTAAATTTTCTCTCTCTCCTTCCCACCTCCCTCCCCAAGACGGCATGCAATCATATATGGGTTCTACACTTACATGGAATGTAAACTTCTTGAAAGTGGGGGCTGTTTTGGGCTTTCTTTGTATCCCTGCACTTGTGGGAAATTCCTCTGCTGACGCAGATTGTAATTTACGTGTCACTCAGGTGAGTCTTTGGGAATTTTCTGAGGCTTAGAGAGATTGGGGAGCTAGTAAGTGTCCGAGATGGGATTTGAATTCTGACTTTATGTACAATACTCTAGCCATTAGGCCATGACTTCTTTCTCATTATAATTACATAAGACAAGAAAGATAGAAGGAAGGAAAACAAGGTCAAAGGTGATGGCACTTTGGAGAGGTTTGGCAAGAAACCATACTGATTGGGTATTTGTGAATTCAATTGGTTCTATTTTTTTAAAGGCTAAAGGTCTTATGTATGATTTTGCCCTCTGAGAAGTATATTTGTTTGATTTTTTTTGTTGACAGTTATTAAGTTGATAATAAAACTTTTTAATGGAAATGAATCCAGTTTGTCATGATTTACTCTTAGAGAACCCATGATATCTCCTAAGCAATGGACAAGAAGTCAACAGATACATGACTCGACATTTTCAATATGAAGATAGAATCAAAACAGGACTAGAATAATCGTTTTTATTCCCACTGTCATTTGCTGACATTATCCTCGCCTCCTGAAGCAATGGACCTCTCTCTCTTCCTAGTTTATTTAGTTGCTAAGAAGGGTGTAAAAATAAAACCTCTTTTTTGTGACTATGACCCTTAGGAAGCCTCAACTCCCTCTGGAGGTTAGCCTTGCTCCCACCATTATTGTAGCTAGTGCTCCTCTTTCATGTTCATCCTTGGTTACCAGAACTCGCGCCATCTTCTGAACACATTCTCTCCAAATTAGAACCTATTAGAGATTTTCTCTGCATAGTCACATTGGTTTCTTTAGATGGCTGCCCCACTTCTTTCTCCTAAGGATCATCTGTTATTATATTATTAGAATTTCATTTTTAGAGCTTTCCTTAACTGAGTCATATTTTTTGATCATGAGATCATGCTTATTGTTCCTTTGGACTTTTGGGAATATGCTTCCACAGAATCTTGGGTAGCTGTCTGATTGAGGACTTAAAGAGGACACAATTACTTCTTCCCAAGGCTCTAGCTCCTATCATGTCACTGACCAGTTCCTTCTCCATTCTGATTAAAATTAAGTCTGACTTAGCACTTACCCTTCTTGTTTTTCCTACTTCTGAGAAGTGAGATTGTCCATGAGGTAAAGTGAACAATTTATTAGAAAGTCTGACTTAGCAGGAGGGGATTTCCATTAGTTCTTTTGGTGGCTAATCAGAGGCCCCTGCATCATCTTTACCCGAAAAGTTTGCTACTCCCTTGAACTTCTCATACTTGAAGTGCACTCTGTCCCCATGGTCTCTTCTACTAATTGGGTGGTTCCAATTTCCAGAACCTCCATTAACATTTTTAAAATCAATTTTATTTTATTTTCAGCTTTTAATTCTTTCCCTCCTCTTCCCTGATACAGAGAAAACAAGAAAACAAAACTCATTACAAATATGTATAGTCAAGCAAAACCAATTCCCATGATGAACATGTCCAAAGGGGGGAAGAGTCTCAATGTGCCCTCTCAGGCCATTGCCCCTGTCTGGAGGTGGGTAGCTTGTTCCATCAGGAGTTGTCTGGAACTGTACTGGATACTTGTGTTGATCAGGGTTCTAAAGTCTTTCGAGGTTGTTTGTCTTTATAATGCCATTGTTATTGTATAAATTGTAGAACCCAGCCAAGTCTTTATTCTTCTCCAGGTCCCACTTCCTCCTTTTCCATCTCTCCCTTTAGCTTCCTTTTTTGTATTGTCTTCAGTAGAAGCAGGTAAGCTCTTTGAGGACTCGCATGGTCTTTCTCCTTGTATTTGTAATTCAAGCACTTAGCACCGAGTTTGGAATCTATTATCTGCCTCACAAATGTTTGATGACTTGACTGTAATCTCTGCCTGTCCCTTTGTCCAGTTAAATGCTTTGATATTATTTTGAACATATATGAAATCACTGAGTCTCAGTTCATGTCATATCTGAATATTTTAATATATAAACTCAAGAAAAGATTAATTCTAAAGCAAGGATTCTAATCTTTTTTTCTGTCATGTATCCTTCCAATAGTCTGGTAAATCCTATGGACAGTTTCTCAGGATAATTGTGTGTAAATGCATTAAAAAATACAGTTGTCAAAAATGTTAAAAAAAAAAAAAAGTTCATGGACCGCAGGCCTACAGTATTATTTTCCAAAATGAGGTTCTTGGTTCTAAATTATTTCAAGTAGGGCTCATAAAGGCACACAAAACAAAACAAAAACAGAACAACCCCCCCCCCCCCCCAAGGGCTAAGAAGCACCAGGACCTTGGAGAAATGAATAAAAAAAGTGTTAAGTAGAAAATGCTAAGGAAAAAGAGGAAAAATTGTGAAATGTATTCACATTCATAATATAGATGCAGAAAAGCTGGGAATGAATGGTCTCCAAAGGCATTTCCGAAATTTCCAAAAATAAATTAATGTTTGAAAAGGGGAACAAATGGTGGTTGCTTAAATGGCATCTTTAAAGATAGAGGCTGCTAAGTAGGAATCTGGCCCAGGTACAGTTTTTATAGAAATGAAATATTAAGGGACAATGGATAATTTACAGACTTAATGGGCATTTTACTTTATAGATTGAATACACTTACTAAATTATCATAGTGTTAAATATAAGGAAATAAAAAGTAGGAAATAAAAAAACCCCTCCCTTTTTGCTACTCCCCAGCATAATATAATCCCTTCACATCCAAAATGCCTCGTTCCTTTGTCAGCAGGCAATGAATGACAAGGAGAAAATACTTCTTAGAATGTTTAGGGAAGGGTGAAAAGAGGATTTACATTTTTTTCCTAGTCTCAAAGCTATCTTGAATATTCAGGGAATATTATTATTCAGTTCTCAGCTAGTACTGTTTAGTGACCTGGAATATCTCTCATCCTCAAAGGATCCTTCTAGAAATACTCAAGTTCATCATCATCATCACCAGCATTTATATAGTGTTTTAAGATTTGCATAGCACTTTACAGAAGTTATCTCGTATGACCCTATGAGGCAAGTGCTGTTATTATTCCCATTTTACAGTTGAGGAAACAGAGGCTGAGAGTTGAAATGACTTGTCCAAGGATCACCTAGCTAAGTAAGACTGTGAGGCTAGATTTGACTGCAGGTTCAGCACTCTATTCATTGTACCACTCAGAAGCCAGAAGATTCATTGTACTGTCATTTAATGCTATTAATACATAGGTGACAAGAAAATTATTTCAAGGATTAGGTTTTATGTTACTTAAAAAAAACCCATAGAGCACAGATAAATTCTAAGTCAATTTAAAAGGTTTGTTCTGTAAAAAGAACTGGTAAATAATGATCTTGAAAGGCCTCAGTATAGGGTCTTTATATCTGGATGAGGAGGCCTTAGTTCTAGATAGAAGGTTATCTGTTTGGGTTCTAAAAATCTCCAGGGAAAGAGATTTTTTAGGAATTTCATTCCAGGGCTTAACTTCTATCAGCAAGTTCCCCATAGCCAGCATCTAATCTAAATTCTTTGCAATTTAAATTTACTTCTAAGAAGAAGTTTTAGTGAAAATGAAAGATAGCCACCATCTTCCACTAAATAACTTGATAGAGCTAAAGACACCTTTCAGCCTTGAGTTCAAGGATATAATTCCTATTTATATATAATTTCCTTGTAGATCCTATTTTATATCCTTTTTATAACCTGAAATTATCTTATGTACTACTAGATAACTAAGTTATCCATATCCCTCTTAAGTTTACAGAGTTCTAAATAACAATAAACAAGTCTGGTACTAAATTTACATTTATCTAGTCAATTCCAATCCCATTTGTGTGCATCCTTCATTCTTTCCTCCTTTTGTCCAGTATCAGGAGGTGAGATGGCCCTTCTAACCAACACCAATGCCTCTACCTGTGCCCCTGAGCCCACCTCTTCCTCTATCTTTCAGAATCTTGCCCTTTTGGCAATACTCCCTCTCCCTAATTTTTAATTTCTCCACATCCATTGCCTCTTTCAGTATTGCCTACAAATATACCTAGATTTCTCCTGTCTTTTAAAAAAAATTGTCTCAAGCTATTACTGCACACCCCTACCCCTTTATGTAGACAAACACCTAGGAAAAACTCTCTAAACTCACTGCCTACATTTTTTCATCTTTCACTTATTTCTATAGCCTTTGAAATCTGACTTCCTCTCCAACCACTCAACTCAAAGTGCTTTTCCTGAGGTCATCAATGATTGATGTCTTGTTAAATGCAATGTCCTTTTCATAGTACTCATCTTTTCCTTTTTTAATCCTTCTGTAGCTTTCTGACTAAGCTTTCCTATTCTATATTCTCTTCTCCCCTTGTGGTTCTTATCCTGTCTATCTGATAGATTCTCCTAAATCTCCTCTGCAGGATCATCATCCCCATCCCTCTTGATATGGAGAAATCTATCCCAGGTCTCTGTACTGGGCCCTCCTGCTTTCTTGACCACATCCTCAGCTCCTCTCTATGTAGATGACTCTCAAATCCCTCCTTATTTCTCTCTTGGGCTCTGGTTCTGCATCTTTAACTGCCTGCAAATATATCCCGTGTTTGGATGTCCCACAGGCATCTCAAACTCAACATGTCCAAAACAGAATTCATTCTTTTCCCTTCCTAAATCCCCAAACTCCTTCAAACTCCCCCCCCTTTTTTTAATGGCAAGCATCATCCTTTTTCTAGCCACTCAGGATCACAACCTAGGAATAATTCTCAATTCTTGACTCTCCCTCAGCCTGTTGCTACACCATACACACAGTTCCCAAACCTTGTTGATTTCACCTCCTCCATAGTCTTGCATCCATCCCCTTCTCTCCACTCACACTACAACTACCCTAGGTTGGGCCCTCATTGTCTGTCAGCGGGACTATTGCAATTGCCTTCTAGTTGGTCTTTCTCATCTCCAAGCTCTATGGTGGCAGACTGACGGAGCTCATGCTCATGTCTGATCATCCCACTTTCCTGCTCAAGGTTTCAAGGGTTTGCTTCCAAGATAAAATGAAAACTCTCCTCTTTGATGTTCAAAGATTCAGAATGTGGCTCCAGCCTCTCTTTTCAGACTGATTCCATACTACTCCTTCTTACACACTTCTCTGCCCTATCTCTTGTTCCTAGGTCCCACCTTGGTGCTTTTTGTACCAGTGGTTCCCTAGGCCTGCAATGTGCTTTCCTAGCTATCGTCAAGACTCACCTCAACATGTCCTTCGAGAGACCTTTCCTGATTCCCCCAGCTGTAGAAATCACCTTGTACTGATTTTTTTATGTATTCTGCATACACTGATCTGTGAACATTTTGTTTCCTGCCCCCAGGAGAGTAAGAACTGTCTCACTGCTATATCTGTATCCCCAGGGCCTAGCCCAATGGCTACTATATGGTAGGGGATTTATGTTTGCTGATTGACTGATTAACTGGGGCTTGGCCATACTTCTGCTCATGCGGAAGGACTGAGTTATCGGGAAGGTAGCTTGTGATAAGATTCTTTGGTATTTCAGTAACTAAACCTGCTGAGATGTGGTCTGTGTCTGGGTTGCCTTATAGTGTATATGCAAAATAGAAAATATTTTGAGGTTCTAATGTGCTTTCTTTTCCTGTCCTAAATGTGGTGGTCTATATTTAACATAGCTTGGCTTCATTTTTGACAACTTGTGGGAGTATTTCTGAATTCTAATTCAGTTGTCCAAGTCACAGGACTGATGACTCTAACTTAGTCATCCCCAAACTTGATTTGATTTAACTCAGTCAACATTTATTAAGCTCATACATAGTATGTACAAGGTGCTGGGCTTTACTCTGGGGATATAAAGTTGAAAAATGAGGCAGAGCCTACCTTCAAGGGGCTTAGAGACTTTCTTGTCAGTACTGAAGTGCTATAAATGTATTGTTGGGAGGTTATTGTTGGGTTGGTGATGGACTTGGAGGCAGGAAAAAGGATCATACTTTAGACGCTTATTAGTTGTGTTATCCTGGGCAAGCCACTTTACATGAGCCTCAGTGTCCCCAGATGTCAAAATGGGGATAATAAGGGTACCTACTTCCCCTCTGTGAGGATCAAATGGTACTATTGTATGTAAAGTGCCTTGCAAAGGTCACTTTAAAGCTTAAGTATTGACTATTAGTATTATTATTATTATATGCTTTCAGAAGAAATCTGATCCCCAAATACACAGAAAAATATGAAATTCCAAAACTTTCCTCTCACCACTTCAAAACATATCATATGTCTATATTATCTGCAGTTTAACTCAGAAATCTCACCTTAAAATCATCCGGAATGAGTAGTTTTGATGTTCGTAGAAAATTTAGTATATATCTGAACATCTGTCCATCTCTGTCAATGAAATAATGCTGTTTGAGACTGTCCAAAACAATTGGCTCCGTGCCATCAAAAAGTCTTCCAATTCTGCGGTGGAAAAGAGTGAATGAACAGAGAGGTCAGAATTACAATCAATATTCCATTCAGCCACTGAGCCTGAAAGCCACAGATTTCGATCATTCTAAAAAAGGAGGAAAGGCCGTGTAAGGGAATGTTTAGAAAGCTGGCCTTGGGAGTCAGGTGGGACTTGCCTCTGAAATACATAATGGCTACATAACCCCCCAACACTTACATTCTCTCTCTCTCTCTCTCTCTCTCTCTCTCTCTCTCTCTCTCTCTCTCTCTCTCTCTCTCTCTCTCTCTCCCCTCAAGCAACTGTCAAAGTCTAGGAGTGGAGGAGGGACTGATCTGGAGGAGGGGCTGATTGATAGAAGGAATTTCCTCATCAGGGAGGAATGAAATCTATATCAATGAAATCATGAATTCGGACCAAAAAAAAAGTTCAGATGATCACAGAGCTTGGCTTGACACTTGAGAAGTTACAGTAACAGAGATATGCAGGTCTTTACTGGAGAAATAACACAGAAAAAGACAGCTGAAAGCACTCTGAAGCAAGCACACTGGTAGTGAGCTTCCACTTTTAAAGAGAACATTCTGATGGTGCTTGTGGCAAGATGCTGCTTTAGCACTAGAGAAATGTGAGTATCCCTGTGGATCTTAAAACTGGTAGACCATGACTCCAAAGAGCCTGCTGAGGAGCTGTCTGAATTATTTATTTTATTTTTATATGAACAATTCGTTTTCATTCAACAAACATTAATAAATGCCTATTATATTTGCTAGAGAATGCAAAGATGAAAAAAGACCAAGTTCTTATTCTCAGGGAGATGCATCCAAATAAATATAAGGCAAAGCAGAATGAGAAAGAGCCAATAAGAGATCTGGAGAAAGTGTTGAGAAGGATTGTGATAGATGGACAGGTGGGAGTGAATTCCTAACATCCTGTGTAAATGAATGGGAGGGGGCAGGTTAAGATTTGTGAACATCAAATGGCTGATTGAAACACTAATGCAGGAAGAGGAATCATGTGAAATAAGTGAGGAAAGGTGGTTTGCATAGAGACCCAGCCTTTCCTTTCACTCATTTCTTAACCCTTTGAAATTAAAGAGCCATTTAAAAAAAATATGGAAAAATTACTTGTCTTCAAGAAATTTGCTTCTGGGGCTCTAAGGACAAAGGAGTGTCTGGAAGCTTTCAATGACATGTAACATTTTTCTAGAAGGAAGAAAAATAAAAATATCTTTGGCACAAAGGCACCTGGTCCAGCTCTTTAGACACTAATTTTGAATCTTTTTTTTTCCTGGCTAGCTAGAAGAGGTGATGGCAAGAAAACATTTAATGAGTCACTAAAAATTCCCAGGAGATGCCAAGTACTAAGGGCATGATTATTATAATGGAATATAAGGAACCTGATCTATTCCAAGATGGGAGCTACTACGGATTACTTTGCTTTGCTCTTCTTTTCCCCCCATTTATTGGGATAGAGAAGGGAATAAACATTTATATAGCACCTACTATATGCCAGGCACTGTGCTAAACACTTTACAAACATCTCATTTGAACCTTGTAACAACCCTAGGAGGTAGGTCCTATGATTATTCTCATTTTACAGTCAAGGGAGACGAGGCAAACAGTTTCAGGGAGGCCACATCTGAACTCGTCTTTCTTCTAAGCCCAGTGCTGTATCTGCTGTAGGACACTCTGCCTCTGTGTAGACAAATCTACCATTTCAATTTGTGTCCCATGAATGGAAAATGAGCACATCTGTCCTGTGTAGGAGAGTCTGCCTGAATGACAGTATGGTAATTCAATCTATTAAAGTTTTTATGCATGTTTTTTGTTTGAACATAACCTTCATTTCCAAATATATCCTTCCCTCCTCCACCCAGACAGCTATCTCTTGTAACAAAGAAGAAAAAAAAAAACACCAATTGGGTGAAATTAATTAAGGTAACAACAAAGTCTGACCAGATATGCAGTATCGGTTCAATAGGCACATTCGGAAGTCCCCAGTTTTGCAAAGAAGGATTGGAAGGGTATTTTCTTCTTTTCTCCACTCAGTCTTAGTCATTGTAAAGTACTTCAACTTTGGAAAAACTTGCTTTCTAAGAAGTGTCTACAAGGATTTAATTTTCTATTGCTGCTCTCTAAGCCCATAAGCTGCAGAACTGGTCTAAATCAACAAAAGGGGGTTTCCTTTCCAGGCATTCTCTACACTGATGTCTGCCTTTTGGAACCTTTTGCCTTTTTTCAAAGCTCAGCTCAAGTACTACCTTTTATAGGAAGTCCTTTCCCTATCTTTCCAGATGCTAGTGCCTTCTTTCCAAAATTACCTTGCATTTTTTAAAATAAAATTTTGAGGATCAATTTATATGTGTATGTGTTATTTCCATCAATCATATACAAACTCCTTGAGAGCAGGGATTGTTTCATTTTTGTCTTTGTATTCTAATTCCCCACTAGTTCCTGGAATATAACTGGTGACTGCTTGCTGACTGATCTTAATCGACTATTTTGTAATCTACTATATGTTGGTGTCAATGATTTAGTTCCCTTTTAAGAAGGGAGAAAGACAGGCAAATATATTTTCCTTAAGGAAAATTACTGCTCACTGGCAGAAATCACCATTCCATACACTTGAGAGAACAGCAGAGTGATACAAGATGGCTTTTTAGCTGAATGACCCAGAGGAGTATATATGACTCTGGAGCGGAGTGGCTCTGGGAAAGCTGCTGCTAGAAAACAACTTTAAGGAGGGAAGCATAAAAAGGGTTAACTTGTCTGTCTCGACCTTTTTAGACATTGTGGCTACATTACTTCATAGAGCAACATCATTCAATCTTCATTTAGAAAATCAAGGGGAAAATGACCCTCTTCTAGAAAATTGGAAATAGATGAAGTTTGAGGCAGACTCATCCCGAAGTGAGAAAAAAGCAAAGAAAACTGTAGGAGGTTAAATATAGATGGATGCCACATGTTGTGAAAAGGTGGCAGAGAGTGTAGATTGTAGGAGAGCAATCGTTTCACTAAAGAAAGAATTGGAAGTAGCAAATGGAGATAACTGGAATTGCAAGTGAGGCAGAATCATTAACTATAATAAAAGATAACAAGGTGATCACAGGGATTTGCTCTTACCTGTCTGATCAGAAACCACAACAAGAGAAGTTTTATTATTTGTTGCATGCCAGCAAAGTACTCTGTGCTGTTAAAGATGGGGAAGATGACATGGGTCCTGCCCTAGGGCTTTATTTGATCAATTAAACAGATAAAAGTTCCCCAGCTGACAGATTTACCTGGTAGAGGTAAATCAGTGGCAATTTTGGAAGGGGGAAAGCAGGAAAAAAACTTTGGCTAGGGGGATATAACTGAAAAGGTCCAGGAAGGAGATGCATTTGGGGGGCATAGCATGAAAAGAAGGTGTGATGGCTAGAAGAGGAAGGAGGTCTTGACCCAAGAAGAGGCATCCTGATTCAGCCAGCTGGGTTATGTGAAGAGCACTGAGTTAAAAAATGTTTTGGAGAAAAGTAACAACCTGAAAGGAAGATGATGCTGGCAGTGATTTTGCAAATACAATTTTATCTAGATCAAAAAAGAGAGTTATAGTACCTGAGATCCTCAACCAATGATCACTCATTCATTCAACAAATGTTTATAAAATACTTACTATCTGCCAGATATTGATCTAGGGGATGAAGGAAAGGGGGAGAAGAAAAATTATTAATAGTAGGAAGGTTTGGGATGCTCTTTACATATATTATCTCTTTTGTTCCTCACAATAGCCCTGTGATATAGGTGTTGATTTTATCCCCATTTTCCAGATGAGAAGACTGAGGTTCTGAGAAATGACTAGTCCAGGGATGCACATCTGAAACTAGATTTGGAACCAGGTCTTTGGACTGTAGATCCCAAGCTTGATCCATATTCTTGGCTATGCTAACTGTAAAGGAGGAAGGTTTTGAACTGAGGAAATAAAGAAGCAAGTTAAATTGCCAAAAATTAGACAAGTGGAACTATGCTAATATTACAATCTTTTGGATGGGTAGTACAATTTGGGTAAATGGTAGACTGGAGAATTTCAGGTTAGTTAAGTGAATAAAACTGCAAAGTTGAGCTGGCTCTATTTACTGTAATAATATGTGAGAAGTACAAGAAATCAAATGGTGGAGTTTTTCAGCTCTGGCTCTTAAAGGGTACCTGAAATTGAATACTTTAGGGATCTTAAGGTATATTACTGTCCACTAACTGACTATACCTAAGGGCCATTCAAAGGAAAGATGATACAATACAATAGACGTTTTTGTACTTGTTGAATCTGTTGAAAGCCTTCTTAGTTAAGTATTTTTAGGTTTACAAAAGTAGGGTCTGTCTTTCTAATGTCTGATGGTATTTGAAAGGCTTACTATGAAATATATATATGTACATTCAATTGTATCCTTCCCCATTTTTTTGCAGATAGTAGGCTCACGTTTCTGGAGTAGCAAGACAGTGGACAACCTTGGAGGTGGGACTCATGCAAATGAGAAAAACTTTTTTTAGCCAGTTTGCTGAGATTTATTTTCTCAAGCATTTCTCTTTTGGGTAGAGAAAGAAAAGGAGGAGAAAGGAAGGGGATAAAGATTTATATAGTGCCTACTATTATTAAAAATAAAAGGAATCCTATGGAAAATACTTTTAAAAGGGAGCAACAACACCCTAAGTGACTTGTTTAAAGGTCAGATATTCATAAACAGAACTAGATTTGCTTAAGGTGCTTTTGAAATTATAGAAATGCCAGTGATATTTCTTTAAAGTTCCAAATTTGAAAATTTTCATATATTTTACATACATAAATTAATGATAAATATGTACCAATTAATGATATAAATTTGTACACAGCTTGTTGTGAAAGCTAATTGAAGCAATTGAAAGCTCTAGGGGAAATATCTTCTAAGTGGAAACATCAAATTTTTACATACGCTGGGCAGGTGGGAAGCACTATGCAATACTGGGAATCTGTTCTTTGATGAAGCACAGTTGTAGAAAAGGAGAAAGTAAAAGTTATTCAAAAATGAATGAAAAAGAAAAATGGTAACAGCCATAAATCAAGGAAATGGACATTTCCAGGAGAATTAATGGCTGAAGTATGTATGTTTAATTGATGGCTCAAAGTTGAAGTCTGAGGCATTAAGTTGATCAGCTACACTGATCCTTCAGAAATATTTTAAGTCCTTGTTCCAGGACAATTTTCAAACACAAGATGTTTACATGGATAACATGTTGGTTGCAATAATAATAGTAACTAGTATCTGTATACTAGCATCAAGATTTGCAAAGATTTTACATGTTTGACCTTCACAGTGCTGAGGTGGGTACCATTATTATCACCACATCAACAAGGGAAGTAAACGAAGGCAATCAGAAGTTAAGTGACTTGCCCTGGTTCTGGAAGCTAAGTAAGTACATGAGGCAGGATTCAAACTCAGGTCTTTCTGACATCAAATCTAGATACCTAGCTGTCTCCAGTTGTCACTGCCCTATGCAAACAAACAAACAAATAAAAGTGAAAATAACTGAATCCAATAGAGGAAAGTCAAAGAAAGAACACTCCTTTAATTTTTGCAGTTACTATATTCTCCCTGAGCTGCCACTTAGATGTAGTTTCTTGCAGGAGAGTGGTAAGTAAGTACTTGTGGTGGAAATTGATGGGATGTGAATTCAGGGTAATTTCTACTACAGAGAAGGGAAAAAACAACTGTAAAGATGTTCGGGTACAGTTCAGGTGCCCTCTCCTCTTCTGATCTACAATGTAAACAGTATTTTTCTTATACAAAATAATTGTTCTACATCTGGAGACACCAGAGAGAATATTTATTTGCAAAGAATTATTCTTTATGAAGAATTTACAGATGGATCAATCAAACACTGCTGCTATGGGCAATCTGAATAGAACATGGAAATAGTTTCTAATCCTGTTCATTATAAGGACATTTTTACCTGTGTTAATATTAGAATTTGAGTATTCTAATGCAAGGAAATAAAACATCTGAAAAGGAAAATAATACTTTATTTTGCTGATGGCTTTTATTTTTATATCTAAAACATCTGTCATAGAATACTGAAGTTGGAAGAAACCTTGAGAACACAGGGGGACATCTGGTATTGCCCCCTAGCTTTAGGCAGATGAATGTCTTAAAGTAAAACATTCAGGGCGAGTGACTGTTTAGTCTCTTCTTAATGCTCTGTACAGACAAAGATTGTACAGCCATACAGCCACTACTGACAGCCCATTTCACTGTTTCCAAGTAAAATCTCTTCTGTTGAAACATAACCCATGTTCTCATGGTTGGTCCTACGAAGACGGGAAAATCTACTGAGCAGCACCCTTCTCATAAAGACCTTCCACATGTTTAAACACTGTCAAGCTTTAGCTGTCTCTTCTCCCAGATGTCAGAAGTTTTCATTTCTTTGTTTCTGCATCAGTTATTTCCATGAATCTTTTCCTTTTTCTCCTTTCCTTTTAAAAATGTGTTGACCATATAAAATACTTGAATAGATAGAGATCTTAAATAAGCCAGTCCTAGGAAAAGAAGTAGAACAAGCTATGAAGGGACTATCAAGGGATTGGGTTGGTGAGGGGATGCAGGGGGGGGGGGGGGGAGTGGGGGGGGGGAAGAGAGAGAGAGAGAGAGAGAGAGAGAGAGAGAGAGAGAGAGAGAGAGAGAGAGAGAGAGAGAGAGAGAGAGAAAGAAACTCCTGGTCCTAATAGATCCACTGGAGAATTCTATCAAACTCTGAAAGAAAAATTTGCAAACATAGTACACAAATTATTCTCAAAAATTGAGAAAGCACCTTACTAGATTCTTTTTATGGGACTAATGTAGTCCTAGTACCTAAACTAGGAAGAATAAGGCACAAAAGAACTACAGACTAATATTAATATCAATTTAAAAATTTTAAAAAGTCCATGGGCACTTATCTAAGACAGTTAGACACTGGTACAGTGAAGAAAGTGCTGGGCTTGGAGTGAGGAAGACATAACTTTAAAAGTGACCTCAGATACTTATTAGTTGTGTGATCCTGGGCAAGCCACTTAATCTCTGTCTGTCTCAGTTTTTTCAGCTGTAAAATACAATAACATCTATCTCCTAAGGCTGTTATGAGGATCAAATGAGAAATTATTTGTAACATGCTTAGCATAATGACTGGCACATACTAAGTGCTTAATAAATGTTTATCTCCCTCCTGCTTTCCCTCCTGCTATTGATTACCTCAATAGACTCAGAAAATCTTTGACAAAACACAATTCAATTATGCTAAAAACCCTACAAAATATATTTTATATACAATTATTTATATATTTATATACAATATAACATAAAATGTATATTATATATGCAATATAATATAATATAATATATAATGCAATATAATATAATATAATTTATATATTTCTATTATCATAAAAAGTATCCATTTAAAACCAAAAGCAAGCATTTTATGGAATATAAACACATTAGAAGCTTTCTCCATAAAGTAAGGAGTAAAGCAAGGATACTTACACTCCCCTCTATTATTTGATATCATTAAAGAAATGCTAGCAACAGCAATAAAACAAGAAAATGAAATTAAAGGCATAAAGACAGGTAAAGAGGAGATAAAACTATTGCTACTTCTAATGATATGACAGTGTACTTAAAAAAAACTTAGGAATCAGCAAAGATATTAATTTAAACAATAACTTCAGCAAGTTTAGAGGCTACAAAATAAACTCCCCCAAATCAATGGCACTTCTATATGACATAACAAAATCCAAGAGGTAATAATAGAAGAGGAACTTCCATTCCAACTAACTAGAAAATACATAAAATATTTGGGGATCAATAATAATTATCATTTATAGATTTCTTAAAGGTTTACAAGATGATTTAGAAATATTATCTTATTTTATCCTTACAACAACCCTGGAATGTGGGTGCTAGGATTATCCCTATTTTAGAGTTGCAGAAAACTGAGTACAGACAGAGGTTAAGTGGCTTGCCTGGGGTTACACAGCTAGTTAGTATCTGAATCTGGATTTGAACTCAGATCTTGCATTATATCCACTTCATCATGTACTGCCTGAACACACAATTCACCAAAGCTCATAAAAGACTTATATAGATTAATTTACAAATAACCTCTTAAAAATAAAGAATAACTTTAATAGATGGAGGAATATTCAGTGCCTGTGGCTGAGTTGTCATAAAAATGACAACATTACTAAAGTCAATTTACAGAGTCAATGCTATACCAATTGAATTTTGAAAGGGATACTTTATAGAACTCAATAAAATAACAAAATCCATTTAGAAAAAATAAAAGATCTAGAATATCAAGGGATATGATGGAAAAAAGAGGTACATAAAAGGGAAATAAAACTTCCAGACTTCAAACTATATTATAAAGCAGCAGTCATCAAAACCATCTGATATTTGTTAAAAGGAAAAAAATAGAATTAGATCAATGGAACAGAGTAACCAAAGCAGAATCAGAAACAATTGAACTCAACCCAGTGTTTGATAAACCAGAAAACATAAATTACTCAGGAAAGACTTCCTGTTGGATAACAACTACTGGGAAAATTGTTAAGCAGTCTGGAAGAAATGAAGTTTCACAATATGGATACGTTGCTTTAATATTAAAGATCATATTATTAAAAATGAGATGAGAAACAGATCAAATCCCTTTCATAGCTATTGGTAGGGAGATACAGTCTTAACCAAACAATTGATAGAGGCAATTATAAGAGATAAAATAGATAATTTTGATCATGTGAAACTGAAAAGCTTTTATACAAACAAAATAATACACCTATAAGAAAGCAAGTAGTCAAAGGGGGAAAAGATCTTTGTACTGAATTTCTCCGATAAGAGTTTGGTATCCATGATATGTAAGCAATTAATAGATCCATAAAATACCAAACACCATTCCCCCATAGATAAGTAGTCAAAGGATATAAACAAACGTTCTCAAAAGAAGACTGCAAACTATTAACAATCATGTGAAAAGTGCTCCAAAACACAAATAATTAAAAAGATGCAAACAACTCTGAGGTCTTAATCTTATACCTCGCAAATAGTCAAAGATGACAAAAGAGGGGAATAGACACACTAGTACATAATTGGTAGAGTTGTGAATCAACATAACCATTTTGGAAAACCGTTTGGAATTATGCACATAAAGTGACTAAAATATCCATATCCTTTGACCCAGGGATTACGCTACAAGACTATAGCTACAAGGAGACCATTGCTAAGAAAAAAGTCCTCATATAAACCAAAATATTTATAGCAGCACTTTTTTTTATTGCAAAGATATACACCCGTTAGTGAATGGCTAACCAAATTGTGGCAAATAAATGTATGGAATATTATTGTTCTATAAGAAAAGATAAATATGATTAATAAAGAGGAACATGGAAAGGAACTATGAAAAAGAAACATTGAAATAATAGAATAAAACAGAATAAATAGAAACATGGAAAATAAGTGGATGCAGAGTGAAGTAAGCAGAGCCAAGAAAACAATATACATAATGACTGCAACCATGGAAGGATGGAAAAAACCATTATAAAAAAGTCAAACATTTGCAGAATTACAAAGAACAAGCATGGCTCCAAAGAACGGGTATGAGAAGATGCCCCCACCTTATCCCTCTGCAAAAATGGGCGGTCCTACAAGTATGTAATATTGCACATATTTTCAAACTTTCCAACATATCGATCAGTTAGGCTGATTATTTTTCTCTTTTTTCTTTTATTTGGTCTTAAAAGATTATTATATGAGATGGCTTTCAGAGGGGGGAGTGATAGTTGGGGAAACTGTGGTGCTGTGGTGACAAGTGGTGAAAGTGATGAAGTGGTGAAAACGGTGGTGATAAAAGATAATAAAAATGTATATAAACATGTGCAGACTACCAGTTTTCCTGAGTTCTTCCTTTTTTCCCCTCTTTTATTTCTTTCAAAAATAGCATTTATTATGTAAAGTGGCTGGTGGGGAGGGGAAAGGATACTGGGAAAATGTTTTTATGATACAGCAATGAAATTTTTTAAAAGTATATTGACTAAATTGGATACAATTGGACTCATGTAGTACAGAGCAGAAGGATTATCTCCTTGTTCCTGAATGTCATATTTTTTCCGACAGTTTGCTTTCATGAAATTAAAAAAAAAATGCTTGCAGTCAAATGTGTGACCCCCAAATCTTTTACTGCTTTATGTGTTTCTAGTCAATGTTTCTCTCTCCTATGTTTCTTAGATTTTTTTTGTTCCCTATTGTCCAAACAATAATCTTTCCTTAATCTTTCCCTATTGTCCACACTGAGTTACATCCTATTTTTGAAGTACATTATGAATTTTATTCTCGGGTTTCTGAATGTTAGCAAACTAATATGATCTCCCTATTCCATCTCATTCCTTGATCTCTTCAGCCAGATCATCAACAATGGTCCTTAGGATTGGTTCTTGCAGGATACCCCAACTGCCAAGCAAACCACTGGCAACTCCCCTTGAGTCTGCTGTTCATCCTACCAACAGGTTATTAATAATGAAAAGCCTTACTGAAATCAAAATCAGTGTGCATATTACTTCCCTCTTTGACTCTATGGCCCAATATTTCTGTCACAGGAAAAAACAGATTGGTTTAGCATGTTTACCAGGCAGTGTTAGACACTAGTTAACATTTTATATACTTGTAAACTTATTACTTACTTTATTATTTTCCCAAATGCCAACTTCTAGTAGTATCATCCTGTTTTTAAAAATGGAGATGTCATTTCCCTTTTTCTAATTCTCAAGAAATTTTAATGATGCCTCAAAAATACAGACTGGTGCTCTCATTATGGTGCCTTCCTGAGTCCTGACCTACCCTTGGAGTACAGGTTAGCAGGCTGTGCTGAATGGTACATCCCATTTTTAGATTCACTCTATTATTTCTTTGTCATAGAATGTCTAGCTTTTCATCTCAACTGGTAGCAGCCTCTTCTAGGCCACTCTTTCAGGAAAGCCCCCACTGCTATGCTTTGTTTCATGCCTTCTTGGGTCATCTCTTCCACAGCCTTGGCAACTGCCTTGCTGCTGCCTGTGTATCCTGCCCTTCCCCCTCCAGTTCAGAAACCATGAACTGTGACCAAATCAACTCTGCGTATGTTTCTGGATGGGGAATATCAATCTATTCTTGGTCCTACTCACCATCACTATAAACTTCTAGACCAAAGTGTCCCACCCTGGCCACCACCCCACTTTGTGTAGTTGTCTCCCCATACACAAGTAAGCTTCTTGAGGACTTCTTGCTTTTTTTTTAAATCCTAAGTGTTTAGCACATAGTAAGTGTTTTTATAATCATTGATTTGTTGATTCATTTGTGTTTCCATGACCACCTGGATGAAGGGTTGAACAGAAAAAAATCTCATGCAAGTGTTCAGGCTGACTTTAAAAAAAATTATAGATCTCTACTGATATATTTTGTTTTACATTACTTATATTTCCTCCTATATTTCTCCTCCTCCTCATTCCCAGGGATCAAAAACTATAAAAAAGAAATTTTTTTGAAAAGGAAGAAAAACAATCAGTAACTTTCTATCAATTCCCTTCTCAACAACAACAAAAAAATAAGTCTTAAAGGGCTTATAGAATTGATTTCAACAAATCTGAATGTTAAAAAAATGCAGATGATGTTACTACGATTAAAGTCCTAGACTAACATGCAAAAATATCTGTGTGTACAGAAGTTGCTTGACTAATAAAAGCTTGCAGAAAATGCTGATGTGATCCTACTCTTCTTTAGATCCTGGGTTTGAACAGTCTGTTTCAACCAACACCTCTTTTTTTTTTTTAATTCTGACATTTCCATGATGTGATTTCTTTTCATGCAATGGTAATCCTAGCACACAGGAAAAAAAAAAGATGTGCATTCTGGATAAGTCTGTGACCTAAAAAGATACAAGATCCCACCTTGATAGCAGCACGATCAGATTTTCCATTTTTACTTGAGCATGAAAAACAGTTAAGAAATCATTTCATGCAAGGAAAAATAATCTAATTCTACATTTGAAATGCTTTATTGCTTGTCTTCTCAATGGGTGGGGGAGGCAAGGGAAGAAGGGAGGGAGAGAATTTGGAATTCAAAATTTTTAAAACTGAATGTTAAAAACAAATAAATGTTTTAAATGCTATGTTGTTCAATCCTGTCTGACTCTTTGTGACCTCAGTTGTGGTTTTCTTGAGAAGGATACTGGAATGGTTTACCCTTTCCTCCTCTGGCTCAGTTTATAGATGAAGAAACTGAGGCAAACAGGGTTAAGTCACTTGCCTAGGGTCAAACAGCTAGTAAGTGTCTGAGGCTGGATTTGAACTCAGATCTTTCTGACTTCAGAGCCAGGGCTCTATCTACTGCACCACCTCGCTGTCCTTTAAAAGTTCTAATGTACTCCTATTTGGGGATTTTAAGCTACCTGAGAACCAAAAAGCAACTGATGAACAAATGAACGAATCTGAAATTGTTGTTTCCCCTCAGTAACTTTCCACAGTCTATGCTGTAAAGTTTTAAAACAAAACTAGACAGTGGATAGGGATAGGGCTGGACCTGTGATTTCCTAGATATAGGGAACTCCCAGGTGAGGAAATTCTATCGACTAAGCTTGGCATCTTCTCAGCACTAACAGGTTAAGGGATTTGCCCCAGGGCATCACACAGCCTTGGGCCTCACAAGTAGGACTTGAACCAGTATTACTGGCTTTGGAGGCAGCTAGGTGACTCAGGGGACAGAAGGTTGGACCTGAGACGAGTACTAGCTGTGTGACCCTGGACAAGTCACTTGACCCTATCTGCTTGAGCTTCCTCATCTGTAAAATGAGCTGGACAGGGAAATGGCAAACCATTCCAGTATCTTTGCCAAGAAAACCCCACAGAAGTGTGGTCCATGGGGTCAAGAAGACTCAGACACTACTGAACCATAACAAATCATTGGCTTCAAGGCTTGTTCTGTAGCCAAGTTGATGTGGATTACTTTTTTGAAAATCAAATTGCCATTTCCTTTTATATCACCTGAATATTAACAAAGATATGCAAGGGTCATTTAGTGCTGCAGAAATTGAATATTAACTCTAGTAAAATATTTAAAATAATTTTGAAGTCTTCTCAGGCAAATACTGAACAATGGGTGCTTTTGATAGAATACCAGGGCTGTTCAAGAGGAAAATAATATTAATCAAATTAGTACCTCCTCGGTGTGGGCAGTTTTTGGTCTTCCTGTTTCTAATCTAATTGTTCTAATCTAAACCATAATTAATATGAATCTAAGTAGAATAAATTTTAAGTATCTTAGGAACTTCTACATCATAAAGCAAAAGAGAATGAGATCAAAATACTAAAATTATTACCAGCAGTAATGTCTTAAGCCCAGAAGAGACAAAAAATTGAATATGTGTGTGTGTAAAAGAATGCTACAAGAAAAAAAGCAATTAATTATCAAAAGCAACTCAAGCTGCACATTCCAGCAGAGACAGAAATTTAGATCCACAAAACAAGTTGGTTAGACAGAAAAAACAGCAGAATCAGCTACTCCTCTAACTCAAAAATATGATAATTGCTGCTTTCTTACTTACGGAATATTAGAAGAGTAAGAACTTTCCAAAATATCATTAAAAAACCCCTCCAAACTATTGCATTCATATCCAGAAAGTGAAGAAAAGTAGTATATTTTAACACTGTAAAATACTATCTACAAATTAGTCTCCTTTGTTTCTAAATCAGTAAGGACTGATGGAATTCTTTACAGGAGCTATTTTAATTAGAAAACAATCATATTATAGATATGACAGTGTGGGAAGCCTCCTGCCTGTAATTTAACCTTTTAGCAGAAAATAAAAGATAAAGAGTCCCAGTCAGGATAAAGTGTTATTGAAAGCTCCAGTCAAGCCAGCTGTTTCTTTTTGCAAACCAACAATTCTTCCCCTTGTAATAGTGCCAGCAAAGCACTAACTTTCAATGGGTCTTTTAAAAAAACTCACTCTAATAAGTTAAAAGAGGAGTGACAACTTCTCTTTTCTCATCTTATAAAAAAAATAGATCAATTAAAACATTTTACCTGGGACAAGGTAAAAACTTGAAATGTTTTTGAAAGCCCGACAGCAGACATATGGAAATACCTCTAAGTAGAAAAGAAACAGAATTGACTAACGGTTAGCTCCTCCCCTTCACGCCTTTCCTTTCCTGCAAAGGCACAGATCGTAGAGACCATTCAAAGATTTAAAGTTTAAAAGGCTAGGGAAAATAGTACTACTTCTGCTTTCTCATTCTCCCATTGTTAAATGGGAACAAAAAGCTCTGGGGAAAAGGAACTTCTAAGTGATTCATAAACTTCCAGAGACATAGATTGAAACAAGACTCTAGGAAGACAAAGCAGAAGGGAGGAGTTCTTGCCTCAGGACTATGAGTTATGTACCTCCTTAAAATAAGAGAAGTAAGCTAAAATTGGACAAGAGTTATATTTATAAGTCACATAAATTATTAAAAAAAAAAACCCTAAAATACTTAAAACCATCCAGCTCTCTCACTGCCCCACCTTAATAATTAGTTAGCTAACCCTCCTGCATCATTGGATCAAAATGGTAGCATGAGAACTAGACCTGGCCTGATGTGTCTACTCTGAGCAAATTAAGATTTAGTGAGTACATGGCAAGATTGGTTAGTCACTAAGAGAAATGAAAATGATAAACGAAAAAGATGAAATTGAAATCAAGTCTTAATGATTCAAGACAACCCTCCAAGATATGTGCTATTGGGAAATCCTGGATGAAGGATGTTGACAGAATTCTGCCTTCGGCTGCTTTGGATTCAACAATGCAGCCACTGTGGATATGTCTTAAGCAAGGGTACATACCCCATTGTGCCTTATGCCTAGTGTATGAAGTTTAAGGATTTATGCAGAGAAACCAAATTGATCCGTAAGCGGTGGGGCGCATTTAATAAGTGAATCCCAGACAACAATCTCCTACCCAAATCTACTTGAGTTATCCCCTGTCTGACTAAACAATCTCCCTCCTTTCCCCAACTCTAATAATAATAATAAAAGAATCTCTCTTTTCTTATCCATTTAGGAGAACCTTCTAGTCATTACTTTTTGCTATTGTTTCAGATTCTCTCATGAAGATAATCATTTGATATATTTTGCACATGATGCTGCCACCAACAGAAAATTGTAACTTTCTGCTGGGAAATCCAGGAGATGAAAACTGGGCTGTAACCAATATTTTCAAATGCAAAGAAATGATCTAAACAAAGAACAGATAGTGGAAAGGGTGTTAGACTGGGAACACTGGCTTCAAGTCTTCATCTTGCCACTTTCCAACTATATTAACTTCAGGTGTATCGATTTATGTCTCTGGGTCTTGGTTTCCTCTTCTGTGAAGTGGGGATAGCAACACTTACTCTGTGTACTTCTCAGGCTTGTTGAGGAGAGAGAATGTTCTTTGTCAGCTATTAAGAAGGATGACACTGTTGATATGAAACAAACCACCTTCCTATTGACTCTGAATGGTAAGCATTTTCTAAACTGTTAGCTATAGTCCCTCACCACATAGCAATTTGTGAAGACTGGAATATGTGTACTTGTTAAGATTTTTTCTAACCTACCAGCAGCTAGGTGGCTTAGTGTATAGTATTGTGACAGGAGCCAGGAAGACCCGAGCTCAAATCCAGCCTCAGACATTTACTATTTGTTTACCTTGGGCAAATCACTTAACCTGTTTGCCTCAGTTTCCCCAACTGTAAAATGGAGATAACAGAACCTACCTCCCAAGGATGTTGTGAGGATCAAATGAGCTATTTGTAAAGTGCTTAGCACAGTACCTGGAACACAGTGGGTACTATTTAAATGGCTATCCCCCCACCTCCTTCCCTATTCTACTTTTAATTTGAATCCCTGGATTTTGCTGACCTGAACAACCTTTATTCTCTTCTATTTTAACATGCTGCCACAATTTTCACTAAATGCCACCTGCACTGCATCATCGAGATGATGATGTTTTGATGAAGCATTTCACCCAGGACCCCCAAGATAATGGACTCCGTGGGACACACTTAAAAGATCATTTTTCTCCCTTGTATTGACGATTCCCAGCCCTTTCAGACTAGAAGAGTTTCCATTTTTTATGTAAGCTTGTGCAAGGCCCTCAGGGCTTTCTAAACTGTTAAAAAGAAATCCGTGTTCAGATGGGCAGAAGAGGCCCAGGGAAGCCTAATGAGGCTGGGTAGGAGTTCTGGAACTCATTCAGCTTGGATCATGAGGACAAGTACAGGCGAGCCTCAATTCACTTTTCAGGGAAGAGAAAGCTCTCCAAGTCCAGAAATATTTGCTACTGTTTAAAACTGGTGGTTAACTGTTTTGCACAGCTATAATTTATCTTCTGCATGGGGGAAACACAATAAGAAGTGTTGCACAAGAGTAAAAATAATCGTTACCACAAAAGATGATAAGCGGCAAGGTCGTTACTAAGCAAACTGACACGTGGCCTGTATGTAGTAGCAGGAAACCATGATCCCATGACAGGGGTCTCTGTTCTACCAACATCACATCTTGATTAGATTGAGACAACTCAGTTAATAGCCACTGGGACTGGGCAAACAGAAAAATACAAATTAACTGTTTCTTCTGCAAAAGGAATTGCTAGATTTTAAAACCATTTTGTAAGGGTACCAGAGCTGCTGGGTGAGAGTAGGAATATTTTTTTCATGTAAACATATTTCCACATTAGTCATGTTGTGAAAGAAGAAACAGAACAAAAGGGAAAAGACACAAACCCCCTCCCCCCCGCCAAAAAAGTGGAAAATAGTATGCTTTGAGCTGTATTCAGACTCCATAGCTCTTTCTCTGGATGTGGATAGTATTTTTCATCACGGGTCCTTTGGAACTGTCTTGGATCCACTGTATTGTTGACAAGAGCTAAACCAAAAATCATAGTTGATCATTGTACAATGTTTCTATTACTGTGTATGCCGTTCTCCTGGTTCTGCTCACTTCACTCAGCATCAGTTTACGTAAGTCTTTCGAGAATTTTCTGAAATCCACCAGTTTATCATTTTTTATAGAAGAATAGAATTTCATTACATTCATATATCACAGCTTGTTTACCCATTCCCTAATTGATGGGCATCCCCTCAAAGTTCAATTATTTGACAACATAAAAAGAGCTGCTATAAATATTTTTGTACATTTGAGTCCCTTATCCTTTTTTTAATGATCTCTTTGGGATACAGACCTACTAGCAGAATTGCTGGATCAAAGAGTATATACAGTTTGATTGCCCTTTGGGCATGGTTCCAAATTGCTCTCCAGAATGTTTGGGTCAGTTCACAACTCCACCAACGATGTATTTGTTGTCTCAATTTTTCCAGTCTTCTCCAATACTTATTTTTCTTTTCTGTCATATTAGCTGATCTGATAGGAGGGAAGTGGTACCTCAGAGTTGTTTTAATTTGCATTTTCTCTAATCAATAGTGAGTTAGAGCATTTTTTCATATGACTATAGATAGCTTTAATCTCTTCATTTGAAAACTGCCTGCTCATATCCTTTGACCATCTATCAACTGGGGAATAATTTGTATTCTTATAAATTTGACTCAGTTCTCTATATGTTTGAGAAATGAGGCCTTTATCAGAAATACTGTAAAAATTGTTTCCAATCTTTCTGCTTTCCTTCTAATCTTGGTTGTGTTGGCTTTGTTCGTGCAAAACCTTTTTAATGTAACGTAATCAAAATTCTCCATTTTTTCATTTCACGGTGTTCTATCTTGTTCGGTCATAAATTCTTCCCTACTCCATAGATCTGGCAGGTAAACTATTCCTTGCCCTCCTAGTTTGCTTATAGTATTAGTCTTTATATCTAAATCATGTGCACATTTTGACCTTATCTTGGCATATGGTGTGAGATGCTGGTCTACTGTTTTCTAGCTTTCCCAGTGGTTTTTGTCAAATAATGAGTTCTTATCTCAGAAGCTAGAATCTTCGGGTTTATCAAACGGTAGATTACTATAATCATTTACTACTGAGTCTTATATATCTAACTTATTCCACTGATAAGGATGGGAATATTTTAAAGTCTAGATAGATAAAGTCTATTAATAGTGTAATATAATAACCACTCATATTTTCTTCACTACTTAAAATGTGATAAGTACTTTCCATACTCACTTGAACCTCATGTTTCTATTCTACTGATGAGAAAACTGAGGCCAGAAGGGTAAGTGACTTGCCCTGATTTCCTCTCTTCCTCTAGCTTTTATCTCAGTCCTACTAATGCTATTTGGGGCACCTTTGGTGAGAATTAAGTAGGCACTTCAACAGAGGATTCTTGGGGAAGAGGTGAGAAATGTTGCATTTCTATATCTTCAGGCATAAAGACAGAAATCTTTTAGAAGAACACTAATAAATCATATATTGATAGACACTATATACTATACTATGATAGAGACTATAAATTCTGAATTTCTGATGAAAAGAAATGACATTTTAGTATGTCATTTTAATGATAGCAATACATTAAATGGAACAGTAGATGTGATATATTTTAATAGTCTGGGACCACACCTCAGTTATGCTTCAATCAGAATACATCTGTATATTAATGGGCTAATACAATATACCTGATCCATCATTATTTCCTGCTATTATAGTCCTAAAAATCCCTTAAAAACAATACACAATTCGTACCTGAAGATTTGTGCATGTGTACATCTTAATTCTATTTGAAAATTAAACTTTTTTATCTATACTGAGAAAAAATTCAGTTCTTTGCAAAAGATATCAATATCAAATCTGACTCATGCCAAATTCAGTTCAATAAAAGGTTACTACCACAGCACTGGCCTAGATACTGGGAGGGATCTAAAGTTTAAATAAGAGGCAGGTCTTGCCCTCATGGAGCTTATGATCTAATGGGCTGGAGAGGTGACAGTGATACAAATTCAAGTACCTACAATACAAAATAATACATGATAGAGTCCATAAAAGAGGTGCAAACAATTTCTATTTAAGTTTCTTAGAGGGAAGGTTGTTACTGACTCAGAGGTATATGGAAGGCTTATTGAGGAGAAGGAATCTGGTTGAATTTTAAAGTATAAGTAGGAGTCAAATGGGTAAAGTGTGGGAAGGCATCCAGACAAAGTGATCAGGGTAAGCAAAGGCATGGAGGTGAAAAAGCATGGTGTACTTGTGGAGGTTGGCACAAAGTTCAATCTGTTTGGAATATAAAGTATGTATAGGGAAGTCATTCATGATAAGGTTGGAAAGGTGGAAGTGGTACCATTGATGGAAATGGCAAAACCAGAAGTTGGAATGGGTTTTGATTGAAAGATATTATTATAAAACTCATTTGAGGTGGAGGTGCAAGTGGAATGTCCAGCTTCTCTTGTAGGCAGTTGAACATGTGGGTCTGGAAGTCAGAAGAGTGCTCTGGGGCTAGATCTTTAGATTTGGGTTATCTGTTTAGAGATATCTGACGCCATAGGAGTGAAGGAGATTGAGATTGCCAAGGGGGGAGAGGGAGAAAAAAAAGCCTGAGGACCTCGGAGAACATCCCCCTCAAGGGATTTAAGAGAAAAAAAAATAAGGGACCAGCCAAGGAGACCCAGAGAGAGGTAGGAGAACCAGACAAGTGCTATCTCAGAAACCAAAGGAGGAGATATTATCAGAAAGAGGGGTTCTTTAATGGTGTCAAATGCTGCAGGAAGTCAAAGAAGATGAGGGTGAGAAAGCACTCAGAAAGCATACTTTGGGATTCGAAGGTTACTGGTAACCTTCAAGAGAGGCCCTTCAATAGAGAGATGGGAATGGAAATTATGACTAGGAGAGGCTGACATGAGTAGGTAGTAAGGAAGAAGAGGTATTAGCTGGATAAGTTGTCTATGACTTTTTCAATAAAGCTGGCTATAAAGAGGAGAGACATAGTATAATGGTAGAAGGTCAAAGAAGATAAAAAAAAGGGTAAAAAGAATCTGAAAGATGAAGCTAAGTAACCTTCAAATGGAAAGTTTTTATATGAAGACACGAAGAGGGAATGACTGATGGAATAGGTTCTTGAGAGAGGAAGGAGGAACTAGAGCCATGTAAACTAGTGGAGAAATTACCCTTGGCAAAGAAAAGAGATACTGTCTCCTGGAATCAGAAGGAAGTGAAGTGGGGAAGATAAGTTGCAATAATGCCAAGATGTTTTGAGGCGCTTTTGTCTAATGGGCTCAGAGAAGTATGAGGCTAAGTCACGTACTGTTTGTGTGGGAGCTGAAGGTAAAGTTGGGAGCTTGTGCAAAGAGGTTAAGTTTTGAAATCGTGGACTTTTTGGTCTCAGGATCCCTTTATGCTTTTAAGACTCACTGAAGACCTCAAAGAGGTTGATTTTTTGTTCATATGAAATATCTCTTGATATTTATGATACTGGAAATTAAAATGGAAAATTTATAATATTTATTTTAAAATAACAATAAGCCAATTACATTAAACAACATTTTTACGAAAATTAATTATATTTTTCAAAACAAAAATTCAATAGGAAGAGTGGCATTATTTTACATATTTTTGCAGATTTCTTATGTTTGGCTTAATAGAAGACAGCTGGATTCTTATATCTGCTTCTGCACTCAATCTGTTGCAATATGTTATTTTGGTTAATGTAAATGAAGAAAATATGGTCTCATACAGGTATGGAGTTAAAAAGAAATATTTTAATAGGCAAATAACATCTTATCATTGTGAAAATAGTTTTGACATTGTAGAGTCCTTAAAGGGTCTCTTGGACCCCTGAGGGTTCCTTGGACCACATCTTGAGAACCTCTTGTTTAGAAAATTTACTGAATGGAATTGTACGAGGAGCCTTATGTACTAAAATGAATACTTTCCACTGTACAGATATCATGCTATATAACAGGCCAAGGTTTAACATTGTGCTTGATAATTAAATATTTCATATCTAGACAAAGACTTTGGTTCTTGCATGGTGTATTTGCCCTGGAGTGGTTAGAAGAATATACAATTTGTCCTACGGACACAGAAATAATTACAAAGAAATAATGTTTTCTGAGGTGTAACTGAGGTGATATTAACCTAAGATATGAATGTTTGTCTTCTTTCAAGATAAATGAACATTCACTAAAACACCGATCTACTCACTCACAGCACCACGATACTAGAGCCCATTTGTCCTCATTAACCAAATGGGCAACATAACCAAATACAGGGGCCAGTTTTTATTTATCTTTGTTTACCTTGCATCACACATAGTAGTTTTCAGTAAATGTTTGTTGATCCAAATTAGTCAGTTTTCTTCTTACTATATACTAGAGAAATAGCAAAATGTCCAAACTAACTATGAAATGGGAAGTCCTAAAAGACCACAGGACACCCCTAAAAGATTATTATTGTTGTTGCTATTAAAGATCACAGAACTGTTTGCAAATACATTGTTCAACAGAAAATATTTTACATTACTTATCCTTGTTACAGAGCTAGAGTTTGACTCACATTTATTGTAAAATAACTAGCAATCATTTAAGAAACTAATCAACAGATTATAAAATATTTTATAGAGTAAAAAAGAGAACACATTAAACATTTCCACTAAGCCATGGGGTAGCGGGACCTTAATGATCATTTGGTCCAGTTTTGTCAGGTCCAGAGAAGTTACAAGATTTGCCTAAAGTTATGCAGAGGCAGGATCTGAAAATATTTCCAAATTCAGCACTTGTTTCACTTTTGCACTACAAATTAGAAAAGATTTCAAGATAGTACTCCCCAAATTACCTTTGCAATGCATGATGGCTATCGTTCAGACTGGCTGGTCCCTCATAAATATGGCTAGAACCAAACATGCTTTAAGGGAGAATAACTGATCTCACTTGAGCCCATAATAGATTCTAGGCTCTCTGAATATAGGGGTGAGCTCTTATTATTTTTGTTTACCCTGCAATGCACTCTACATAGATAGCAGGTGCTTAGCAAACTGATCTGAATCATTTGTCACATAATAGTGTAGAAATAGAAATATGGAATAATTTAAATTTAATTTCTTCTATTTGTACTCACATACTCTAATGGAGATGCCAGGGAATGGTAAAACATTCAGAAGGAAACCTTTCATTTAGTTGGTGGCTGGGTCTGTTCTTAGGGTGGGACTAGGTAAGTTTACTCTTTTACAACATTCTCTTTAGTGTAACCAAGTTGAAAGATCCTTTCCTGGTTCTGGATTTTAAGTAGGAGGTACAGATCCACATGACTTGGTGGCCAGAGGGACCTGGAGTGATATCGAGGCCCCTCAGGCTCAGAATCTCTGATCTTCAAACCCTGAGTGACTGGACCAAGTTGCTCAAGGCTTCAGTGACTTGACAAACCAGAGGATTACAGCAGGATTATTATCTTTCTTATCATTGTAGAGTACTGAACTTTAGAGTTACTTATAGGGAGTTGCCATTTAGAAAGTGTAGTAGCAAATTGAATTGATTTGTATAAGCATCAATTATCATACAAATTATTTTTATTGATAAGGGGCGTGGGTTCCCTGGGGCCTTCTCCTGTCCTTGGGAGCCCTGCAGAATAAAAATCCACACAGGGACCTAGCAGGTAGGCAGAAGAGAAGCAGTAGCTTTGTGATGGCAGCAGAAATAGCAATAGCAGCGGCTAAACCACACATCAGATCATCAACTTCTGAATAACCAAGTGTTGGACAGGGTTTGCTTAGAGGTATCTCCTCAGTTACTCACTAGAGCCACAGTGTTTTAAAGTGAAACAGAACCAAGATCTAGTGAATGTTTTCCTGGACATTGTACTCTTCATGGACCCTCTTCATCCTCTACAAATAAGCAACTGTCCACAAGGTGGTAAGGCCACAAGGCCAACACTGCCCACGAAGGCTTCTTGAAGACACCCTCTAGGTAAACACGGGCCTATAATGCTGCAGATAATGTTCTTCTTTCTTGACTAGATCTTCCCTTTAGACTACAGACTAACTATAGAATTACTACTCTGATCTCTACACCCTCAAGTGTGGGGTGAAGGACACAGCTACAGAACAACTGAGAAAGAAATGGTAACTTCTTTCCTTTCTTAGTGTGTGCTCAGTAGCTTTACTCTGACCACTTCCATGTGATCTTTCAAAGATTTTATTTCCAAACCTTGTACTTTTTAATCTTTATGTAGATATGAATTTGGCAATAGGTCCAGAAGGGCTATATCTTTAAAATTAAGTCATTAAAATAAATAAATAAATAAAATCCACACCTTTAAAATTAAGTCCAAATTGCTGATAATTTAATAACAACTGGAATACAACATAAAACATGGTAATTGTTTTCTTAGGATACATATACTCACTGATATTGGTTGTGTCATTGGTAGGATATTTTATTCACTCAATTGAATGAATTAATTCAAATGATACAACCAATACCAGCATTTAATAAGTACTTATTATATGTCAGTGTGAAGAAGAGGTATTAGAGATTACCAAACTGAAGGTCTACAGAGCCTTTGTGCTGACCTCATTGCTGTATGCCTGTGAAACAAGGACAGTCTACCAGTGCCATGCCAGGAAACTGGATCATTTCCATTTGAACTGTCTTAGGAAGATTCTGAGGATCACCTGGCAGGATAAGGTACCAGACACTGAAGTCCTTGCTTGAGCTGAATGCCAAGTATTCAAACCATGCTTCAGAAAGTGCAACTCTGATGGACTGGCCATGTTGTTCAAATGCAAAATATATGCTTCCCCAAAACACTATTTTATGGAGAACTTGCATGGGGCAGGTGATCACATGTTGGCCAGAGGAAGAGATACAAGGATACTCTCAAGGTCTCTCTCAAGAATTTGGATTTGATTGGGCAACATGGGAGACACTGGCACAGGACTGCTCAGCGTGGTGTGCCCACATCAGAAAGAGGGCTGTGCTCTCTGAGCAAAGCAGAATTGAGACAGCACAAAGTAAATGTAGGATGTGCAAATTTGGAGTATCCACCCCAAAAATTCATACAGACTACCTGTGCCCAAACTGTGGTAGAGCATTCTGAGCTCGTATTGGTCTGATCAGCCACAGCCAGATACACTGAAATTTCACTTTATCATAGTGATATCATTTTAGTCCTCTTTGAGAATGAAGGACAACAACCAACCATTATATGTCAATGTGTACTGACACTCAGATGGTGAGCGCAGATGGTGAGTGGTCAGACAGGTTTTTAGGTAGACTGAAGTATGTCTTCAAGGCTGCCTTCACCTTTTCTTATTTCAGGTAGCACTTCTGTTAAATAAAGTTCTTTCTTTTAGACATCTATGGGCTGGAGTAGTATAAGCCTTCTTCTCACATTTATTTCAATACTCTTATTTCTGCCATTCAACTCTATCTTAGCTAATCTCAAATATCTACATTTATTAAAGGCAAAAGTAAAAGTTTTAACAGTAAAGTTGCTATGCTTAATTTATAAGTTATATATTAAGTTAGGTAAATAGCGGGGATGAAGTATAAACATATGTATTTACCACATGCTGGAGAGCAAGAAAGAAACTAACAGAACTCTAAATAGGTAATTGGTAATAGTTCAGGCATTATTTTGAGTCACCGAAGCAAACAAACCTAACTGTAAAGCTCAAAATGAAGAAATGGGCATTTATGGACATAGATTAGTTGCAAAACGAACAGAAACTACTCTCTAAAAAATACCTCTTCCATAAGGTAGCCTTCGGTGGGGGGCGGGGGCAGGATGTAGAAGGCAAGCTCACAGGGTATTCAAAATGGTACTTGGTTCCCATGTGAGACTTCTGGTGCAGCAAGGAAAGAGGCAGGTGCCATATGGATCTATTTCCTCCAACTTAAGCTCAAGGGCAAGACTTTACAAGAATAAAGGTTGAAGAACACATTCTGTTTGTCTGATTTTGTTTCCTAATGGCAAAAGAACCTTGCTGAGTCAGGTAGTATAATGCAAGTTACTGAAGGGCTTGCCTCTCAGGACTAAACAAGAGAAGTATCTTTTATCATAAAAGGTCTTTTGAAAGCAATTTCATTTACTCTCCGCCTGTGACAAGTGCTTTTGAAAAAAGTGGTACAGAAAAACCATAAGACGAAAATGAGAGAGGGAAAAATGTCCCCTTATAACCTAAGTTGGAGAATATTTCAATTTTTATTTGATGAGAGCATTTTTTCTCCTTTAAAATCTCCTTGAAACTGATTTGCCTGTAACAAGTTTAGTGACCATAGCTTCTGACCGCTGCCATTCTTTGGACTGGAAGCTCCTTGGGGCCAGAGCTTTGTCTTCTGCTTTCCTCCTTGCTCAGAACACTTCCAATAAGAATTTCTGCCAACTTGAAATAGCAACAAAGAAAAATGAGCTCATAAATCTTTACCTTGAAGGAAACAATACTTTATTAGAAACAGAAGAGTTAGAGAATGAAGAGCTGACCACAGGAAAACATGTTTTGTTCAGTTCAGTGTGATGATTAAGAAAGAAAGATGGGAAGAGTTGTGTAGAGATGATGCTGAGGACATTTGGCTCTGGGGCCTTCTCTTATCCAGTTTTTATCAAGATCCTGAAATACATTAGTTTTAGAACTCTGTAGGGCGCAACTTTTTTGCAGCTTTTACATTGTTTAAATAATAAAATCATAACAAAGTGAAAGACAGTGTAATGTGGTGGATTAGAGGGCCAGCTTCAAAGACGGATAAGAGCTGGGCTTAAGACCCACCTCTCATGCATATTTGGTGTATGACCCAGGCCAAGTCCTATGATCTCACAGTGTTCTAGGCAATTCTCCTCAAGTTGCAGAAAGAAGGTGCCAACCTGCATTGGCTGAGGGATTTTCTTCCCACGGGAGTTCTTTGTACCAATGAAATCCAAGATCTAGTCTCCCTAAAAGAGTCAATCACTGAGCCCAACACAAGATTAAGGAAAAATCCCCAATCTGGCACAAAATAATCACAAAGAATCCAAACATTAAAAATTCAATCATCCCCAGACTACACATATGAAGAGCCTTTAATAACATCCATTTTACTTTCCTTTAAATACAATTTCTCACACACATACACACACAAATCCTACAATGGCCAACACATCCGGCTGTAAGCTGGCCAGAAAGCAGTTGGCTGCTGGCAAAAGCATCTATTCCATATCTTGGCATCTATATCTAAAAGCTCCAAGTACACCCCATGGGTGGCCATGGGTGTTGACTTCAATGCTGGAAGCTGAGTCAATTTAGTTTTGCAATTACAGACATATGCCAGTATGCTTAGTAACTGCACTGCTATTTAGAAGAGCCCCATTTAGCATAATCCACTTATGTGGGAGTTTACCCATGTCCTACGTTTAAAATATACAAAAGTTTTGTCAAGCAGCGAAGCTGGATGGCTCAAGGGATTGGTAACCTGAGATCCAGTCTTTCAGTTCTAGGTCACTGGTTCACATTCAGATCTGATTGTTAATAACTGAACAGTTACCACCTGACAGTTTTAGTTAATTAGCAGTATCAGTCGATTTCCTAGGTTTTTGTTTTTTTAAGAGTACAGCATAGAAACCATAAACACAACTGGAATTAACATAGCTCATATTGGCAGTGGGAGGAAAGGACAGACAGGAGAGAGTGTAAGTTTGAAGGCAAATGTAAAGTCTTCATTTTCTTTGAAAAGAGGAATTATCTTCCTCACAGTTACATAATGCATTGCCAAGGATGTATTTTAGAGTAACAGTGGGAAGTGCCAAAGAATCAAGATGTTAACAATAGAGGGACTAGATTACATATTATAATTAATAATAGAAATAGTAATTAGAAAAGGATGTCCTATAATTTTAAGATTTGTATATGTCTTGTGCCATGTGTATGTACGTACATGTGTTTCTTTAACATTTTTTCCATATGGGCTAATTTTCCTAGATTTTTCCCTATTTATTTAGCACATTTTGCCACAGACCATCAAATTAGTTATACTGCAATTTTGTGAGTTAAAAAATATGTAAAAGTAAATAAAAACCTGAGGCTTTTTGACTCCTCCAGCAAGATCAATTCTTAATATTAGAAAAAAAATTAGGGATCAATATTACCTCTATGAAATAGCAAGAAAAAATTGTTTTACCTTCTAATACTAAAAAAAGTTTCAGAAAGATTATTATGTAACTCTTCATTATTTCTTCAGCTCATTTGCATACTTCATTTAGTTTCATTAGTTATATCCACTGAGTCTGAAGGTAAATACAAACAACTTGAGATAATCAAGCCAGGATTCCACATAAAAGACAAAACTCCGTTAGTTTTTTTTTTTTAGCATCATTACTAACAATTAGTTATCAGTCAAAAAGGGGAAAACCCCCACAAACCTAACAACACTAGAACTACTGCTGACCTTGCTAGTACATGTTAAAAATGGATATTTTCTTTTAGTGAAATGGCCATGAAGTCAGCGCTTGAAGTAGTGACAAAAAAAAGGCCAAGACCTATATTTATCTGGTGAAACATTTTGTCTCGTCTGAAGCCAGTTTGCAAAAACCCACACACATCAAAATATGTATGAGAGGCAGCAGAGTACAGGGACTAGATAGAGAGCCGGCCTTGGCAGTGAAAAGATGGGAATAAATACCCCAAATCTGACAGAACCTTAAACTGCCTAGTGCCCTAAACAACCATCAGAGACGAGTGGAAGAAGAGCTGCTGATCTGAACTGGGAGAAGGAGTGTCTTTTCCTCACTGCAAAGTTCCTACATCACTGAAATAAGAGGTCTGGACAAAAAAAAATTAATTTTTTCCCCAAACAATTCAGTTGTGCAAATATTTATCAAGCATCTACCATGTGTAAGACATAAACACAGAAGTTTCTTCTCTTGGGAAACTGGGAGTCTCTGCTATGGAAACAGTGAATGAACTAAAGGTAAATGTCAGCAGGTGAACACACATAACCCCTGGGGGCTTCATGGAGAAAGGGGTCACCTGAGCTGAGCATGAGGGAAGCTGGGGAGGCAGACAAGGTAGAAGTGAGGAGGGAGGACATTCCAAGGGCAAAGGCCTGGGGGGGTGAGACTGAAAGCTGAGTTTGGAGAGAGTTAGTAGCTGAAATGGGCTAGGAAGTAGAGTGTGTGAAGGGGACTAGTATGTATTGAGTCTGGAAAGGGAGGTGGGAGGCCAGATTCGGAAGGGTATGAAGGCCCAGCAGCTCATATTTTACCTAGAGACAACAGGAAGACCTGAAGTTTTCTGAGCAGGAGAGTGGCATAGTTAGATGGATGATATCTCAGAAATTCAGGAGTGACAAGACAGTGAAAATTCTTTGAGGAATTTTTTTTTTTTAATTTGCAGAAAGAGCCAGATTTTTTTTTTTTAAATTTGCAGGAACATTTTATTCTTCTGAGATCTTTTGTGTGCTAAATGATCATATCCTTCTAACCATATCAAGTTCACCTTTTCTTGGTACTCAGAAGACAGAAACAAGATAAAGCCCTTTCTGCTATAGCTCCACAAGGAGGGTAAGAGAGATGATATTTGGAGGATGAACGAAGAAAAGGACCCATGGCCCTGGATGATGTTCTGAGTCTGATGCTTAGCCACCAGAGCTGGATCTACCTGCAATCCATTTCTATATGCAGAATTAAAGGGGTTGCCTAGTGTAATGAAAAGGACACTGGATTTGGGAGACCTGAATTCAAAGGATCATAGAGTTAGAGCTGGAAGAGATGTCAGAGTCCTCATTTTACAGAGGAGGAAATTGACATCAAAGAAAGTGAAGTAACTTGTTTGAGATCAAGGGGAGTGAGAGGCAGGGCTGGAATTTGAACATAAATCCTCCAACATCTAGAACGCTCTAATTCTGGAACTGCCATTGTCCAGTTGTGTGGTAAATCACTTATCTGAGCCTCAGTTTCCTCATCTATAAAATGAAGGGGTGGGTTTGAACTACCTCATCCTAATAGAAAACACCAGCAAATAACTTTTATTTTCTAATAAAATGGTTAGGAAGGGCAGTCTTATTTGGAGTCTGTTGCTGTCTGTATTAGTGCTTCAGCTCATTTTAATCAGCACTTATTATTTGCTAGGTACTAGGCTAGGCACTGGAGATCCAAAGACAAAGAAACAGACTCTGACCTCAAGAAGTTTACAATCTATCAAAGAAACAACATACAAAATATACACAAGGGTTTTTGTTTTGTGGGAGGATTTTTTTGGACAGGTGACTGGGGAGGGCTTTAGGAGTTGAGAGAATCAGCATAGATTTCATGTAGTCACTTGAACAGAGTTTTGAAGGAAAGAAAGAAATCTAAGACATGGGAAGTGAAGTAGGAATGTATTCTAGGTACAAAGGTCCAAAGAAAGATGATCGAGGCATGTGTGGGAGGAACAGAAAGAAGGCTAGTACAGTGCTGAAAGGAGAATAATCTATGATGTTGGGGCGAGGTTGTGAAGGGCTTTTTAAAAGCTAAAAGGTACAAAGGCACTTGATCCAGAGGAACTCTAGATTCAGCCATTCATCTGTGAAATTCTGTAATCCTATGAAAAGCTAGGTTTTTGAAAGGGGATGACTCCTGTACTCATAAAGGTCATGCCTTTGTATGTTCACACTAACCTATTTATCTTCTCTTAAGTAGGGAGAGGAGAACCAGAGCAGAGTTAACTGCAGCATGCAGGATCTTTAATTTTCTAAAACTTTGTGTATAAATTCAATAAACTTGGTTGTCTGAAAGGAACATTCAAATCTTTTTAAAAAATCTAAAAGTAAGCATTTCAACATTCAGTTCTTTATAGGAAGTTTATGAGTGTGTACCTGCTTTGGCTCAAAAGCTGCAGATCATTTTGTAAAGAACTGAAGACAGCACCACATGCATGCCTCAAATGCTTTTTTATGACAGTATTGATCTTAGAACTCAGCAACCCTACATGATACAGTTGGGGCAGAGGCTAGAACTGTTAATCATTCATGAAAACAATTAGAATTGAGTAGAATGATGAGTAGAAAGGATAACTGTGTCAGTTGCAGTAAAAAGCAAACATGTCCTCTTTGATCTAGTGACACTGGCTTCCTGGCCATTCCACAAACAAGAAGCCTGATCTCTTGACTGTGGGCATTTTCTCCTGCTTACCTCCATGTCTGGAATGCTCATTCTCCTCCAGTCTGCCTTTTGATTTATAAGTTCTAATCTAAATCCTACATTCTACAGGAAGCTTTTTCCCAGCTCCTCTTAATTGCAGGACCTGCCCCTCTGCTAATTATTTCCTATTTATCCTGTATACAGCTTGCGTTGTGCATCTTTGTCTGCACGTTTTTCTCCCCCGTTAGATTATAAACTCCTTGAGGGGAAGGAATATCTTTTGACTCCTTTTGTATCCCAAGTACTTAGCAGAGTGCCTGGGCACACAGTAGGTGCTTAATAAATATTTACTGACTGATTGATGGAAGGAGAGATATTGGAGGCAAGGAGTCAAGACAGCCGAAGTCAATACATCTTGCCTAGAGTAAGGCTGTCTCTGTAGGAATAAAGAAAACAAGGAAGCCTGATCTATACTGGATAGGTTGGTCAACCAATATGAAGAGACAAGGTTATTTTCTTTTCAACAAAAACTTTTTTTTCTTATTTTTCACTGATGCTTTTGTTTTGACATCATATTCATTTCCAAATATGTTTTCTGCCCTTCTTTAACCAGAAAGCCATCCCTTTTAATCAAAGATGCAAAGGTAAAAAAAACCAGACAACATTAGCCAACATATCTATCATGTCTGACAGTATATGCAATATTCTTTATTGATAATCCTCCACCTTCACAACAATCAGAAATTTCATTTATACATCGTATTCAGAGTTTTTATTGTTGTGATTATTTTTTCTGTTTACGCTGTCATAGCCATTGCATACAGCTTTTCCTGGATCTCACTTTACTTTGTCTAGGTTCATAAAATCTTCCAGTGATTCCTTGAATTTTCCATACTCATTTCTTACAAACCAGTAACATTCAACTATATTTATGCACTAAAATCTGTTTCACTAGTCTCAAATCGGTGCTTATCTACTTTGTTTCTACTTTTCTGCTACCATAAAAAGTGCTATAAATGTTTTGGTGTATATAGGACCTTTCCTTCTGTATTTTATCTCCCTGATACATATCCTAATACTGGCATCTCTATGTCAAAAGGATGGGCATTTTCAGCCACTTTCTTAGGACAATTCCAAATTATTTTTTTAGAATATCTGGACCAATTCACAGCTCCACCAACAGTGTCATGTGCCTGTCTTCCTAGAGATCCTCCAAAATCTTCTGCAATCTTTTATAAATTGTGGGGTGTGAAGTGAAACTTTAGGATTGTTTTGTTTGCATTTCTCTTACTAGCAGTGATTTAGAGCAATCTTTCATATGGTTTTTAATAGTTTAAAATTCTTTTTTGAACTATTTGTTTATATCTTTTGACCACTTATTCATTGGGAAAAGACTTCTTATAGATTTGTGTTAAGACCCTATGTATCTTAAATACCAGACTCTTAGAGATTTTTTCTCTAACCTGTGGTTTCCTTTCTTAGCTTCACTGATTTTGTTTGTGCAAAAAGCTTTTCAATGTCATGCAACTAAAATTATCTTTTTTATAATCTCTGTTTTAGTTAGTTAAGAATTTTGCCATTTGCCATCATTAACAGTAACTGATTTTGCCCTCTTTTAAATTTTAGTGGTGCTATCTTTAATATTCAAGTCATTCATTTTGAGCTTATTGGACACGGTAGAAGATGCTGCTTAGTGTGAACCTCATTTTTGCAAACTGCTTTCTAGTTTTCTCAGCAGTTCTTGGACAGAACATTTTCAAAAGTGGAAACACCAATTGTTAACACTCACCCAAAGAAACATACAGCTTCATTAAGAATGAAAGATACAAATGAACAAGTTTGAGGTACCACCTTATCTACCAAATTGACAAAAATCATTTAAGGACATCAAAACTGTTGCATTGCTGGCAGAATTGTAAACTTGTAGATCTTTTTGGGGAATATTTTGGCAAGAAGCAGGAAAAAGTTACAAAAATAATCATATACTTTGGCCTAAATAACTCCATTATTACGAATATGCCCTGCGCTATTTTGTTTAAAGGAGTGATCTCTTCAAAGCTGTTTACAATAGTGTTATTCGTAATGTGAAAATAACCTAGAATCAACCTAAATACACAATATGAACGATTAAACAAAACTGTGGTACATCAATGTAATAGGATACAATGTTACAATTAAGATGAGAAAATACGAGGAATGTAAAGAAATGTGTAAAGATCTTTATGAAATGATACAAAAGAAAAAAATCAGAGCAGAGCACACACTAACTATGAGCATCTCTGAGAAAATGAAGAGGAATAAATGCTCAAAAAATGCTGATGAAGACTTGGAGGGAGTGAAAGGTGAGGTCAATGACAATTTATAGGATGAATTTCATCTATTTAAATGCTTTGTTGATTGTATTGATGTTCATTATTGCTAATAATCATTACCTAAAATTGTTTTTTAAAAGGAAAGATTAGGGATCTATTTGGCACTTAGCAGACAGCCTGAAAGTAAAAAGTAGTAAGACTTAGCAAGGAATTGAATGGAAAGGCAACAAGAGGAATGAAAGGAGGGTAACTCAGAGGCTGATGTGGTGGGACCCACTGTGACAAGGAAGATAAATACTGGAGAAAGATTGTGAAAAGAAGGTGTGCAGCCCTGCTCCTTTCAAACCAAACTGATGAAGTTGTTTAGCAGGTCACGATATCTATGAGACACAGTGGCCACTCTGGATCAAGTGTGCCACCTCAGTGTAGATGGTAGTTAAACCTGTCAGAGCAGCTGCCATTACTCAGGATTTTGAGTAAGAGATTAAGAATCTTGAGAGCATCCATCAACCACTGAGTGGGTTGGTGAGGAAACAGATCTTTAGAGAAGGCATTGTAGGAATAACAATGCTATCTGATAATGTCTAATAATTCTGAAATAATTAAACTGGCAAAAAAAACCCCAAACCAGCAATAAATTCTCCAATTTTTCACCAGTGCCAAAGAAAACCAAGTGACAGGAGCGATATTCCCAAAGGGCAAATTATGATGGGAAAAACATGATGGAAAGTTAATCAACTGGAAGGATTATAACCAATTTAAAAACAATAAGGATCAGAAGGAAACTGTTTTCTTGTTATATATACGTGTGATCATTAACGTAACATATATCAAGAGTTTAAAAAAACAAACCCAAGGAAAGGGCTGCTACTCTAGACTATGCCAGCTCATCTAGCTACAGCTTCAAAAATGCATTTTTTGGGACACATTTAATATGGGGCCTTTTCTTTCCTCTCCAGTATTCAGTGTTTATCTGCAAAAGAAGCACTGATCTTTTCATTAGCTGAAGTATGTAAAAAAAAAAAAAGTTTTCTTTCCTAGACACAAGTATTTATATGTGCAAAAACGTGATCACAAGTATGGTAACAGCATATAGTTCAGTGCTCCAGGGAGAAGTACTCAGTCAATAATGCTGTTAAGTGACTGATATGGTAATTACACCTTTATAAACATACATACCAAAGAATATGTCAGGGAGTTAGATAAGTTTCTGTGGTGGTGATGAGGCTAGATGGCCCTCTAAAAAAAAGAAAAGAATCATTCCTCTCCCATCTTAAGAAGTCTTTTGAAACCAGGCAACATCTTGTTATTTTCTATGAGTAGGAACAGAAATAGGAAGTGTGTAGCCCCATGTCAGCTCATTCCTACTCATCAACTAACAGGACTAGCAAAGAGTTGTTGTTCTGAAGAAGCAGAGCAGAGAGCCAGAGTGGTCAGCAAGGCCATGAGTGGATGTCCCAGAGCAAAAGTGAATCCCTTCTTTGTGATTCCATTAGAAATGAGGGGGGAAAAATCCCACAAGCATTTACAGTGCCAGATTTAACACAACCTTCCCCCTGCAAATACTTCTTTTGCTTGAGCTGTTCAGAATCTGTGACCATTTTTGCAAGATTGCCTTGTGTTCCAAGACTTTTGCATGGTGTCCTGAAAAATCCTCCCTCACTGGAAAAATACTGTATCTCCCTTTTCCACTTTGCAATCTGGTTACCTACTGTATTCATGAACCAGCTCCGTGGATCTAGAAGTGCAGGGATTTTATAAGGAATTGTGTCTTAGAGAGGACAGAAGGAAGGAAAATAAGAGAAATAACACTTCCTTTGGAAATACATTAAGAAATATGAAGTTCTTTATAAAAGCTAAATATAGTAGAACTCCATCATAATGTAGTTCATCATAAAATGGATTTGGATGTACCCTTGGAACAAAACTGGATTTAGTAAAAATCTGTTATTACACAGAGAGTTTATAAGGCAGCCATTAATCCTCTTCCCCAAGACCAGTGTTATGAAGGAGTTCCACTGTATCTGGCCATGAGAAAAACAGTTAGATTACTAAATGCATACACTTTGTCAAGTGACTTTCCAGTTTTCAAATTACCTTGATTCAGGGTATTTGGTGAGTGTGGCCAAGCTGCTGGTATACATGTGACCACCCACATCAATGTGGACGGGTGCATTGGATTTTGTGAGCTGTGCTGGAGTAGGAATGCCTTGGTTGTTCAATGGAGATGCAGGGGATCTAGTGATCAGAGGTCTTGACATATTGGGCCGACTGTCCTACGGAGAGACAAGCAAGTTTAGACATTTTTTCTTTTTTCTTTCTTTCTTTTGTAAAATGGCAAAAAAGAAAATATACACAATATAGTGAACAAGTCAAAGATTAAAGCTGACATTCTTTATGTTAAAATCGGAAAGCCAGTGAGTCTTTAAAATTTCACCAGTTCTCATTTGTACTATAATGAATGACAGAAAAATAAATGCCTTAACTGACAAAGAAAGGAAGCTTTTACATGTTCAATAATAAAGATTTGTTCTTAACTAATATTAATTTCAAATAATTCTGTGAAACAGGAGGGCCCATTATACTAATGAAGTCAGCTTACATTTAACAATGGGTAACTTCACATGAAGAATCACTAATCACTTTAAATTAGAGGATAATCAAAGCCTAAAACAGTAAGCATTTAAATAAAATGTCCATGACTTCTCTTTGATATACAATTAGAATAGACGCATACAAACCACCAGCCCATGTATTCTACAGAATCTTTTTTGGAATTTCTTTTTTGTCAAATCAAGAGTCAAATGAACTGGTTAAGCTGTTTGGATGCTTAAAGTAACTATGAAAATAAAGCCAACTAACTGTTTTTAAACAACCCCTTAGGATGTGCAAAATTACTAAAATGTACATCACATTTTTTTTTTTTACTATTTGCCAATCTTATTCTTTGTGTCTTTTCCATTCAATAGTGTTGGCTTGTGACATGACAAAAAAACAAACAAACATTTCCCATGAAAAACAAATTAAACTACACCCCAAATGATAAATGTGTCCTTGTGAAACATATGTGAGAGACTAGTCACTAGGGTAAGTATGTAACTTCTTAAGGAAGTTAAGTTCCAAAAGAACAGAAGTACATGTTGATGCATCAAACGTTTAGTCACCTGGGAATAGGTGTGATGACATAAAGGCAAACATCTTTAATTTCTGTAAGACAGAGCCCAGAGCAGTTTATCTTGGGAGCCAGAACATTTCTGGGTTGCTAAGATTAAGAAAGAGTATTGCTGAGACCATGACATGTTGCTTCTTTCCCCACGTGTATGATACAAATACTTCAAATGCTGCTTGAACATTTTTCATTGCTTTTTAGAAAGCTAAAGTCAGATACTTGGCACATTGTTATTCACTGGAGGGGCCTAGGACTTAAGGTCTCTAATCCCAGTTATAAATTGAGAGTATTTAATGCATAGTCTCTTTAAGATGAAAGTTACAAATACAGTCAGAGACTTATAACAGAGAGAGAGAATGCTCTTTGGAACAGGCAGACAATGTAGGTCAAATCCAGCGATAAGGCATAATAAAAGGCTAAGCAATGCTTTTGATAGGGATCATAAGGGGGAACATCATCTAGCTTTTGTTCATAAAATGCAGTGTGATAAAATATAAATTTGCAAAACATCATCTATTTTATGATCTGGAACTGCTTTAGGAGCTACCTGAGGCGCTACTGCTGGAATATTTAGCATTAACCACATGTCCAGGCATGATGCAGAATACACACGCTTCTGGGAAGGCTTAGCCACTCCTGTGAATGGAGCAGTGATCGGGCTTTTGTATACACGGTTTACCATGTGTGTTCTTGATGCAGCACGGAAGAGGGCCAACAAATAGTAAAAGAAGAGGAATGAATGAGGTGGTGGGTAAGAGAAAATGTGAAACAAAGACACAAAATTGGTAGAAAAATAAAAATAAACAGCTAAAGAAAGGAAACACAAAGAGAAAAGTAGCATTTGGAAAATGTTTTAAAATTTTTCTTCTTAAAATGGAAACATAAAACATATGCTACCTTACTTCTTTTCACAGAATGATTTGTGGCTAAGAAACACACACACACACACACACACACACACACTCACCACACACACACCCTGTTACAACTGAACACATCACAGAACCATGGAGTCTGTAATAGTTTTTCAATTGGACACCTTCTATATCCTGCCCGAGGGTGCTCAGGAGAAAATGAACAGATTTGCAGGGTTAATATTGTAGTTAGACTGTGACCTCATTCAGTGGAGCTATAACACTGCAAGGACTGTATAGGAGAAGAATTTAAAGCATAGCAGATCACCTGGAGGGTTCCAGACTTCTTGGGGTATATGCCATTTAGGCTGTAAATCATAAATATACAGAAGCTCTAAAGGCTACAATTAGATTAGCGCTTCTCAAAGAAGGGGTTATGAATCCCTAAGGTTAACAAGAAAGTTACATAATGGTTTTCCGACCCCAATGGGGCAAAACTGGTGCTCTCCCATCTCCCTATGTCCCCATCTGTCTCTCTTGTCCTTTCATCCTACGTCCCAGTGGTTCACAGCCTGGGTCCCTTCAAGACTATGCTGATAACACCCGAAAGGGCTTGAAGTTTTACTTCTCTTAGAGGTACTTGTATTTTGCTAGTGGCCTCTCCGATGGTCACATTTCAGACAGGATGGGGGGAAAGGGATCATTTGTGGGTATTGAGGTAATCAATCATTAGAGCACATGGCTGCTTGCCCTTAAGGCTATCCTTGGCAGTGGAGACCCAAGGAGCCCAGAACAGTTGTTTGGCAATAGCAATCACAGATTTAGTTAGTCCAACTTATTTTCTTATTACTTTGTCTAGTCTCCTCCTCATCACTCACCCCCAATACCATCTCATTCTGTACAGATGGACATAATCCTGATCATTTTAAACACAAAAGCTATCCAAAGATAGAGCCTTTGCTGGCCAGCAAGAATATGGACTCATCATCACTACTGGAGAAGCAACTCAAAGTACACATCTGCCCGATTGTAGTGGGTCAGAACATCTCTGATAGTCTTTTCCCCACTTCTTGGAAAAAGGTATCACTATCCTGACATCACAGAAATTCCACCACTTTTCTTCCCCCTGGGAACGATGCAGGAAGAGAAGACGGGATACTATCAACACTACCTCCCAGGACGGTTGTGAGGATAGAAAGAGGTAATATTTGTAAAGGGTTTTACAAACACTAAAGCATTACCTAAACGCTGGCAATCACCACTGTCATGACTTTGAAGTGTTTTGAACATCCCTGGGTTACATGAACAATGATTTATGTTAGAAAAAAATTCTAATGTTTGGGGGAAAAGACATTCAATGGTCTCCTTTCCACACTTTGCCTGAATCACTCATTTCTCAATATTCAGATGAATCTACTTGTGACGACTTCTGGAAGAATTGAGTCAAATACACAAGAATTAAGGTCTAATAAATGATATTTATGTAGCATTACATGGTCAACAGAATAGTTTCCTCATCTGTGAAGCAGATAATGCAAATATGAATCTTTATAGACAAGGGAATGGAGGCTCAGAGATGTTGTAACTGCTTACAGTCATAGATCTAGTGAAAGCTCAAGTTAAAATTCACACCTAAGTCTCTTCCCTGCACCCCAAACCTTTAAAAACATTAAAAAAAACCTTTTACTTGACCCTGACACGCATTCTAGCTATCCTTATTGTCTTTGTTTTTTTACAGTCAAATGATTAGAAAAAGCTGTTTACTGTTATCTCTACTTCCTTACCTCTCATCAACTTTTCTATCCCTTCTAATTTGGCTTCACACCTCACCACTCAATTGAAATTGTTTTCTCCTAGGTTACCAACAATCTTTTTGTTTTTTTTTAAATTCTATTTTATATTCATGAAGATCTGTATTCTCTTCCTTCCACTTTCCACTCCACCCTCATCCTGAACAGAAAGCAAGAAAAGCAAAATCCCTGTTACAAACATGTAACATCAAGCCAAGCAGTGTTTGGCCATGTCCAAAAAAAAAAAAAGAATATGTGTCAGTTTCCACACTGAGTCCTTCACATCTCTGTCGAGAGGCGGGTAGCATGTTCATCATGAGTCCACTATGACCAACAATCTCTTAATTACTAATTGCTAAATGTGATGGCCTTTTATGAGCCTTCAATCCTCCTGGGATATTTTCTGGGACATTCTTTTCTTCTTTGGCTTGGAAGACGTTGCTGTCTCCTGGTTCTGCTCCAGTTTCATCATTCCTCCTTGGCCATCTTTATTTCCCACCCCAGGGTCTATCTCAGGTTCTCTGTCTGTGTCTGCTCCCTACCACCTCACCTCTCTATCTCCCCAATCTTTATTGGTTACTTCACCAGTACTTATTAGGTTCATTTATGGCTATGAAGATAATCCTCAAATCTGTAGCTCTTGCTGTGATCTTTATCCTGAGCTCCAGATCAACTTCCTGCTAAACGTCTCTCTGTCTGAATGTTCTATTTATTATTGTTGCTGAGTCCTTTTCTGACTCTTTGTGACCCTACTTGGGGAGATACTGAAGGTTTGCCATTTCCTTTTCTACCTCATTTTACAGATGAGGAAACTGAGGCAAACAGGATTTAGTAACTTGCCCAGGGTCACACAGCTAGTAAGTATCTGAGGCTGTATTTGAGCTCAGGATTTGGAACTATGTTCCATAAGCATCTCGAATTCAACATGTCTGAAATAGAACTAATTTTACTACCTAAAGAGGGGTTCTTAACCTCTTTTTATGGCAGGAACCCCTTTGACAGTCCGATGAAGCCTTTCTCAGAATGTTTTTAAATTAATAAAACAATATACATAAGGATTTTAAGGAAATCAATTACACTGAAATACAGTTATCAAAGTATTTTTTTAAACAACAAATTTACAGACCACCACCTCCCTCCCTCAGGCTAAGAATCCCTGCCTTAAACTCACTTCTCCTTAAAATTTCCCCTTCTTTACTTTGAGGCCACCATCCTCCATTTTTATATATGTACATGCGTAGAGACATACATAGTATATGTATATACATACATATGTTTATGGGTGCATGTGTATATACACATATATATGCATATATAGTTAAATTTACTTCTAAGACAAACAAAGTTATTAAAACATAAGAGTCACAGCATTAGGACATGAAACAAGGAACCTGTTATTGAGGTTCAAGTCTGCGGTCTTACGGAAGCTGCTGGGACCTTAAGTGCAAGCACATCACCCACTCCTGTAATCCACACTGGCCCTCATGCTAGGGAACATTCAACATACATATGAGGATTCCCTCAAATGTCCTAATCTCCTACTTACTCCATTCCATAACCACTATACCTACAGATAAACAGTCTGATAGAAACAGATCCTTGCCAGCTACTTAGGAAATGACTTGCCCATGGTTATTTAGGTAACAGGTAACAGGGCCAGGATTCAGAGACAGGTCCTGTGACTTCAGATTCAGGGACCTTGCTACCATATCACAAGTTTTAGCATTTTATGTAGATCCTATAGTCAAAGGAATTGGGTATTACATTACTGCTTTATTAAAGAACTGTTCTTAAATATTTACCAAATGGTTGTTGGGCCAGAAGCTGCCCAGTTAACTTGGGGTACGTTGGCTAGACTTCCTTCCCTCCCCTTTCCTCCCCTCCCCTCCCCTTCCCTTCCTTCCCCTTCCTTCCTTCCTTCCTTCTTTCTTTTTTTCTTCCTTTCTTTTTTATGTCCCCTAAAACCTTAGACCCAGTGCACTCTGAAGCCCAGGGAGTGAACAACAATGGGTCCCTGCCCAACCCCCTCAGTGGTTGTTTTTGGACCCTCCTGGCTTAGAGTGAATGTCAGTAGTAATAGTTTCTCTTCAAACTACTACCCTGAGGCTCCTGCCCTTCCCAGTGTGATTTATCTATTTTTTTTCTTTTCTATTAAAGGGGCCATTCCCCTGACTACTTTTTAAAGAGGCCTATTCACTGAATGGCATTACCTCACTTTAAGTGAGTACCTGAAAAGGCCTTAGCTTAAAAGGCCAAAGTCTCCCACTGCATCCTGGGCCATCTCCAGTCATCCTGATGAACATGTGGTCCCTGGATTCAGATGGCTCTGGAGGAGAAGTGAGGCTGGTGACCTGCACAGCCCTCCCTCACTCAAAACAAAGTCAAGTGCAAGTCATGTCATCATTTCTCTGATGTCATGCTCCTCTTTGAAAACGGACGAACACAACTACCACCCTCCAACCAGTCACCCAAGTTCAGAGCCCTGAAGGCATCACTGACTCTTCACAATCCCTCAGCCTTAACATAAGAAAAAACTTTAAGAACCAAATGTTAGGAAATACCATCTGACAAGTAAAGGTTTCCAAAAGCATAAACGGCTGCCTTGGGAGGCAGTGAGTCTCCTGGTGAGGTCTTCAAGCAAGGGCTTTTGTAGTGGAATGTTTCTTATGTATAAGGTAGACTAGATGGCTGCTGAGCTGCCTTCTGACTCTGAAATTCTGATGCTGGGATTAAATCAGTTGCCAAGTCACATTGATTCTAACTCCCCCTCGTCCCCTTTTCTTCACTTTCACAGCAGCTACTCTCATTTTAGGCCCTCATCAACTCTTGCTTGGACTACTGCATCTGACTATTTGTTCTTCCTGAATCCAGTACCTCCTTCATGCAGCTGCCAAGATAGTCTTAGTAAAGCACACATCAGCCTACAACTCACCTGCTCAAGAGTCTCTGGTGGCTTTCTATTGCTGCTAGGATAAAACATGCTCCGTCCTTTTAAAAAGCTTTCCCCCATCTGGCACCAATCCACTTTCCAAGATTAATTTCCTATCATGCCCCTTCACATACTCCATGTTTTGGCCAGACCGGCCAATCTGCCATTTCTCAAAGTTGGTATTCTATCGCTGGGACTCCTGCCTTTGTGCACTTTATCCCATGTGCCTGGAATGCATTCCCTCTTTCCTTCCACCTCAGTGCTTAGAATCCTCAGTGCTTTTCAAGGCTCCACTCAGGTGCTCTCCCTTTCCAGAAGTCTTTCCCTCCCTATCATCGTTTGCTGTCTCCTCAAATGAACTTGCATCTTTTTAGCTATGCAAATGTTATATTCTCCCAGTAGAAGGTAAGCCTCAGTTGCTTTTCATTTTATCTTTATATTCTTGTGGACTAGCACTTGGAATTGGTTATAAATGCTTACTAAAAGCTAGGTTCTGATTTGCTCCTAATGCCAAGTCCTTTGCTCTTTAAATGCCATTACTTTGTCTCTCGTGGATGCTGCTTAGGTATGCAACTCAGATATGTGTGACCATTACAAAACCCTCTGTACATCTTTACTGAGTCTATGGATTGAGATGAAAATGCAAATGAACTTAATCATAAGATGGTTCTGACAAAAGCAATACCATTTGTTTTTTTGAATTATGTGCTTTTCTTTGTAGTATCACATTTTGAAAAAAAAGCGGGAGAAGGGTAAGGAGGGAGAGGAGGATCCAATTTTGCCTACCTTTTTCTGGATGCTCTAAGAAACCTAGTTCAAAAAAAACCAATACACCACCACCAACAAAAAAAAAAACCCCAACACAAAAACAAAAACTCCAGAAGGGAATGGCTTCCCTGAGATTTTCATTTCTGATTGCTCATTATTCATAGACTGTCAGGATGATCAATTTATTTTTTTAAAAACTTCCATATATCAGACAGTTTGTGGCTGAAAAAAAACCCGACTTTGTAGTTTTGCACATCCATCTCAACTGCCCAATATCAATGATTTTCTGATGGCAGGATCCTGGAAGGGATTTGGCTTCAGGCACCTTTCAAATGAATCTGATGAAAACCCTAGATCCTAAGTCTAACCTTACTGTATGCTATGAAAATGGGAGCCTGGGGAACACTACCTTGGACTAAATGAGATAAAGTTTCAGCTGAAAGTAGTAATTTGCTGGGGATGTACACTATGTCAAGTTCCACTATGATGGTGGAATACTAATTATTTCACTAGTATGTTGAAACAGTTTTCATTTTCCATATTAAGTGACAGTAGGGAAAGGACTTTGAGCATGATCACAAAGTCTGCACAAAATTTAGCTAGGGTAGGCATCCATAAAGATATACTGTGGGAGTAGATCATCAATACCTCAGTAATCTGGAGTGATTAAGAACATGTTCTTTTGGTGAACTGTATTTACTGGTTAACTGATGTTCCTACCTATAGGATAACCTACATAAGCAAGTCCTTGTCTGAGGCCAGGATGCTTGTTCAAGGAGGTTGGAACTATATTATTTCCCTTGGTAATGTTCTGTCCATGGGGCAGTAAAAGTGTCTTGGCTGACCTCTCACTTACGCATTCTTAGAAATACAGCACTTTCTTAACTTCCACAAATCTTTAGTCTGGTAATAAGACAACTAACTGCAATGTCAACAAATTTTAAAAGAGGTCTCATAAAAGTACAAAGTAAAAGTGTTCTCTGATGACTTTAGCTAAGCAGAATATGCCTAGGGGGAAAAATAAAATCATTCCCCCAAATTTCACACAAGGAAAGCAACAAAAAGCTTGCCAAGTCCCTTTGGTATAAGTAGGGTAACCTATCACTTATCTGGAGGTAAGTTAACCAACAACATCACTTATTCAAACAGAAAAGAACCAGAAGGAAACAAGCAAGAAAAGCTTCAGAACAGCCAAAGCAAATTTCAGAAGTCCATGAGCCTCATTTTTTAGGAATTCTCATTTAAAAGTCCACCTAGTCACTGAGAGGTAGGTGTGTTGGGTTTGTAGTCAGGAAAATCTGGGTCTGAATTCCATCTAACCCTTATTTGCTGTGTAATCATGATCAAATCACTTAACTTGTCCGAACCTTGGGCTGAGCTACAATTTATCCACTGAGTTACTTTGATCTTGATGGGTTGGCTAAAGGCAATTCCTACACCAAGGAAGTCACAGATGCCTAATGGTTTATACACAGTTCTAAGTCACAAAGTTTCCTGATCCTTAGCATATCAGAAACAAGTAAGTAGAAGCGGAAAAGGCCGTTGGGCACACTTCCCATAATATGTAGTAAGATGTAACATCTGGAATCAAAGAATCTTAAGAATCAAAAGGTAGTGTAGAGGTCATCGAATTCAACCCCTTTCCAAATTATGAAAATAGCCCTACTAAGTGGTCCTCTAGGCTTTCTGTGAAAGGAAACTCCTTGCCTTCCCCAGGTCTGAGACCAATTCCATTTCTGGGCAGTTCTAAGTATTAGGAAAATTTTCCTTAGGATGAATTGAAATATTCATACCAGTAACAACTTCCTCCCACTGGTCCTAGTTTTGCCTCCTGGGACCAAGTACATCAAGTCTACCTGTTCTATTACTCTATACGACCATACATCAGATACAAAGATGTCTCCCTGTGTGGTGTCAGTACAACAAGGGAAGAGGCAAACTAAAAAGTAGATGAAAAGAGCTTAGAAGCCATAGCAGTCTTGGGCCATTTACTGCAGAGGCAGAGGCCCACACATTTCAGTGGGGATTAGAGCACTGGGATATTAAAGCCCACCAGCTACTATTTATAATAACATTTATAGAAATAGCACTTTAAAGACTTACAAGGTGCTTTCCTCACAACCACTCTGTATTAGCAGAACCAACAGAATGTAGTGTGCAGTAACAACATTATTTGAAGAACAACTGTGAAAGAGTTATTCTGAGTATTATAGATACTCCAATCAATGACAAAGGACCTATGAAGGAAGAGGCTATACACCTCCAGAGAAAGAACTGATAAACAGAAGTATGCATAGTATGGTTTTACATATGTATACATATATGTATGTATGTATGTCAAAGGGTGGCCTTCTCTAGGGTGGGGAGGGAGGAAAGGAGAAAGTTTGGAACTTAAAATGTAACAAAAAAACCCTAAAATTGTTTTAAAAAGAGAGCGAGAAAACAACCATTCTGTGTCAATAGGCAGTGCAAGTATTTTTATCCACATTTTACAGAAGTAAACTGAGGTTCAGGGAGATTAAATGACTTCTCCCCACAAACAGAAAATATTAGAGCTAAGATTTGAAGCTAGGTTTTCTGATTCTGCTATGTACTACGTCTCTGTTATAAATTACATCAAGAAAATATTAAATTTTATTCAATTGATTGTTCAGTCATTTCAGTCACGTTTGACTCTTCATGACCCCATTTGAAAGGATTTTCTTGGCAAAGATACTGGAATGGTTTGCCATTGCCTTCTCCAGCTCATTTAACAGATAAACCAGATAAAAAACTGAGGCAAACAGGGTTAAGTGACATGCTCAGGGTCCCACAGCTAATAAGTGTCTGAGGCTGGATTTGAACTCAAGTTTTCCTGAATCCAGGCCTGGTGCTCTATCCACTGTACCACCTAGCTGCCCATATTCAATTATTAATGTTAAATTATACTGAATTATATTCAAATCTTAAATTATAGTCTTCCTCTCCTAGGAAAACAGAATTTGCCTTACGAAAAATGTCATCCATGTAAGATCTGAGCATCCTTATCCCAGTTTCCACCTCCACTGAGTGGGACCCAGACTCTAGCTAGCTATACCTTTCCCTGAGGGTTCCTGAGGTACCTCAGAATTCCCCTCTGGCATTCTTCAGCCAGCCAGGATTAAGTAGCTTTTAGAAAAGGAACACTCTTAAAGTCATACATTAAGAAAAGTTGGTACAAAGTATGCCCACAAAGGTCAGTGACATATTCTTGCATACATCCAGAGTCCACAGAGAGTGAGCTCAAGCTTAGGGAGCACATATGGCAGCTCTTGGCAATGGAAGTCCTTTTCTCCCATCTGAAGGATACGCAGGAAGTTCCCTGTAAAGAACCATGAATGTGCATCCATCTTTCCTTGGCTCCTGATGCAGACACTGGTGCAGGCTGATGTGGGGTCACCAACAGAACACTGATGAGCAGACAAGAGTTTCTGTCCTGGAGACATGAGACTGTGTAGTGTCTTTGCTCGTCTCCTAGGAGTTCCGGGAGTTCAGTCTGCCCTTGGCTGCTGCTGCTGCAGATACTGCATCCACAAGATCTAAGTTTAAATCCCACCTCAGACACTGACTAGCTGTGTAACTCAGGACAAGTCATTTAACCTCTGTTTGCCTCATTTTCCTCATCTGTGAAATGGAAACAAAGACAGTAGCTCTGTCCCAGGGTGGTTGTGAGGATCAAATGAGTTCATCTTTGTAAAGCCCTTTGCAATTCTTAAGCACTATATAAATGCTAGCTATTACTATTACTATTACTGCTATCAGCTGATCAGGCATGCTGTTCAGGATGCCAACAGGAAAATGGGAAACACAATATCTTCTGGACCTTTTGGAGCCAGAAAGGTGATCAAAGTGTGGCAGGCCCTTTGGGGGAGGGGGCGAGGATCTAAGCCAAGGCCTCTCCTTTCTCTACCCCCTCACTCCAGGTGGTTATTTCTCAGGAATGTGCTAGAAAAGCAAAGTTCTCCAATTTCTAGAAAAGTCTTTCCTTTATCAACTCATTTGATAATTTATAGATAGTTCCTGGGGGTCTGACCTAGTTTCACAGAGTATTGGAACAGACTTCTCAGTCAGGTGTCAGTTTATCCTTGACATGCTAAAGTTTGGAGTTATTAACCTTTTCTGTGCCACTGACACTGTTAGTAGTATGATGAAACCCATGGATCACTTCTCACAATCATGTTTTTAAATATATAAAATTGAGGAAAATTTACAAAGCAAACCAATTATACTAAGATACAGTTGTCAAACCACATATATTAAAAACGAGTTAGTGGACCCCAAATTTAGAACCCCTGGACTAAGATCTTTTGACTGACTGAGAAATGTGGAAATGAAATGTGTGCCTAGTTAAGGCATCACAGCTAAAATTGGGTAGGGTAGTTTCAGTCTCACCTTTACAACACTACATATTTGATTTCTGCTTAAAGTGGCTAAACTAAATAGAGATTTGGCAGTGAGAGAAGTAAGCTTCAGTTATCAAGGCCACTTCCATGTTTTATTACTTAATATTAGAGAAATATGATATCATATTTGAAAAATCAAGTTGAATCAGTGAATCAGTTAATAATATTATATCATATGCCTAACAAGTAAGTACCTCTATGAGTGTGTTGAATGACATGGCCTCCAATGTCTCTTCCACCTCTAAAGCTATGCTCCTATAATCCCACAGAGGGACTCCATTCCAGTGAATGAAATGATCTCTGGAACAAGAGAACACTTATACTGGTATAGCAAGCATTTTCTCTTGTCACAAAACAATTAGAGAACAGGGCAACATATAACATTAAATGCAGTTAATGGTGTAGTACTGTCAACAAACAGGAAAAAAGTTAAAGAATGGGAAGATCAAGGTGATTTGGTTCAGGAAATAGAACTTGAGCTGAGCCTTTAAGGATGAGTGCGATAGGGATGACTCCAGAAGAAAGGGCTGGGCTAAGGGAAGAATGCTTAGAAGTGTGAGAAACCAGAAATGGTTGGGAAAAAAGAGGGAAAAAAAGCAATTAGAAAGTAATTATTATTAATTATTATTATAATTGCCATAGTTATTATTATTAATTAGAGAGTAAAGAGTAACCAGGCTTGGAAAGGCAGGCATAAACATATAAATCTCAATTTGCTTTAGAAATTCTTGGCTAGTAGAATGAATCTGGATTAGAAAGAAGCCTTTTAGCTTCTTCAGATAAATCTATAGGCTGAATCATAGGGGCATAAAACAAGAGAACTTCACAAATTCTTTGTAAAAGAGAGATAAGGAGGTAAAGCAATGAGTTCATTCATGACTCACTTTCCCCACCATCAATACACGATGGGTTTCATTTGTAAACTTGGCCAAGGCATCATGCTAAATCTCTTGCCAGAAATGGATTATCCACAAGACACATTTTAGGTAAATATAAATTGATATATTGTTGTTTAAACAACTTTCCCCCTAAACTGTAGAATAAAATAAAGAAAAGAATGGCAGGTAATCATATGGAGAATGATGACCTATATGTCTATTTCTGCTCATTCTCCAGAAGAAAATAAACTTACACAGGAGAAAATTCAGGTAAAATTTTGTTATGTCTTCTTTTATAGTGGCACAAAATAAATTTATGGAAATTTTATCTCTATTAATACTTCTCAGATACTTTTTTGGAGACTCTTAAAGTCATGTGGAGTAACTTCTAATATATTTAAAATTTTGATATTTTATGCATTTCTTAATCTGAATAGGCAACAGTAGAAGATAAATTCACATTAAATGGTTTCTGTATGACAACAATAGCATGCTCCTTTCAAGAAAGGAAAATTACAATGAAAAGTGGTGGTTGGAGAGAAGCAGGAATAATTTATGGACAGTTCCTCCTTTATGCAAAATGCTGTAATTTTGCAATCAAGAGAGGAAAATTGTAGAAGATTAAATGCCTTGCACAGAGTAAAAAAGGGAGGCAGTGTTAATCCAGAAATGAAAGGCTAGGAGGTTTGAATCGAAGTTCTTCTAACACACAAGAGTATAGTTACATATTTGTCATTCTGGGAATAATGTTATGGTTTGTCCAGTCCCCCCATACTCCTCTGCTAGCCTCTCATACCAACTTTCTAATAGAACAGGAAGAAAGATCAAAGCACCAATCACTGGGCTTCCTGAAGTCAATCATCTGTGAGGATTTCGGAAAACTACATAATGGTGTTTACTCCTACATACATTATCTTTTGGGAAGGAAAAATAGAAAGGGCTTTGAATGCTGACAATTATGCAATGGCTTATTCTTCTTAAGAGGCTTCCTAATCTTGCATCTCAGAGCACTTTACCCTAATTTCCAGCTTAAAAGAACCACACCTTCAAATACACTAAGTATTAACATGAAAAGTGACTTTCCAGAAGTTTTGATTATCCAATACGATTACCTGAAAAGACAACTCTGATTCTGCTTTGTAACAAATACTTATTTTATTAGATTTATTAGGAGTAAGTCCAAAGTTCAAATTGTAGCCACCCAGGAATGGATTTAGTACATTGGACAAACACTGAGAACATTAGACTAGATGCCAGCAGGAGATACAAAGATGAATAAGATTCTGTCCATGTTTTTAATCTTTTACTCTGGAAAAAAAGAGGAAGGAAAGATCATTTCCTCACAGACTTGTATTTTATGTCCTATTTGTCATACATAAAGTGATTCTATTTACCCATCACCATCAGGATGCACATTTTATTTACAGGGGTGGCAGTAGATTTGCAGTGACCCACTACATCCATGATCTTTGTACCCAATGCAGCAAATAAATGGTCAGAAAGAATTCACAATTAATTGGTCTGGAAGGGGTTCTAAACCATAACTGAATTAAATAATAAATTTGCTTTAATGGTTCCCTGTATTTGAAATTGTTTAATACAGGGTATCCCAAAAGTCTTAGTGCAGTTCAAAACTTAGTAAAGCTTACTGATGTTTAAAACTTTGCTTAGACCTCTGGGACACCCTGTATTATTTCAAGGATGAAACACATTTTGGGGAATAATAATAATCCACATTTATAGAGTACTTTAAAGATTTTTCCTTATAACTACCCTGGGGAGAGAGGGTAATATTATTTCCTTTTTACAGATGAGGAAATAGAGGCTCATAAAAGTGAGGTGACTAATCCAGTGACTCACAAGGATAATAATTAGTTTTTTAAATTCCAAGTCAGGGTAAATTAAAACTCTGTAACCCTCTCCTGAAATAGGGGAATATTCCTGAATTTCTTTTTGAACAGGCATAATTGATATTTTAATATGCTTTGGTGCAATGATTTTTAAGAATGAATTTAAGAGCTGTGAGGCAGAGATAAGAATTTATTAAAAATCAGACCTGTTAGCTTCTGTGTTTGTGTATAAACACAGACATGCATAAACATATATATTTACAAGCAGGTGAATCTACACAATAGATACAATCCTGCAAAGTTTATATTCAATTATTTGTTTATTCAATGAAAGGTATTCAACACCAAACATATGAACCGCACTGTGTTAGTGCAAAGATACATCATAGAAAGCTTTTGTCCTGGAAGTTACAACCTAGTTGGGCAGACAAGTCACACACACATAAAAATATATCAGAAGGCATATATGACTGAGTTACCTTCATTCAGTTCATTTGAGCACCTACTATGTGCAAAGCACCATACTAGTTGGGAATAGAAATTTTAATAATGTACATTGTCCATTCTAAAAATAAGTCATGTACACAAATAAATATGTAATAGAAAAATGTGTAATAACTATACAGATACAGAATTGAATAATAGGAAAATAAGCGCTAAATGTATGAGAGATATTTTAAAAGTGCTGTGAGTGACCAAAGGATAGAAAAACCACTTTTGTCTTTGGAGGAAAGGTTCTATGAGAGAGGTGGCACTTGAATTATGTCTTGAAGTCTGTTTAGAATGTCAACAGTTAAAGACAGTGTAAACACATTCCCAGTAGAGAGAAAGATACAAGAAAAAGTACGAAAGCAAGAAAGTGTGGAAAGTATTCTGGGAAATGCAAGCAATCCAGTTTGACTGTAGTGTAGTGTGCTTGGAAGGGAGCGCTATGTGACAGAGGACCTGCACACCAAGATCAGTAGTTCATACTTCATGAAGTAGGTATTGGCAAGTCATTAAATGTTTCTGAGCAGAGTAGTCACATAATCACAGCTGCCAGAGTGTTAATATGGTAGTAAAATATAAGATGGATTAAAGCGGCAAAGAAAATGGTCTGCATGCTATTGTAATTAGTCTAGACCAACAATTCTAAGATCAAAAGGGGGTCCATGGATAGATTTCATGGGGTCCATGAACCTGGATGGGGAAAAAATTTACACATTTATTATCATTAATTTCTAATAGAAATTTAGCATTTCCTTCTGAAAAATTATTCTGCTAAGGGATCTATAACCTTCACCAGACAGCCAAAGGGATTGTCCATAACACAAAAAAGATTTTTTAAAAAAAAAACCAAACAATCTAGATGAAAGATGAAAGATCAGATCATGGAATGAATAGTCCAAAGGAAGGCTCTTCGTCCTTGGTAAATAGAGAAACCGTAATATTAACAGAAATAGGAAAATCGGAAGAGGTAGTAGGTAGGTGTGTAGTAGGGGGTATGTATTTAAGTTCTTTTTTTGGATATACTGAGTTTGAAGTTCTAGAATATCAATTTTTTAAAATCAAAACCTCTTTTAAATGCTGGAATCTTTTAAAGATGCCCAGTGAACCATTTTATAAACCAAAGATTCCCTTTGTACTACAAATAACTGTCCTCTAAATTATGTTTTGGAAGTTCAGACTTTTGCGTGCATTTTCATAAAGCAGTGGGAGGAAGGAGATTGGTATTTTATTTGTATACATCATATATTTGGAATGAAACTTCATTTAGAGAAGGGTGCTAGCTGTACTGCAACTAACTTTCTCACATCTTGTATTTTCTTTTTCTTTTCTTAAAAAAAAAGGACTGATTATCTCATTCTCAGCCAGGGTAGAAGGGCACTGGCTCTTCGCAGGGCTGGTCCCACTCTGCTCAGCCCAGGAGCTTTGACCAATTCATTTCTAACCTAGGCTGGTTCATGTCTCCCTAGGCAATCTGGTGGCTCTTCGATTCTGGAGGATCCATCATATTCATGCTAAACTTAGTTTAGTGTAGACACCTAGTAAGCTTAGTCCAAGCTCCAGAATGCCTGACATCCACCAGCTTCAGCCTCCCTTTTAGCTGGGATCAAAGGTGTGTGCCATCACCCTGGCTTTAAATGGTATATCTCCATTGATAAAATTTCAAAAACATTTTCATATACACATGATATGGTCAAAAGACATGGACAGTGAATTTCAGTCAACGCTTTTCCCTTAGGGCCTATTTCCGGTCTTCTTATTTATAAAACGGTGGGAGTAGGGGAGTAGATTAGAGGGCAGTTCTGAAGCTCTGTGACTTCCAAAATGCTAAAAACTCCAACATTTTCCTTGTTAAGTAAGTCAGTGGAGGTCAGGAGTGAAATACAATACGACTTTGATGAAGCAAAGAATCGGTGAAAAACAATCTGAAAGGTTCAAAAAAACCTGAGTGCTAAGAGAAAAAAAAACCCAGCCCCAACATTAAAAGTTCCTGAACAATAACAGCATGCTTCTGGCCAATTTAGAAAAGTAAAATATAAGGTACCTGGTGACTCAAAGAAATGTCTCACAAAATAATGTGACTAGGAGGCCAAGTGCCTATTCTAGCAAAGTACTCTGACTAATACTACTTTCCTAAGACAGTCTGAAAATGGCTTATCTGACTTTCCCAAGGAGTAAAAACATTCCCTTTAGTGGTATAAAATGGATGCTTTTAATAAAATGAGCATCTGTTACAAAGCAAAATCAGAGTTGTCTTTTTCAAATAAACATATTGGGCAATCAAAATAAAAATGAACTATGATCTATATCCATAAACTAGAATCAATGGATCATATGTTTTATTGATTGGCACATCAAAGGTCTATTGCAGACGCTATTTGAAATCTGGTGCTGTTACTATCTTTAGCTTTAGATGCTGATGCATCGTTTTTTTTCTGCCCCTTGATTTTTGGGTCATGTTGATGCACGGGTATATTATTCTGTATGCTCAGACCTGACTCCCCGGTGACAGCCTGACAGTGATCTGTGGAAGGGGCCAAAGTAAAGATGCCAGAAGTAAAATGTGGTCAGCGAACTGTGCAGTGACCAACAGTGACCTGCAACAGAATTGTTAGTCCCAATGTCAACAAAGTAGGTTTGTGACTCTGGAGCTAAGAATTTTCATGGAACATATTAGTTGGCGAAAGTGCTTCTATCCAAGACCAGATGAATGAGCAGATAACCATTGAAATAAAGTTTATAAAGAAGGCAAGTAAGCATTAAGGAAGATCTTGAAAAATATACCCTCCTCAGCATTTTAATACAGTGGCTCTGATGCTTACAATTTTTACACTATAAAGGAGACAATATCTTTGTTCCTGGATAAATATCTTAAATAAATATTGTACATTAGCAAGAGTGAAAACAAAACAAAACACCAAGGCAATTATTATAAGATCAACCTACTGGAAAAACTGCTTTCCAAATGTGAATGCACTTGGGAAAATATATAACAATAATTATACCTGGATTTTCCACGGTTTCTTATCTCCCAGGGTCTTAAAAGAATTTTGCAACAAATATTACCTCATTAGTCTTTGTAAGAATTTTGTGAGGGAAGAAGGAGTAGTCACTATCTTCCTTTTGCAGGAGAGAAAACTGGGACAACACAATTAAAAAAAGAAGTCAGCGTTGAGCCAGGTTTCTAGAACTCCCAGTGATTTGAAATTGAAATTCTCTAAGAGGCAGGAAAACCATAATTTTGCATTTGTTGTCTTTAAGCCTATCTGGTGATCTATGAATGCACTGGGGCTTGGCTCCAACTTGGAAAAATCTGAACCTTCCACCATTTGCCTGTGGGATTAGACTATGTGGTACTGGATTGTTTCCACTCAAGGATTGAAAGCTGTGCCCCAGGATTTCTTTAGCATTCTTACCCAGTCTAGCTTAACTTCCTTAGATAGTGATTTTAACCACAAGACACAATATATGAGGTCAAGACTAAGGGGGATATCTAAATGCTCCTTTCTCCAAAAAGAAAGATGGAAAGGATGATAGCAATAGGAGAGGGGAAAAGGGACCAAGATGAAGGGCAGGAAAGATCATAGATTTAGAGCTGAGAGGGTATTTCAGAGATTATCGAGTCCAGAGGTCCTTTACCTGGGGTCTAGAACTATTTTAAAAAAATAATTTGGCTAATTGCATTTCACTATAATAGGTTTCCTTTGTAATCCAAGGTATTTTGTTTTATGCATTTAAAAACATTATTCGGAGAGGGGGCTATGGGCTTCACTAGAAGTTCCCTTGTTTGTTTTTACAAGACTGCTGGAATCCTGCAGCTTTTCACTTCTGTCCTCTGTGAATGGTAGGTAAAGTCTCCCCTTTGGTCTTCCAGAAAGAACTGGAAGCTGGAGAAATGTTTAGAAGGTGAGCCTAGGACAGGCCCACCTATGGCCTCAAGGCTACATGTGGCCTGAATTTGTTCTGTGAAGTTTGGATTTAGTGAAAGGGCCACACTTGAGGACCTAGAAGGCCATGTGTGGCCTCAAGGATGCTGGCTCCCCACCTGATTAGGGATTTCTACGCTTCCTACAATTGCTATACTCTTTTCAGCAAGATACTCAAATGATCCCTGGTTCCCTGGTTATTATCTGACTCTGAAGATGATGGGGCTGAAAGTTGATTTTTCTGAGACTTCCAGCAGTACAAATTTCTTACTTGCTTTGTTACGGTAGAACAAAAAACCCTACAAACATCCAATCACATTAATAGGACAAATTGCTTTTGATTAGGTACCAGTGAGGTAATGTATGTTTTTTATACATGTAATCAATAAAATATTCATTCAAGTAATACCAGAAAAAATATAGATACTGTCATAGAGAATTATAAAATTTGCTAATACTACAAGAGACCAGCCTGCGGATCAGGAGGAATAGTGAAATTTGTGAACTACTGGGCCATGGGTTGAGAATCACTGCTTTAGGAGACCGGGAACTTCTTATGGTTGGGAAAATGGAAAATATTTTTAAGTAACTGGTAAAATGATAAACTTTTAACTGGGAGACTGGAACTTGAAAGACAGAGGATTGCCAATTTGATGGTGCTGCAGAGGAACCCTCTGCATCTGTTTTTTTTTGTAATTCTCTAGCAAATTGAAAAGGACTCAGGTTGTGTAAGGTGGCATTATGTAAGAGAAGAGAAGGGGAGAACACATGACTGGATAGATACCCCAAGAGGTTGAGAAATTTTTGTACAAAAAATATTATTAAATCAGCATTTTTAAACAAAACAAGACAAGAAAAAATTGAGGTAAGCAAAGCTTTCTGGCCCAAAGTTTTACCATTTTTCTCCTTCACAGACTTTTCTTTATCTAGTTTACTAACTCAAAACGGAGTGCTTTAAGTAAGGAGTGTAAGAGAGGAAAGAAGAAAAAGCAAACTAACATCAGGCTGTAACTGTCGAGAGCTGAGGTATATCGTAAAATAGACATGGAGCTGCAAGGGGAAGGTAAATAAACACACAGGTTAAGAAGAAGGTTGAGGAGACCTATGTGGACATTTATTTTGGAATCTAAGTACTAAAATATTTTGAAATAATGTTTAAACATTTTCAAGGTACGTACTGAAATCTTACTAACCACCCACATCCGTCCTGTGCCACTCCTCACAAAGTTTATTTGGCAAAGAATTATTTTAAAACAAGAGAGAAGATATATAGAGGAAACTGGCTGGTTTGGGGATTTTTAAATGTAGCTTTTTTTTTTTTTTTTTTAGAAATAACAATTATAACTTCTTTAGAAAGGCATTTGCAGAATACCAGGCTATAATTAAATGTCTCTGGGCCTCTCTAGGTTGTTCTTCAGTGAATTTTGCACTAACTGTCACATCACAGTCTGTCTTATGCCATATAGTGTGCATACCACAAGGAGGGCTAAGCAAAAGCCCCCAGGTTCCCCACCCCCCATATTTTTATCTGCTTCACCAAGACAGAGCATAGATCAGTGAAAAGAGCAGCTTACACCTATCACAGAGAAGACTAGGTGGCAAGTTTTTTTTTTTCTGATTCTACTTTGGTTCCTAGAGCTAACTGTTAAAGGAGCAGTTTTGGCCTAGATGAAGGCGTTTTTCATAAATAAAAATTGGTTTGCATTTTAGCAGCTGCATTTCATTCCCGTAATAATAATAGCCATCGTTTAGGCAATGCTTCAAGCTTTGCAAAGGGCCTTACAAATGTTATTTTATTTTAACCTCATACCAACTTCTGGACCTAGATAGGTGCTATTATTATCCCCATTTTTACAGATGAGAAAACTGAGCAGAATTAGGTGAAATGACTTGCTCAGAATCCTGAGAGCTTCCCAAATCCAGTTGGAACACTTTCTCCATGGTGCCACCTAGCCAGCACATCTCACAGCAAGCACTCAGGCTCAGTGAGCATGTTCATGAACTCACAGCCTTCGAATCCTAACACCTGGCTTAAACATCTAACCCTGCAACTAGAAATGGATGCAAAGCAAGAATAAACTTGTCTCATTTGGACAGACACCTGCTCTTTAACTATAACAGATAGCCATAAAGATAAACAGGAAGACTACAATATTTTAGTTTACAATAGATGGAAGGTGTTGTAAAGGTTATGCCAGTTTATAAGCCATCCAAACATTTCACAGAAAGTTATTCATTAGAGAAAAACAAATTCCATAAATCAAAGACTTTTCTGATTCTTAACTATTACCATGTCTGCCTTTAAGTGGCAATTTTAAATGAATGGGTATTCACACGGACTGACAGGGATAGTGCTGCTAGACCTCAACTAGTTAAGTACTGTATTTGTCACAATGTAGTGATCAATAGATACTGTATACAACAGAAACAGGAAACTGTAGGTTTTTATTAAACTGTATACAAGATTAATACTGCGTCTGTCTTATAATCACTAAACATGTAACAATATTCACAAACAATACTATTCCTAGAATTATTTTATATGCCCAACAAATTGCATTATTGATTCAGCCTTGTCAATTCTCCAAAATAATAATATTATATAATTTTCTTTTTGTTTCAAGAGTAAGTATTTTTCCCAGTACAGTCACAATTGTGGCAATGATTACAGTAGTAAGTAAAGGAAGAGAAGGGGAGATGAGGCGAACAAAAAGCAATTTCATTACTGGAATGTTTTTAAATGAGAGAACAAGTTGGATTTGGTAAATATCTTTTTAAAAAAACTATCACTGGGCTGTGTGTAGAATGAAAACTGGGAAAAGCATCAAAAACAAACTAAATCTGATCTTAATTAGCCTGTTTTAGCACAAACCTATCTACCTTCATTGAACTGATTACCATGAAAATGCCTTTGCTTTCAAACTGCCAATATACTTAACTGAATTAAAGTTAACTGCAACGTAAGATCCTGTTTAAGGTAATAACAACTTCAGTAGTAACTTCAAAAATTAGTGATACTTATTCAGTTTCAAAGAGGCCTTTTTATACTATATAGCAGAAGAGAACAGAATTTAGAACTGGAAAATGCCTTAGTCCAGCCCTTTCATTTTACAAAGAAGATGAAATCCAGAGATTAAGTGACTTGCCTACGGTCACTAGTTAATGGCAGAATGTGTAAAGGAATCCTAGTGTTTTGATCCTCATTCAGGAGATTCTTTCCGCAAAATAATGCTCTCTCCATATGATTCAAATCTTTCTTTTCTTCCCATTGCCTTTCCATAAAGAACTATATTCCTATGTAGGTATAGGGGCTGGTAAAGGGAACATGGTGAAGAGACCATCTCTACCAATGCAGGTTGACACCATCTCAAACTTCTGGTCTTTATAGAGGTGTTTAGACTAGAGGTTAACTCTAAGGCCCCGACTCTTTCAGCCTCAGATCTCTCCAGTTCATCCTTTACCTAGCTGTCAGAGTTGCCCAGGCTTGACCATATCACCTCCCTACTCAAAAACTCCGATGGCTCCTTATTACCTCCAGCATCAAATACAGAGCCAGATTCTCTGTTGGGCTTTGAAAGCCCTTCACAACCTGCCCCTGTTCTGTCCCCTCAGTCTTCTGACACTTTATTCCTGGCTACTCACTGTACAAGCCAGCTACCCTGGCCTGCTGACTGTTCCTGTGCCAAGACATCCACCTTCCAACCCCAATCTATTTCATTGCCTGTCCCCCACCCTTCCTCCTCATTTTTGCCTGCTGGCTTCTGACTTCAGGACAGATAAAAATTCATCTTCTGCAAAAGGCTTTTCCTGGTCCTCCCCAATGCTAGTGTCTTCCCTCTGAGATTACCTCCCATGTACCCTGAATGCAGTTTGTACATACATAGCTGTTTGCACGGTTTCTTCCTCATTAAAATGTGAGTTTCTTGAGGGTATATAGTAAAGGGCTTACTTACTTACTGGTAGTTGACTGACTGATTAACCCATATGCCAACATGTAACCTTTTGAGATTAAAAGGAAATGAGAAATTGTTCTTCTTATGTTATTGAAGATTAACATTTTGTTAAGCTAATACTCCATGCATGTGTCATCAAGTACAATTTCCTCCTTAATAATTACAACTTTTTTGAAATGATTACATCCTTGAGTTTGATATATGTCCCATTGAATTTTATACCAATTTATGTACTAAATGACCTTGATTTTCAAGTATTTCTTAAAAATGATGTCAAGTAGAAAGGATGAAGAAAATATTAGAATTAGATACATCTATCTAAAATTCCACTGTTTTCAGATTTGGAGCTGGAAGTCTCTCAAAGGCCATTTGATTCAACTACCTCATTTTAGAGCCAAGGAAACAGAGTTCCACAGAATCTCAGAAAGTAACCTACCCAAGCTCACACAGGTAGTAATCATTGGATGTGGGATGAAGCAAATGACTTTTTAAAAATGGATTCAGAAATCTATTAACTCATTCTAGACTGACAATGACACAATAACTTTTAGTTTAAGAAAAGCTAAAATTCCTGTATGTTTCAATATTTCTATAGATTGGTCATTTAATTAATTGTAAGCACTTTCTCCAAAGGGCCAGACTGAACTCTACCCATATATTCTTACCCTGTGTGACTATTGTACTTGTCTTGCCATAAATCCCGTATGGAGGGAAGGTCAACTCAATGTACTTTACTCTTTATTTCCTAATTATACGGATACCAGTGAAACAAATGGGCTGTATTTGTTATCCTTTGCTCTTGCTATGTGACTAACCCTCCCTTTTTTCTCAGTAATATATCTCTTCAATGACATTTTGAGACTTATTCTTGCCTGAAAGTCTCCAATGGTAACCCTATGTATGTCTACCTCATTTCTATATCCCCATTACCTTTAGGTGACCAAAATTTATGATTTGTTTTGATGGCTTTGCCATACACTCTGCCACAGTGCTCCCCAGGACCACTGGGTCTTACCATCTCATTTGATCCATTAAACCTTTCTCAAGCACACTGCACTGACCTTCCAACACTTATTCTCCCTTCCTTTAAGTGTTGCCTATCTGTATCAGAATGTGAGTTCCTTGAGGACAGGGAATATGTTGGTTTTTTATTTCTATCCTCAACATTTAACATTGTACTTGGCTCATAGTAAGTGCCTCATAAATGCTTTTTTCAGTTATTTTCAGTTTTTTCATTCATTCTTTAGATTACAGTATTCTATGGTTTGCAGCTATATAGTGTCATTTGCTACTAAAAGAATACTACTGTGAAAGAGATGAAAATATCCAAATATTTGATATCTTCTCTATTTTTATTTCTTATATGCCAGTATAGTAGAAAGAATACTGGACTAGGAGCTGGGGGTCTTGGAGTTTATTCTCAGCTCTGCCAATAACTAACAGTGTGACCTTGGATATATTACTTAACCAGGGGTGAAGAACCTGTGACCTCGAAGTCACATGTAGCTCTCTAGGTCCTTAAGTCCAGCCCTTTGACTGAATCTAAACTTCACAGAACAAATTCCCTTCATAAAAGGATTTATTTTGTAAAACTTGGACACAGTCAAATGGCCTCACCCAAGGACCTAGAAGGCCATGGGGCTTTGAGGCCGCAGATTTCCCACCTTTGGAAACTCTCAGAATCCCAGGGGCCATCCAGGCCAATCTGTACCTGACCAAGATTCTTGTCTACATCATTACCAAAAAATACTTAACCAGTGAGGAGTTTGTTACCTCCCAGAGGATCTCATTGCACTATAGGTTACCTTTGTGTTTCCATTAAGCCAATGTCTCTGCCTCTCTGCAACTTCCAATCCAAATCCTATTCCCCCATTTTCTCTTCTGTAATATAGGCTGAAGAATGGGGAAGAGAATTGGAAGGCCCTCTAAGATGGAGCCAGCTCATACCAGCAGAGCCAACAGTTAAATTCTCAGTGTGAACCATTTATTTGCAACTTGGAAATCAGCAAAGGCTACAAATCATGGCTTGATATGTTTTGTTGATTGCCTTGATGTAAGAGAGTAATGGAAAAAATTGTAATATGCAAATTAAACTTAAAGTGTGTCCACGGTAATTTCCCCCCCGCAGAACCACTGTTAAATATTTACCAGCATACTGCTGCCTCTAAGGTTCTGTGATTCTATGAATTCAAAAGACAACAAGAAATTAAGGTAGCTCCTCTCAGGCTTAGAATTCCTTGTAGTGGAAGTAACTGAACACACCTATGTTCTAATACTGTGCAATTTGGGTTAGGGTTTCCAAGACTGTGGAAATCAACAAACTCTTGGATAGTTTCTTACACATCAAAGCAGGAACCTAAATTATCTTTGGCACAGAGGTATGAATGTAGGGATGCTACATAGATTGAAAATCTGTACATTTTAGAGACACTTACCTAAAAGAAGTCTACTCTCACCTTAATGGCAACCCAGAGAATGCTATTTTGCAAGGGATGGAGCACTCGACTCCAAGTCAAGATACCTGAGTTGTCACACCAGCTTTGTCACTAATAAGCTTTGTGACCCTGGGCAAATCACTTCACTTAATCTTAAATATGTTTCCATATTTGTAAAATGAAGGTTTTGGACTAGGTGATCTCTGAGATCTCTTTGAGCTCTACACTTCTATATTGTAGTGAAAGGATACAACGCAAAGCCAGAAGAGCACAGGGAGAGAGAAGTCAGAAGACAAGTTCAAGTTTGACCTCTGATACATGGGGCAGCCAGGTGGTGCAGTGGATACAGTGCTAGGCTCAGAGTCAAAAGGACTCATCTTCCAGAGTTCAAATCTGGCCTCGGACACTTCTTAGCCCTGTGACCCTCTCCCCAGGCAAGATACTTAATTCTATTTGCCTCAGTTTCCTGATCTGTAGAATGGGGACACACTGAAGAAGGAAACTGCAAACCATGCCAAGAAAACCTCAAATTTTTGTGACCCCACAAAGAGTTGGACACAACTGAACTGATCCTGAATTACATAGTTGTCTCAATAGATTAGAGCACTGAGCATGGAGTCAAGGAGATCTGGATTCAAATCCAGCCTTTGATATACTGTGACCCTGGTGAATTACTTAGCCTCTCACAAAATAAGATAATATTTGTAAAGGGTTTTCAAAATATTTAAACACTATATGGGTCCTAACTGTTATAATATTTATTCCAACAACAACTCAGGGTAGGTAAGTTACTTTCTGAAACACATATATAATTTTTCAGTGCTTCTGTACTAGTTGCTTCAAAAATCAGGGCAAGCTTAATTTTCAGCTAAATGAAATTTGCAGTTAAATGGTCTAATGGCCTAATGTCTGATCATTCTTTTGTGAAAGTACCCCTTAAGTGTCACTTTTTAATGTGAAAGGCTCTTTTTCTTACTTTATATTATTAATCTTGACAGTCAAGGGTAATCCAGGCCCTCCACTAGACAAAACAAGGAAGTAAGAAAAGACAACCTCCTACCCAAGCTTTCCTTTCTTGGTGCTGATGGGGTGTTCCCCCCCGCCTTCCCTTTTCAGGAGCATTCCCATGCTCTCTCTCCCCTAGCAAAAACTGCTCTAACAAATAATTTGATAAACTCATTCATACCAAAATTTAAGTTTAAATAGTTACTTTTTCCATGGGTAATTGTACTTTAACAGGGTTTAGATCAAAAGAACTCATCTTTAGAGGTAGCATTTCAGAGATCAGTGATCTTGTGAGGGGAGATTTGTTCTGCTTCCCTTAAGTCACACCACATGTGCAATCAACCATTCTGGTTTAAAGTTATATGGACTTTTCTGTAAAAGGCTTTTAATGAAGCAGCTAAGTTGGTGGCTGAGTAGAGGTGGACTTCTCCCTTTAACCTACAGCCACCTACCCTTCCTAAAGCAGGACAAACTTCTACCACAGCCTTTCCCACCTAGGCCCCAGAACAGTTATGGGTTTGAATTTATAATAATGGAATCCATAGATGTTTGGGAGTGAGGTCTGTAGATAGAGATACAGAGATCTGGGAAATTTGGTGAGAAAAACAGAGGAAGTTAAGTCTACTTTTACATCCAGAAATTGCCATATATAATAAATACATAGGCATATAATTTCATATTTAATATTTCAGAGAGAAAATATTGAAATTTTCTTATGGAATCCCCTCAACCATTGTGAAAAATGTCAGTAGTTCTGGACCAGATGGATTAGGAAATGACCCTAAAGAAGATTAAAAAGATTACCTTCTAACTCAATCCCAAATGATGACAAGGTATAGTGAGAGGCAGGGTGGTATAATGGCAAGAACACTGGAAGAAATCTGAAGGCCAGCTCCATTACTAGGCTAACTGTATAGCCCCGCGCAAGTCATTTAATTTCTCTCAGCCTCAGTTTCCTCATCTGTAAAATAGAAATAATAATGCTTGGAGCTACCTCATAGAGTTATTAGGAGAATCTAGCTGATGAGATTAAGTATGTGAAACACTTTTTAGTTAAGAACGGCTACACAAATCTGTGTTGTTATTATCAGCTGTTGTTGCTGAACTCTAAATGTTCCGGGCCAAGTTAGTCCGAGAAATGCTGTGCTTGAGGAAAGGGAGGTGGCAGCAGGTTAAAGAGAGGCACAGACTTGAAAAAACTGTTTAATTAAAATGTTAATGCAGACCTGGCTACGTGCAGGGGTGGTATGATTTTAGGAAAACCAAGAGGGCTCCTGAGCTAAAACATCAATGAAATACCATCTAAAGATGAATTTTATTAAAGGCCTATTAAAACACAAAGGCCTTTGGAAGGGTCATATTTTAAGCCATGTCAACAATAACAACTTTAGGCTATAAAAACAACAAAGTTTGGTTGGACGAAAAAAGTCTTGGTGAGGACCTAGTAAGTGCTGGGGGCTTCCTTTGATCTTTAGGCCTCCTGCCTCTCCAAAAAAATCAAACAAATAAACAAATCTGAAGCACCCTGGGCAACTAGAAGATCCCAGCACTTGGAAGTCTTATGTGGTGGAATGTGGAAATGTTCATTTGGGGACTGATGGGTAAATACACTGGAATCATTAGTTTAGACGTCAAGTTAATGAGTGTTGTTCTGGTGTGCATTCGTTAACCTATTTGGAGAGGTATCTTCCTCTAACAAATTAGAGTTCAGAAGGGCAGTCGAAATACTTTTATAAGATTTAGAAATGGAAGGTAACTTGAGTTAGTTAATCTAATGCCTTCATTTTACAGATGAGGAAACAGAGGTTAAGAGACTTGCTCTGGGTCATAAGGCTGGGATTCAAAACCAAGTTCTCAGACTCCAAATCCTAGCACTCTCCATCACTATTACCCCTGGAGGGGTACAGTGGAAAAAGCACTGGTTCTGGAGTCAGAAGACCCAAGTTCAAATTCCACCTGTGATGCTTACTACTTGTGTGTTGTTGTTCAGTCATTTTTGCTGCGTCTGACTCTTGCCATTTCCATATTCAGCTTATTTTACAGATGGGGAAACTGAGGCAAACAAGGTTAAGTGACTCACCCCAAGTCACACAGTTAGTAAGGGTCTGAAGCCAGATTTAAATTTGGGAAGATGAGTCTTTCTGACTCCAGGCCAGCAGTCTATCCACTGCAACACCTTGCTGTCCTTACTACTTATGTAACCTTGGGCAAGTCATCTAGTCTTTATAGACCTTATTTTCCTCATCTGTAAAATGGAGGAAGAGAAGAGTTGGCCTGGATTTCTTTGAGATTCCTCCCAGCTCTATGTCTATGCTCCTACCACTTTTCTTCTAGCAAGCAGAGGACCTTTCTGATGGTTGGGAGCCGTCTCCCGTTGTGCTGATCTATATTTTCCCACTGGACCCAAATGACTCCAGAGGAGAAAGTGAGGCTGGTAACTTTGCACAGCCCTCCCTCACTTAAATTCAGTTTGCTTGCCAGTCAAGGAATCACCTCCCTGATGTCACGGTCCTCTTCAAGAATGAAGGACAAACAACCACTTTCTGATGGTTAGTGACAGGGCAGTGGTTACAATTAAGAATACAGCATACATGCTTATTCAAATGTCTTGTCTAATGGCTATAAAAACAAAACAAAGCTTAAAGGGCAGTATGTGGTTCTTTACCAACTCTCTGCAGACATATTCACTCGATAGGTAATGTATCAGCTTGCTTTTCTCTTGGCTGGTTGAAATCACTCTTGACTTCTACCATTATAGTGTCAAAAAGAAATACAACCAAGGAAGGCATAATTTTTTTTTAACATCTTTCAGCAATACCATTATCAAGGAACATGAGCCCACTGTGCCACAGTGTATCAAGAATGACTTCCTTTCTTTGTTTAGCAAAGTAATTTACTCTTATGTAATTTACTGTCTTAAGTTATACACTGTCTTACAATCATCTTTTGATAAAATATTAATAAAAAAAGAACCTAAAGTTTGGGACTAGGGAAAAAGTTATACTGTTTTATTTTCAAATCAATGCTCATGTTTAGAATTAGCTGGATTTGATTATAGATGATAATCTGAGTCACCAACTTTTCATAGATATTTCATAGAAATCAACCCCTTTAACATTCTTCATATCTAGGATTCATTGTTTTATTCAGTCCCCCACTCTCCCTCTCAGGGATTCTTCCTGCTATAGAAATGTTTAATCCTTCCTTGTTTTTCAAGAAACAACATGTCACCACCTAGATTTTTAAAAATGAGATTATTTCATATCACCGCTAATGTACTCTGGTTTCTGACCAATCCTGGACTCCAAGCCATGCCCCTAACATCCCCACCTGCCCCTATTTCCTTTCTAACATGCCTTTGCACAGTCACTTCTCTAAGTCTGGAATGGACTCTTTCTCAGCATCTTCCTTCAACATATTACTCTTCTGAAATTCCCAGCCCTCTGCCTCTCCATTCTTAGTGCTTTCTCCCTCCTCAAAATATCTTGTATTTATTAATCTGTTCTCATGTTAAATCTTCTCAGGAGGATGTAAGCTCCTGGAGAACAGAGATCATTAAAAAAAAAATTTGTCCTTGTATCCCCAGCATTTAGCTCAGTATCATGTATAATATAGTAGGCACTTAATACATATTTATTAAATCCAACTGAATTGTTCATTGTGAAGCCTGGATGAACTCCACCTAACTATATCCTAAAAACTGCTAATTATCCAAAGATATTATCTCCCTAAGAAAAGAGCATCCAGTTCAAAAACTTTGGCTGATCAAGACCAACTCTCACTCCCACTAAGCCTTTCTCTTGAGTGTATTAGAGCAGAGCACCACTACCCAGACACAGACTTTGTCTTTTCGGGTTTAATTATTTCCCATCTGAAACCTTACTTTCCAAGCAGTAAGAAATTCCCAGAAGCTCTTCTGTTAAGAGCACCACCCACTCTCCAAGTTATACAGTTAGGTCCTGTGTGCTCTGAGCAAGCAGTGCTCACCAAACTGTATCTGAGGGGTCACTGGCAGGCAGCCCAGGGAGAGTTTCTGGCAATGCTACCCAGTGACATTTAGATCATGACTCTCAAACTTCACATTCCACTTTCTCTTTAAGACCCCAAGTTTCTATATTGGAATGTCACAAAATACTAGAGCGCATCAGGCTTGCATTTATCAGGTAGGACTTTTTTTTTTAATAGTCATTGTAAATGTGGCTCCAGAGTCACAAAATTGTGATGACCACTACACTAACCATTTTCTTGCCAGACCTTTGGCTCTGGCTCAGTTTCTCTTCTCTCAAAATAAGTAATTTTTAAAGAAATAGTTTGTATTTAGATAGCACTTTATAATTTCAAAGCGTTTTCCTCCCTACAATTCTGGGAATTACATGGCTCACATGTTGTTGTATCTATTTTACAGATGGGCCAACTGAGGTGTAGAAGGGTTAAAAGACTAGTCCAGGAACACATGGCAAGAACTGAAGTTTTTTGACTCCAAATTCAGTGCTCTTTTTTTCCACTTCAACAACCTCTTTCTGTAGTACAATTCCAGTCTAAAAGATCTGATTTAGATCTTAGAGGGAGAAGAGAGACTAGAGCAGAAATTAGAAAAGGATGCTCTTTGTTGTTCAGTTAGATCCAACTCTTTGTGACCCCATTTGGAGTTTTCTTGGCAAAGATCCTGGAGTGGTCTGCCATTTCCTCTCCAGCTCATTTTACAGATGAGGAAACTGAGGCCAACAGAGTTAAATGACTTGCACAGGGTCACATAGCTAGTAAGTGTCTGAAGTCAGATTTGAATTTAGGAAGATGAGTCTTCCTGACTCTAGGACCAGTACTCTATCCACTGTTAGGAATACAGTAATAAATATTAAAAATAAAACTAGGTTTACAGTTCCCTACTTAATATACTTGTGTTTTCCTTATAGTTGGAGAATGCTGGTAAATAGTTACTATTTAAGAGAGGTTTTGATTCAGTACAATTCAACAGATATTTATTGGCCATCTACGCTGTGCAAAGCAGATGCTGTGGAGAGATTCAAAGATGGATAAGATCTAATATGTCTCCCCTCAAGGAGCTTATGATCTAGTAAGAGGGATAAAACAAATACAGAAATACCTGCAGTACAAGAAAGAAGAAAATAATTGCCACAAGAGAGATATAAACGATATGGTATGGGGTGTTAGAGAAGTCTGGAGTATCAGGGAAGGTTTAATGGAGGAGACAACATTTGAATTGGGTCCAGAAAGACTGACAGGATTTTAAGAGGTGCTGATGAGAGGAGAACAAAGGCCAAGGCAGTAGAAGGACATGGGAAAATTCTAGAATGGAGTCATAGGGCCATAGCTAGTGAACATTTAGAAAGGTATAAAGTGATTATGAAGAGACAGCATGGCTACATCAAGAATGGATTGTATCAGACTAAACTTATTTCTTTTTTCTGAAAGCATTACTGAACTGATGAATAAAGAAAATGTGCATTAGTCTTACAAAAATGATGAAAAGATGTGGAGTAGATGATAACAGGATTAAACAACTCAAAAACTATCTGGTTGGCCAGATTTTAGAGGAATCGGGGAGGCCTGAATTAAACTCCCAACTCCCACAACATCAATCAGTCCTGCTGTAAGCCAAGACACTGCGGCATCTATGACACATGAAAAGGGGTAAAAACCCCTCAGGTTAGGTGGTCTCTAAGTTTTCTTCAAGTTATGTGGTTTTATCACCCATATTCCATAGTTTTTTTGTATCTCCCTGGTACACAAAGGTGCTCAAATTTTTGTAAATAAATGACTGATTGATAATGATATAAATGGCAGTTTAGTGTCACAATGGATAAAGTCCCAGACTTGAAAGTCCGGAAGACCTGAATTCAAGTGTAACCTTAGATACTTACTAGCTATGTGACCCTGTGCAAATCACTTAACTCTGCTTGCCCCAATTTCCTCATCTATAAAATGAGTTGGAGAAGGAAATGGCAAACCACTCCAGTATCTTTACCAAAGAAAACCCCAAAATTGGAGTCATAGAGAGTGGGACATAATTAAAACATCTGAATAACAACAATGCTAAAAATATATTATGACCAGTAATGAGCTCTTCCATGAAAATTATTACTTCTTGTTTGATTTTTGTCGCATATGTGTGTATATATATATATATATATAAATATATAAAATTTCTTAAACATCTCTCAGCAGTTAGATTCATGCCTTTCCTTACTTTGAAGCAGCCTGTATACAAAGACAGTAAAGCTCAAGTAACTCGTCAGCTTTAGAAAAACTTTCTTCTTTTCCTTATCTCTGCCAGAATATCCACTAGCACTGTTCCCCTATAAAGAACACCCAACACCGAAGAGCCCAGTGTCTAGGGCAGGAATGGGCAACCTGCAGGCTCGAGGCCACATGTGATCTTCTAGGTCCTTGAGTAAGGCCTTCTGACTGAGTCCAAGTTTTACAGAACAAATCCTTGTATTAAAGGGATTTGTTCTATGAAGTTTGGATTCAGTCAAAGGGCTGCACTTCAGGACCTAGACGGTCACATGTAGCCTCAAGGCTGTAAATTCAGGGGTTAGGATGGGAAGGCTACAGGAAGAACCCACTCCCTTCAGCACAAAGAAATCAAGGTACTTCACCCATCAATGAGATGATATTTGTAAAGTACTTAGCACAGCGTATGATGCATAGCTGGGGCTACATGTATGCTTATTTCCTTATCCCCTTCCCTTCTTCAACTTCCATCTTTGAAGAGATTTTGGTTATGGGGTTAGTCCCTCAACAAACATTTACAAAGTGTCAAGCATTGTGCTAAAAGCTGGGGATACAACGAGGCAAAAACAGCCTCTGCCTGAAGAAGGAGGTTTCTCAAGAATCCTTATGAATATTTAATTATATCTATATAAAAGGAATTATGTGTGGAGGGGAGAAGAAACCTTGAATTAGATTGTGTAAATAAATATGTAAGCTGTTGATAAGAAGACACAACTCCAGGATAATTATTTGTGTTCTGTGTTTTAAAAAAAAGCTACTGTTGAGTCTATAACCAAAACCTTACGGCAGTAAAAATGAGCTTTCTATGTCTCCATGGAAGTTCAGGAAAAAAAAGCAGTTGCTCTCAGGGAAAGAAATTGCTGCTTCTCTCTTCACCATGATGTTTTCCAAAGAAAATGTGTAAAAAGAAGCTTCTCTTTTTTTTTTTCCTTCTGTAAGAACCCAGCTAGAACCTTGCTCTAAGTACTGCTGTTTGGTGCAAATACAGTGATGGTCTGTTTGGAGTCAGTGGAGTTCAAAGCTGACTGTACCTCTGAAATTGACCCTCTCTCTACTAACCCTTTGTGGAACTTTAGAAATCACTTGATATGGTTCTAACAGTTGACCATTTAAAAACTTCCTTTTCTCCCTTCCTGATCTGATCAAACTAGCTAAGTGAACTAAGCAGAGTTCACTGTTAATCTGACTTTTTCTTTCCATATAAAAGGAAATCTTTAAGTCTGAGTCTCAATTCTATCTTTAACTCAATAAAAGAAAAAGCTATGCTCAGTTTGTACATAGATGAAAATGGGGAGGAAGGATAACAACTGACATTGAGAAAGCTCTTTAAAGTCTGCCCAATTCTTGCTTTCTCTCTCTTGTAAGGAGAGATTATGAACACTGAGTCATGCTGAATCAAGATCCTCTGAGAAAAGAGACAGGATACAAAGCAGGAGCCAACAAACAGAATCAAAGTCAGTGGTCCACAGGTATGAGACTCTGGGGCCACATTGGTCCTCACTACTAAAAAGAAGAATCACATGACCACCTTGTGCCTTGAAAATATAATATTCTAATTTCTCATCAAAAGTCTTGCTTAGTTGCTGAGCTCATTTGAGAGTTCTACAAGCAGTAGGGATGATTGCATTTTTTTTATACCCCTTCTACTTAGGCACCTAGGGCCCCAAGGCACAGTCTTGGGCTTTTTTTCTTCCATACAATTTCCCTTTGGTCTTCTCACCACTTCCCATTGGTTTAAAGATCATATCTAACACAGATAAATCTTGTATCTATATATCCAGTGCTAATCTCTCTCCTGAATTCCAGTCTTGCATTACCAATTGCCTGCTGTACATATCCACGTGTTCAAAACAGAACCCCACTGTATTTTCCCCCTAACTCATCCTTTTCCAAAACCTTTCTATTTCAACTGAGGATACCGGCATCTTTTCAGTCTTTTAGGTTCATAACCTTGGAGCCATTCTAGCTGTTTCTCTCTCTCCTTTTCTTCCACTATCAGGTGCCAAGTCTTACTTGTTCTACCTCTATAACATGTGGTTTTCTGTTCACTTGCAGAATTTCTACATTGTCAGGACCTCATCACCTCTCATTTGGACTACTTCAGTAGCCTTTTAAATGGTCTCCATGCTTCCAATCTCTCCTTTCCCTGATCTATCCTCCATAGGGTTGTTAAATTGATATTTCTAAAACACAGAACTCTCCATTTAATGCCTATATCCAAAATTTTCATTGGTTCCCTACTATCTCCAGGACAAAACACAGACACATAGACACAGACTTAAGCATGGCATTTAAAATCCTCTAGAAAATGGCTCCTGCCTATTATTTCATATCACTCTCTTTAGTGCAAGGGTCAAGCTGGCTAGCTGTTTCCCATATGTGATTTTTCATCTCCTGACTTTGCAGAGGTAGTATCCCAGCATGGCTGGAATGTATTCCTTCTGGCTCTTAAAATCCCTACCTTCCTTCAAAGCAAAGTTCAGGAGCTGCCTCTTGTGGTGCTTACTTTAAGAAAATTGTTTTTATTTTTTGTTTTGTTGATGACTATTATCTTTAGATTACATTACTTCTGGAAATATTTCTTCCCCAACTGCATCAACTGAGACTTTCTTCCTTTTGGCACTGTTTAGTATAATTCTGCACATTTGCTTATGTGTACATGTTGCATTTACCTCCAGTGAAATGAAAGCTCCTTAAGACAGGGGCTGTTTTATTTTCATCTTTGTGTCCCTCACGACTAGAACATAGCAGTTTCTTAATAAATGTTTGCTGAATCAAGTTACTGCTTTTGAGTTTCAAGACTTATAATGTTGATGGGACAATTCCTTGCTCTCATTCTAAGCTTTAAGAAGATGCCTACCTACAAGGTATGACTTGAGAGTAGGTCCTAGTCAGCTACTCCCAGGTGACTCCCCCACTATTCTGAAATTTCCATCATTAAGAGTTATTCCACTGATAACAAAACAAACATAGGGTCACAAATGAAATGCATTTGTCACAGGGAATGAAAGGAGAGAGGTGATGTGCCTCCCTTTCCATATATAGAGGATACAGATACAAGAGTTAATCTAAATAGATTTGAAAATTAATCCAATTGGAGATGATAATATCACAAAGGAGAGATTGCAAATCAGTAGCCTATGAGTGAATAAAGTTTATCACAAAAACTATTTGTCATAATAGAGGACAAGAAGAATGAAATATGGTTAACTTTCAATGGACAGGGAAGAAGGGGAGGCATAGCAGAGGCCAGTCTTGTGGGGCTAGCTAAGAAGCTAGTACAATGGCTAATGGGGAATAGGGCAGGAATAGATTAGATGTCTTAGGTGGGAAGAGGGATTGCTAGACAAAAAGGGTACAGAATATGGGTACTAGGTCAAAGCAGGGGGCAATGTAATGCCTGACTCGAATACTAAAGACTGGCTTAGCCTACTTTTTATAATTTTGGCTTAGAATCTGTTTTAGGAAGTATTTACCTCTATCAGGAACTTCCTGATATGTGTTTGGAAGCTAAAATACCTATGGGTAAATAACACAGGACACAACACTAATAAATCTTTTGAATTTAAATAGGGTTCCATGAGTGGAACCAATGACCTTTTAATTGGAAACATTCCTCCTCTTGCCCTGGGGTCTCTTAGAAGTCTAAAATCCAGAGAAGAATATGTATCATAGTTACAAAGCATTTCCTTCCCAAGCCTACAGTGCACTTTCCCCAAAACACACAGAGTCCTTGGACACTTTACAAAGAGTGGGCACAAACTGAAGGTACAGTGATATTGAAACCTACACATGGGGGAACACTGATAGCGAGAGTAACAAGAGTACCAACACAAGACTACGTATCAAGGGAAACTGACCACTTGAAGAAAATATGAAGAAATAAAGGCAGACAGGCTTATATTTTTTTTTATTAACTGTACTTTGTAACCTCAGACAGTAATCTGGAAATCACCATGAAAATGTAATCTTTGAAACTGGCAAAGAAACTCCAATCCCAAATACAGCATTGATAAGTTTTGAAAATATTAATTTTGTTTTCTATAATTTTCGTAAGATCGAAAAGATAACTGGCTTCCAGGTTCAAGTCCCAAAGATGTAAAATAACCTGATGGTTCTCTCCCCTACCCCTTTCCACACACAAAATAACAGAAGGTATATCACCCATCAAATCTTAATCTTCACATTTAAAAAGGGTTCCACCTAGTTTTAATTATTTTTCCTCTCAAGGAAACCAGAGGACAAGGACAGTTGGGGGCAGGGAAAGGTGAAAGGGAAAGTAGACAGTGAAGGAAGGTGTTAATGGAGATATCCTCACTGAGAACTGAAAAGATATGCCTGGGTTAGCATGCCACTCTAGTGATGAGCTCATTGGCCCAGGACACATGTGCCTTGTGAATTTAGGTGAGTGCACTAGATTTGTTTGGTCCAGTCAGAAGTAAACAAGATAGTACAAAATGAAGTTTGGAATATGTAAAGTAGATAGTTCATCAAAGTCTTATTAATCTGATCTTTACTCTTATGTGATTTCGGATGGAGTTTTCAATTTAATTTCATAGCTACTAATTTTACTTTAATTTTCCAAACAAGAATAGAAGTCTTAAATTCTTGCTATCCAAGACTTTTTAAAAGCAGTTGATACAAAAAATTACCTCTCAGAACTCTTCAATGTAAACTCTTTTAAAGTCATTAGAAATAACCGAATATTGTTTCTCCAAAATAACCGTCAAATATGTATTAAATGCTGTATGTGTAGAACAAATATATATTATTTTAGACCAATTAGAAAATGTTGATCATATTTCATCTTACCTATTGTATTGATTTTAAGACAAATGTTAAAAATACATTGATAATGTAAACCCTTAAGAAAGAGAATAGGGTGCCAGGAAGCATAGAAAATACTTTTTATAGCTACGTCTTACCTTAAATAAAGTGATATAGTAGCTAACAACAATGATTTCTGCAAAAGGTAAATTAGGTAGTAATTCACTTTATAATAGAATTCTACATTTTGTTTGAATTCTACATTTGAATTATTTTAAGTAGCAAGCTCCCAACAGTGCTCCTCCAAACCACAGTTAAAACACAATTTGATTTGTATCTAATAATAGCCAACATTTGCATAGTGATTATTATGTGCTGGGCACTGTGTAAGCTCTTTACAATGATTACCTCTGTTGATCATCACAACAACCTTGGGAATTAGTTAGATGCTATTGTTATGTCCATTTTACACATGGAAAAACTAGGGCAGACAGAGGTTAAGTGACTTGCTCAGGGTCACACAGTTGGTAAGTGCCTGAGGTTGAATTTGAACTCCAGACCTGTTTTATCCATCGCACCACTTAGCTGCCTGTGCTTATCTTCTCAGTATATTTTTATTATCTAAAATGAGATGCACCTGCGCTGTAATAGTGTTGGGTCTGACCACTCAGGAGTAAAACATTGGCAAAGGGCCTTTCTGTTAGCTCCAGGTTCAAATATAAACTCCTCTGATTGGTATTTAAAGCTCTCCATAACCTGAGCCTTGTTAATTGGCTTTAAGGTTTACAATGCACTTTGTTCACATAATCTTGTAATGCAAGCATTATCTTCATGTTACAGATGAAGAAACTGAGATTACCTAGACGACACTGAAATCCTGAAATGTAGATATCTTTTTAAACCTATGAGAACACCACCTTGCTTCCCATTTGATTAGATTAGCCCATCTGAATTATTTTTGGACCGACCTCTCAGACCCCACAGTCCCCTTAGGGACACATGTCCTACCACATGGCATGACTACTCACTCATTAGATACTTCCTCAATCTCTTCAGCTGGGGGAAAATTCCTAGCTTTCTGCCCTTCCATCTTTCTGTGGATCAGTTCTTCTTGGTTGATTATGTTGGTGTTTTTGAGTCAGATGATAACCTTAATGCTTGATCAATGACCACCATGTAAATTTCCCCTTGGATATGCAGTTTGTACAACAAACTTTTCTCTAACTTAGATTGCTTGTTAACGTGACACTAATAATGATGGAAGAGAGAGATATGGGAAAGGAGAACAGGGAGTGGGAAGTGTGCAGATGGATTCACAAAACTGCTGAATCCTGTGAAGAAGGATGGCAAGTGTTGACATGACTGCAAAAACATAGTCAGCTACCCACCTCCTTGAGGCTTTTACCCTCTTGAGGATCATTACTATGTAGTACACTCCATCATTCCCTAGCAACAGTCTTCCATTGGACACCTGCTCTTGGAGGGTTCACTCTATTCTCCAACCTGGGCAGAAATACCAGGGAAAAGAGGTTCCAGGCCAATTCCTCTTTATGCAGTCACTGTCTGACTATTCCAAGGAACCAACAGACTCAAATATGCTCATGAAAGCTTTTCCCATCCCAAGAGACTCTAGACAGACTCCTTAAACTGGTCCAGGTTTTCTTTAAATGTCACTACTGAAAGTTACTCTATTGTTTTTCGAATAGCTAGCATCATATAGCTGCTTGGGAGAGGTAAGCTTAAATTTAGTTAAGCCTAGCTAGCCAGAAAGTTATTTTGTTAAATACTACTAGCACATATATGTCACATTTAGAATCTGAAAGAATATATGAAATAACTATCATAATTTATATTTTTATTCTGTATTACTGATCTTACCATAACTAGCTCATATAATAATTTTTTAAAAGACTGAATAAACTACCATCTACAACTTAAAAAACTATGTCAACTCTACAAAACCTATGCAGGAAGAGAGCAGAAGTATATACTTTACCCAGGAAAAGAGACAAATTTAATCTCTTAGCATGTCATTCACCTTCAGTGACTAAAAAGAATTAATTACCCAGGTTTTAACTGTCCTTGGGAAAGATGAGAATCAGCTGACTAACTATGATACAATCACATCATGGAGGCTACAAAGAATCTGGCAAAGCAGTAAGAGTTGGCAACAGTGGCAGTGGAGAGATCATTAAGCTAGGAGTCAAGAGGCATGACATCTAGTCCTGATTATGCAAAAGCAAAAGATCTGGAGTTAGAAGGTTCACATCCTGACTCCTTTACCTATCACCTGTGCAACTTTGAGCAAATCTCTCAGCCTCTCTGTCCTCAGTTTTGTCATATGTAAAATGAAAATGGAAGATCTCTAAAGTCCCTTTTAACTCTAAATCTTATGGTTATATATCACTCAGTGCTTCCATTCTCACACCCACAAAATGAGAGAGTATGGACATAGAGCTGGCCTTCAAGCCAGAAATAGCTAGCATTTTAAGATTTGCAAAGCAGTTCCTTCATTTGTTAACTCATTCAAATCCTCACAACAAACTGGTGATTATTATTTCCATTTTACAGATGAATAGAAAAGGCGCGAAAAGTGAAAGGGTTAAGGGACTTGTTTGGGTTCACATAGGAAGTGCTGAGTTAGGATTTGAACTCAGGTCTTCCTGACTCCAGGTCTTGTGTCCTATCTACTGGGTGACCTAAATGCCAGTAAGACTGAGATTCATATCCCACTTCTGACACATACTATTTGTGTGACCACTGGCATCCCTTCAGTGTCCGAGGCAACTCTGAGAATACAAGTAGCAATGAAGGTGCTGACTTATACTGGTACAGTTTCTTCATCTTGGAGTTCCCTGTACTGATGACATCACAGTTCTAGTCCCTATCCCTATAATAAGATAATGACAGAGAGTCTAGTGGATGGAGAACAGTTCTAGGAATCAGGAAGACTATGGGTTCAACACCAAGGTGACTTGCTCAGAATCACAGATCATAGGCAAACTTGAGAGGGATGGGTGTTGAACCCATAGTCATTGGGCCATTTGAGTACATTCAGTAGTGAGGAGTAGATTTCGTTCTGCATTGAGAAGAGATCACTCCAAGGCTGCCACTTCCTCAGTTCTGGCTACTTGTATGTTTCTCTTGCTCTACTTCACTCAACTCAGGCCCTCCAATTACTGCTTGTAGCAAGCATTCTCATCCTGACCCATTTCCCTGGTGGTACTGGCTCCTGTTCTATAACTATTAATTTTATGGAAAGAAGCTGGTACTAAAATAACTGACCCGAAAGCAACTAATTCAAATAATTCCCAGTTTGAGGCAGTAACAGGGTGCTTATCTGGCTCCTCCTTCTGTGTGTCTGTGTGTGTGTGTGTGTGTGTGTGTGTGTGTGTGTGTGTGTGTGTGTGTGTGTTGAGGGGGGGTGTCAATAGAGTCAATCAATGACCCTATTCCACTTAAAGTAAATGACAAGATATTATGCCCTCATACTTCTGTCAACAATCCATCATAGGTGTGAACAAAGTTTTCAACTAAATGGGAAAAGTCCTGATCAATTTAGATGTTTTTCTTTCAGAACCATTGGCTGAAATGGAGTGACACTGCACAGGAAATATATCTGAATTGCTTGAAAAAACTTGGTAAGATTACCTATAACATTGTGAGCCAGTTCATAATCAGTTGGAAAGTGGAGAAGAAAGAAAAGCCAAGTCCTACCCCCAAGAAAGAACTGCCTGGTTTTCAGAGGAAGAAATTAAAAATATCTATAGTCATATGAAAAAATGCTCTAAATCATTATTGATTAGAGATGCAAATCAAAACAACCTTGAGATACCATATCACACCTATTAGATTGCTAACACAACAAAACAGGAAGATAATAAATGTTGGAGAAGATATGGGAGAGTTGGAACACTAATTCATTGTTGGTGGAACTGTGAGCTGATCCAACCATTCTGGAGAGCAATTTGGAACTATGCCCAAAGAGCTACAAAAATGTGCATACCCTTTGACCCAGCAATACTGCTTCTAGGACTGTATCCCCAAGAGATCATAAAAATGGGAAAGGATCCCACATGTACAAAAATATTTATAGCAGCACTCTTTGTGGTGGCCAAAAACTGGAAATCAAGGGGATGCTCATCAACTGGGGAATGGCTGGATAAATTATGGTATATGAATGTAATGGAATACTATTGTGCTGTAAGAAATGATGAACAGGAAGACTTCAGAGAGACCTGGAAAGACGTATATGAACTGATGCTGAGTGAAATGAGCAGAACCAGGAGAACTTTGTACACAGCAACAACCACAGTGTACAAGGATTTTTTCTGGTAGACTTAGAACTTCATTGCAATGCAAGGACTTGAAAAATTCCCAATAGTCTTTTAAGGAAAAATGCCTTCCACATCCAGAGAAAGAACTATGGAATTCAATCACAGATTGTAGCAGATCATTTTCTTTTGTATTAGGTTTTGGTTTGTTTTATGATTTCTCCCATTCATTTTAATTCTTCTATGCAACGACTAAGGTAAAAATGTATTTAATAGGAACGTATGTGTAGAACCTATATAAAATTGTATGCCATCTCAGGGAGGGAAGGGAAAGGTAGGAGGGAAGAAGGGGGAGGGATGGAAAAAAAATCTAAGTTATATGGAAGTGATTGTAGAACACTGAAAACAAATAAATAATAATTAAAAAAACAAAAAGAAAGAACTGCCTGACATGATAAGGGGCAGGGGACAGACCCTGGTCTTGACTTCAGTCAAGCCCCCTCTTGGCTAGAGAACGATCTGGTTCATTTCAAAGGATTGGGAAGATTCTGACTCAGTATCTGCACCCTAGCAAGAATGGCCAATTGCAGGATCTGCATCAGGAGCTCAGGACAAGCTGGATCCAATAAGGAAAAGCAGATTCAAGGTTCTACAAAGATGCTAGTAAAAAAGCTGAACCGTGCCCCAGAGGGACATCCTGAGGGCTCCAGCAAAAGACCTTTCAGGAGTTGTCACATATATGCTCTGGAATCTGTGTGAACTGGTGAGAGAACAGGTTACAGACTTTAGGGGGGATGCTCTGTACTGACTAAATACCGAGCTAAATACCACTTTCTAAAAAGTGATCATCTGGCTAAGTGGTATCAAATGACAAAGGGAGAAGCACAGTGATGGGGCTATAACACTAAAAATGACACCCCAAAATACTTAGGGCTACCATTAGAGCCATAAAGGCACATAGCCAACTGCTGCTCCGGGGACCAGACTTGCCAGTGAATGGGAGTTGGGATAGTAGCCCAGAACATATGTTACACTTGTGAAAATGTTGATTAAGGAAACTGTTTGCTTTAGAACAAGCACAAAAAAGGACCAAGAAGAGTAACTGAATTTATAACCTTCCCAAAATCCACTTTAACAGTTAAAGAACACCTGACCACCAGATTTAGTGAAATCTATAGAATATAGGTATTTTGCCTCAAGACATATATTTTTATATTTTCTAGTACACCTACATTAGCTCTATTCTAATGAAAATATAATAGGAAGACAGGTTTTTTTTTTTAACTACTGTAAAAACTATTTGCAATTCATGCTTGGTTCATTAGGACTAAGGTAGGGTGGGGGCTATTTGATGAAAGTTTAAATCAGCCTCAATTACAATTCTGAATTCTAGATTTTTAAGATATCTGAACATAGCTGGAGTCCGGACTGGATTTGATTGATACATTATTTTTAAAAATTCAAACAAAAAACTCTAATGGGAGGGATTATACATTATTTCTTACCTATTACTAGGGGAAAAAATCAGGCTTGAGTTTTGAAGGGCAAGTTGAAATCTTTTTAAAGAAACAGTTCATTTTGCTGAGCTATAAAGAATTCTACTCTTGTACTTCCTTTTATTTATTTCAAGAGAATTTTTTTCCATAAAGATTGCTATGTTTATAATACCCTCAGGGTCGGCAGAACCAAACTTCACAGGACTCTAATTAACATTAGAGTTGTTTAGGCTAGGGTGGGGCTCAGAAATTTATATCATCTTCATGACACAAAGAAATGAAATCTAGAACTTGAGGAGTAAATTATATTTTTGCATTTCAGCTAATAACATAATACAATAGTTTTGAGTTAGGAAACTCACAATTCATCATGACCATTCTTCCTGTACTATAAAATGCTTTTGTCTTTTGTACACTATTGTTCAACAAACTTTCAGTTTGATTCAATCAGCATCTATTAAATGCCTATTGAACTTCTTAGAATAGTAAAATAAGTAAGAAGTGTCCACTATGAATTTTGTCCAGCTGCATGTTGTGAAATTCACAACTTGAGTCAGGCCTTTGCTGATCCTTGGCAATCCTTCTACCCCTATCAATTCCTTCCTCATTCTACTTAGTGAGTGTCATAAACTCCTTCTACTCAGGGGCAATCTCCAGTCTTCTTGATCTATATCTTGCCTCTGAACCCAGATGGCGCTGGAGGAGAAAGTGAGGCCCCCTCAATTAAATCCAATTCACTTGCATGTCATGGCATCATCTTCCTGATGTCATAGTCCTCTTCGACAAGGAAGCACAAACAACAATCCTTACTCACATTTACAGGAGATAACCTAGCTTCCTGCTTCACAGAAAAGCCTGAAGCTGTCTGACGGGATCTCTCTCAGCTTTCCTCCTCCACTGCTCATAACTTCTCAGCATTATCACTCCTATTCTTTCCTCTTGGTTACAGAAGAGGAATCCCTGTTCCTCACTAAGTCTACTCCCTTTACTTCTGTCTTTGAGCCCCTTCCCTCCTGTTTCCTTCATGTTCTTGCTCCAGTAACTTTTATCTCATTTTCACCACTGGCTCCCTGCCATCTGCCCACAAAGCATGCTCAGGTCTCTCCAATCCTAAAAGATTTTCCTTGATCCATAACCTCCTCTCCCCTTCCACCTACAGTCTTATTTCTCTCTGCTTGCCTTCACTGCTTTTTTCTTTGAAAAAGCATTTACACCTGATGCATCACCTACTCATTGGCCCCCTAGCTCCTCAAAACCGTGGTAATCAGGTTCTCAAAGTTTACCAATATACCAGTGATCTTCTAATCATCAAATCAAATGGTCCTTTCTCAGTCCTCACCTTCCGATCCCTCTGAAGCTTTCGACATAACTGACCACTCCATCCGATTGGATATTCTGATACTCTCTTCTCCACTGACTACAAACATATCAGACTTTCCTGTTTCTCCTCTTATCTCTCCAACTACTCCTCTGGCTCCTGATCTTTTTGACCCTCGATGTGGGGATATGTCTTTGGTTCCCTACTCTTGTTGCCCCACTATCTCACTCATTTCCATGGCATTCACTGTAATCTCTATGCAGATGAGCTCCAAATCTATTGGTCCAGCCCTGACTTCTCTTCCAAATTGCAGAGCTTGCATCTTCAACTGTCTACAAGTTATCTCTACCTGTATATGCCCTCAGCACCCCAAACACATGTCCAAAGACAAGTTCATTATCTTTCAGTTTCAAATTTCACTGTTTCTACCATCCACTGAGTTTCCCATGTTCATAAATTTGGGGGCATCTTTAAGTGTTTTCTCTTTTCTTACTTCTGTCTCATCAGTTCCCAAATCCTCCTGAATTCATTTTGGCAGTAGCTGTGGCATCCATCTCCTCTTTTCTTCCTACCACTACCCCCCAGTACAAGTCCTTATAACCACCCAACTGGACTGTTGCAATCATCTACATACAAGTCTCCTTACCTCCAGTCTTTACTGCTCCCTACTCCCCATTCACCAACAGTACTGCTGCCAGAATAATCTTTCTTACATATAAATCTGATTGTTATTTCTTTGACTAAAAATGTTTAGTGGCTCCCTGTTGTCTAATAAAGTTCAAACTTCTCTGCCTGTCATTCAAAACTCTCTACAATCTGATCCATTTTACTTTTCCAGTCTCTTATTACTCCCCTGTCTGTAATCTAATTTCCAGCCAAACTGGATACCTCTCTGCCCTGCAATATAGACTAGGTTTCCCACCTCCAAGCATTTTCTCAGTGAATTCCCTATGCCTGAAATGATTTTCCTTTATCCTGTTGAATTCTTACCAATCCTTTTAAAAGCAAAACTCAAATGCTACCTCTTACTCCATTAGTGCTCTCAATGGTAACAATCCTTCTCAGATCTCACATGGTACTTTGCTTGGTAAGTGATTAATGCAATCATCATGTATCACATATTATATTTAGTTATGAATGTCTTATCTCTCTTCCAGATTCTTGAGTTCCTGGAAAACAGCAATGAGGTCTTGCCTCAATTTTGAATCTCTCTTAGCACAGCACTCTGGAAACAGTAGGTATTTAATATTTCTTTTTCGCTATTCTTTCAAACAGAGGCCTGAAGAAATCTCAACCCCATTTAAGTTATTAAACCTCTCCCTCACCACTTTGTCTTCCCTTTTTAAAATTATATCTTTGTTGCCCTAACATTCTGTCTTTTGTCTCCATTAATGGACCTGTATGTCTGTAGCTGCCCTTTCCCAAAGACTTCCTTGCAATTTAAACAGTGTGTATGGTAAAGGGAAATCAACATGATTTTAATCTGTTTCATTCTACCATTCTGGGTGGGCAGGCACTCAGTGCCAACAGCAACAGAACAAGCTAAAGCCTTCTACAGGAGAGCCCTGTCATCCCATGCCAACATTTAAACTCTCACCCTATAAAGCTTCACACCATTATTAAGCATTTTCTATTTGTAAAATGCTTTACAGTCATACTGTATTAATTATTTTACTAGTTGTAACTTTGCATCAGAATTGTGTAGATTTGGGGTTTAAAATTTTTTTAAAAAAATTAAGTGCTTGCTCTATGAGAAACCTGTTGGATTGATAGCCTTATGGAATAAAGTTCTATGCTGCAAGTTACACAGAGAACTGGTATGAAACTATATGAGTCCTCCCATATGGTCCCATTGATGTGCCCTGGCTAGTCAGAATCATGGTTAGAACTGGGTTATGTCCATTCCAGAAACTACCCATTAGATAATGTCGGCTCCTGGATGACAGGGACTGTTTTACTATTGACTTGGTATCTACCACTTAGCACAATGCCTCGTACTTGGTAGGCACTTAATAAATGCTTAGTAATTGACAAATTAACTGATCTTGTGTTGAAATTGATAGATCTCATTGCAAATTAATCCAAAGGCCACCTTTAACAACGTAAATTACTTCTTACCAGTAGAATGGTCTAGATGAATTTGAATATGAAAAGGGCTTGACTACCTATGCTTCTCTTTAATTCCCTGACATTTCCAAAGTGGACCATATTTTGCGGATTCATTTAGTTCCCAAATTCATACAGATGAACCTAAAACTGAGCCCTCATTGTTATACCCTGTTTTGTTCTTTAATGCCTAATACCTGTGGTATAAAGTCATAGATTTTGAGCTGCAACGCACTACAGCCAACACAGGCCATCCTCCTCACTTTATAGATGATAAAACTGAAGCACAGAACTGGTCCCTACCTGAAGTCACATGACAGCAATAAACTTAAAACTTAACTTTTCAAAAGCTGTTCCACACACTCAAAAACTGAAGGAAATTAGGCTGGGTCTATAACAACAGTCACAACTCACATTTTGCATAGTGATTTAAGGTTTACAAAGTATTTTCATCACAACGACACTCTTAAGCCTAAAATTTCTCATGCTCTGGGTAAGACCTTCAATAAAAAAATAAAATTTTAGTTATTGTATTGGTTTTATATTTCTTCAGCTACTGCTCAGAACATAAGATTAAATTTTATATGACGCTGGTGAATCTAAAGTAGCCTGAATACTGAGTGAGTTTTTGACTGTTCCACAAGAGATTGGAATATAGCAGTTTATAATGAAGTATGAAGAATTTTCATTATATATAGATAGCTATTTATCCAAAATACTGTTATTTTAAAGACATACCAAAGTCCTTCATTTAAATTCAACCATGTTTAAGACCTTACTAAGTGAGAGACACTCTGCTAGCTTGGGGAGCTAGGGGCAGGAGACCAAGGGGAAGGGAAGGGTGGTACAAAGACAAAAATAACCCCAACAATCTCAGTCCTTTGCATTTTTATTTTAAAGGAAACTTTACAAGATATAAAATCCCAGCATTTGTAACATCAAATTTTCTAGAACTTTTCAGATTCTCTTTATATATTATCTATGTTTAATTTTATTTATTTTGCCAAATATTTCCCAATTCCATTTTAATCTAGTTGCTGCTACACTCAAGATTGTCCCTGGACCACATAACCAGCCCCCAGTACTCCTGGTTCAGGTGATCTTTAAAATTTCTTCTAGCTCCAAAATCTTATGATCTTAGACATGTTAACTTCCAATACATTTATAGAGCCCTTACAGACAGAAGTAAAAACCTGAAATAAAGCTGGTAACACTTTTGTTCATGTTTCCAAAACAATTACTTAAAAGACACGCTTATGACTGCATATATATAACCTATATCAAATTGCTTATAATTTTAGGAAGAGGGGAGGAAAGGAGAAGGGAGGGAGGGAGAAAAATTTGGAACTAAAAATCTTGTAAAAATAACAGCTAAAATTGTCTTTACATATAACTAGGGGAAAAAACTATTTTAAAAAAGCAAATATAGCTTAAATTCATTTTATTTAATTGTTTGGCTTACTGTTAGACACAATGCATCATTTTCATTGGACCAACTGAATACAGCCCAGAGGAAATAATGTCTTCTTCTCTGTCCTCTGCCACCTTCCTTTTCTTTCTTGGCCTTTCCCTTTCTATTGAGATTTCCCTATTAATATTAGGTTTGCTTATGAGCTCTCTCCTCACTTCCAAAGTCTACAAAACCTGACTGAAAAATACTTCCTTCTCCTTTGACTAATGTTTTTACTCTCATGTAGCAGCATCGTTCATATCTGAATACAAGATGGTACTGAAGTACTGAAGTACCATCACAGACAGTAGCTAAGTAAGTGCTTCTGTTGTTTTGCAGAACTTTTTAATATACTGGAGCTAATTAGGCATGGGATCATATCATGCCACAGTCATTCTTTTAATGTTAATTTTTATAAAACATCAAAAACCTTTCTGAAACTTTACTTCCCTTAGTAAAAATTACAGCAAGTTACAGCATGTTCCTGAATTAGGGAAACTGGCAGCTCTCAGGCTACTTTCCATTTCTGCTGCATCTATGGAAAGTATATTAGTAAAAAGGAATGATAGGTAAGTGAAGATCCTTAGCCCTCTCACTCTCCTTTAACAGCTTTTATTGAGGCCTGCAGGAGTCTTCCTCAATCCACTAAAAAATAAATACATATTTTATGTTTCTTTAAAGGAAGGTAGGGTACCAACATGTGTTTAAGACATTAAAAAACACGCACATTAGAACCCGCATTTTAGGAAACAAGATAAAGTTTTAGTGAGAAATATCACAAATAGAAAACTATGTTCATAACCAAAGATCATTAGATTAAAGTAAATTATCCTCAAGCTCCATAAAATAGCCGTATTGTTTTGTACTCTGGTTGCCAGACACTCAAGTTAGTAGAAATATGAGCTCAACTGTAGGTAATAAATCATGATTTTAGCATATAAATCAGTTATATGACCCAAGGTTGTTGTTGTTGTGTTTGTCCCTCATTTTCAAAGAGGATCATGACATCAGAAAAATAATAACATGACTTGCAGTTGACTTTGTTCTTTTTGAGTGAGGGAGGGCTGTGCAGGTCACCAGCCTCACTTCTCCTCCAGAGCCATCTGAATCCAGTGACCAGATATTCATCAGGATGACTGGAGATGGTCCAGGATGCAATGGGAGACCTTGGCCTTTTAGGCTAAGGCCTTTTCAGGTACTCACTTAAAGTGAGGAAATGCCCATTCAGTGAATAGGCCTCTTTAAAAAGTAGTCAGGGGGATGGCCCCTTTAATAGAAAAGAAACAAATAGATAAATCATTCTGAGAGGGTCAGGAGCCTCAGGATAGTGGTTTGAAGAGAAACTATTACTATTGACATTCACTCTAAGCAGGAGGGTCCAAAACCAGCCACTGAGTGGAGGTCGGACAGGGATCCATTGCTGTTCAATCCCTGGGTTTCAGAGTGCACTGGGTCTAAGGTTTTAGGGGAGACAAGAAAGGAAGAAAGAGAGAAGGAAGGAAGGAAGGAAGGAAGGAAGGAAGGAAGGAAGGAAGGAAGGAAGGAAGGAAGGAAGGAAGGAAGGAAGGAGGGAGGGAGGGAGGGAGGGAGGGAGGGAGGAAGGAAGGAAGGAAAGAAGGAAAGAAGGAAAGGGAAGGGAAGGGAAGGGAAGAGAAGGGGTCTAGCCAATGTACCCCAAGTTAACTGGGTAGCTTCTGGCCCAAGAACCATTTGGTAAATATGTAAGAACAGTTCTTTAATAAAGCAGGGATGTAATACCCAATTCCTTTGACTGTAGGGTCTACATAAAATGCTAAAACTTGCGGTATGATAGCAAGGTCCCTGAATCTGAAGTCACAGGACCTGTGTCTGAATCCTGGCCCTGTCATCTGTTATCTAAATAACCATGGGCAAGTAGTTTCCTAAGTAGCTGGCAAGGATCTGTTTCTATCTGAGTTTGATATTACTGGTGTAGAACACCACTAAGGTGCCTTCCACTTCTAAAATCCTATGATTCTATAAATGTTAGCCTCCTGTTCATTTATATAATATTCATAGATTTTATATATGTATATGTGTAAAGACAAACCTAAGTATATATAGACACACATAGTCTATGTATAGACATACATATGTTTATGGGTGTATGGGTAACTACACATATATGCGTATATAGTTAAATTTACTTCTAAGACAAACAAACTTATTAAAACATAAGAGTCACAGCATTAGGACATGAAACAAGGAACCTGTTATTGAGGTGCAAGTCTGTGGTTTTATGGAACAGGGGCCTTAAGTGCAAGCACATCACCCACTCCTGTAATCCACGCTGGCCCTCATACTAGGGAACGTTCAACATACATATCAGTAATCCCTCCAATGTCCTAACCTCCTACTTACTCCACTCCATCACCACCATACCCACAAATAGACGGTCCGACCCTTGATCTTGCCATCACCCACAAGAATTTTACACCTATGCCCATTAACTCTAAAACTCTTTTATCTACCAGAATCTGTTATCACTGCACCTCTTGCTCTGCCTTGCAACTCCAAACTCTGTCCTTTGTCCATACCAGGACCTCCAACCCCTCCATCCCTCAGTTTTTTCCTAGGCCATCACCCCTGCACTCTTCTTTCTTCTCCAACTTGACTCTGAGGTGAACTCATTCAACTCTACACTGTCCTATTTTCTCTAGTCTCTTGTCCCTTTATTATAGTGATCTTGTCCATCTATACTCCAGCCTTGGATTACTCCCTTTATTGTCCACTCATGTGCTGCTGAATAAAGTTGTAGAAAATCATCAAACCATGCTGACTGGGTGCACTCCAAGTTTGTTATATAATTTCAACTGGGTCCTCACTGGGGTGAGGCAGTCTCTTTACATCTCCCTAATCAATTCACTATCCCCTTCACCACAGCAGCTTTTCTAAACGTTTTTTGTGCTACCTCCAACTTCCTAAGGATTCCCCTCCCCACACCGTCTTAGATGAGAATCCTCATATTTCACTGAAAAAACTGAGGTAATTCACAGAGAGCTGCTCCCTTTTCTCCCCTATTCCACATCTCACGTTGCCCAGATACCTTCTGCTACTATCTCCTCCTTCAACCATCTGATGTGAAAAAGTGACCTTGTCAAGATAAACCCCTCAATATATACAAGTGATCCCAATCTATCCCATCTTCTCCAGCAGAATGCCCCCTCTAATCATTCCTACTCTCTCACTAACCTTCAGTTTCTTATTTCTACTGGCTGCTTCTCTGCCTACAAACAAGCCCAAGTCACTTGATCCATTTATCTTCCCTACCTATCATTCTATATCTTTATTCTCTTTTGTGGTTAAACTCCTTGAAGGGGCTCTAGAATAGTATTACCTTTCCTCTCAGTCTCTTAAGTCTTTTTAGTCTGGCTTCCAGCCTCATCATTCAACTTAAACTGCTCTCTCCAAAGTTACCAGTGGTCCCTTAGTTGACAAATCTAATGACCTTTTCTCAAGCTTTTTTTTTTTTACTTCTCTGCAGGTTTTGAAATAGTCACTCTGTTCTTGATACTCTTTTCTCTCTAAATTTTCATGAAAATGCACTCTTGTGGTTCTCTGTTTACTTCTCTGACCCTTCCTTCTCTGATTCCTTTCTGGATGTCCATCCATGTTACAGCAGCTAATGATGGAGATCCCCTCAGACTGTGTTCTGGATCTTTTCGTCTTCTCCCTCATACTATTTTGCTTAGTGATCTCATCCACTCCCACGGGTTCAATGATCATACCTATTCAGGTGACTGATTATCAGATTATCCTGGTCCAGTACTAATCTCTCTCAAAATCTCTACTCTTGTATCTCCAATTACCTGTTACACATCTGGAACTGGATGCTCCATAGACATCTTAAACTCAACATGTTCAAAGCTGAACTCATTAGCTTTCCCCCCAAACTTCTTCCTAATTTCCTTCCCCTACCCTCCCAATTAACCAGGCTCCCAACCTACCTCCATTTCTTTGTATGCCTGGTACACATAGTAGGCACTTAATGAATGCTATTGATTGTCTTGCAAATTCAGTTTAATAACCGTAAAACTATAATAATAATAACTAACTTTCAAAAGACAGCAGTTGCTACTGACAAAGGCTGTCTGATATCAGGGCATGATTTCTAAGTCTCTGAGTCATGAAGAAAAAAAATCAAGCAAAATCAAGAAAGGAAAGTAGTATTTCTACACGTAATCAAAACCTGCCTTCCTAGAGAGCTTTCATTTGTCACTGACTATTATCTCTAGGACTCATCAATATTTTGATTTTTACAAGTAGTCAAATTTTACAAGGAGTCAAAAGCAGTGAAAGCAGATAATGGAGCTTGGCTCAAAGCATCCCATTTTACCACAGGTACTGTGTACAAACAGAGGAACAGAGAGCAAGAGAGAAGGGTAAGTATAAGAAATCACTAGAGCAAGTATTAGCAATAAGTATCAGATTTAATTTCTACCACAAAACTGTCAGACTTCATTCAAAAGGAACCTAAGACAGGCTCTAGCCACAATACCACAACAGATAGGAGAAAGTAGATCAAGTTAGGATCTGGAGAGCCTTTGTATGATGTTTGGCCAGCATATTTTCAAGAAGAAAAATCAGTTGAAGAACTGGACATTAGTACATTTCTATATTTAAAAAACAACCTCCCTCCCAAAAAAACAAAAACAAAACCAATCCTGTGTTATGAATATGTCCTGTGAAATAAAGTACAAATGAACTCCATTTCCAGAAATGACCATGAACACTAACTAGCTCCTTAAACTATGACACAGAACAAAATATGAACATTTTAAAAATAATAACATCATTTATGCTTTTGGGTCTGTGCATATTTTTATCACTTTTCTATGATGGTATTTTTCATTGTCTCAATAAATAACTACATTAGTGTAAAAACAAGAAGTATTTATTAAGTGCCTACTATGCGACAGGTACTGTGTTAATCACTGGGTTAAGAGGTCAAAAAACAGTCATGCCTTTAATCTTAGCATAGAAGCACCAATGGTATAAGTACTATATTCTTTTCAGTTGCCTCATACAGAAAAGACACTCAGCAAACATGAATGATAATGATGATGTACTAGGTGCATCATTTTATATTTCATACTCTCATCCAAAGTGCTCTAAGGCTTTTAAAAGCAATAAATCATGTAATTCTTATATTCTCTGTGAGAGAAAACATGTACCCCTTAATTGTAGATCTGAAGTTGTGAACTCTTCCCTCATCACTCATCTCCTTAGAAAGTATTTAAGTAATCCAAGAGAGTTTAAATAATTAGAAATACCAACTACTAAAAATTTCATTTAAGAAGTACAGACTACAATGGATGTACACTTGCTTGTATTTAATCTAGCACTGCACAGAGGTGGTAGGAGATATTGAAAGGGGTGCTAGATAGGGTCAGAAGACATTCTTTCTTGGTACTGATTCCTCTATTGATTGGGCAGCTTCTGTGATTGGGCCAAAGAAGGTATTAGCAATTTGTTCTACTTACTTCATGGAGTTGTGACTGGTAAAGAAAATGTATATGAAACTTCATAAAAATGTAAGGAATTATTTTATTCCTTAATATTTCACATAAAAATCACAGATTTTTCAGACTATCTTTTCCCCAAATCATCTCCTAAAACTACTTTTCAAAATGTCACTAAAGGAGTAATCTATAGCAAGTTCAAAATTATAGAACTGAGTCATCTTAAGCCACAGACTCATGAAAAAATTCCCTAACATCCCCTTTTATTGAGCCTAATTAACAAAACTGAATGCAAAAAAAAAATTGCAAAACACATAAAAGGACCACACTTTCATGCATGCATTCTGGGTGTCCAACAAATAAGGAAATTCTATATTATACCACAATGATGATAAAGGGAGAGGGAGGAGTTGGATGGGGGAGAATATGGCCAGGGACATGCACACAGTTTGTAACCCTATTTACCTCCCGAGTTCTCTCCCCTGCTGCCCAGATAACCAGTGACCATATGCTCTCTAAAGTTCTTTAACTCATCTAATACTGACATTGTTCTTATTCAAAAATTTTACCTTTTATCAAAGCCCCAAATGAAACTATATATCAGTCAACAAGCATTTATTAAACACCTGCTATATGCCAGGCACTGGCTACAAAGACGATAAATGGAATAATCTGTCAAAAACAAGCTTAAATTACATCTGCTAAACAATCATATCAGTTTATTTAAGAGTTAGGTGGGACTGAGTCCTGAATCTCCCAATAATTATTTACATTTTAAAATAGCAAATGGTAACCTCTAGGAATCTCTACTTGGTAAATCTTGAGAGGGATATTTTGAGTTGGCTAAAGATTTCTTCCTCTGTGTCACACACTCCCTTAGTCTACCAAGAGGTAAAATACACCCACTTTTCCACCCTACTCCCAGTCTTCACCTTCCAAAGTGACTTTAAACTCCCAATTAGGACTCAGGAAAAACAAAAAGTCACCAACATCAGTGCTTAATTGCTTATTGATTGATTTGGGGGAAACAGCAGTGATGAAAGAGGAACCTGATTTCAGAAATCATATGGCTATGTCCTAAATAAAAAGGTCTCCTGTAAAAGAAAGTTCACATTTGTTTTGGAAAATGGAGAAATTTCAGCAAAAAGGACACACTTTATACCTAACAGTGAGAGCACCTGAAATAATCGGTAATAAAACTTTCAACTAAGGTTCAAATACTGTCACCTAATATTGCAAGAAAGCTTCTATTTATAAAAATTTCTTTCACTAAAGATTAGCCCTTAAATTTACATGATGTAAATAAAAACTAGCCAACACATGAAGGTTTGCTGTCAAATACAAATGCATGCATCAAAAAGAAAAGGCTACATCTGCTTTTAAAAAGATGAGCTGGAAGGAAAAAAGTCTAAATGGAAAGAAAGTGATGAACAGAAGACCTTTGACAATAACTGAACCTAAAATGGGTCTAATATAGGATCTGCCTCCTAACATAATAGTGGGTGTAGCTTGGTCTGTTATCAAGTTTATAGCTAAGGGCATTTGATAATACAACCCCATATTCAGGCCTGACTCTATTGAAGTATTTTCAAAGGATTTCACCATTTACTCATTTATAGAACAAACATAATATCAGGAAGCTTGCTGTCATAAAGATCACTGTCACCAGTTAGAGATCTGTTCTGATCTTTCTTTCACAAAAGAATAGTGGGTAATGTTTTAATATCATCTCAGAAGCAAAAACGAACAAAAAGTGCTATAGCAAAGCATTTCTGTGTCTCAGCTCTGAGATTTACAAATAAAGTACTGAAGTACTTTCATAATAACAAAAAAAAATCACTAGTAGGACTTTTTGGGGAGGTGATGGGGAGGCAAGGAGGTAGTTTTTCCTCCAGCAACTCTCCAAGTGCTGAAGAACTCCCCTTCCTGACTGGTCATTCAAAGTTAGCATTCTATTTTGGATCAATAATCTTCCTTCCCTATTAAATTTGGCCCATAGAAATTTTACAAGACAAATTTTGACTAACTAGTATAATGCAGGTCTATGATGAATCAGGGAATATAGAAATAAAAGTCCTACTGTATAAGGTAGGATGAATAATAGTTTGAACACTTCAACTTTCCATTTTAGTCCCTAATATCCAAGTATAAATGTCTATATTGATTTCTTTTTTAAAATACAGTACTTAGGATCCTAAAGTTTAAGTTGTAACATGCTTCAAATCAATAGTTTTTCATCTTGTAGCCAAAGAAAAGTCTTTGGATGCTAATAGGTAAAAATCCAGCCTACATGAGCCCCTGAACTACAGTTACAAATGGGCTTTTCTTTGCTGGAAATTTGTTTTGTAATTAAGACTTTTTTACTTGGGGAACTCATAATTTAAAGTTACTATGCTGCATAAGATATCAACAGAAATGAAATGGGACTGCAATTCTTGCTTACCATTTAAATAGTACATAAAAATATAGCAGAGATCGTAAGATTTCTCATTTGGAGTTATATAAGTTTTCTCATTTGGGGCTATATAGCTTCAGATATATACCCCCTCACTTTTCTATTCAAAATTATTTTCATCATTCAATAGTTATGAAGTTGTTAATACAATAAGTTAAAATATGGACTTATTTTATAAGATGATTCATACAACATGCAGTACAATGATTGGACCAATCATGTTGAGTTATTTAGGTCATAGGATTTAGAGCTGGAAGGGACATTAGAGGATATTTAGTCCAATCCCCTCTTTGAGGAAACTGAGGCTCAGATGTTAAGTAACTGAATAAGTGAAAGAGGCAGGTTTTGAACCTGAATGCTCTGATTCCATATCCAGGGCTCTTTCTCCACTTTACCACACTGCATCTCTATTTTTTTATTCTAGCTTAACTTACATGTTCACTTAGACTAAAATCCAAAGTGTGACAAATGAGACAGGAGGATTACCACCTTAGTATTGCCTAATGGCAAACTTATTAATTACAGAGATTCTTGGTCTAAAAGGTGTACATTTACCTCCCTCTGGCTCCACCTTTCATAAACGAAGAAAAAAATTACTTGGAGAAAAAAACTTCCACAAATATCCTCAAACTAATAGTAAAACTATTTTCGTATAAAAATTATTAACTTTAGAGGCTTGAAATAGCAGTAAAATACATTTGGCATCAATTAGCAAATTTGTTAAATACACATTATTTTATATATCATGCAGTGTCAAAGACATATCTATGAAGAAAAGGGTTTTTTTTCAGTAAAAATTTTTGAACTGCATTTTATTAATTATTTCAACTGATCAGCAACTTCATATTTTGTTTCTGTAGTGGATTAAATGATCCTTGCATTTCCTACCACAAAACCCAAAGCCAGAACTAGTTCCCTAATTCTGTCAGCACATGGCTTCTCTTCAAAGACTGAAGGCAATGAAAAATCATGTGCTCCAAATCAGAACGCTGGCCCTGCTTTCAGTTAGAGATCTGTGGAACTCCTGTCTAGGCACACAGTCATGACAGTGAAATACAAACAACTGAATATGTTTCAGTGGATAAATTTCTTAGTCTTGGTTAGGTTTCATGCTAATGGAATACTTAAAAGGTATCCGTCTGGAAAGAAAGTAGAGTTAAAGCAAGTTAAACTGAAGAGTTTACTGCAGTGAGCATCTGGTTATTTCCAAGTCCATTTTCATAGGCTTATCTATGGACTTTTGTTTAGTACTGGATAAATAGTATGTAAAACTGGAGCAATTATTTAACTGGGATCGCTGAAACAGACTTTTACAATTACCCCATCTCCTAGTGATGTGAAAGATGAGCTTGTAAAATTACATACTTCTATATTCAGCCTATACAGAACTACTCTTGTCAGTAGGATGGAAAGTGCTATATTTCAGTGCAACTAGGAGCGACGGTGAAGCTCAAATGGGGATATGATGCTAAATCTTTTCAATTGCACTGTACAGGATTTACTTCCTAGGGTTATAAAGTTGGAGTAATGCCTGGATGACTAGATCACAAATATAGTGACAAAATAAACAGTGAAACCGCCTCTTCTTTCATGGACCAACACCATTAACAATCCAGCAGAGTTAAAAATGTTAGGACATCTCTGAATGAAGCAGTTACTTAAAGATCTGTAAGATCTAAGTCCTTGAAATTCATACTTTAAAAGAGTAGAAATTGAAATTATGTGCTCCCATTAATCTTCAATAGAACATTTTCATATTTTTCAATTCATCAAACTTTCTGTAGGTACAACAGCCCCAAAGAGGGACAAAATGGGCATCTATTTAGGCATTCAATTAAAATAACTTTTTTTAAAGTAACTTGTTATGTTGGAGGGCAATAAAAGTATCAGTCTGTGATCTCTAAGTTATCAAGAAATCTGTAATACTGGTCAACATTGGAATTTGGTGTCACACCACTTGGTGAGTTCTTGTCAGTAATAAGGCTAGAAAGTCTATGTTTATAATTAAGTAATAACGATTGAGGTTCGAGGCACAGGGCATTTCCTGGGGATTAATGACTAGCTGGAAGAGTTGATGGCCTAAGGCAATGCCTCGGGCTATTAACCTCAGCCGGCCATTAATCCCCAGGAAATGCCCAAGACCTCAATCGTTATAGCTGTTTTAATAAATACAGGAGGGAAAAAGTTTAATATCAGTTTTCCATTTAAACTAAAAAAATTCATTCCATATTTATGATGCTCAGGCTTAATATACAGAGTCCCATCGGAGTTACTATTTTAAAGGCTTCCTTTCAAGTTTTTAATTTTGTTTAAAAACGGAAAGAAAAAAAGGATGTGGAAGAACATGATTCTAACATGAATGAAAACTTGAGCTTCATGTTTAAATGGCATTGTACTTAAAAAACAAACAACACTCCAATGGGTTTCATCTGTATTGATCAAGTCTGAAGAGTTTGTATCATCAAACACAAAAATCCACATTCAGTACTAGAGCCTTATAGTACTTCGAGTCTAAGAGTTCGTACACAATTTCACAGATCCAGGATTTGATACTCAGCTTAAACAAGTGGAAAGAAAACACAGAGAGACAAAGTATATACGAATGCCTAGTGAAATAAAATTCTACTTCCTAGTCTGACATGACCCCAAGGGATTTTAAGAAAGCACAACAAAAAGCTGTCTTGTTGGACTACTACTGTCACAAGTAAATAGAACTTTTGATAAATATGCTTAAACTTCACACTTTTATCTGTTCAGTTAACATTCTAAACCACTATATTTAAAATAAGTTACTGTTTTACTAAGGGACCAAAGGCTCATTACATCTTTTTTTTTTCCTTTAGAGAACAAACTAAAGTACTTGAAAAGATTTCCCCATTCTTCTTAAATAATATCACAAATGAACCGTTCACACTAGACACACAAAGATACACACAGCCTACAGGTCATGTATGTTTTAGAGAAGCTCCATGTTTATATTACCATTCACAGCCCCCTTTCTCATTTGGCCTTGAGGCTTGCTGATTAGCTGGTAAACTGTCTGAAAGGGTCAGTTTGTCCAGAACTGGAATTTCCACTTTGGAAAGAGCACAGAGGTACCTTACATCTGTTCATAAAGTGACCTGACTTACAGTTGAGATTCCTGTTATTTTCTTGATGATAAGTGGGCAAATATTCTGAAATGTTCCTCTAACAGAGTGGGAAGGGGAAGGAAAGGCAAGAGGATAGTAATTCTAAATTCCATTAAACTTTTTAAAAAGGTAACATTCCAATCGCATGAGCAACAGGAGGATCTAGAAAGCAAATATATTTTAAAGTACTCAACGTTTATTTGTTTTCTCTCCACCCCACCAGGAGTAAAGAGACAGGAAGTCTTCCTTCTCTATCAATGATCTCTTTCTCCCTTGCATTCCTATAGAACTTACTGTCTACTCTGCTCACTGGCCATTTTTCATAGAGTGGAGGAACTCTAGTTCTGGCAGAGGCCTTAGAGGTCATTTAGTCCAACTTCAGATGAATTAAGTAAGGCCCACATTAATCAAATGACTTGTCTGAATTTACACTGCAAATTAGTGACAGGATCAGGACTGGAACCCAGGTCCCTCAAATCCCTGTGAAAAGCTGCTTCCACTGTTTTGTGCTGTGGTCACCTACAGATAATGTATGCACACATGTGAGTGTTTAGGTCTTTTTCTCCAACCTCTCTTTATATTCTTCATAGTGCCTGGCACAGTGCTCTATGCATACAATAAATATTTGTTAATTAACTTGTAACTGCAGGTCTCAACTTTTCACTTGAACAATAACTTAAACAAGTTAAGTTTAATTTACTCTAACTACAAACTAAACTTCCTTTTCTTCTTGATTCTACTTAAGTCTCAGAATTATTTGTGGCAGTATATTTTGGCACCAAAGTCTAGCTAACAGGGTAAATGTATTGCTGAAGCAGAATGCTTTCTTACCAAAACAAAAACAAAAGCCTCCAGGAACTGTGGTTGAAGTTTTAATGATTTATAATGATGAATACTTTCCGCCCCCTCCCCCAACTTCAAAAGTGATCAAGGATATGTAATGGAATATGTTTATGATCATTCTATTTAGGAGAAGGATTTTTAAAAAAGTGGTTCATTTACACATTAGTGCCCATAAACCATAGACACACAAAACTTCTCTAACTTAATTGGCTTTACAAAACTCTTGAGAGGCTGCAGTAGTTCAACTAATCCTATTGTTCTTGGCACACAGAAGTTTTAAAAGCTATTGCTCAGCAGTGATTTGCCTGCTCTCATACCACTGGTTTAAAAGTAATCTTCCCTTAAATCTCCAAGAAAGCCAAACTTGTAACAGCACAGCGAAACGATTCAACGCACTTCACTTTCTATTTTTTTTAAATGGCCAAAAAGCACAGACCTGCATTAGCACAAAAAAGTTAGTCCCGAAGTGGCACCAGAGAAACATTTCATGCATAGAGTTTGGTTTTGGTTACCTGGGTGGGGGAAACAATAGCAGGTGAAACTACTGTGGGAGAATTGGTGCTTCGGTGCCCATTGACTTCAGGAAGAAGAGGCAGGGGGTCGTGTTTCACCGAAACTACCACCACCGCCGCCGCATCTACCGGCTCCGGGGGACGGATGCACAGTCTTTTGGGGGAAGAGGGACCGCAGACTTCACCCGGCCCGAACACGGCTTCGTACAGGGCCCGCTTGGGTGCAGCCTCCGCTTTCACGTCGGCCACCACCTGACTCTCTTTGGGAAGGATGTAAGTGTTCCCCAGTGAAGGCGGCTGGGGGCGGTGGTGATGGTGCGGGGTGTGTGGGGGGTGGTGATGGTGGTGGTGGTGGTGGTGGTGGTGGCGAGCTCCCCCGTTCAGAGCCTCGGCGTAGCAGCCCTGCGGAGCGGGGGGTCCCAGCTTGGTGCCTATTCCTGCGATGCTGTTGAGCGTGGCGATGGAGACCGCGCCGATGCAGTGGTTGGTGTACGTTTTGGACAGCTTGGCTGCCTTGGAGAGCATCTGCATCCTGGTGCCAAGCAAGTTTTTGCCGATGGCTTTGTTCTCGTACCAGGTCACATCGCTTTCGTTGCAATGGTCCCGGGGCCTCTGGAAGAAAGCCTTGCAGAGTGGGTTGCGCTTGGACAGGTACTTGACGAAACTAGCGTAGGGGCAGAACTCCGTGCCCGTCTCGTACATGCGGGGCAGATTCTCCTCGTCGCTGCTCTCCGCCCGCTTCTTGCTCCAGGACGAGGAGCGGGACTTGTGATAGGGCCCGAGGGACTTGAAGTAGACGAACTTGCGGCCGTCCTCGTCCATGGCCAGCCCGAAAGAGTCCTCCTCCAGCTCCCGCTGGTTCTCCCGGCCCCGGGTGCAGAAGTACATGCACGTCTCAAACCAGACCTTGTTAAGCAGCCCAAAGGGGGTGTTGGTGCTGAAGACGCTGGAGGTGTACAGCTTGCGCAGGTCGGCCCGGGTGATGGCTTGCTTCTGGACCACCGGCCCCGCGCCCTGCTCCTCCAGCTTGCGGATCACCGCGGCCAGGGTCAGGTTGGCGCTGCGCAGCTCGGGGTCCTTGGTGAGGTCCAGGGTGCGGCAGTAGGGGGGCTCGTTGAGGTAGCGGTTCAGGGAGCTGCGGATGCTGATGAGCGACGACTTGCTGTAGAGCTGCCCGCTCTTGGAGCGGGCCTCGGCGTAGAAGGAGCGCAGCACCCGGCACAGCGCCCCCTTGTCCATGGTCTCGAAGTCCGGGCTCTGCGACTTCTCGCTCAGGTACTCCCGGAAGATGCGCACGGCATAGCGGGTGGCCAGGCGGGTGTTCTCGCTCAGCCGGGCCCGCTCGGGGCGCTGCAGCAGGTCCGGATCCAGCTCCGGGTCCTCGGCCGGCCCGCTGCGGGGCGGCAGCAGCAGCGGCTCCGACTCCGGGTCCAGCTCCGTGCTCTGGTCCATATGGATCATATGGACCGGCTCGGGCTCCAGCTCCTCCCCGGCGGAGTATTCGGGCTCCAGAGGCTCGTCCCAGTCCAGACCCATCTCCTCCTCCTCCTCCTCTTCCTCCTCCTCCTCCAGCCCCCCACCGCCGTCCTCCTCCTCCTCCTCCTCGTCCCCCGTTATCTGCACCTCCTGGATCTCGTCGTCGTCGTCGTCCTCCTCCTCCTCGCCCGCGCTGCAGTAGTGCGGGTGGCTCGGCCGGCTGCTGCCCCCGCCGCCGCTGCCGCGCTCGCCCTCGCCCCGCTCCCCATTGTTCTCGGCGGCGGCGGCGCTGGCGCTGGCGCTGCTGTTGGGGCTGGTGTTACAGTCCCCGCTGCCAGGCATTCTCGCCATATTGCCGTCTCTCTGCCAGTCCTCGGGCAGGGCGCATGCGCTATATTGGACCGCAGCGCTGAGAGCTTTTGTGTTTAATGACCTTCAGCTACCGGGAGGCAAAGCCGGGCTCTTAAAGGGGCCGCGCTCCAATTGTCAGCACCGGCCGCGCCGCGGCGGGGCAGAGACAGGCGGGATGGAGGGAGGGTGCAAAGTTGGGAGGGTACGTCGGACCAAGAAAAGAGTAAAGAGGAGCAAATGCACCTTACACTCCCGCCCCCCCAACACACACACACACACACACACACACACACCCCTAAAGGAAAAGTTTTAAGGGAAAAAATTTGGGGGGGGAAGGAGGGGGAGGTTGGTAAGGGAAAGAAACACGCCCAACTTACCCTCTGGCTGGAGAGTGGCAGTCCCGGCCCCGGGAGGGCGGACCGGAGAGAGGGGTGGCCTCACTTCTCTAAGTAATGCCCGAGGAGCGGCGCCCCTTCCCCCGCCCCCTCATCGCCCCCCGGAACTCGGGGTGGGGGGTGGCGGCGGCTGTGGCTGCTGGGGGAGGCGGTGGCGGCGGCCCGGCTCTCGGGGGCTGCCAGGAGCTTTCCCGGCCGCCCGGAGCGGAGTAGAGCAGGTAGGTAATGAGAAGGGCGGAGGAGGGAGGCGAAGAGAGCCCCGCACCCCTCCCCGCCCGCGGCCAGGGCGCAGCCGGCGAGGCTTGGGAGAGGGACAGGGCTGGCGGCTGCAGCGGCTTCTCCCCCACCTACTCGCTGGCGGCGAGGCGAGGCGCGGGGGCCCGGGGCCAGAGCGCGGCTCCCAGCTCCCTTTCCTACTCTCGCCGAGGAGCGAAACACGCCCAGCACCGGCCTCGGCCCTTCGGACGGCTCCGACAGACACTTTTAAGTTGTCCTGAAAGGCCCCGGGCGCTCCCCGAAGGTCTGGGGCAAGTCCGCGCTGGTCCAGCCCAAAGAAGGAGCAAATAAGAGAGAGAGTGAAAGGGAGGGGCATGAGGAGAGGTGGACGCGCGGCGGGGGGTGGGGGGTGGTGATGGAGACCCCCGGGACCCCTCCCCGCATCCTGGTCCCCTCCCTCCCTCCCAATCCTCCCTCCCGTGACAGAAAGGCTGACCGCCCACCCGGGGCCAGTGGCTCCTCGGGGTCGGAGCAGTCGCCAGCAGCATCACCAGCGGGGCCCAGCGGAGAAAGTGAACAGCGTCCAGGTTCGGACTACAACTGGCTAAGCCAGGCGGGCAAAAGCTCTCCTAGACCCACCCAGTGCAAGCCCGAGTTTACCCACCAAGTCAAGTTAACAAGCATTTATATAAGCACTTAACTGAGTGCCAGGCCCTGTACTAAGCGCTGAAGACATCCAAGGAAGGCAAAACTACAGCTCCTGCTCTCAAGGAGCTCCCAGTCTAATTAGGAGAGGCAACATACAAACAACCATGTACAAATAAGATATGTGCAGAAGAAACTGGAGGTAATAAAAGCGAGAAGTCACTAGCGTTAAGCGGAGGGGAGGGATTGGGAACGGCTTCTTGCAGAAGGGTGGGATTTTTAACTGAAACTTGAAGAAAGCCAAGAAGCAAAAAAGAGTAGGGCGAACATTCAGGCATAGGGGACGATCAGTGAAAAAGCACTGAGTTGGGAAACAGCACCATTTCTACCCGAATCCATACCCCTAACACACCCAGGCTCCTGGGGGAAGAGGGTGGGGTCAAGTGGCAACGAGCCAGGGAGACTCTCCCTAGCTCTTGCCCCAGCTCTTGACAGGTACTCCTGAAAAGTAGGTGACCTCCAGTCTTTACTTCGGTCTTCGTTGACGTAGAACGGGCACGTTCCATGGGACCATAAACACGTGTACCATTTCACAAAATGTCCTTTTATTCCACCAGGGTTCATTACGACCTCCAGAGTCGAAAGGAGGTGGAAACCGAGTCCAAGAACGGGTTCTAGCTGCGAGGTCCGTTTGGCCCAGGTCTCTTATTTTCCTGGCCATTCAAGCTTATTGTACACTTCCTGAGATTTAAGTCCAGAGTAAACTCATTTCAGCAAGGAACCACAGCCAATTCAGTCCCTACTTCCCACCTACCACTCCTCTCCACCCCCAATAAAACACTTTATATAATTGTATCCATCATTGAAAGGTTGCATACACACGTATATTATTTATATATACACACACGTAAAGCGGCGTTTTGGTCTTTGCTATACTAGAAAGTTTACTTTTTGTCTGCTCTACCTAAACCACCTTCGTTCAGAGTTTTGCTGCAGTTTTTCTTGGTGGACTGGGGCAGAGCAGAGGGAAAATCGTTCCAGGTGCAAGTTAAAGCAAGTCCCTTCTCTTGCCTCTCCTCCCCTTCCCCCGCCCCAATTGTTTGCAGGGTTAGTGGGAAGAGGAACAATCCTCCCACTAAGCTTTTGGAGAGAGCCATCCCGGAAGGCTGTGTGTGAGTGAGCCCCTAGGGTTAGAAGGCAGTGCCGGTGGTAGTTAGCTCTCACAGGAATCTTTACTCCAGGTGAAGGAAGAAAGGCGGCTAGCCCAGTCTAATACAACCGCCGCCACTCCCCCCGCCCCTTTGAAATATGTAGAAAGGCGTGTTAGCTTCCCACAGCCCAGGGCGGTGTATGGTTAAATTGTATGTGTGTGCGCGCGCGCACACACACACACACACTGAGGAAACGAGTCATTTACAGAAGTCACTGTAGAAAGGACCCCTCTGGAGCCTAGAATAGCTTGCCTCATAGACTAGGGATGCTCCCAAGTTGTCAGTTGTCCCAGCCTCTTTCCGTGTGGATCAAAAGGTCTTGCCCTGCCTGGATTGGAAACTTGGACAACAGTGTGGAAAATTGAGTCTCATCTATCTGTTACAATGAGTTTTGATTACGGCTGTGTTCTACACAAGCCGAAAGTATCCACAAAAGCCGTTTACAGAACTCTGCCCAAGTCTTGAGGTGTGTCCCTACACTTGTGCAAGGGAATGGGCAAGTATTGAACAGAAGAAACACTTGGGTCTTGCCCAGGGAGTAGGCTGCCCACTTTTCTTTCCTCCTCACTTGGGTGCTGCTTTGAATTCTATGCAGTTTGCCTGAGGCAGTGTGCCTGTTTGGATGCTCCGGGAAACAAAGTAACAAAAAAACAGTTTCCAGTTGACGTCAACCTATTTCCAGAAACGAAAATATTTTTATGCTCCCAGTACAAAACCACCCTTAGGGCAGGTCTACACAGGCACATGCACACACGAACGCACACACACAAATGCCGTACTAAATGAATTTAGAAGGAAAAAAAGTTTCAGTAAGCGCTGTCCAAACAGTTATCAGGACCCTCAATTAAACTTGCTATGATACAAGCACCTTTGGAACTTTTGCCTCATCCCTTATTGTAAGGTGAAGTAGAGTTAGCTTTACTAACCACATCACTTTTAAAGAGACGTGGAATTTTGGGGAGTCTTCAGAAATATTCGAGTGCAATCATTTTTAATACTCATTTCTTTGATGCTAGCACAACTGACTTCCTCATACAATAAGACTATACTGACTATACTATGCGACCAAAATTGCACTTTTAGGTGTCTAGACAAAGAATGAAGCAGCTTAGAGAGTTGCGTTTTTAAAAAACACAGGAAAAAATGTTTCATTCTAAAAAGAATGGAACAAACTTGGAACTCAAACTAATACAAATGCACGATTTTGTGCAGCACTCTTCTAGAACTCGAGAAAGGCAATCTTTGATCTAAATAGGCAGGGCTATTCACCCGCAGACACTTTCTCTTTCCACACTTACTATTTGCAAAGGAACAATGAACGAGACGATGAAGTTTCTCTGCGTTACTTATTCTAGAAAGCTACAGTTCAAATCTGCCTTCCCATCAACTGCAAAGACAGTCTTCCAAACGGACTGACAACTTGATTACGACGTTAAGTTTTATTTGAAATGCATAATTCACTGCGTCTTTATGATTAAAAAAAATCCTAGCTTTAGGTTTCAGAATGATATGGAAACTTCACAGCAAGCTATCCTACAACTTCACTAACAAGGTGCTTTCCATTTCAAGAAGGGCAGTTTTCATCTTATGTCTTTTGACATCGCTTGTTTAAGGGTCAGCTAAATATCGGCACTTTTGCATTTAAAGGACACTGAAGTCTTACCCCACTGCCTTCATTGTGGTGTGGAGATGACCTGGGTTTGGGGGGGCTATGCCAAAAGAACACAAATCAGGTCAAACCAATGTGGAAAGGCTTGGAGCATGCCCAAGGACAGACTGTGCATCGATGTAGCTAAAAGAGGAGAGAAACTATTTGTATCTGTATGCCCAGCATTTAGCACAGTGCTTGTTGACAATTGACTGACTAATATCAACAGAAGACTGTCCACCAGGCAATACATTGTTTCAGCCAGGGCATCTCCGGAAGACTTAGAGACTACGGTGTAAAGGAATTGAAATATGTCTGATGAAATCACAGATCCAATAGTATAGAAGCATTGTATTTACCAATGTAATTTTCAACTGTAGCATGGTCTCTTGACTAACCATTTTTCCTCACTCTTATCTAATTTAATTTCCATTTCATAAATGTTATTTCATGTGTTGACTTAGGTAAGGGACTTTGTGTAATCTATCTCATATGTATTGTCCCTGTGTTTCAGAACTGAAAATTTGTATTTAGAATGAACTACAAGGTAAGTTCCTTTCTAGCCAGCTATGAATAATGTAACCATTGTTTTGCCAGATATTACTAGAGGAGAGAAGGTCCCTTCCCCTTCCCAGTGAAGGATATGTTACTGGAGATTATACACTGGAAGTTTCAGTAAGAGAGCTAGCTAGAAGGACCACTTTCCTAGCAGACAGAATGAATACTGACCCTTCAGTAACCAGATCTAGAGAAAGGGAGATCTGCTGGTTATAAAGAGAAGGCAGAGGAGGATTGACATTAGTAGGTTTGAGGGATTGTGTGTGCTCCAGATGGCAGGGTGTAGAAAAAGGATTTAGTTCCTAACTTTAAAGAAACAAAAGGAAAAGTTATATCCATTTGCTTTGGTTACTGAATACCAAAGAAAGTGCTTTTGAAATGTGTTTATAGGATTAAGTATGGAATAAAATTGAGTTCTTTTTGTTTTGAAGTTTGCTCAGTTTAAAATCTGTTTGATTGCAACTGGAGATCATCTAGTGAAATGTTATGAATTCAGATTAGAATTTAACACATAAAAATGCCAAGTGAAAGGATAAATACAGTCAGAGAATGGAAAGAAAATATTTGATCAAAGGGAGTAATTCACTACAATAACTATAAGAGAAACTATATTGAGGGTTTCTGAAAGCCTGAGAAGGGATAATCACTGGAGGCTCAGGGAGCCTGGGAGTGGAAGGGCAAAGCCTGAGAAGCTAGGGGCAGGAGCCAGCCTCAGCCTCCATTCCTATTTCTGTATACCCAGGACTCAAAACTCAGGCCTACTCTGTTAGACTGCTAAAAAAGCAGCTGCAGCTGAATGGGTCAGAGCCTTTGAAGGAACTAAGAATGAAGACTGCAGAACCTTAGAACAGAAAGAAGACTCATCCGCCTGTCTTACCTTTAAAGGGGTATTCTCTATTGAAATGGAGAGGCAGTTAACTATCTGCATGTCTTCCAGTAGCCTGAAGGTAGTCAGTTACCTCCACTTTTGCTGCATTATAATTTCAAAACAAAGGGCAGCCTGAATCTAATTTAGCAAATGACTGTAGTAACCAAAGGAGAATTCAGTTAACAAGTGTCACCAGGTAATCTTCTGGAAGTTGTTTTGTTTGTTTGTTTGTTTTGTTTTCGCCCAAGTTTTTGACCATAGGTTTAGGATATTTTTTTAGCTTGCAGGGTAACAGAAAGTAGGTTTCCCTCGGGAAATTAAACCGTCATGCCTAATTATGTGTATTTTTCCTTTGTTATACAGTACTGATGGTAAAAGTGAGGGAAAGGGCAACTACATCTCCCTAGGTAAAGTTAGAGGTTTCTAACGTTAAATCTAAAGTAAAAAGGTTCAAGCTCTAGATCTTCATTTTAGCTTTTCTGTTATGTATATATAAAAGGTATATGGAGTTTAATTAGCTATAATTTCTCCTGTCATACTACAATATTTACTACCATGCCACTATCATGCTATAAATGGAGAGAAATCCATGTGAGTTCATTTGTCACTAGAATATTCATGTTTTCTAAAATAATTGAAATATTCAAATTTTCTTTTAAAAAATCAACTAAGATATTTGGTGTTGAAGTCATTTTAAAGGTAATTTCATTGACTATCCTTCTTCTATGGAAAACCTAAACAAGTTATGATATATAAATGTAATGAAATGTCACTGTGCCATAAGAAATGACAGAATAGTTTCAGAAGAAACTGGGAATATGTCTATGAACTGATGCAAAGTGAAGTGAGCAAAAGTAGAAGAATATAAAGTGTCAGCAACATTATATAGAAAAACAACTTTGGAAGACTATAGAAATCTATCGATACAATAATAAACCATTTGTCCAAAAGAATGAAGATCAAACATGCCACCCATCACTTGCCAGAGAAGTGATGGTAGGTAAAAAGTAAAATCAGAAATACATGTGGGAATTTGTTTTGTTGGAGCATGCATATTTGTTTGTAAAGGTTTTCCTTTTCTTTTTTTCCTTGATTTTTCCCAAAGAGGAGTGGGCAGTGGGAGGGAGAGATAATAAATGCTTGTAAAAAAATAAATAATTGGTAGTATTATCTTTAGGGTTTGAGGTTCCTAGATTATTTAAGCCTACTGAGAACTCTTGAATGTTTTATGACTGGTGAAATTTATTAGCATAATAAATCTAACTGCTACCAGAGCTTAATCTGATGCTTCATCATGGAACAGAAGTAACCAATGGGGTTACCAATGAAAATCTGGGAGATTTCAAGTAGGGCTGCAGCAACAGATTGCCTGTCACCTGAACCAGTCTAGCTAATCTGGAGAGGTTCATCACTAGATTGGTGCAAGGTCATAACATTTTTCACCATGGGTTACTTACAAAGGCACAGAGGAGTGGCAATCTATATCAGTAGAGGGAGGATTCACACTAATAAAACCACAAACCCTTGAAGTGGTGATTTTATGTCTAAATTACAGAAACAAATTATTATGCAAGGTTAAAAAAAGTGAACTTTGTTGCAGCTTATATTTTGCAGTTAACTTTCCTGAAAGATAGAGCTTTTTGCCATTCATTATTACTCTGTGGGCAATGGAAAAATAAAGTGATAAAATACAAGTCAGTAAAATTTGCTTGTCTTATCAGCAGCTCTGGTCATGGGGTTGGTGAGGGAGGTGATTGAATACATTTTTCAAAGTAAAGATTCTGATTATTTGGGGACATCACTTATTCATGCTTCTTTTGTCTTCTACTACTAAAAATATTTGGCCATTTCTATTGAAGGGACATTGGGAAATTTTAATTGGCAATAGAATATCTAGATATTAATAAAACAATGTAAACTAATAGAGTCATATGAAATGGTAGAAAGCTCTGGAATTAATCTGAAGATATGGATTGATTTCTGTTTCTGTTACTTTCTATATGATGTTTGGGCAAGCAATTTCATCTCCCTACGTCTCAGTTCCTTCATCTGTAAATGCAGAGGGGTTGGTTTACATGATTTTAGAGGTCCCTTCCAGTTTTAAGTTCATGATCCTATCACTAGACATTTAGATTTGAGAGGATATCTGGTCCATTTAAACAAGAATACTTTCTGTATATACTAATAGTGTAATCCAGAATATTTTTTGGTTCTAGATTACCCTATAATCAGATTATATTGTCAAAAATACAGTGTTTTACTTGTTTCACCCTGACTAGTCCCAGTAAAGAGAGAAACACTTATCTATGTATTATAAAAAGGTATTGTATCTTTTGAGTACATAGTAAATATTTGTGATGATAAAGATGGTGGTGGTGGTAATAACAAGAATTCTGGGCTAAAAAGTGAAATATATAGGTCAGGATATGGGTCAGGGCACCACAGGCAAGTCCCTTGCACCTAGTAGATACTTAATAAGTCTGCTGAATTTGAACTGGTGACCCAGAAGTCAAAAGTTAAAAGTGAAGGAAAAGCTAATCTTAACAGTTTGATATTCTTATGACTTTGCAGAAAGTTTATGGACCAGATTTTGAAGTTCTAGATATCTATATTAAATATTAAGTCATACAGTTGCAATTCTGGAGATTTGCTGAGAAGTAGTTATATGATTGCCCTATGGCTATGTTTCTAAATGAACTAAAAAAGAAAAAAATCCCCCTTCAAATACCCAGAAGCACTAACCCACATTTTGAACTAATTGACTTACTTTTTTGTCAAGAAAGCTATTTTAACTCATGGGGCACAATGGTTTACCTGAACAATTACACTATCTACCAAAAAAACCCCCTTTTCTTGACCCTGCTTCCTTCCCTACAGTTACTGTCCTATATTTCCTCTTCCTGTCACCACCAAACTTCTTGAAAGACTAATATATAATATATATATGTATGTATGTATGTGTGTGTGTGTATATATAGATATATACATATGTATGTATATATAATTAACTCTTTTTTTTTTTTACCACCCATCAGCTCATCAGTCCCTTTCAATTTGGGTTCCACTTCCACTGCTCTACTGAGACAATGCTCTGAAGTGGGGAAATGCATTATATGGACAGAAGGGTAGGTTAGAACTAGGTTATAAAAGGCTTGAAATGTCAGATAGAGGAGTTCCAAAGGTAATAGATAACTGGGGTTTACTGAATAGGACATATGGTCAGACCTTTAGGTACTTTAATCAGACCTTTAATACTTTAGGAAAAGTGAGGTATTGAAGGCCTGAACCACTAGGCTGTGTGACTTGAAAGAAGGGAACACATCTGAGATGTTGTGGAGGTAGAATCAATGAGACTTGGCAACTGAGTGGAAATGGGGAGTGGGAAGGTGAATTGAGCCATGAAATAAATTAGAGATTTTAAGAAGGAAAAATGATATTCCAGGAAAGAGACGGATAATTTGGGGTGGGTGGAAATGGCTCATGAAAAGGCAGAGAGGCAGGAGACAGAGTGTTGGGTTCCCAGAATAGGTGTAGGTGAGTCTGGTTGCAATGTAGAGTTTGTAGATGAAAGTAATGTGAAATAAAGTTGGGAAAGTAACTGGCAGCCTTGACTGGATATTGGTAGCAGTATGGAATAAGACAGAGTGAGGAGGAAAAATCCAAATGGTTTCCTAATCATTTAATGTCAATTAAGGCCCCCCAAATGGCAGGATCATAGGATTTGGAACTCTCTTATTTCATAGTTGGGAAAACAAAGACCAGCAAGTTGAAGTGCTCTTTTCCCCACTGTGCTGACACATTTCCACCCATTCAGACTTATTGCTACAGTCTCCTAACTGTTCCTTCTTCTTTTAGCCTTATCCCCTTCCACTCTGGTGCTAAATTAGTCTTTCTACAGCATAACTGAGCATGTCACTTATTGTCCCCAAATTTTCAATGTCTTTCCACTGCCTGTGGAATCAAGTCCTAATTCCTTAAGTTAGCATTTAAGGCATTCTATCTCCTAGCCCCAAGTGATTTTTTAAAGCAAATCTCTCACTTAGAATTCAGTACAGACAGTTTATACATATTAAAAAAAAAATCCCATAAACCCCAACCAACCTGTGTTCGCTTTACTATACAGTACTATGCTCTCTCTCTCTGCCTCTATGCTTTCTCTCTCTCTCTCTCTCTCTGCTCCTGCTCCATCTCCACAGTCTCCCACTCTGACCCTCATGAAAAAAAAAACCCAACCCTAAAAAAAATCCCTCCAAGTGAAAGCAGAACTGAGTGAGAAAAGACCTGTTACCATTTTCTGACTGAGGGTTTAGCTTCAAATTTTCTGCTGAGAGGGGTGATCTTTGCCCCACTCTGGCTACCCACCCAAGCTTCCATCACTCCTTTATCTCCCCAGGTACTCCTGTACCACGTATCTGTCCTTGGACCTCTTTTGTGTCACTTTTCTTCTCCTGTCTGTGTTTGTTTCTGGCTAAGGAAAGGTCCAATTATGTAAAGCAAAAACAGTCTGTACTTCAGAGATTGATTGCTTTATCATGGTGGGTACTCTCTCCATTAGCACAGCTTTTCAGCCCTTGACAACTAAGTAGATGGTCTTTGAGAATGGCTATGCCCCCAGATTTGCCACCCTGGAAGAATGTGACAGAAAAGAAGGAGAAACAGGACTACTTAACACTTGGAAATAAGAAACAGACTGGAGTCTCTGACCAAAGAAGATGGAGCACGAAGCTCAGAGGGAGAAGCGCTTGTCTTTTTTCTAGGAAATTATGATGATGTGGGTCAATGAGGGAAAGGGGGACCACAAGTAAGAGTATGAGTCAGAATACAAGGAGACTCCCTAGGGGTGTGCTGAAGCAGCTACTTGTCTGAAAATAACAACAATCGCCTGTGGTCTACAAGAACATACCCTTTCTACTTTTTTATCCACACCAATTCATGCCATTCCAACTGCTGCAAGATGTGCTCCTCACTCTTTTCCACCTACCTAAATACTACTCATTCTTTTAAAAATTACTTAAATACCTCAGGCAGAAATAACAGCTCCTTCTTCACATATACAGATTTTGGATGTTATCTGGCACTGCCTAACATTGTTAATTGTTTTTCAGATATGTCTTATCTCCCCAATTCCCAGAAAGTAGGCACCATGTCTGAGAGATTTCTGTTATCTCTCTTACCCCTAGCCCAAACGCAGTGTTTTGTACATAGTGTTTAATACTATCAACTGGATATCATTAATATCAATGAATGATGTCATTATTATTAATAACTATCAACACTGTCAACAGGATACATGAATACAGTTTTGCCATAGATCATAGCATTTAGGGCTAGAAGGGATATAATCTATCCCCACCTTCCCCTAGCCCAAACCTCATTTTATAGCTAAGGAGTCTGCACCCTAGAGAGAAAAAGTATTTTTCCCATGATCACAAAGGTAGAAAGAATCAGGATAGTGAGGATTTCATTTCGGGTCCTCTGAACTCACATCCCCCTAAATACACCATGAAAGCTCCAAAAACAAACTAGAATGAACAATGATAAAGAAAGCCAGAGTCCAGGACAGCACGCAGATGGACAGAAGTCTACAGAAACAGTGGAGAAAAGCTAGGATGGGTGGAAGGCAAAGGTTGGTGGCAAAGTGAACAGAGCCCTGGGCCAGAGGTCAGAACGGCCTGAGTTCAAATCGAGCTTGAAATAGCTAGGTCACACAGCAGGAAATAGTGTCAGACCAGCACTCAGCATGGGCAACCAAGGACCTTATCCATAGCAGGAGACAGGACCAGACCACTTATCCAGGTGTCTTGTGACTGACCCAGGACCTAGACAGCCCATGCTCAACCCAGTATCCAGATGACCTAGGCTCAAACCACAGTATAAGATAAAATCAGACAAATATAGAACAGTACTTAGTACATATGCTCTGACTAGCATAGTATCTAAACTTTAAGTTAATCAAGTTGCCGGGAGAAATAGACATGAAAAAAAAAACCAGACAAAAAGATAAATGAGAAAGAAGTTAAGGACCTTAACAGAACTTGAGAAAAATTAAAAATGATAGATCTGAATGAAAGCAAAATGGTACCTTTACAAAAACTGACCACATATTGGGGCATACAAACCTCACAAATAAATGCAGAGAAGAAGAAATGCATCCTTTAATGACCAATAAAAATCACATTCAATAAAGACCTTTTAAGAAAGAATTAAGGATTAATTGGAGACTAAATAACTTAATCCTAAGGAATTACTGAGTCAAAAAACAAATCAGAACGATAGAAAATTTCATTTAAAATGACAACATATTTAAAAGGTTATATACTATGAATAGGTTGGATACATACCAAGTCTAGTTTAATATAAGAAAGATTATAAACATAATAGACTACATCAGTAACAAAAATAAAAACTGTATGATTAAAGCAACACATGTTGAAAAGGCATTTGACAAAATCCAACTCCTATTTTTATTGAAAACACTAAAAACCATAGGAATAAATGGACTTTCCTTAACACATAGTAAGTAGTGTCTATCTAATATATAGAGCCAACATTACATTTAATGGATAAAGGGTAGAGGCCTTTCCAATAAGATCAATGGTAAAGCAAAGGTATACATTATCACTATTATTATATAATATGAGGATAGAAATGCCAGTTATAGAAAAGATGAGAAAAAGAAATTGATTGAATAAATGTAGGCAAAGAATACAAAACCCAACTCTCTCCTCATTTCCCTAAGTCTCTGACAAAAAAAGTGTCTTTTCTTCTTGTTAAGCTCAACTCCTGTACAAACGTACTTGATTCTATCCTCTTCCATCTTTTCTAGTAGGTTTCATTCTCAATAACCCCTCTATCCCAGGAATCTTGAACTTCTCCCTATCTTCTGGAGTCCTGCCTACTGCTTTCAAATATGTCCAAGTCTTCGCCATTCTTAAAAAAACTTCACTAGATCCCACCACACCCTCAAGCTATAATTCTATATCTTTCTTCTCCTCACCCAAGTTCCTTGAAAAGAACTTTATATAATTCCTGTCTCTTCCTACTCACTCTGGAACCCTTTGCAAACTGACTTCCAACCTTATCATTTAGTTGAAGTTACTTCTTCAAAGTTTTTAATGATCTCTTAACTGCCAAGTTTGGTGGCTTTTTAAAAGCCCTCATCCTTCTTAATCTATCTGATTACCACTGTTGAACACTCTCTCCTTATGAATACCCCTTTCAGGGTTTTCAAGACATTACTCTATCCTGGTTCTCATTCTACCTGTCTGACTTTTCCTTTTCTCTTTTTTGAAAATTTTTATACTTTATTTTTTCAAATTACGTGTAAAAATAATTTTTAACCTCCATTTTTAAAACTTTCTATCCAAATTCTCTCCTTCTCTACCTTCCCCCCCCCCTCCCTGAGAAAGCAATTTGATGTAGATTATACATGTGCAATCATGTAAAGCATATTTTCATATTAGTCATGTTGCAAAAGATAACACAGACCAAAAACCAAACCAAACCAAATATATGTATATATATGTTTTGCTCTGCATGAAACTCCATCAGGTCTTGCTCTGGAAGTAGATAGCATTTTTCACAAGTCCTTCAGAATTGTCTTGAATCACTATATTGCTGAGAATAACTAAGCCATGATAATTGTACAATATTGCTTTTACTGTGTACAATGTTGTCCTGATTCAGCTTACTTCACTTTGCATCAGTTCATATAAATCTTTCCAAGTTTTTCTGAAAGCATCCTATGTATTATTTCTTATAGCATGATAGTTTTCCATCATGTACCTCAACTTGTTCAGCGATTCCCCAATTTATGGGCATCCCCTCAATTTGCAATTCTTTGCCACCACAAAAAGAGTTGTTTTAAATGTTTTTGTACATATAGGCCCTTTTCCTATTTTTAAAAAATCTTTTGGGGATATAGAACTAGTAACAACTTATTACTGGGTGAAAGGGTATGTACTGTTTTATAGCCCTTTGGGCGTAGTTCCAAATTACTGTTCAAAAAGGTTGGTTCACTTCACAATTCCATCAACAATGTATTTGTGTCCCAATTTTTCCATGTCCCCTCTAACATTTGTCATTTTCTTTTTCTGTTCTATTAGCCAATATAATGGTAATGAGATGGTACCTCAGAGTTGTTTTAAATTGCATTTCTCTAGTCAATAGTGACTTAGAACATTTTTTCATGTAACTATAGATAGCTTTGAATTCTTCTTCTGAAAATCTGCTATTCTGTCTATCAACTGGGGAATAATTCATATTCTTATAAGTTTGACTTAGTTCTCTATATATTTGAGAAATGAGGCTTCTATCTTGGAAACTTGTAAAATCTCCCCACCCTCAAGTTTTCTGCTTTCCTTCTAATCTTGGCTGCACTGACTTCGTTTGTGCAAAATATCTTTAATTTCATGTAATAAGAATTATCCTTTTATATCCCATAATGCTCTCTATATCTTATTTGGTCATAAATTCTTCCCTTATCCATATGAGGTTTCCCTTTTTATCTAAATCATATGCCCATTTTGATCTTACCTTGGTATACATAGTCAGTGACTGGTTTCATGAAATAAACCAATAAAATAGATAAATATTGGTTAATTTGATTTTTTTAAAGAGGAAAACCAAATTACCAGTATAAAAATGAAAAGGGTGAATTTACCACCAATGAAGAGGAAATTAAAGCAATTATTAGGAGCTATTTTGCCCAATTATATGCCAATAAATCTAAGAATTTAAGTGGAATGAATGAATATTTACAAAAATAGAAATTGTCTAGATTAACAGAAGAGGAAATAGAATACTTAAATAACCCTAAGAAAAAGAAATTGAACAACCCATAAATGAGCTCCCTAAGAAAAATCCCCAGGACCAGATGGATGCAAAAGTAAATTCTACCAAACATTTAAAGAACAATTAATTCCAGTACTATATTAACTATTTGGGAAAATGGGCAAAGAAGGAGTCCTACCAAATTCCTTTTACAACTGTTCTTTTTCTATCTCCTTCACTGAGTTACATTCAAGTAACAGCCCATATATATTCAGGTTTTCCCTGTGTCCACACTTAAACCGACAGATATCCACACACAATGTAGACACATACTTTTAGTCTCTCCCATGAGATTTGCCTTCAGTTGCACATTACCAATTGCCTTTTGAACGTTTCAAATGGGATGTTCCAGAGACATCTCAGAAACATGTTCAAATTTGAACTCACAATTTTCTCCCTCAAACTGTCTTTTCTTTCAAACCTCACATTACCATCCTTTTAATCTGTAGGGTTAAAAACCATGACATTATCCTTGACTCCATACTTTCTATTACACTACATATCAAATTAATTGCCAAATCTTGCCCTTTCTACCTTCAAAACATGTCTTGAATATGACGACTTTGATACACACACACACATACACACACACACACATACACACACACACACACACACATACACAGAGCTATCATCTTAAATCAGGCCTTTGTCACTTCCTACTTACATTATTTCAACAGCTTCCTAATTGGTCTCCCTTCCTCAAGTCTCCCTATTTCTATCATACACACTGCAAGTAATTTTCCTTAAATGCAGATCTGACCATATTCCCTATCTCTTCAATTTAATAAATTCTGGTAGCTGTCTATTCAATCACTGAATACAATATAATCTGGTCTGTTTAGCTTTCAAAGCCCCATGTAACCTGGCCAGAATCTCCTTTCTAGACTCTAGGGCAGAACTAGACACCAGTTAATCTTGTATCCTCTAATTCAATCCACCACAATATATAACATTCCAAACCAAATACCCCTCCCAGCCCAGCATTCCCCATCATTTAGAAAGTAGTCTGCTCCTATTAGAATGTTAAGTTCCTTGAGGGCAGGAGCTTTCTCTGCTTTTGTATTTATATCCTAAGGGCTTAACTGTGCTTGGCTCCCATAAGAACTTAATACAAGCTTTTTCATTCATTCATTTACTCATTGATAAACATGAAAGTCCTTTAATACACAGAGAATAACTGGATGTAGGAGTTGATGGTATAGCTATGGAATGTTTAATTTCTAGAGCTTTTGTTTAGGGGTGAAAAAACCTCCATTTTTAGACTGAATTTCCCACACTTGTGCAGAATTTCTGGAAAATTTGAGTGGTTGGTGCTGCTAAGCAATAATAGAAATTATATTAAACTTTTGTCCCAGTAAGAATCACATACATTATTTCTGAACTCTTGAAGAGTGGGATCAAAATTAAAGAATTTATTTTCATGAGAATTCATTGGTTCTGCTAATATAATCCTAACCTATACCTCATGGAAGGCACTTCTGTAAATTTTAGGACAAATCAGCATTGTCATCCTGGAAACTTTAATCTGTATGAAGAACAGGTAAATCTTTCTACTTATCTTCATACGGAGTACATGTATGAGATGTACTTTTTTAGAAAAGTGTCCATTTGCAAACCCTCAGAACCCAGAGAATGAGGGTCAGATGGAAAGAGTGAGAATCAATGTATAATCTATGCAACTTAAAATATAGAAAAATTTTATTAGATCAAATAGATTAAAAACTCAAACAGATAAAAAGCCCGTTTTCCAAATCATTCAAATAGACTAGCTTTTAAAAGAGCTAACAAACCCCATTCTTTCCCTTTTAATTCATTATTCTCTAAAACTCTGCCTTCTTCCTCCTCCTCTACTGAGGTGAAAGTGTCAAGGAAAGTGAGGTGGGAGACCAAAGAAACACCCCTTCCCAATGTCCAAAATACCATTTTTTGTTCTATCCCCATCTTCAAAACCAGGGAAGCTAATTTGCTTTTGAGCCTCGGTTTCCTCATCTTTAAATAGGGATAGGAATTTTTTTACTATCTCACAGATTAGTCATGAGGATTAAAGGAGATGATGCATGTGATATGTATTATGAACCTTCCAATGCCATATAACTATTAGCTATTTTATTACCTTCCTCATGGGGTTGTTGAATGACAAGCACTCTGTAAACTCTATAAAAATATATATTATTTATTTGGTAAACCAATAAGCATCTATAATGTTCCTATTGTGAACTATATTCTGGGAATTCAAAGACAAAAATGAGTATCTTTGCTTTTCAAGAGCTTACTCAAACCCTCCCCTCTTTCAAACTTTCTTATTAAAGTTGAGAGCACCGCCATTCTCTTAGTCTCCCAGGCTCCCAGCCTAGGTGTCATCCTCTATTCCTCATTCTCTCTCATCCCACTCATATCCAATTTCTTGTCAAGTCCTATTGTTTCTACCTTCACAACATCTCTCCTATCCACACCCTTCTGTTCTGAGATACTGACACCCCTCTGGTGCACACTGTCATCACCTCAAGCCTGGTTTCTTGAAATAGCCTGCAGGTGAGTCTACCTGCCTCAAGTCTGTATTTCCACCATTCAACTATCAAAATGACCTTCCTTTAGGTCTGACCACCCTATTCAATTATTCCAGTGGCTCTGTATCACCTCCAAGATAATCCCTCCTAACCTGGCCCCCTCCTACCTTTCCAGTCTTCTTAGACTTCCCTCTGTGCGCACTCATCTCCATCTCTAGACTCTGCATTTTCACTGAATGAGCCCCAAGATTACTTTCTGCTTTTGTCTCCACCCTGCCCCTTCCTAGGTTTCTTTAAGCCCATCTTTTGAAAGAAGCCTTTCTCTATCTACATTAATGGGAGTGCCTTTCTTATGAGATTATCTCCAATTTTTCTTGCATATGTCTTGTTTGCAAAATGTTGTTTGCATGTTGTCACCCTCACTAGACTGTAAGCCCCTTGAGAAAAGTAACTATTTTCACTTTTCTTCGAATCCCTAGTCTTTAGTATAGTGCCTAGCCCTGTGTAAGTAAGCACTTAACAAAGGCTGGTTGATATGCCTTCTTTCAAAGGAGACAACATATACACAAATAAATATATACTAAGTAAGTCTATACAGTATGTATAAAAATACATACATGGTAATAATCTTTTTATAGGAAAGAATTTCATTTAGTCCAGAGACTCTGCCTTTTGGGTGTTAACAGAGTTTTGTAACTTATTCTTCCTCTGAAATGGATGCCTGAATATTTTGTATTTAGAATGATCTATCACAGTAGTGGTTATTAAACTCTTCATAATGATCTCATGAAAGGCATAATAGGTGCCAAGTGTATCCATTATTGTTGCAATTTTTTGGATGCATTACTTTTTTTTGTCTTTGTTTTGCCATTCGGTGAATTTTGTTGCAGTCACTGAATGCTTTTTATTTAGGACAAGAAGCATTCTTCTTCGCTTTTGGCAAGAATTCTTGGTAGTGATTACAAGAAGGGCATTTCTGACCCTCATTAACTACCTACCTTATCTAATGGCTCCAGCTCATTTAGTTTGGACGGTTTCCCTTTTGAAAGGTAATGCCTAAGCTGAAAGAAGCCTGTAAGCATTAGGTTGTTCTTTACCTTGACATCTCATAAAAATTCCCTTAAAGATGTTGGCTCTTTCTTCTCATAAGTTTAGTTTTAAAGAGGGTATTAGATCAAGCAGACACCCTAACTTTTAAGCATGTTAGAAGAGAGAACTCCAGAAGCCAAAGGTACAAACATTTGCTTTGGCTCCTCCCCTGTACTTTCTCTGTACTTTTAACTTCACCTCTCATCTGGCCAGGTCCATACCTGCTTTGCAGAGGTACCCAGACCAGTTTGAGTATGCTACTTTTGTCTTTTCTGAGACTAAACTGATGAAATCTCTGTACCCAGGGTGAAATGCAGTATGCTGAGTCAACAAATAACTTTTATTTTGAGGAGAGACTATTGTCTGAAAATTGTTCAGGTCTAAGATGAGGGACAGATACAGCACTGGGCTTGGAATTAGGAAGATTCATCTTCCTAAGTTCAAATCTGGCCTCAGACACTTCCTAACTGTGTGACCCAGTGCAAGTCACTTCACCTAGTTCACCTCAGTTTTCTCATCTGTCAAATGAGCTGGAGAAAGAAATGGCAAACCACTCCAGCATCTTTGCCAAGAAACCCCCAATGGAGTCAACAAAGACTCATACGCAACTGAAACAAGTCAACAACAAATGAGGAGGGACGATAGATATATTGAATGATTTTCAACTTGGACTAATCTATTTATGAAGCTTGTATTTTAAATGGAAGGAGTTCTCTTCCTGTAGCTCATATGGACATAAGCACACTTAGTCAGATGATGTGCATTCTGAAATGCAGGACTACTGGCACTGGATGACCTTAAAGACACAGGTTTCACTATTTCATCAAAAAGTCACAGCCCACACACATCTGGCATTCCTCTAGTGGCACCTTAGTCACATGAATCCCAAACTCTCTTGGGGAAGGACATTTGGACCATGGACACAGAACTAGAAGGATCTTTAGAAGCTACTTATTTTACATGAGGAAATTAAGGTCCCTGGAAGGCTTTCTCAAGATCCAAGGGTAGCAGAGGTGCCATTTGAACACAGGTCTACAGACAACACATCATTTTGATCTTTTCCCTTCATCATTCTGCCTGTCAGACAGTTTCCTGAAATTATGGGAAATGGGAGGGGTAATAGAAAGAAACAGAATTCAGTTCTTTGTAGAATCTTTTCTGCACAAATTAATTTTAAAAACTAATTGATACAATGAGATCTCAGTCATTTTGGCAATGACTTTCTAAAAATACAGGTTCCCTGAAAATAGTATATAGTCAGAGAACCATGGATAAGGCAGCATTTCTCAAAGGATTAGAACTAGATGTATGTATTTTGTTGATATTCATTCACTCAGTAAACATTTATTAGTTATCTGTTTGTATACAATGCATTACTCTGGGTGTAGAGAAACCTACAAAGATAAGACATGGTCTCTATATTTATAATAGTTCACATTTATTATTGGATTTTAAAGTTTAAAAATGTGTTTCTTACAACAACCCTGTGCATTAACCTGCAACAATGTGCAATTAAAAATTTGATGAATGTGTTTTAATGATAATGATGACTGTATGTAGAGTAATAAAAATAGGTAAAATGTCAAAATTGTCCTTGCCTTCTCCACTATTCTTCACTAAGTTCCTATTCCAATGTCCCATCATACTACTGAAGACACTCAGTAGGTTATCAGAGATTATCATATTATCAGGAGATTATCTGAGAAGCCTAAGTGCTGACAATTGCCATCAATCTGAAAGGCTTCAAGTGCAGACTCGGGAATGGATTCCATGATGTTGATTGAAGATATGCCTAGTTAAGTTTAGAGAAGCACATGAAAAAGGCTGATTACAGGGCTATGAATTCTTTTGGCCACCTTATTACTAAGACCATCTAATGAGATGTTAAAAGGTGACGATCTGTGTTAGGTGGAAGGGTCAACGTATCATAGATTTATAGCTCAAAAGGACCTTATTGATTATCTGGTCAATCCCTTCATTTTACAGATTAAAAATTGAGACTCAGAAAAGTAAGTGACTCATCCAAGGTTGCACTGATAGTAGTCTGTGTAGCCAACGACTTCACATCCATTGCTCTACCTGCCACCCCTCTCCCCTTTGTTGTGTTTTGAATAAGACTATTATATCTGCAAATCAATCTGTTTAACTTGAATTTTCTCATCATAATGGCAACAATGGGCTTGACAATTATATAATAATAATGACTAACATTTGTATAACACTTTATGGCTTTCCAAACTCTTTGTATATATACTGCACTGCAACTGATTAAGATTTCACTTCATTTAACAATGAGATTTTAAAATGGTTAACAAAACATGCCCTTTTCATCTCTCTTCATGTCATCTGAACAGACCTGCTTCATAGAATCATAGTATATTAGAGTTGAGTAGAATGTCAGTTACCTGTGCCTACAACACATAATGTCTAAAGTCCTGTCTATCCATTGTTATGTGAGTCAATTTGTAAAAGGGCAGGAATGGAAGAGAGATCAGCTATTAGAAATATGATTGGGTCATTGATGCCATCAGTGATTGACATTCATGATTGTGTTTTCCTTCCATCTCATCATAACAAAAAGGTAGACTATCAAGATTTGCCTCTCCACAGACAGTATATCGGAAAACAGTACATCAAGAACAGAGAAAAAGAAAGTAAAATAATCGACACGTTTCACAATTTAGCATTATCAGATCTATACCTCTGGCTGTTCCATGTTCCCTCAAACTATTTGCTCTGCAGAATAAACTTCAGATTGACCATAGTTGACAGTAATTCCCTGGAATCACTGATAGACAGCATTGATCTTTTCCTTATGCTGTGCTGATTTTCTTTGTAGTATTGAAAAACAGATTTATGTCAAGTTGAAAGTCAGGTGTAGGCTTGGAAGCACAGCAGGCTTCTTGAACTGGAATTTGGTTTTGAAATGAAACACCTCAGATTTTAAAAATATTATTATTATATACTTAAATTATACAATTATTTTATGGATGCTATATATTAACATATATTAAAATATTGTTATTATTGTTATATTATTTATATGAATATATCAAGAATGGTAATTGGTTGGTTGATTTCACCCAGCCAGAAAGCAATGGTAGCTTTGGGATCAGAAGCAAAAAACAGAATACTGTGCAACTATTCAGGCATACACAGAAACACCTGTGACTATTTGAACCATTATTATTAGGGGAGAATGGAAGTAACAATAAGCTGCAGGCTATGGATAATGCCAAAGTCATATTCTCTTTTCCTTTCTCTGACTTACTCACCCTCCTCCTGCCTTCCTCTTTCTTTCTTTTCCTACTAGGTTGCTCAGTGGATCAAGTAATAGACCTAGAGTCAGGAAGACTTTACATCTAGCCCCAGACACTAGCTGCGTGTCCTGTCTAAAGTCACAATCTCTGTCTGTACCTGTTTTCTCTTCTGTAAAATGGGGATAATAGCTCCCTCTTAGAGTTGTTAAGATAAAGTGAAATAAAATGTGTAAAGTTCTTTGTAAACCTTAAGGAGCTATGTAAATATTATTATTAATAATAATTACTTCTTCCTTCTTCTCTTCTCCCTTATGTCTCGATCTCTCTCCCCCTCCTTCCTTCTACATGCAGAACTCAGAACTCACATACTCTCCTACTCCAGCCTGGTACTGACTTCTCCCAGTTCAGCCCTAGAGTTTGGAACAAAGCTAGCGGGGAGAGGGGAGAAAGTTAATCAGAAGAATCTCTCCACTCATGCCTAATCCACTAACATCCTACATTAATAATGCATTATAGTGTGTGGAGGTTCCCTGACTCTAGACCTTAATTGGCCTTAATCATAATTATAAATTATAAAGATTTTTTTGGATGAGACTTTTCCATCCGTAAGCCCTCCCCTTGCCCCTATTTCTTTCCTTGTGAATGGCAACTGCAAATTTCTAGGGAAAGTGCAAAATAATGTAGCCATAGCTCCAATTCCTAAGAATTAGGAGAAACTGTCATTACTTTAAATAACTCTATACAAAAACTTTCAATGGTTGCCACTGAACAAGGTTTTCATAGAAAAAAAGTTACTTCTACGTGCTCTAAACTTGTTAGGTGGTACAGGGGCTAATTGTGTGGGGTTTGGAACCAGGAAGCCTTAAATTCAAATCCAACCTCAGACTCTCATGAGCTATGTACCCTTGGGCAAGTCACTTAACCTCTGTAGGCCTCAGTTTCCTCATCTGTAAAATGGGAGTAATAATAGCTCCTACCTTGAAGGGTTGTTGTGAAAAGCAAAACTAGATAATAACTGTCAAGTACTTCACAGTGACTGACTCACAGTAAGTGCTATACAGCAATGTTAGCTATTATTAGGCATTTCATTGGTGTGGGGGAACTCCCCCCACCAAAGGAGATCGGCCAATTCTTTTGCAATTTATTGCCTTAAAGAATTGCCTGGGGGCACCAAATGGTTAACTGCCATGCCTAGGGCCACACAGCTGGTACCTGTCGGAGAAGGCCATCTTAGGTCTTCTGTCTCTGAGACTGATTCTCTCTCTGCCTCACCTGGCTCCATTTCTCCGAAAGTAATCTTAGAATATGTATCCCACGTGACCTTCAATAAGGCAGTCACAAAAGAGCCCATTTAAAACTTTGATGGCTTTAAAGTTGGGGAGTAGAAAAAAATATTAGACTTGGCTCTAGAAATCTTGTTTGGAACCTGGACACTGACTTTTATTATCTTTGCAACCTTGGGCAAGGCACTGGATTTTTTTTAGTTCTAGTTTCCCCTTTCTGTAAAGTGGGAATAATACTACCATTTCCTCTGCCTTTTTTTTTTTGTGTGTATGCATGTGAAACTTCAAAAATGCTATGTGGATAAATGTGAGTTATTAGTGCTTGAGCTATAATATAATATTGCCATTATAAAGAACTGACAGCATTGTCCTTTCAATGGTGGACCACATTAGTCCACCTAAAATGAAATAAATTTAGTTTTTTTGATAGTGGTGTAATAATTGTTACATTTTTCTATTCAAGTTTTAGCTTTCTCTCTCTGACATTTATATGCTATCATATATATGATGCACATAAATATATACATACACATATACATATTTTTACATCTAAATGTGCATAGGAAGGAAGAAAAGAAAGAGAAAGAAGAAGGAAAGGAGGGAGAGAAGGAAGGAAAGGAGGAAAGGAGAGGAGAGGTAGTAAGGAAGGAGTATAGGAAGTAGGGAAAAGAAAGAAGGAAGGAATGTAAGAAGGGAGGGAGGGAAATGAGGACAAAAGTGGTAGAATTTCATCCAGGTTTGGAAAGGGAACACAGAACAGAAGCATTATTGTTTTATTCTTTTGGTTCTGCCTTGTTAAAGGGATTAAGCAAGATTGTGCATCTTGTTTTCTATGTATATTTGATTGTTTTAGTCAATGACTATTAGGTTTATAATAATAATAAAAAAGGAATGGCATTATTATTTTTTTCCAGTACATCAGGATTTAGAGACTTCAATTAGGTCATAGGCATGGTTCAAATAGGGATGAGTGTTAGATTATTTTAATTGGTTTGACATGCTATTTTGTTGGGTCAGAGTGAGCAGATGTATGTGTGTGGGGCAGAGGTGGGCGGTGTGGGGAGATGCTAAGCACACACCAGGAAGGATTTTGATTTAATGAATAAGCCTGTATGGTACTGACATTAAAACTGGTTAGTGGAAGTCTTTAGGCTTAAGTGAGATCCTAATGTTTGGAATAGAGGGATTGGGTAAAGTGTTTAGTTGCTTTCTGAGACAGGAATTGTAAGTGAAATGTGCTATTACATTAATTAATCACTTGAAGTGGGGTGCCTGAACATAGGTGTTTTTACCTGTTTAGGGTTTTCAAATCAATCAATCAAGTTTTTAAGCTATGATGATGTTGAAATAAACAAAAGGATAAACAAAGATTATAATAAAATTTCAATTAACATTTATTAAATGCCTACTGTATATAAAACAGGGCACTAGATGGCACAGTGGATAAAATGCTGGTCCTGGAGACAAGAGGACCTGAGTTCAAATGTGACTTCAGACATTTACTACTTGTGTGACCTTGGGCAAGTCACACAGTCTTCTTTGCCTCAGTTTTCTCATCTGTAAATTGAGCTGAAGGAGGAAATGGCAAACCACTCCAGTATCTTTGCCAAGAAAACCCCAAATGGGGTCACAAAGAGTCAGACACAATAGCCTATATAGCAATAAAAACACAAAATACTGTGCTAGGTCCTGTGGAACAGAGACTGGATCTGTGATTTTATTGATACATGGAACTTCCATGTAAGCAAACTCCTTTTACCAAAGCAGGTAAAAATTATATAAAGTGACTTGCCCTTAGTCACACAGCCAGAGGTAGGACTTGAACCCTGGAGTATCCTGGTTTCTAGGCTCTCCTACCCATTACACTGTATCATACTGCCTCTCCCAGAGGAAGATTATTGAAATTAGATAAATCCTTTGCCTCTTGGAGCTAACAAATTGAGGCTTGGCACACTGACTTGCTCAGAGAAGTCTCTTAATAAATGCTTTCTGGATTAGGCTGGACTAGTTGAATACAATAATTTAGAAATTCCAAGGTGGTCATTGCTTTTCCATTTCAACACTGAAAGCAACAATAATAACAATACTAATAATTGTATTATATAATATATAACTATAATATATTCTTTATTATATGTTATTACATTTTACATTATAACATTATATAATACATAATTTAATATCATATACAATGTTTAACTATATATTATATAATAAATAATGTTATATAATATGTAATACATAATATTTAAAGCTCACATTTATATATTATATACAAGGTCTATAAAGCACATTCTATAAATGATCTCATTTGATCCTCACAATGGATTTTATACTTTTTGTGTAGGTAAGTATGATCCTACACTTACCTGTGTGAGGTAAGTACAGAAGATATCAACATCCCCATTTTACAGATGAGGAAATCAAGACTGTGAGAGGTTAGGTGATTTGCCCATGGTCACACAACTAGTGAGTGCCAGATACTGGTTCTGCACCTAGATCTCTCCTGAGCCCAAGTCTAGCAATATTTTCACAAAAATTAGTACAAATCAATATAACAGATGAAACAACACTGTAAAGGCAGATAAACAGGTCTTTCTAAAGAGTTTCATGTTTGAGACAAGATAAACAATTCAAAATGCTTTACTTACTAAGAATTTTCTTAAATACAAACTCAAGCAAATGGAGTTGCATCCAAGTTGATTGGCTTCACAGATCCCACCTCTCCTTCAAGGCTCATTCATAGAATTGTAGATTTAGATCTGGAAAGCATTGTAGAGGCCATGTAGTCGAGGAGACTTGCCCAGGTCACTTCTCTTCGGTGAAGTCTTCCTGTGCTGGGTCATCTCTCCATCTTCTGAACGCACAGGTTTCCTGTCTACACCCTTTCCTCATCTGGTATAGCAGCTTGGCATTTGAACTTAGAGTTCAAATCCCCACTTAGATATACTTACCATGTAACCTTGGGCATGTCATTTAACACTATCAGTTCCAGGTTCCACATTTTACAAATGTGGGTAATAATAACATAATTCTCTTAGGGGTTGTTGAGATGATCAAGTGAGATAGTTTTCCACAAACCTTAAAGGGCTATGTAAATGCCAGCTATTATCACTAAGTATGACTGCCTCCTTATATCTCTTGTTTTGTTGTTCAGTTTCCAGAATTCTTTGGATTCCTTTATAGCGCTACACATAGTAGTTCTTCAAGAAATATTTACTGGCTGAACATATGTAATAAAGTATTACTTAGTCTCAGCAAGGTAGAGATAACTCCCATTTAGCTGAAATCAAAACAACAAGAAAAGCCAAATAATAATAGTTAGCATTTATATAAAGCACTTTAAAGTGTGCAACCTTATGAGGTGATGGTAACTATTATATTCCCCATTTCTCTGATGAGGAAACTGAAGTTAAAAGACATTTTAATGATTTGTCAGGGTCTGAAGCAGGGTTCAAATTCAGGTCTTCCAGATTCTAACTCCAGTACTCTGTCCACTGTGTCACCTCACTGCTTTTAAATAGCTGTCTTTCTTTTTCTCTTTAGATTTCATTTCTGAGAGAGGTATAAATAAAAAAATGCATGACTGACTAGCAGGAATTCATTTTAAAAAAGAACTGTCAGGACTAAGGTCATTGCTCATTTAGTTCAATCTCATAAACCATTTGCATCTACACTAATTCAATTCATTATCACATTAACAATTAATATTCATAATGATGACTTCTAAAAGATGCAAGATCCTGAAGAACTTTCTGAATTCTCAGACAGATTAAATTATGTTCAGTATAGTTTCATTTAAGTCTGTTACTTGAAAATCCATAATTTACAATAAAAATGGTAAATCTTCAATTAATCAGAATATTCAGTGATGTAGGACACATGTTTTTCCTCCTAAACAAGTGAGAATTTACTACTAAAATATAACATACTTAAGTACAAGTTTCAAGGTGTATTACTGCATTGTAAAATTATAGTGGTAAACGAGACAGTGAAGATAACCTCTTAATACTAGTGCCTTCCCTTTTTTAATTAGTTCCTATTTATACTATATTTAGCTTGTTTGTATGTATTTGTTTGTTTGTTGTTTTCCTTCTTAGATTTTGAGTTCCTTGAGGGCAAGAACTGTCTTTTGCTTTTTTGGTATTCCCAACTTAATAAATATTTATTAATTGCTGATTGACTAAAATTTTCTTAAAGTGATTCCACGGTAGATCACAGTATCACAGAATTTTAGAGTTGGAAGGGATCTCAAAGTCCACCCAGTCCAACCAACCTGAGCAATTCCCTCTACAACATAACTGAAAATTGGTTATACAGCCTTGGCTTGAAGACTTCCGACAAAGATAATAAAGTCAAGACGCCTGGAATGTGACAGAATGACTGTCAGAAGATCTCACATCATCATTTTGCACATTCCCAGGCTAAAATTGTTACTCCTATGCTCACAAGTAACAAGTGTTGCTAAGACAAGCAGCTACCAATTATAGTGATATCTCTGCTTTGGAAAAAAAAATAAACTTGTAATTAAATTTTGCAGGTGCAACAATCTTACCACCATGAACCTTAGAGGAAATCTATGAAATTATCCTGAGTAATTTTCTCTGGAGTAATTTGGAAATTAGCCCACCTGGAGACATAAACCCACAATTTCCTCTGCCATTGTACAATATCAATCTTTATCTTGTCAGAAATGCCAAGGCTCCCTTTGCATTGAGAAACTTGAATCTGAATGCCCCAATTTAAGCAGCAGTAGAGGACATTTCAAAAAGTCTGAACTTGTGGCCCAAATTTATAGTTATGGCTTTAAGATCATAAACACAACCGAAAGTACTGCAGGGCAGAACTGATCTGCCAGAAAAGTATTACTGAGTTGTGGCAACTCGGAGACACGTGCAGACTTGAAAATGTCGTTTCTTGTGCCAAAGCTTGAGATCCTTTGTAACCATATGCAGTGTCTTTATAACTGGCATTCTGAAAAACATGGTGTGCTAACACAATGCAATGGGAAGCAAGTCTTATTAGCACTACATACCATTATTTTATTAGGAAAACTTTTGGGGAGAAAGTGTCTCTCAAATCTACTTGGCATGGGGAGGGAGGGATTGTGAGAAAAGAGTAGACATCAGAGCAACGTATTTGTCTAATATAGAAATTCTGTATTCCACATGACTAGTGCAATCTATGCTTGGCATAACTGTGGGTAGGCAGTTTCTTAGCTTCGGGCACACTGTCTATAAAAGGAGGATATTGTTTATTTGTAAGAGGGCCTTGGGATCTTCATTCATGAACACCATGATTCAAATAAGCTCATATCCTTGAGGCTTTAGTCTATTTTGTTGCTCCTAATTTTTCAGAGGTGCCAGAGCTCAGAAAATTTAGAAACTTTTGGAATACTAAATTTCTTTCCCAGCTATTTCTATTACTGAAGTTCGTGGTACTGAAGCAAAGTTCTGGTGGAAGTTGCAAAGGTCCATGGACTTGTTATTACTTATTATTGCACAGCTCACTTGTTTTTACATCTCTCTATCCATCTGTCTCCTTCTACTTTTCCACCTACCTATTTATACACACTATATTACACACACATGTTTAAACATCAAAGATTGTTGCAATATAAATTCTTTCTAGACATCTGTCTACTTTGAATATGATTAATTCCTTTCAGTTAATTTCAGATTTTGCATTCCTGATGATTAAAAGAGCAATCAGTATAGGCGCTATGCTTCACATATTTCCAAAGATTCAATAATGTGGAAAGTAGTCTACTAGCCCTAAGTTTCCCTTTCATTACCATCTCTTACCATCATCTTTTTTCATTGTCTCCTCCTGACCTGGCTTGTTGAAGAGCCTTCTTGGAGGAAGCTTTTTGGCAAAGGATGGAGCTTTCTACTGCAACTGTTAAATCATTGTACTTTTGATCCCCAAGGGAGAAGTTTTAGAAATTCTGATCGCATTTTGATGGTTTTCCTGAGCTTTAACAAGTTAGAGGTGTCTTGATCTGTCTTATACTTTAGTAAATACATAGTTCCTTGGAAAACCTGAGTCCTAGAAGGAACTTGCAGAGAAATCATAATGCAAGGGGAAAACAAGTCCTCATTTCTTATTGCATCTTTAATATAAAGTTATCATGGCCATAAAAGCACTGCCATTTGGAGTTATCTGGTTCCAGATGCCTTTGGAAGACTACATTTTCCAGTTTGTAGTATTCAAAAAAAATTAGATGGAGAGGGGAACAAGTATTTATTAAGTACCTACTATGTGCCGGGTACTGTGCTAAGTGCTTTACAAATATTATCTCAGTTGATCCTTATATAGTATCACAACATTGTACTGCTTTCCCTCCCAATCACAAAGGGCTATACTTTTAACCAGAAGAGACAGGCTTCCTTTGTACTTGAAGAGGTGGAGAGGCCTCTTTCACAGTGGGATACTCCAAAAGAAACCAGTCATCATTTAGCCCCAACCTCAGATCCCACCCCTGCCTCTTGTAGCTAAACTTAGCAGAGCTGTGATGATTTAGAACATGCTGTGAGCATTCACTGCAAAACTCAGACAAATTGGGGGGAAAAAAAGGAAAACAAAAGCCAAGGTTGGCTGCCTGAGCATAGCAACTCTTTGCTGGGTCTCCATCACCTGCTGCTGAATAGGGAGTATGTGAATGTGAATGACAACTTTTTGTTTTATTTTGTTTTTTTTTTCCCCTCTCTCTAAGTGAAGGGATAAAAGAATGTTTGAAATGCAAAAAAAGCTTTCTGTTTCATACCTGGCTCATTTTAGCTTTTCTTCTCAGGATGCCAATGCTAAATACTATTGGGAAATCATTTTCAGTGAGGTCATTTCCCTTACCAGTACACAAAATTATCCAGTCAGCATTGCTATGGCGGTTATCTAGTGTAATTTTTAGTCCTGGGGAGAAGGAGCATGGTGCCAATTACTTAAGAGGTGCTTATTATAAATAATAGAAAGCAAATATAATTACCACACATCCATCGCACAGGAAATAAGCATGATAAAGAACCCCCTTCAACACAGTCAGATTTATCATCTGTATTTGACAGAGCTTTTACAGGCAGTTCCCCTTTCCCTCCTCCCCCTTCTTTGGCTCTAGTGAATAGACACAGGCATGCACTTGGGAGAAAAGACTGAGACACAAGAAGCAGGAAATAGCAAAAGAATTCCTTTTGTTGAATCAAGAACATTTCTTGCAACAATTAGAAAAGTCATCCAAAGACCTGGGTATATTTGAGGGAAATTTAGTTTATGGCACTTCTCTGGAGAAAAAAAAAAGTAATTTTCTACAAGCTTTCTACAAATATTAGAAGTTATTTCCCACTATCTGTATAATAATATAATCAAGGGTGTACTGGTAAATATTTAATAACTGGATTGCCATGCCCCCCTCCTCTAGCCAAATGCCTTCATAGTACACTTTTAAGTATTCTCATGTGTGCCATTAACACATTTTCTCCATCACATTAAGTCTCAACAATCACAAAACAATAAATCAAGTCTTGATTTGCAACATTTGTCCATTCCTGAGGTGTGAATGCTCACATTGAAAATTTAACAAGCGGTTCTTGAAAGCTGGTAGGACAAGCTGCTTCCCACATGCCCCTGTTTTATAGAGCTCACGTTGATGTAGCGCCTTGAGGTTTGCAAAGTGCTTTCATACGACAGTCTGAGGTCAGAATGGCTAGTACTGATATCTCCATTTTAAGGAGGAAATGGAAAATTCTGTAAGATTAAATTACTTGTTCAATGTCATACAGGGACAGGATTTGAATCTAGGTCTTCTGATTGTAAGCTCTGAAATCATTCTGTGAAACCACATTGCTTCTTATAGCTGTATTCCAGAATAAAAATATTTTATCTACTCCAAAGTCACTCATTCATTTTCAGGCTTTTTATTATTATTTTTATTTTTGGCTGCTGTTGTTCTTTCATTTACATAGTTATACTCATTGTGTATACTGTTCTCCTGGCTCTGCTTGCTTCACTTTGCAACAGTTCATATAAATCTTTCCATGCTTCTCTGTATTCACCTTGCTCATTATTTCTTACAGCAAAGCAATATTCCATTACCTTCACCTACAACAATTTGTGTAGCCATTTTCCAATCAATGAGCACCTACTTTGTTTTCAATTCTTTGCTACTAAAAAGTGCTATTTTGAATATCATGGGATCTTACTTTTTGTCATTGAACTATTCAGGTGTAATAAGCCTGTCAGTGGAATATCTGGGCCAAAGGTCATGGACACTTTACTTACCTTCTTAGTATAGTTCCAAATTGCTTTCTGGAAGTGGAGTACATATTCTAATATGAGGGGGGGTTGACCTATGACAGATCCATTTTCTGCATAAGATCAGAGTGAACTGCTCCCAAATTTGCTTTCATCTCAACTCTCCTCCCACCTTTTTTAAACTTTTTTCCAACTTTGTGAAGAAGGCGGTTTTTCAGTATTAGCCTTGGACACCACTATTGACTTCCAAGCAGAAGTCCTCTCCATGGGATGTTTTTAATATTTGTGGTAGAATGGGCTGCCTTCTTTCTAGTACCTACTAAGTGAGGTGCTTAGGAAGACCCACTGATTCTTTCAGTTGACTAGGGGACTGTTTTATGCTGTGCAAGAATGAATCTGAGTCATTAGTCACTGAAATTGGATATGTTCTTGGATAAGAATGGGGCAAAGTCATGTTTTACAAGAATGTGGGACAGCCAGCCAGCTAAGAGCAGGCCTTTCTTTTCCCTAGTGCTTAGCTGCGTTTGTGTTTGTTGACCGCCTGAGGATGTATTTTTTTTTATTACCACAGTTGGACTTGGCAACAGAACTTTTGTCTTCTCTGATACTGATACTAAAAGAAGTCATAGAATATTTATAGCTGAGAACAAAACCACCTGAAGTATCTGGGAAGGAATTAGAATACTTTGGTGTCTACCGCTCTAAGGAAGATTAAAAGTACTTGGCTACATATATATATATATATATATATATATATATATATATATATATATATATATATATATATATATATATATACACACACACACACACACACATACATACACATATGCACACATATATGCATGTATACACACATGCATACACATACACATATATGTATACATACACACATATACATATATATGTATAAATGCATATCTATGCTAGGTTAAAACAGAACCATAGGATAGATCTTCTCCCTTCTCCCTGTTTATTAATCTGGGTCTTTAACTACAAAAAAGTACTATGAAGTTCTTTCATTTTGTAACTTCACACCACCATTTAAATTGTGTAAAGTTTTCCTTGCAAATAACTTTGAGATTTTTGGTAAAAATCCTTCTACTTAATGATCGCTGTAAGAGTTCTTAATTCAATTCAATTAAACTCAACCAGCATTTATTAAGAACTTCCTGTGTGCTAGGTACTAGATGGGACACAAGGTTTAAATAGCTTCCTGCCCTCATAAAACTTACAGTTTTTTTAAACGGACTTGACACCAGCCCAAATAACCTCAATTACATAACAATAGACATAAATGAGTAAGAAGAGGATGCAAAGAAGGTCCCTAGGGGGAAATATCATTACCAATTAAGGGGACCAGGGAAGGATTCCTAGAGGTAATATTTGAACTAGGCCTTACAGCATGGGAAGAACTGCCACAGGGGGAGAGTGGGAAGGTGTTACAAATACGACATGTCCCAAAAGTCTTAGTGCAGCTTTAAGCTTTACTAACTTTATAAGTATAAATGCTAAAAACTTACAAAAGCACTTAACTTAGAAATAACTTAAATTTTAAATATATATATATATCTCTTTCTTATATGCAACATGGAATAGATTTCATGTTATTGTTGTTGTGTTTGTCCTTCATTGCAGAAGAAGACCAAGCCATCAATTCTTGCATATCATCAGAAATATGTAAACATAAATTATATTAGAAATATATAAGAAAATAATTTCTTCTCTGTAACATATAAGAAATATTCATATCATAAGTTACATATTATAAATTGGTATGCACTTAGTAAGAAATATATTTTTATTAAAATTCAACATAGCCATTATCTTGTGCTATACATTTCTCTAGTTGATTTTCAACTTTATTAAAAAAGTTCCATTCAGCTCAGTGACTGAAAGGATTATATTTTTGTAATCCTAGCTTTAAGATGAGGAAAGGAAGGGAGTAAGCATTTATATAACACCTACTGTCAGGCAACTGTGCTAAGTGCTTTACAAATATTATCTCATTTTATCTTCACAACAACCCAGCAAGGTAGGTGCTGTTACAGTTGAAGAAACTGGGGCAAACAAAGGCTAAGTGACTTGCCTAGAGTTACATAGCTAGAAAATCTCTGAGGCTGCATTTGAACTCAGGTCTTCCTGATTCCAGGTCCAATCCTCTAACCACTGTGCAACCTAGCTGCCTCATCTAAAGAACAAGGTTTTGATGTGTATATTTTGATGTGACTCCACAAAAAAAAGTCTAATGAAGATAGATCAAGTAGCTCAAGTGGCTGAGTGAGAGAACCTCTTCTATTGATCTACCAAATAGAGAAAGTGGCATCCACAAACCATCATCTACTGACTGGGGTGTGTGTGGAAGGAGTGACTGGTCAGACTTCTGCTGAGTGGAGGATGGATTGTAGTGGGGAGAGACTTGAGGCTCAAAGACTAACTAGGCTATTGTAATAGTCCTAGCATGATATCTTATCCTTTTCTGGAGTGGTGGTGGCATCAGAGGGGAGAAAGGGAAGTATTCAAGTGATATTGGAAATTAGGAAGAAGGTAAGACCTTGGAAGGAAAGTTCAGTTTGGGATGTGTTGAGATTGAGAGTCTATGGGACATCCAGTTGAAGATGTCTGAAAGGCAGTTAGAGATGGGAGAGACTGGATGTTGGGAGAGAAATTAGGGCTAGACAAATGAAATTGAAAATCATTTACTAAGAGATGATAATTGAATCCATGGGACCTAATGAGATTAGCAAGCAAAGTAGCAGATGGAGGGAGAAGAGAAGAGGGTCTAGGACAGAGTCCTGGGTGACTCCTTGGATTTGCAGGTATGATGAAGATACAGATTCATCAAAGGAGACTTGGAAGGAAGGATCAGACTGATGGGAGAACTAGGAGAGAGCTGCATCACCAAAGCATTGAGAGAAAAGAGAAGAGGATGATTAAAGGCTGCAGAGATCAAGAAGAAAAAGGATTGACAAAAGCCCATGAAATTTGACTTTTTAGAGAACATTGGTTACCTTAGAGAGAGCAGTTTCAGCTGAATAAAGACATCGGAAGCCAGGCTGCAACAAGTCAAGAAGAGAGTGAAAAAAAAGGAAGTGGAGGCATCTATCGTAGATGGTCTTCTCAAGAAGTTTAGCCATAAAAGGAAAGAGAGCTGTAACACAACAGCTATCAGGGAAAGATGGATCAAGGAAAGGATTTTTTGAGGAGTGAGGAGACATGGACATGTTTGTAGGCCCAAGGGAATCAGTCAGTAGACTTGGAGCGATTGAAGGTTAGTGAGAGTAGGGATGACAGATGATAGATGACTTGTGCATGTAGAGAGGTTTACCTTGGCAAAGAGAATGGCCACCTCTTAATATGAAATAGGGCTGAAGAAGGAGATAGTGGCAGAAAGCATCTGAGTGGTAGGAAATGAGGAATAAGGGATCTGCAAAAGGTCTCAATTTTTTTCAGTGAAATAAAGGGTAAGGCTCTCAGCCAAGAGTGCAGGGGCAGAGGGAGCTATGGAGGTCTGAGAGTAGTAGGAAGCCCCTGCAGTATTTTAAGCAGAAGAGTAATACTGAATAGCACACTTCAGTGGAAAGAACAGCGGATTTGAAGTCAGACCCAGATTCAGATTGACTTTGTATGGTTTTTTGAGGCCTTAATTTCCTTATCTATGATGCACATGATGCATATAATGCATAAATCATATCTAAGGTCCCTTGCTATTTGAAATTACATAATTTATGTATAAATATAAATAATATATGAAATATTAATACTATATAAATCATATAATTTTCTGCACTAAAGTTATTAGATCACCTCCAATGGAGGTGCTAGGTGGCACAGTGGATAGAGTGCTAGGGCTGGAGTCAGGAAGACCTGAGTTCAAATCTGACCTCAGATATTACTAGATATGTGACCTTGGGCAAATCACTTTCTTTGCCTCAGTTACCTCATCTGTCAAATGAGGATTATAATAATATTACCCACCTATCAGGGTTGTTGTGAATATCAAATAAGTTAATAATTGCGAAGCACTTAGCACAGTGCCTGGTACATAGTAGGTGTTACATAAACGTTGTTAGCTATTGTTATTATGGAGATACCTGAAAACTGCAATAAACTGATTACTATCTGGATAGGTTATTACCCATTTACCCCTAAATGGACATCAACCTTTCTCTGAATTTGGATTTGATCTCTTTGTTGAGTCCACAGAGTAATATCTGAAAAAATACTGGAGACCATAGTATAAATGCCTTCTTTCCCAGAAGCCAGTCTCTACCTGTACCTCTACCCAAGGAGATAGAATCGAGAGAGTTGGGCTCTGGGCTGTTTCTGGTCTAGAGGATTGGGCAGGGTTCTTACAGTTCAGGAAGGATTCTGAACCCTAAGAGGATCTACTGGTATACTGACCTGAAGTGTAACCTCACACCTAGAGTGGTCCTTTCCTGCTGGATGGAGATTGGCATGATTCAGGGCTGCAAAGGACTTTTCAAACTTGTTCCTGTCCAGTCTTGTACTTTTGGCATTGGCCTGTATGACCCTTTAGAAAAGGAGTGAGTGAGTGAGTGAGTGTGTGTGTGTGTGTGTGTGTGTGTGTGTGTGTGTGTGTGTGTAAAGTTGTAGTATGGTGTGGTTATTAGGACATTTGCTTCAATGTGTGATTTCTGGCATGGACTGGCCATTAATTTTGGGTTTACTACAGCATTTAACACATTATTGGTAATGGATGCTTATTATTTTTTATTTCCTATATGTGTTGCATGCTGTAGCAGGGGTTCTTAACCTGTGTTTTTTTCCTAACGGTTTTTAAATTTTTTTAAAAAATTATTTATTTGTTTTCAATTTTTAACATTCACTTCCATAAATTTTAAATTTTCTCTCCCTTACTTCCCCTCCCTACCCCAAGACGGCATGCAATTTTATATGGGCTCTATGCATATATTCTTATTAAAAACATTTTCACATTAGTCATATTGCATAGAAGCTAATGTGTTGATAATAGTATTTTAATGTCAATATAATTGGTTTCCTTTGTAATCCTATGTATTTTAATGCATTTAAAAAATTGTTTGGAGAAGGGATCCAGAGGCTTCACCAGATTGTTGAAGGGGACCATAGCACACAAAAATGTTAAGAATCCCTTCTATGTTGAAATAAATGCTGGATTAAAAGTTGTAAGACATGGATTTGAGTCCTAGGTCTGACCTCTGACACATGCTGGCAAGCACTCTGACACTTGTACCTTGGGTAAGTCATTTCCCTCCCATTCCCAGCCTCAGTTTCTTCATCTGGAAAATGAAAAGGTTAGACTAAGTTATCCCCAAGATTCTTTGCAGACCAAACATTCTATGACTGTAGTTTGGAAGATGGGCCAAGAAGATTAGCTAGTGTTATATTAGTAATATGTAAGGGACAAGATATTAAAGGGGGACTTTTAAAAAATTTCATTCATAATAGATAAATAGGACTTCATACCACAACAAAAAGTATTCTAACTACATGAAATTCTTAACTTATACGATATACCTTTGGTTAGAAAAAAGCAGAATTCCACTGTGTGGTGTAAAGAACACTCACCTAAAAGTCAGGAAACCCTGGCTGTAGTCCTGACACAGTCACTAATTAGCTATGTAACTTTGAGTAAGTTATTTCACCGCTCTGGGTTCCAGTGTCCTGGTCCTGCCTCCTTGATTCTGTGCTTATGGAGACTGGGACCAGAGGGGCAAAAGATCAACCAGAGTGTTGAACTAGTTGGTCTCTAAGTACCGACCCCCAATAGTTTTAAAATTCTGGGACCTGTGCATAGTTTCAATTAAAAAAAATTCGATTGAATGACTAAGATTCTTTTTGTTTTTGGTTAATAAATAATAGTGTCATACACTCATGCCAAAGGCACAGAGGGCCAAGGGTCACTATTGGGGGATATTTCTCACCCAGAATGCTGGAGAAATCTCTCTAGGGAACAGTCCAATTCTGCTGATGCAAGCGTGCTGACCACATTATATCCCAAGCAGTTTTATTACTCAAACAGCCCAGAAAGGGGAACAAAGAGAAACCCACAAGTGGTTTGCTGTGACCACATGATCTTTAATTGACTGTCTCTGGAAGATCATAATGTCCACACTGCTGGTCTGATAGATGTTTTTCCAGTTTCAGTTTTCTCTTTAATTCAGGGCTTCCGAAGGCTTCTTGTGGAGTGTCTCTACAAGGCTGGAGGTCTCACATCTAATAAGAGCTGCTTTTCCTGCAGTTCTCTTCCAGGGCTTGGGAAACTCCCTTGCTATCTCTCTCCCAAGTTCTCTCTCCCAAGAGGCAGTGTGGTGCAAGGAAAATGGCTAGATTTCGAGTCAAAGCACTTGAGTTTGCATTGTGGTTCTGTACTTTATTACCTGTCTGAATTTGGCCCAGTCATTTGTATTTCCCTGGGTAAGATGAGAGAGTTGGACTAATTCACCTCTAAGATCTCTTTCAGCTCTAAAATTGATATAGGGTAATTCTGAGATTCTTCTATGACCTCTATCCCCTCTCTCAGTATTTTCTCCCACAAGAGGATCTATCTGCTTTCTGACACAGTATTGCTTTATCTTAGAGCCCTCCTACCCCACCTTCTGGATGAGATTCATTTGACCTCTTTGTTTAAACCTTATCCTAATTACAAAGACAAAATGGATAATTTTGATTATGCGAAACTGAAAAGATTTTGCACAAACAAAATTAATGTATCCAGAATAAGAAGTGGAATAGATGATTGGCAAAAAAATTTTTTGCATTAAATATCTCTGAAAAGGGTTTGGTATCCAAGATACATAGACAACTCAATTAATCGGTCAACAATCATTTATTAAGCACCTACTACATGATCGGCATTATGTTAGCAGCTAACAGAAATATAGAAGATCAAAAGTCACTTCTCAATAGAAAAGTGGTCAAAGCTTATGAACAAATAGTTCTCAAAAGAATTGCCAACTATTAACAACCCTGTGAAAGAATGAATCACATTACTAACAATAAGAGAAATGTAAGCCAAAACAATCCTTAGTTTTTACCTCACATTGAACTAATGGGCAAAGATGAAAAAAGGCAGGAGGTCAGTTTTGGAGAATGTATGGAAACTAAACTACAATCATCCTAGAAAGCAATTTAGATTCTACAAATAAAATGTCCATTTCTTTTGACCCAAAGATTTATTCTACTACTCATCACGTACTGCAAAGAGATCTTTAATGAAGAAAGGCTACATATATACCACAAACATAGTGGTAACTTTTATATTATCAAAGAACTGGAAATTTGATGCCCATCAGTTAGAAAATGGTAAAATAAATTCATATATGAATGCGGTATGAAACAATGAACTTTTTTTTTGGCATGAATTAGGGACTTAATAGACTTCAGAAAGACCTGGAAAGATTTCTATGAACTGATGCTGAGTGGAGCAAGCAGAACCAGGAGACCATTGTACACAATAACAGCAACATTGTGAGATGACTAACTTTGATAGACTTAGCTCTTCTCAGCAATGAAAGGATCTCAGACAACTCCAAAAGACTCATCATGGAAAATGCTACTATCCACAACCAGAGAAAGAAATATGGAGTCTGAATGCAGGATGAAACATACTATTTGCTCTCTCTCTCTCTCTCTTTTTTTTGTTTGTTTCTTCTTTCTCATAGTTCTTCACATTGGTCCTAATTCTCCTTTACAACATGAAAAATATGTTTAATATGAATGTATATGTAGAGCCTATATCAGATTGTATGCATCTTGAGGAGGGGAAGAAAATTTGGAGCCCAAAGTGTTAGGGCAGTGAATGTTGAATGTTGAAAACTAAAAACAAATCAATTAATTTAAATGTAAAAAAAAACCCAGGGGCTTAATAAATCGCTATTGATTGCCGGGTGCCAGTGTTGCTATCTAGTCCAAATAAAATAAGACTGTCTCACATGCCAGCCCTTCAAGTATGTGAAGCCCCTTAGTGACAGTGGATAGAGTTCTGGATTTGGAATTAGGAAGACTGAAATCTTGCCTCAATTATTAGCTCTGTAATCTGGGGAAGTCACTTGACTTGCTTGTCTCATCTATAATAGCACCTACTTCCCAGAGCTGTTGTGAGAATAAAATGAGATATATGTAAAGTGCTTTGCAAACCTACGTAAATGTTAGCTATTATAACTTAACAAGATGTTCTGGACTGGGGCGGGGGGGAAGAAATAATGAATAATATGAATACAGAGAAATAGATTATGAGATATTAATGCAGTGGAATATTACCCTGTTGTAAGAAATGATGAGTGAGATGACTACAGAGGAGCATGGGAAGACTTACATGTACTGATGAAGAAAGCAGAGCCAGGAAGACATATATAATGATTAGGACGATACAAATAAAAAAAACAAACCAACTACAAAACAATCAAAACTGAATATTGTGATAATATAAAGAACATGCGTAGCCCCAAAGAAAAGAGATGAGAAGACAAGTCCTTCCATCTTCATTCCTTGGAGGATGGAGGGTGCAGAGATATAGAACACTGCATACAATATTGCATATTTTTTGGATATATTGATTGGTTTTGCTGAATTTATTCTTCTTTTTCTTTTCTTTAAAATTTTCTTTAAAAAATTTTCTTTAAAAAAAAAATTGTTTTAAGAGGAGGAAGATTTTTTTTTTTGAGAGGAGGAAGATGTCAAGGCATCTACATGAAGGTGCCCTAAAGACAGTAGGGCATGTTCAAATGGGAGGAGGAGATACAATCAGACAAAGATATAATTATTTAGGAGCCCTCTCAATCTAGGACCTAGTTGAAACAGCAAGAGTGAATAAATTGCCTGAGGAGGCAAGCCCTCTAGGAGGACTTTGGCTAGCTTTCACTTTCACTTAAATTCCTTAAATAACTGATATTTAAAACAAATCTCTTCTTTTATCTTTCACCAGAGAAAGGCAGGACTGGAAGCAAAGATGGGTGTCTCACATGAGGAATAACTGACCTACAGCCCATATGGTTCACTGACAATTCATGGCCTTCAGCATGTTAGATAGGCCTCCAGTGTCAGACTTATGGGAGAGGATGAAAGAGAAGGAGGCCTGATCAGTAGGCACGGATGGACTAAAGATAATAAAGACATCAATGAACTCGAAGAACTCTTGTAGTACGGGAGTAACCACAAGCTATCTAGTTAGTTGTTTCTTCATACTTAGCATCCAAGAATGAGAGTGAAGGTGGGCCTGGGTGAGTGGGGAGGGGGAGTCCCTGACAACAAATCTATGCTTTTGGAAAGGGAGCTGAAATTGGGTGTGAAGCCAAGGGTGTCCTGTCCCTATCCCCAGACTGAGGAGACCTGGGAGCCCCTGAAATACCCCATCCTTGGCTCGTACTATAGCCTACCACACTTTAAATCTGCTCCTTCTACCCAATATCCTGAAAGAAAGTTTGAGGTGGGGGGAAAGAGTGTATGTGCTGGGCCTGGGATGCCTGGCAGCCTGTGATCTTTCTGTCCGCATTGTAGTTGCTGGGTTTGTCCTTCGTTTTCAAAGAGGACCATGACATCAGAGAAATGATGACATGACTTGCACTTGACTTTGTTTTGAGTGAGGGAGGGCTGTGCAGGTCACCAGCCTCACCTCTCCTCCTGAGCCCAGAGGGGCTACTCCTACCAATGGGAAAAGCTATAGGCTTAATTCAGTAGATAGCATTTATTGAGAGCTTTAAGGTTTGCAAAGGGCTTTATATATGTATATATGTATATATATGTGTGTGTGTGTGTGTGTGTGTGTGTGTGTGTGTGTGTGTGTGTGTGTGTGTGTGTGTGTGTGTGTATATATAAACTCATTTGAAACTCATCCTAGAAGGTCGGTACTTTTATCTTCATTTTGTAGAAGGGGAAACTGGAGCTGAGGGAGTTTGCCCAGGGTTATCCAGCTAGTTAAGTGAGTGAGGCAGCCTTTGGACTCTGATCTTCCCCATTCCAAGTGTGGCAGTCTACTACAGCACTAACTTGCCTTTAATCTCTATGGGATCCACCAGATAATAGGTTTCCCTCTGTCCCATAACCAGGTTACTTAGAAGAGTACAGGCCCTTTATGTTTCCTGCCCTGGGGCAACTTTTCTACCCTTAGGCAAATCTTGGCCAGATTCCCACCAAGACCGAATTGCCCCACCCTAGCTCTTTAGCCCACAGTAACCTTCTAAAAAACAAACACTAAGGTCGGCCCCCAAAGCCATCAGTTTCATCATGCAACAGCATGATGCCTATTTTCTATTGGCCTTAAATTCTTACAGCAAATTGTAATCAGTCAGTCGCTCTCTTCCCATACAAATGGCTGTACTTGTGTGTTTCTCCTTCTCCCAAGCCTGCAGCATCCTGACTTCCTGACAGTAATAGCTAAAGCAGGATTTAGGCCCAGGTCTTCTGACTGAGATTGCAATGGTCTTTCTACCACATGATATTGATTCCGATCTCTAATCTAACAATCTTATAGATTTTCCATCTAAAATCTAATGAGAGTGGATAATTCAAAGGCCCTTGCAACGAGCCAATGAGTGTGGACGTATTTCGTTTCAGTAAAGTCCTCCATACACGTGAGCTATTTTTATGAAGAGGATGGCACTTGTAAACAAATAATACAATTAATGAGAATGCTGTAGAATCTAAGGATCATTGGAGGCATACAAGCATCATCATATCAGAGGTGAGTAAAATGTTTAGAAGGAAATGTTTAGAGCAAATAAGCATTTATTAAGCACCTACAATGGGCCAGGTGGGTAGTTAGGTGGCACAGTGGATAGAGTACTGGGCCTTGAAGTTTGGAAGATTTATCTTCCTGAGTTCAAATCTGGCCTCAGACATTAGCTGTGTGACCCTGGGCAAGTCATTTAACCTTGTTTACCTGAGTTTCCTCATTTATGAAATGAACTGGAGAAGGAAATGGCAAATCACTACACTAACTTTGTAAGAAAACTCCGAATGGGGACAAGAGTCAGATGACTCCTCTGTGTTAAGTGCTTTACAATTATTTCATTTGATTCTTACAACAACCCTGAGAGATAGGTGTTTTTATTGTCCCCATTTTACAGCTGAAGAAACTGAGGCAGAGGTTAGTCAATTTGGCCACTAAGTGAGTGTTTAAGGCTGATTTTGACCTCAAGTCTCTGGTACTCCAGGCTCAGCAGTGATTTGATATTTTCTTCTTCAGCTCATTTTACAGATGAGGAAACTGAGGTAAGCAATGTTAAGTGACTTGCCCAGTACCACCTAGCTGCAAGGGTAAAGAGGTACACATGGATGGTCATATGAGGCAAAGAGAATTCAAGGGACAGAATAAAGACAGAATAAATGGGGCAGTTTTTATAGGCTAGACAAGAGTGTATGAAATGAAAAGTAATGGAAGTATGATCATAGAACTGAAGGAGCCAAGGATTTGAGAACAGTGTGATTTAATGGAGAGTGTTGAACTTGGGAGTCAGAAGAGACTAGAAGGGGGTGGTTAGGTGGCACAGTGGATACACTACCAGCCTTGGAGTCAGGAGGATCTGAATTCAAATCCCACCCTAAACACAAGCTGTATCACCTTGGACAAGTGACAATTCCATTGCCTCCAAAAACCAAGGAAGGAAAAGGAGGAGGAGGAGGATAGGAACAAGAAGAAACCACAACAACTAGGGCTTGCATCCAACCTCTGACACTTTCTAGTGATGTGATCCTAAGCACTCAATCAGTTTCCGCAGAAGTAAAATCGGTGAAATAATGCCTGACAGTGAAATAAACCTCACAGCGTTGTTGTAAGGATCCTTTCATTGGAGGCAAGGATCCTGTCATTGGAGGCTTTTTTCTTTGCAGTTCTTAAAGCATGACAGAAATATCAGTTGTAATTATTTGGAGTATCAATCAATAAAGGTCAACTATGAGGCAGGTACCCTGCTTCGAATACAAAGATAAAAATAAGAGTCCTTGCCCTCAAGGGAGCGTTCTATTCAGAGGGACAAGTACACATACAAACTTATGCAAAACATACACAAAATAAATACGAGGTAATTGGAAGGGAGGAGGCTCTAGCTGCTGGAGGAATCAGGAAATGCCTTAGGTAGGGATTCTGAGCAGAGGAGGTGAGGAGAGAGTGCACTCCAGGTCTGGGGGACCGATAGTCAGTGCAAAGTCATGGAGGTGGGAGAAGTTTGGCTGGACCATCCATACAGGCAGTACTATCTAACATATCAGGCATATCTTCTGTATTGTTTCCAAGGGGCTACACAATTGTTGTAATTGTTGCTTTTTCCACTCTACCTTTTCCCTAAACTATAGAATCTTTCAATTATTTAAGGGCGGTAGAAGAAGCAGCAGAAAACTTTTGTAGGGTTTGGAATGTTCTTTAATTTAGAGTATTAGTCTTTAATAGATTTTCGAGCCAGAAGGCTCCTCAGAAATCATTCAGATGATTACTGGAAAGGCTAAATGACTTGCCCAAAGTCACACAGCTATCAAGCAGCAGAGACAGGCTTCCTCATGTATTCTTTTCATTAAAGCATGCTCTAGTCCATAAATAGGAAAGGATGAAGGCTAACTGAAAGAAGGCTTAGCACGAAGCTGTTTTCAATCAGGACTGAATGAAAGTTATAGCCATGGAAATAGAGAGGAAGCAGACAAAGGATGGGCAGGATAGGGGGATGTATTGAACTGGGGGGGGAGACAAAGGAGAGAGGGGGCCCAAGAATGATACCAGAATTTTGATCCTGGAAAATTACAAGTATCACTAATTTGATAAGAGAAAAGGATTAATGATAAACTCAAATTTCACACTCAGTTTTAGGCATTAAGAGAACATTCAAGCGCAGGTACCCTGAAGACAGAAGGAAATGCCCATTTGGGGAAGGAGAAATAGAATTAGACAAATACACAAATATTTAGGAATTATCTTTATATAGGTCATAGTTGAAGCATCAGAAATGAATAAACTGCCTAAGGGAGTGAGGGTTATAAAATGTTGAGTATCTTTCAATTTCATAGGATTATGGGATTATAGATTTAGAGTCAGAAGGAACCTGAGAGGCCAGTGAGTTTCTATCCCCTTATTATTACAGACAAGGAAATGGAGGCCCAGAGAAGTTGTGATATGCCTAGGGTTACATAGCTAACACGTATTAAAGGCAGAATTTGAACTTGGGTTTTCCTGACTCCAAATTCAGTGCCCTACTCATTATACAACAAAGCTTTCCAAGTAAGTGTTTTAAAGGACATATTTTAAATAATACCTCTTCTTTTCTATCTATACTCATAGATGATTAGCACCAATATTATTATTATATTATATTATTTATTATATATTATTATAGTGTTCCTATAATAAGCAAGTTTGCACGTCTAAACGAAAGTTAGTCAAAGCCCTTCCAAACAACTGATCAATCCATGCACAGATTTTTCTGAAGAGTCTCCTTTGTATAAGTCAGTGTGCTAGGTGTGTGGATATAAAGCAGTTTTTGTCCCTGCCCTTACAGAGTTTACACCTCTCAGGGGAAACAGCATGTATATATAAGTAACTGTATAGCATAAACAAATTAAGAAAGGTAACATGGCATTGCAGTTGTTTGTCCTTCATTCTCGAAGAGGACCAAGGACAACTCGAGAGTGATGTGTTGACTTGCACATGGACTGGAAAAAAGTGAGGCACATGCGCATGTAAAGCTGATGCCTTTGGGCAGTTTTGCCTCACAAGAGAATCAAAATAAAAGGGATAACATGTCATAATGGCTTGGCTGACCTTGGAATCAGGAAGACTTGGGTTCTGGTTTAGCTTCTGACCCAGCCAGGCAAATTCTTCAAGAGCATTAGTTGAAGAACAGTTACTGACCTGTGCTGGCACACTGTTTTTCTCCATGAGAGTTGCTTATACCAATGAGGTCAGAGGTCAGTCCTCAATAAAAAAATACAAAAGTAAATGCAAGGTGATTGTAAGGTAGAAGAAAACTCTAGCAGCTGATAGAGCCAGAAAACAACCCATGGAGGAGGTGAAACTTGGTCTAAGCTTTGAAGGAAACTTGGAATTCCAAGAGGAGGAGATGAGGACAGGGTGTGCCCCCGGCATAGGGGAAAAACCTAAGCAAAGGTAGAGAGATGGGACATCATATACTGTATATCAGAAATGGAAATCTACTTTCACTTTATAGGGGGGAAAACTAAGACTAAGGGAGATTAAGTAATTGGTCCAGTATCCAGTATCACATCCAGTAAATGTTTGAGGCAGTAATACAGAAATGGAAATCTATTTTCGCTTTGGCATATCCTTTCTACCTATATGGAAAAGTAACTGTCTGGAAGTCAGTAAATAGCTATTGTACAAGATTGCATTTGTATTAGGGGACATACTGTAGCACCTCTGGATGACTGTTCAGTCAGTCTTGAATTTGGGCCAATATGTAGTTTAACTGTAAGAAGCCACTCTAGCATAAGAGACCCACAAGCAAAGAAAGACATAGACAGCAGTGAGTGAAATATGTGATAATCCTTTTTCATTCCTTTTATGGTCCTGAACTTTATAAAGGGCCTTGTCCTATGCGTGAGTGTAAGATAAAGGACCCAATGGAGGCCATATAGGTGTATGAGCTGTATAGGAGTGCAACATCAGATAAGCATGGGATAGCCTATAAAGCCAGTCAAAGGCTTTGCTGGCCCCACTTTCACCATTTCAATCAATCAGGAAACTCTAAGATATAGATAAGGTCAGGCACCTAATATTGATAATTGATAGACAAGGACAGGCACATTGTTTCGGGACCTGTGAATTGGTCCCATCCTTCTGGAGAACAATTTGTAATAGACAGTGTAGTGGAAAGAGCGTTGGACTCACAATCGTAAAATTGTAAGATCTGAGTTTGAATCCTGACCTCAAACATTCCCTTAGCTGTTTGATACTGGACAAATCACTTAATCTCTCTCAGTCTCAATTTCTTCTTCCATAAAATAAAGATAGTAATAGCATGTACGTTCTAGGGCAGTTTTAAGGATCCATTGAGATAACATAGGTAAGGTGCTTAGCAAAGCTTAAAACTCTACATAACTGTGATTATTATTATTAATTTCCAAACTGCTAAACTTTGGTTCAGGAATATCACTACTAGGCATACACTGCAAGGAGGTCAAAGATGGAGGGAATATTTATAGCAGTACTTTTTATGGTATTAAAAAAAACTATAAACAAAATGTGTGCCCATTGATTAGGTAACAGCTCAATAAATTATGATATATGAATATTGTACAATCTTATTGAATTATTTAAAAAATGATTTGTGGTTGCAAAGAACTGAAAATTGTGGGGATGCCTGTCAACTGGGGAATGACTAAACAAATTGTAATAATTATAATTAAAATAAGATTGTGATGGTATACCACTGTGCTATAAGACATGATGAGCTTGATGATCTTAGGAAAACGTGCACAAAATAATGAAGAGCAAAATAAACAGAATCAAGAGAATGTTGTATACAGTAACAACAATACTGTTTTAAGGACAATTTTGAGCAAAAAAGTAATTTTGACTATTATAAATATATTAGTTAACTACTAAGGACATACAAAGGAAAATGCCATTTGCATCCAGAGAAAGAACTGATAAATAGAAGTATGTAGAGAATGTTTTTACATATACATGTGTATTTGTGTCTAATGTTAGTCATGTCTAAGAGAAGTGGGGGAGAAAGGGAAGAAAAAAGAAATTTACATGATAACTTTAATATATACTTAAAAGGAGTAGCTTTGCAGTTTCAAGTACAATCATCTTTTTCTTATTATACCATGTTATGAAAATGCTTGTTTTACTTCATAAATTAAAAATAAGGAAAAAATTTAAAAATGATGATTAAGGATACAAGAAAAAAAACAACCCAAACCAAAACCCCAAACCATACCCCAAACCATACCCCACACCTTGGGAAGACTTATATGAACTGATGCAGAATCAAGTAAACAGAACCAGTAGAACAATTTGCATGATGAACCCAACAATATAAAGGAAATCAAATGGAAACACTTAACAACTCTGACCAATGCAATGACCAATCATGACTTCAAAAGATTTGAGGGGAAAGCATGTGTCTTGCTTCTTAGCAGAGAGATGGTGGGCTACAGGTGCAGAAAGGGACATATGTAGCCAATACCTTAATTTGTTGATTGACTACACTTCCTTATTACAAGAGAGTATTCTGTATATTGGTGGGGTAGAGTGTAGGTAGAGAGTTAGCGGGAAGTGATAGTGCTATTAAAAAAAATGAAAAAGGCATCCACAAAACCTTTTTTTTTTTTTTTAAGAAGCAAATCAGGGGTGGAAAAGAAAAGATACCAGCTCATCCCCCACCAGAAAAAGAAGATAAAAGAACAGAAACCAAGCCAGTCTTGGCACCACACTGCCCAAGGATTCTTTCCATCGACCTGTGGCTAGAGAGGCACAGAAGACATACCTTCTGGGGAACTCAAACAACAATGTACTGGGGAGAGGGGACAAAAGCTGCCACATCTCATCCTCACTGGGACTGGTTGGCTGTGGAAGGTCTATCTTTTCAGGGACTGCTGAATGAAAGCAAAAACCAAGGCATGTAAATGTTATGCTATTTCCATGCTAAGGGGGGCCCAGTGTCTCTCTACAATGAAGATACTAGAGCTAAATTTGCAATGAGAGATCACTTTACTCACTTTGGTGAAGCTGGACATAGTCCCTACTTGGCAAGTGGAGGCTCTTAAAATTTCCCTCCACCAACCCAATTCTTTCTCCTGTCTCTCCCAGGCTGGAAGTGCAGCAACCACTCAGGTGCTTTATTCCAGTACTCATTGGGCTGGAACCTGACAGGGCTAGTTTTGGTTTGCTCCTCCTTAGGGAGCCCCACTTCCAGGGGGCTCACCATATTGGTGAGGAGACCTAGATCGACTTAGCCCATGGCATCTCAGTCAACCTCAAGTGATCTACTAGAGTCAGCCTCTACTGCAGTAGGGATGACAGGTGTGGTGCTTGTCCTCCCAAAGTTAAAACAGGATCATATCATGGGAAAATACCATGCTCTAGGCACTTCTTATGTGGAGGATCTCATCCTCTCTAGGGAATCCTGCTTCCATCTGGACTCTTTGAAGGATGTTCTCCATGATAGAGGTGAATGCCCTTGTGGAACATACAGCTAACTGTATATATACCTCATTAGATATTAATAATCAAATGATCACTAAGTTATATCTCTTCTTACATCTATCAAGGAATATTTTATTTAGTTCAATGAGTGTTTATTATTCTGGGCACAGAATAAGCACTTAATAAATGCCTGTTGAGAAATGGTTAAGTTGCTTGCACAGTGTCTAGGCACATAGGGTATAAATACAAAAACAAAACTTCCTTGCAAATACACAGAGAAGTAAAACACTAACTAACCTCAAGTTTTATTCTCTGTATTCTGTGAACCTATCCCAGCTGCTCTCCTCTAAACATTCTCTAACTTATCAATTTCCTTCTTAAATTGTGGCACACAGATGAGCTCTGACAATGAAAGTTCAGGGGGGAAAGGCAGAGCCAGGATGGTGGAGGGGAAGCAGTGCCATGAGCTCCTTTCCACTAACTTCTCCAAACACGTCTAGAAAATACACAAGACAAAATCCTGATAGAGAAATCCAGCGGAGGTTACAGTGAGTCCTTTGCTAGCCCGGGTCAGCACAGGGAGACAAATAGGGAGTATGTGGACATTAGGAACAGGGTTGGGACAGAAGCACACTGTGTGTAGACTATTTTAATCTCCATCAAAAGGCTATGCACTAGGTCCCATAGCACGCATCACCAGACCTATACCTGGGATGGGGACAGGTGTTAACTGCTAGCTTTGCACTGTCTATCCAGGTTAGGTCACAGATCCAAGGTGGGCTGAGAAGGGGATCTGCCCAGGGAAGTGACCTTCCCTTTAGGAAGGTCCTGGGTTGTGAAAGGAGTAAGTTCAGAAGCCAGCAACAGCACTGGCATGGCTCAGACTCTATGAACAAACAGGGTCTCACTTCCAGCATTGATCCCAGCTTTCAGACCAATGACAGGAATCTCAGATCAAAGAGGAATCTGTAGTTCTGCCATTCTGAACCAAGAGAGCGTTCCAGCTGACTGATGGGTTGAATCTAGCAGTATTCTGCTCTTGTTCAAACCCTAACGCCAGTCAGGAACTAGTCATACTTGGGGAGAGGGGTCACAGACTTTGCCCTGGATCAGTCTGTTTTGAGAGCACTAAAAGCTTACAGGTAACTAACCTGTACCAAAGATCTCAGAATAACACAATGCTCAATACTCTAAGAAAGTAGCAACAAGATAGCCCAATATCAAGTCTGAAGTTAGGAAGTCACCTGGAAAAAATGGGCATATAAAAGAACCCCACAATAATAAGTTATGATAGTAGGAACACTCAAGACTCAAATTCAGAAGAAGAAATGACTAAAACATTTATAAGCCATGTCTCAGAGAAAAATGCAGCTTGGGCACAAACTCAACTAGAATTCCTGGAAGAGACAAAGCAAAAGTTAATTTAAAAAAGTTTAGAAGTATTTTTTATAAATGTAATGCAAGAGTTTGAGGGGAAAATTGGAAAAGAAATGAAAACTACAGAAGAAATGGAAAGAGAATTAACAGCTTGGCACTAAGGTATATAACTTTGCCTAGCAACAAATTCCCTGAAAATTAGAATGATTTGAATAGAAGTCAATGATTTTACGAGGCAGCAAAAAAATATTAAAACAAAGTCAAAAAGCTGAAAAAATAGAATAAAATGTAAGCTATCTTATAACAAAAACAACTGACCTGGAAAACAGGTCAAGAAGAAAAAAAATTAAGAATCATTTGTCTGTCTGAATGCCATGAACAAAAAAAGAGTCTAGGCATCCTATTTCAAGAACTCTCTCTGATAACTGCCCAGAGCTCTTAGAACCAGAGGGCAAAGTGGAAATAGAAAGACTCTGCCAGTTACCTCCTGAAAGAAACCCCTAACTAAAAACTCTTAGGAATATCATAGTCAAAATCCAGAGCTTCCAGGTCAAAGAAAAATACTGCAAACAGCCAGAGAGAAAGAATTCAAATACCAAGGAGCCATAGTCAGAATCATACATGATTTAGCAGCCACTACTATAAGGGAAAAGAGAACTTGGAATATAATATTCCAGAAGGCAAAGCTCATAGTCAATAATAGCTTACATAGAAAAACAGCATACTGTAAAGAGGGAAAATGTATTTTTTTTTAAAATTTAACTTTTAACATTTATTTTCACAAAGTTTTGGGTTACAAATTTTCTCCCCTTTTATCCCCTCCCCCCCCAAACCCAAGCATTCTAATTGCCCCTGTGACCAATCTGCTCTCTCTTCTATCCTCCCTCTCTGCCCTTGTCTCCGTCTTCTCTTTTGTCCTGTAGGGCCAGATAGCTTTCTTTACCCCTTAACCTGTATTTCTTATTTCCTAGTGGTAAGAACATTACAGTTGATCCTAACACTTTGAGTTCCAACTTCTTTAGCTCCCACCCTCTCCACCCCTTCCCTTTGGAGGACAAGCAATTCAATATAGGCCAAATCTGTGTAGTTTTGCAAATGATTTCCATACTAGTTGTGTTGTATAGGACTAACTATATTTCCCTCCATCCTATCCTGTCCCCCATTACTTCTATTCTCTTATGATCCTTTCCCTCCCCATGAGTGTCGACCTCGGATTGCATTCTCCTCCCCATGCCCTCCCCTCTATCCTCCCCCCCACCCTGCTTGTGCCCTTGTTCCCCACTCTCCTGTATTGTGAGATAGGTTTTCCTATCAAAATGAGTGTGCATTTTGTTCTTTCCTTTAGTGGAATGTGATGAGAGTAGAGCTCATGATTTTCTCTCGCCTCCCCTCTTTATCCCTCCACTAATAAGTCTTTTGCTTGCCTCTTTTATGAGAGATAATTTGCCCCATTCAATTTCTTCCTTTCTCCTCCCAATATTTCTCTCTCACTGCTTGATTTCATTTTTTTTTTTGAGATATGATCCCATCCTCTTCAATTCACTCTGTGCACTCTGTCTCTATGTATGTGTGTGTGTGTGCATGTGTGTGTGTGTATTCCCACCCAGTACCCAGATACTGAAATGTTTCAAGAGTTACAAATATTGTCTTTCCATGTAGGAATGTAAACAGTTCAACTTTAGTAAGTCCCTTATGCCTTCTCTTTGCTGTTCACCTTTTCATGGTTCTCTTCATTCTTGTGTTTGAAAGTCAAATTTTCTTTTCAGCTCTGGTCTTTTCATCAAGAAAACCTGAAAATCCTCCATTTCATTGAAAGACCATTTTTTCTCCTGAAGTATTATACTCAGTTTTGCTGGGTAGGTGATTCTTGGTTTTAGTCCTAGTTCCTTTGACTTCTGGAATATCCTATTCCATTCCCTTCTATCCCTTAATGTAGAAGGTGCCAGATCTTGTGTTATCCTGATTGTATTTCCACAATACTTGAATTGTTTCTTTCTAGCGGCTTGCAATATTTTCTCTTTCACCTGGGAATTCTGGAATTTGGCCACAATGTTCCTAGGAGTTTCTCTTTTTGGATCTCTTTCAGGCGGTGGGAAAATGTATTTTTAATGAAATAGAGGACTTCCAAGTTCTTGAAAAAAAAAAAGACTACAGCTTCATAGAAGCGAAAAGAAACATTAAAAGGTAAATATGAATGAACAATGATAAATGTCTAAACAAGGACAAATTACTTATATTCAAGTAAGGGGAGATGATACGTGTCCCTTTGAACCTTATCATCAGGATTCATAGAGAAAGCCCAGTTAAACAAGGCTTTGGAGAAGTACTATTATGTCTTGGGGATAGTAAAAAAAAAAAAAAAAAAAAAAGAAAAGAACGAAAAGAGAGAAGAGGAAGAATACACTAGGGAGGAAGGGAAAGGAAAATTAGGTAAAATTATCTCCTAATCAGAGTGCACAAGTAGACAGCTATACAAACGAGGAGGAGAGAATGGAGGGGAGGAGATAACACTTAAATCTCTTTAGCCATGTCTCTCCCATATTGTTCATGTGAAGCTAATTTTTCTGTACCCAAGTGTAGGGCTTTACATTTAAATCTAATGAATTTTTACTTCTCTGATTCAGGCCAATGCTTTCACTTGTCAAGCTCCTTTAGAATTACAAATCTACCATGTAGTGTTTTAGCTATCCTATCCAACTGAAGATATGATAGTTTTCCATCTAAGTCTTTATCCAAATCATTAGTAAAAATGTTAAAACACATTGGACTAAGCAAGGATCTCTGGCCCTTCACTGGAACCACGTTACACTTAAGTCATTAATATTTACTGTTTGTGTCTGGCCATCCAAACAGTCCTCCATCCATCTAATTTTATTGTCATCTAATCTATATCTTGTCATATTCTCCATGACACTAGTATGAGATACTTTATCTAAAGTTTTGCTAATCTAGGGAAGCTATATCCACAGTATTCCTTTCACCTGCTTGTTTAGTAATCCTATCAAAAAGGGAAATGGTAGCCATCGACTGGGGAATGGCACAAGTTGTGGTATGTGAATGTAATGGAATACTATTGTGCTATGAGAAATGATGAGCAGGCAGACTTCAGAAAAATCTGGAAAGACTTATATGAACTGATGCTGAGTAAGGGGAGCAGAACCAGGAGAACACTGTAACATTGTAACAGAAACGTTGTGAGATGACTGACTTTGATAGACTTGGCTCTTCTCAGCAATGCAAGATGCTAAGACAACTCCAAAAGGCTCATGATGGAAAATGCTATCCATATTCAGAGCATTATGGAGTCTGAATGCAGATCGAAGTATACTATTTGATTTCTCTTTTTTGTTTTATTTCTTCTTGCTTGTGGTTCATTTCATTGGCTATAAATCTTCTTTGCAACATGGCTAATGTGAAAATATGTTTAATGTGAATGTATATGTAGAGCTTATATCAGATTGCATGCCATCTTGGGGAGGGAGAAGGAGATAATTTGGATCTCAAGAGCTTGTGGAACTGAATGTTGTAAACTAAAAATAAATAAATCTAAAAAAAAAAAAAAGGAAATGAGGTTAGGGTGGCACAATGTATTCTTCTTGTCCTGGCTCTTTCTGATCATCATTTCCTTTTCTAATTGTTCATCAACCATATCTTTAATGATCCATTCTAGAATTTTCCTAGGAATGAAAGTAAAACTCATAGATTTATAGTTTTCAGATTCTGTTCTCTTTTCCCTTTTCCAAACTTCTCATAAACTCTTCTGTTTTTTTTCTGAATTTTAAAAATATTTCTGACATTGGCTTAATAATCACACCTGCTGTTACTATCAGTACCTGAGAACGCAGGTTTTCTGGGCCAGGTGACAGGGCAGCCTTGAGCTCTCTTACTACTGGGTCAATTCCATTACTCATTTTTGTTCAGTCACTGTTAGCACAAAGACTATTCTAACAAAATGAGAAATAAATAGCTCTGCTTTCCCTCTCTTTTCATGTATCATTCACCTCTCCATCTCAAACAAAGGTTCCACCATCCCTTTTTTGAGACCCCTTTGCTCCCAAGACAGCTAAAAAAATCCCAACATCTCTTGTGATGTCTCTAGCTTCCCTTTAGCTCTAGTTCATTCTGACCAGATGATCTAGAGCATCCTTGATGCTATTTTTACAAGACAGTTTTGTCATGATCATATACATATATGCACATACACAGAGGTGTATAGATCAATCTAAATATATAGCTAGATATACGCATACATATAAGTATCTATATCTAGCTTTATAGCTATCTATCCACATATCTAACAATACAGACATTTGTATATTGCTAGCTATACAGATATTCATCTATATCTATATGCTACTTTTACAAGACCTTGTCACGATCTTTTATATCAACAGATAGCTAGATGTAGATGCAGATAGATTTCCATATCTATCAATAAAGCTCTCTACCTATGTGTGTACCTAATTACATATACACACATATGTATGTATAGATATATATCTATATAGATCTGCATATACACATATGTAGATACACATATGAATATAGGCATTTCTACATATAGATACACATATTTATACACGAACATTTATATGTATATATGCATGTAGACACACATGTTTATATGAACATACACATATTTATATATGTGTAGATATAAATATGTATACATAGACATCTATAGATAGATATGAATATCTATGTACATCTACATCTATTTATCTAGAAGCAAGGTGAGGGAAGAGAACACATGCGTATGGACAAATGTGTATATATGTATATTGAAACATACACATATATCTATATTAATATTTATCTATTCCCCTTTAAAAATATCTATCTATCTATCTAAAAGATCCTAACAAGGTCTTGCAAAAGTAGCACCAGGAATACCAAAGCTCAGGAGAGAGAGAGAGAGAGAGAGACAGAGAGAGAGAGAGGGAGTGAGAGGGAGAGAGAAAGAGAGAGAGACAGAGAGAGACAGGGAGAGAGAGAGGGAGAGAGAGAGGGAGAGAGAGACAGAGAGAGAGACAGAGAGAGAGACAGAGACAGAGAGAGAGAGGGAGAGAGAGATCTTTGTTTATATATAGATATTTTAAAAGGGGATATATCTAGATAGATATCTATACAGATATATGTATATACACATATATATATATATATATATATACACAGACACAGACAAAGACACACACTTTTCTTTTCGCTGGTCTTGTTTTAACTCTACATTTTCTTTTAAAATCTAATATCTCATCTTGGTTGATGAGCTCCCTATGCATCCACATTGATCTCTTCAGACAAATCCCATTGTTTCCCCTTTACTGAAGTCTCTAGAGTTTTTTTTTGCCCATAATTCTTATTGTGGGAAAGTTTGAGAGGTCATGGGAATTGGAGAAAGGACCTTGCTTGTCCCTCTTCCCCCAGCTTGTTGGTCACATGATCCAGAAGGGCTAGCATTTTCTGCTTGAACTGTTCCCTTTCTTTCTGGTCTTACTCACACCCTCCCCTCTCTTTCCTTTGACAATATGAAATCTGCTTTTTTGGCATCTAGGAGTCCCGTTAAATCTGTCTGGATCTCTTCTCCTCTATCATAAACCCTAGGAGCAAGTAGCCACTTCCTCCCAGGGGAGTGAATCATTCCCACATCAGCAACAAATTCTTCTCTGTTAGTGAGAATCAGATCCAGAATGGAATTCCTCTTTGTGAGTTCTCTCCCTTTATAAAGGATGAAATTATCCCTAAAACAAATTAAGAAATTATTAGCTGTTCCACTTTGGGCAGAGAGAGAATGAAAGGGTAGAAAGCTTGAGCAGATGTCTGGATAACTGGAGTCTTCTATGACTACTATTTCTTGTCTCCCCATCCTCACCTGCACCCCATTCTTGTGATCTTTTTTCTGAGTAAATAAGTCTTGTGCAATCCAAAAATCTTCCCAGATTTTTAAGTATAGTGAGCCTTTGGATATGTAGAAAATACTGCTAGCAAACCAACATAAGCTAACATACCTACTACGTAGTAGAGGCCCATTGCTCGTGTTATCAGCACAGTACACTTCCAATCTTAGCTCATTATGCTGGAATAATGACATTCTTTGAGAAGCTACAGTCCTTTGAAACTGCCAAATAACCCCTTTTAAAACATTTTTAAAATAGAAAGAACAAGAGAGGCAATTCTGCATATGCAGCATACCATACACATGTACATATAGTCATTTAAAATAAGATTTGGAGCTGAGGGTGGCTCAGAACATGAGCTTCTTATTGCAAAATTTAGACTTGAATTCAAGAAGGAGGGAAAAATCAGCAGACCGTGTAGTTATGACCTAAATAACATTCCTTATGAATACAAAGTGGAACTGATGAATAGATTTAAGGGATTAGAGCCGCTAGATAGAGTGCCTAAAGAGCTAGAGACAGAGGTTCACAATATTGTGCAGGAGGCAGCAACAAAAAACATCCCAAAGAAAAAGAAGTACAAGAAAGCACAAAGGTTGTCTCAAGAGGCTTTACAAATAGCTAAGGAAGGAAAAAAAAAGGAAAGGGAAAGACACACACAACTGAATGCAGAATTGCTGAAAATAGCAAGGAAAGATTTTCTTCAATAAGCAATGCAAAGAAATAGAAGAAAACAATAGAATGGGAAATATAAAAAAATCACTTCAAGAAAATTAGAGATATTACGGGAATGTTTCATGCAAAATGGGAATGATAAAAGACAAAAATGGTAGGGACTTAACAGAGATAGAACAGGTTAAAGTGGCAAGAAGACACGAAAAACTATAGGACAAAGATTTTTAACGTTATTGATAACCACGATGATATGGTTACTGATCTAGAGCCAGATATCCAGGAGAAACAAGTCAAGTGGGCCTTCAGAAGCATTGCTAACAATGTGACTAGTAGAGATGACAGAATTCCAGCTGAGCTATTTAAAATCCTAGAAGATAATTCTGTCGAAATGCTGCACTCAATATACCAGCAAATTTTGAAAACTCAGCAGTGGTCACTGGATTGGAAAAGATCAGTTTATTTGCCAATCCTAAAGAAGGGCAATTCCAAAGAGCGTTCAAATTGCTGAACAATTACACTCATTTCACATACCAGCAAGGTTATGCTTAAGATTCTGCAAGCTAGGCTTTAGCAATTTGTGAACTAACAATTACGCAGAAAAGCAGGCTGGTTTTTGAAGAGGCAGAGGAACTAGGGGCCAAATTACCAAAATTTGCCGGATTATGGAGAAAGCAAAGAAGTTCCAGAAAATATCTACTTCTGCTTCTTTGACTACACTAAAGCCTATGACTGTGTGTGTCACAACAAAATGTGAGGGCAAGCCCTCAAAGAGATGGGAACACAGATCATCTTACTTGTCTCTTTAGGAACCTGTATGTGAGTCAAGAAGGAACAGTTAGAATCAAACATGGAACAACTGACTGGTTTAAGATCAGAAAAGGAGTATGACAAGGCTGTGTATTGTCACTTTATTTGGTTTATATGCAGAGTACATCATGTGAAATGCCAGGCTGGAAGAACCAAAAGCTGGAATTAAGGTTGCTAGGAGAAATATCAACAATCAGATATGCAGATAATACCACTTTGATGGCAGAAATTAAGAAGTCTTTTGATAAGAATGAAAGGGGAGAGTGTAAAAGCTTGAAGCTTAGCACTAAAAAAAAAATTAAGATCATGGCAATTGGTCCCATCACTTCCTGGAAAACAGAGGGGAAAAAAAAGGAGGCAAGGTCAGATTTTATATTCTTGAGATCATAGATCACTATAGACAGCAACTGAAGTCATGAAATTAAAAAATGGTTGCTACTTGGAAGTAAAACCATGGCAGGTCTGGCAGCATACTAAAAAGCAGAGACATCATCTTGCCAGCAAAGGTTCACAAAGTGAAAGCTATGGTTTTTGTTCCAGTAGCAATGTATGGCTGTGAGAGTTGGACTATAAGGAAGGCTGAGTGCTGCAGAATGGATGCTTTTGAATTGCGTTGCTAGAGAAGACTTTGGAAAGTCTCTTGCATCAAAGAAATCACACTAGTCAATACCTAAAGAAAAAAATTCAAACTATTCATTGGATGGACAATATGAAAGCCGAAGCTTAAATACTTTGGCCACATAATGAGAAGACAGGACTCATTGGAAAAGATCCTAATGTTGGGAAAGATTGAAGGCAAAAGGAGAAGAGAGCTGCAGAGGATGAGATGGATAGATAATGTCCTGGAAGCAATGAATATGAACTTGGACAGACTTTGAGAGATAATGGAGGATAGAAGGGTCTGATGTGCTACGGTCCATGGGGTGATGAAGAGTTGGATGTGACTCAACAAATATAGAATACATATGCACATTTTTGAAGTATATATATATATAGAAAATATATACATATATCTATGATATGTACATAAGATGCACACATGTAGACATATTTCTGATGTATCTATGATATATGTATACATAATATATATATGCATACATATATCTATACAACATGTACCAGACGTATCCATGCTATATAAAATATATGCAGACATGTACACATATTTATGATATAGGATATATAAAAATGATATATACACATACATGTATGGTACATATGTATAGACAAAAATATACACATACATGTATATATTTAAATTTATAAACAAGGAAGGATGATTAAGTTTTTTCAGTCATAGGTTTATTGGCAAGAAGGTGGAATATTACTTGCAAAACTGTGTTCTGTTGCTATTTCAGAAGTCCTCTTTTACAGTCTTTTTTTTCATGCCTTCCTACGGTTATGTTTTCTATCATTCTAGCTATATGTGTATTCACATATCCCCCCCTACATATGTCTGTGGATCAATGCTGACAGCTCTCAGAAGCCAGAGTTGTGTTCAGTTTTGTTATGAGTACCACTTCAAGCCGTGTTCCATCCTTCACAAATACCAGCTGATAATGGTGATAGAATATTTTATACTTATCACAGCCTCTTGCCTCCAAAGAGGTGAAAATAGCTCTTTATATATGATCTCCTTTATCCTCAGGTTTTTTATTAGTATTTTTATATGTATGGTGGTGCACAAATATACCCAAAAGATTTAAAATGCTCCAAGTTGTTTTCCAGTCCTTCTGTATGAACAAGCTTCCTTTTGATCAGTCATCTCCTATTTGGTCTTGTAGGTATTAGTTTTAAAAACTTCACCATAAAAGAATAATTGAAGTTAAAAGGTAGCAACAGAATAAAGCACCTGACTGAGCACTGGGGAGATAGAATTTCTCTTTTTTTCCTTCCTTTTTTTTAAGCAATTGGAGTTAAGTGACTTGCTCAGGGTCACACAGTAAGCATCTAATTTGATCTCAGGTGCTCCTAACTCCAGGGCTGGTGCTCTATCCACTGCACCACCTAACTGCCCCAGTTCTAATCTCTTTTTGACACGAATTAGCTATGTGGCCTTGGCAAGTCTCTGCTTTTCCAAGTCTTCATTTCCTCATCTGGAAAACAAGGCAGCTGGACTGAGTATAATCTAAGTATTAACAATTATTTGAATCTATATTTCTTAATCTAGTTTTCCCTATGTTCTCTTTCCCAATCTTTTCTCTCACTTATTCTAGTTAAGGGCTATCTCCTCGCTTTCCTTAGTTCGATAGTCATAATTTGGTCCCCTCCTCAGAACGACCTGAATTCAGATCCAGCTGCAGATACTTATTCACTGTGTGAACCTGGCCAGATCACTTAACCTTCGTCTGCCCTAGTAGCATTTTCTGTAAAATGGGGATAATAACAGCACTTGCTTCACAGAGTTGTTGTGAAGATCAAATGAGATAATTATAAAATGCCTAGTACGTAGTAGGTGCTTAATAAATGTTTGTTTTTCCCACCCCTCTCTTTACATATGCTATAGCCTAGCCAAAGTAGAGTAAAACATTCGCTGTCTTGATTATTCCAGTTAATGTTCTGGGAATTGATCTGTGGAACAATTCTTGTAGTATTTTCTCCTTCACTAGATAGCTCTGGAATTTGGCCACGATATTTCTTGGGGTTTTGAGTTTGGGATCCCTTCCAGGAGGGGAACGGTGGATTCTTTCGATGACTATTTTGCCCTCTGAGTCTAGTACTTCTGGGCAGTTTTCCTTGATGATTTCCTGGAAGATATTGTCCAGACTCTTTTCTTCATCATGGGTTTCTGGCAGGCCAATAATTCTTAAATTTTCTCTCCTGGATCTATTTTCCAGGTCAGTTGTTTTTCCAATTAAATATTTTACATTTTCTTCTATCTTTTCATTCTTTAGATTTTGTTTGACTGATTCTTGCTGACTCATTGAGTTATTAGTTTCTACTCGCCCAATTCTAATCTTCATTGTATTGTTTTCTTCAGTTAACTTTTGCATCTCCTTTTCCATCTGACCAATTTTTCCCTTTAAGGAGCTATTTTCTCCATTTAATTTTTGTACTTCCTTTTCCATTTGACCAATTTTCCCAGTTAGGTTTTGGGTTTCCTTTTCCGTTTGATTAACTCTTCCTTTTAGGGAATTATTTTCTCCAGTTAACTTTTGAACTTCCTTTTCCATTTGTTCAATTTTCCTTTTCAAAGTGATGTTCTCATCAGTGAATTCTTTTTTTATAATTTTAAAATCATTGGCCAGGTTTTCTTCTATTTCCTTCTTCAGCTGTTCCAGGAAAGCTAGTTGTGCTTGTGAGAGGTTCATAGTCCCTTCTGAAGTTTCAGATGGAAGTACAGTCTCAGCTCTGACCTCTTTGGTGTTTGTGTTTTGGTCCTTATCCCCATAGAAAGATTCTATGGTTTTTTCTCCCTTCTGCTTTTTCCTATTCATAATGTTGGCTGAGTGTTGTAGCTTCTGGTTCTTTCAGTCAGAAGGTATAGAACTTTGTGTTGAGCTGATGTGTGAAAAAGCTAAAAGCAGGTTTTTGTTTTTTGTTTCCCAGATAAACCCTGGGGTTAGCTTGTTAAGTGTGTGGGAGGGGTGGTCTGGTCACAGGACATCTCCTCAGCTGTACTGAGGCAAAGGCAAGCTCTGGGGATGGTGATCCCAGCTTCCCTATTGTCTTCCCTTTTCCCCTGGAGGGCTGAGGCACGCCTAGATGCTAATTCGTGTTCCCACCCCTCCTGGGGCTCGTCTCCCGGCGCTGAGGCTTGCCTGGGTCTCAGTGCGAATTTTCTCTGCCCTGGGTCCTCTGTCCTTCCGGATCGCCTCCGCCACAGTAGGAAGAATCCCCCTTTGCTATTTTCCTAGCCTCTGGTGTTATGAGACTATTTGCCCCCTTCTGCTGTTCCCGCTGATCCAGGATTTTTCTGGGGAAATATTTTATGGTTCTTTCACGGTCATCAGGGGGGAGGAGAGAGCATTTACTGATCACTCCGCCATCCTGGCTCCCAGAAGTTCAAGTAGGTGACTTACCGAAGTTTAGTCTTCAGGCTGAAGGTTTCAAGGGCTGCTGCACTGATATCTGGCGCTCAGCAGCTCTCACCGGCTCGGTTTGGCTGGTCTCCTGCTCTGCTGGTTCCGCCCCCTGTTCTCAGGCTTCTCAGGTCCCTTCCGCCCCGCTGCACTGACCTCACTGCGCTGTGCGCTGGGGGCTCACCCCCGCGGAACAGATCCTTCCCGTGGACCTTCCAGTCTAACCTGGGCTCCGAATCCATCAAAGTCTGTCACCCACTGGATTCCGCACCTCCAAAGTTTGGTCAGATTCTGCTTTCAGAGGTATCCAGAGGAGTTTGTCCAGGAGCTTAGGTGAGTCGTTGCTTTCACTCCGCCATCTTGGCTCTGCCCCCGGAACAATTCTTAATACATTAATCACATGGAGCTTCTGTTTGGCGTTCAGAGCTCCTTGTAACCTAGCTCTCCTCTACCTTTCCGATTTTCTTACACTTCACTTTTTAATCTGGTGACACTAGTCTCCTGGCTCCTCCACAAATCGAACACTCCATCTCTAGGCTCCAGGCATTTTCTCTGGCTTACCCTGTGCCCAGAATGTTTTCCTTCTCAGCTCCACCAGCTGTCTTTACCTGTCTTCCTTTAAAATCCCACCTTCAAAAGGAAACCTTCCCAAACTCCATGCCTTCCTTTCGTTAATTATCTCCTATTTATCCATATATAGTTTTCTGTATGTAGTTTTGTTTGCATATTGTGTCTTTGGTTAGACCATTAAGCTCCTTGAAGGCAGGGACTTTTTTTTTCCTGTTTGTATCCCCAGTGCTTAGCATAGTGTCTGGCACATAGTAGGTGCTTAAAAATGTTTGATTGATTGATCTTCCTTTTTTCGTTTACAGTGGTATAACAGCAGGAATGCTGGGCTAGGAAACAGGCTCAAATCCTAGCTTTTGTAATTATTAGCTGTACAATCATGGCTAAGTCAACTAACCTCTTTGAGCCTCAGTTTCTTTATCTGGCAAATATGAATAGTAGAACTTGTACTATGGACTACCTACTTAAATCTTAAAATATTACATATACATGTTAGTTATAATACAATGAAAATATCCATTACTTATATTCCATATATTCTGTAATTCACAGATTCCTGCCTCGAATCTCTAATCGTTGACCATAATATTAACTGACTGACATATCAGTGCCTCTTCTTAATTCACCTTAGTTTGGGGTAGGGGTGGGGAACCTGTGTCCCCAAGGTCACAACACATGGTCCTCTAGGTCCTCCTGTACAGGCCTCTACTGAATCTAAACTTCACAGAACAAATCCTCTTAATTAAAGGATCTGCTCTGTAAAACTTGGACTCAGTCAAAAGGCCACACTCAAGGACCTAGAAGGCCATCCATGCCCTGGAGGCTGCAGATTCCCCACCCCTGGTTTAAGCCATTCTCACTTTTTACCTAGGTTACTGCAGTGACTTCTTAGTTGGCCTCCCTGACTCAATCCTCTTCCTGTTCCTGTCCATCCTACACACTGCTCTCAAAGGGATTTTCCTGAAGTGCAAATCTGACTCTGTCACTTGCCTACCAAGTAAAACCCAGTGGCTCTTTATGGCTTGTAGGATAAAATATGAATGCTTCTGTTTAACCTTAAAGCACTCCACAACCTGACCCCAAACTATCTTTCCAGCCTCCTTGTCCATCACTCTCCCTCCTCAGTGAGCCAGCAAAACCAGCCTTTTTTTCTGTTTCTCATACCCAACCCTCCATCTCCTTTGGCACTGTCTATCCCCCATTCCTCAAATGCCAGATTCACAACTTCAACATTATCTCTGACCCTAAATTCTTCCTTCTCCACATATCAAAGCATTTTTCAAAGAACTAGGATTTTCAAAAGACCTGGGATTCTCACTGGGGAGCTCTTGGTTGTCAGTCCTCTGCCCCATTTTGCCTCCCCAACATCTCTCTGAGATACCCCTTTTCTTTACTTAAACAGCTAACATTTTAGTTCAGGAACTCACTGTCTCTCACCTGGACTACTGCAGCAGCAGCCTTATCTCTTCTCATTCCAGGTTATCCTACACATTGCTACCAAAGTAGCAGTCTATCTACTGGGCAGGCAAGCCAGCCTATCTTAAGCAGCAAGGCACCCTGAGGGTGGGACAGGAGGCAGTATGTGTGATATAAGTCAAGCTGGCACCACCATCTTGACCACTGCCCCCAACTACTGACCAACTGTAGCCACAACCACTGAAGACCCAGACTAGAAAATTCTGGACATCAAAGTCGTTGGCACTGACCAATGGTTCTCCATCAAAAGTGTGGCCTTATCACGGAAAAATGATGGTAGAGAAGATGTATCAACCACTGTTTGCTGTGGAATGCTAAGGACCATGGGATCTTTCCATCTGACTTGCAGCTGAAACTTTCTATGCATGCATGTGTGTGTATGCACACGTATGCACACACACACGTTATCTCTCCCATTACAAGGTGGGCTTCATAAGAATTTGTATTTCAATTTGTATCAATGTACTCAGTGCAGTGCTTTGCACATGAAGGCTTATTCATTCATTCCTTTACTCTTTCATTCATTCATTCATACCCACAACTGTAAGCCCTTATTTTGCAGTAAATTTAGGGGTGGATACAGCATTTGTGAACTTTCAGCAGTTCAGCACCTACTTAGCAAGAATAATTGGTTTAAACAGGAAGCTACTACTAGGAGCTGGAGTAAGTTGCTTCCCTGTTGTATCCTGCATAAGTCCACCCTGATCCCTGCTGGGGTCTCTGCTTCCCTTCCTCTCAGATGGTATCCCAGAACCCTCTCAAGTAAGGGCATGCTTTGTAAACTTGTCCTGGGTGTTATTTGTGATTTTTACCCAGGCCACAAAAATTCCTAACTGTAGCTCCTTAGATACCTCCAACTATAGGAGGTTCTTTGGTGAGAATTTTGGCAGAGTTATAGACCAAGTAGACACTCTTGCTTTGGCATCCCTTCCTCATGCATTTTCCCCCCCATTATTTATAAGATGAACATACAGTGAATGAGTGTCCCTTATCTTAATAGTCACAGAGCTGACTCATTATTTTGTATTGAATCCAAGACACTGCATTTGTTTTTAAAAGAAGGACATTCCCAAGACATCTACTACATGTGGACAAGATCTGACTTCATCTGAAATTTGTGTGCCCAGGAAAGTCAGTTTTAACATCAGTCAACAACAGGAGGACAATAGTAAGAATCATTTTAACTCCTTCCTTTGAAAAGATAGGTTGTAAACTTCAATTAGTTATTCCTAACAGTAGCCAGATAGGGCTGAGTGAGGTAGGGGGTTTGTTCTATAGGAAGTCAAGGACAAGAAAAGGGATAAGAGGTTTGTCCAGAGCCCCAGGAGGGAATGTCAGACCTGGGATTCTCACTGGGGACCTCTTGGCTCAGTCCTATGCTCAATTCACTAGCCCTCTCTGGATTGCTAAAGATTAATTTCTAAAGTGACAGCTAATTGTACATCCAGGGCCTCTACAATACAGTTAAATACCCCACTGTAACAGCCACTGCATTGGGGATGATGCACTCTAATAAAAGTCTCCAAGCATTAAATATGTAAGATAGTATTAAAACAAAATTAAACATCTGAAGTTCCTGGCACCGCTGCATCATGGCCTAATTCTCCAATGTGTAGTGATTTAAAAATAAAATCAGCTCCTGCATCTTGAGGATGGTATATCTCCATGCTGTGCAAATTAAATGAATGATGTTCAGGCAGCATGGCCTCTGATTATGCACAGAGTTCAGCCCTCAGGAGGTTAATAGGGCTATATTACCAGGTGATGTACCACCAGGTCTAGAGGTAATGTGTGACAAAAGGTCAACGTGTAAATTTTCTCACCCTTTAAAATTCTGGTCAGAATTTGCCATTTTAAACATTAACTGATTGGGCTTTGTGTTCCCCCTTTCCCTTTAAAATGATTTTAATTACTTACATTAGGATGGGATTGGAAGCTTGCCTTTGAGCTCCAAAATGGAGAACAGGGACTGGGCTCCAATCCTTCTGGATTTTTAATACACAGGTATATTTTTCATAGCATCTACCATCAGAATTAACATGACTTTATAAGGATAAAATCAATTGCCTTCCTGTTTGGATATTTCATTTAAATTTCAAAGACTCCAAAACAATGGCAATAAAACATTAAACAGAGAAGATGTGCATGTGAAGTGACTGCTTCTAAAATGGTAATGTGATGTATTTTCAAAGATGTCCTGAATTTAGATTTTTTTTTTCAATACAGCAAATATGCTACCACTTCTAGTGTCTCAAAGAACATCCTTGGACAAGTGATTTAACCTCTTAGTGGTTTAGTTGGTTACCTGTAAGGAAGGAATGTGACCCCTTGGACTTCACAGAATCCTGGCTTTCCAATTCTCTGATGTATTTGTCACAGAATGAGCTATATACAAAGTGCTTTGCCAACTTTAAAGTGAGTATCATGAATTATTATTTTTTTTAGCTAAAGAATGAACTACATTTTTGGGGGGGGTTATACTGAAGGTAGGAACCATGACTGATCATAATAAATATATGCTTGTCATACTATTTTCTCTTTTTTTTCTTTCTGGTGGTATTTCCCTTTGGTTCTGCTTCTTCTTTACAATGTGACTAATGTAGAAATATGTTTAATATCATTGTGCATGTATAGTCTATAGCAGATTGCATGCTGTCTTGGGGAGGGGCGGGGAAGAAGGGGGAGAAAATTTAGAACTCAAAATCTTATGAAAGTGAGTGTTGGAATATAAATGTAAGTAAAATAAATGTTGAAAAATTAATTAATTAAAAATAAATATATACTTGTTTAATATCACTGAATGAGAGAACCTCAGAAGGGAACCTTGGAAGGGAACTCAAAGGTTACCTATTTCAACTGAACCTTTAACCAGAATCACTCTATGAAAACCAACAAGTGGTTATATTAGCATTGCCATAGAACTTTCAATATTTGCAAAGCTCTTAACAATATTTTCTCTTTGACCATCATGATAATCCTAGAAGGTCAGTGCTTTGACTATCCCCATTTTATAGAAGAGGAAACTGAGAGGCTGAGAGACATTGTGACTTAGATTGATGATGTCACTCTAGGGTTTCTTTAAAATAAGGAATAACTACTCTTTGGCCAATCAGATTGTTCTCAATCTGCCTATTTCTAGTTCCACATGCTCGATCAAGGGGATTGGAGGGAAAAAAAATTCCACGAGTATTTACCCACAGTCTTATAAAGTCTGGAGGTGGGTCTTTGTTTTGTCCAAATTTGTTGACTCTGCTCTGTTTCATGTCTATGTTTATTACCTTGGAAAATAAAATTCCAGGTGTCTCGTATAGATTATTTCATTTATCTTGATGCTATCCCTACTAGGTAAAGAGGAGACAAGTATAAACATATGTACTTCACACACAGAAAAACAGTTTCAGTTTGACTAAAGACTGAACTAAAGAAATAAACTATGTCCTCTCTTTAAAAAAATTCTCTGATTTGTGATAGGTATTACTCAATTTAAAAAAATCACTTCTTCCTTCCCTCCCCCAAAGTTGAAACCTGAAATTGAGTGACATCATTAACAAACAACATTAATTGAATTTCTATTGTGTGTAAGGAATCTTTGGAAGGGAGATGGGAGATGAAAGATGGAGATAAGTAAGAATGTACAATAATAAGCAGACATGATCCAAGCCCATCAGGTGTTGATAATCTAAGGTGAAGCCAGATAGGAGAGATAAACAAATACACTTTGTACACACTTGGGTTACTATAAATGGATGTGTCACAACCCACATAACTATGGTGCAAAATATAGTGCAATTTTCAACAGTGGAAAGGATTCTGGCACCCTAACAAGAATGTATGGTAAAATGATCTCTGGACTTAGAACTAGGAATACTTGGGTCCAAGTCCTGAATCCCACATTTACTAATAGGGTGAACTAGTCATTTGAACTGAGACTCAATTTCCCCATCTGTAAAATGACAACACAAATTCTTGCACTAGCCCCTTCACAGGATTATAATGGGATTTAAGTGAGTATGTGAAAATATTTGGTACAACCACAAAATATTATGAATGATAATTTTTTTCCAGCTGGACAGCCATATTAATTTACATGACCATTTAGGAAGGAACCAGGAGTCTGAGAAAAATTGTGTATATATGTAACTAATAATGGCTAACATTTATATAGCACCTACTATGTGCTAGGCACTGTGCTAAGAACTTTACAATTATTATCTCCTTTGATTCTCATGAAAACCCTCTTGTTATCGCCATTTTGCAGATGAGAACACTTGGGTAAACAGAGGACAAGTGACTTGTTGAGGGTTCACACAGCTAGTAAGTGGTGGAGGTTGGATTTGAACTCCTGGAACAGTGCTTTATCCATTGTGCCACCTACTTGCCCAAACTAAGGGAGAACTCTTACACCCAATTTACTTGTTATTTTCTTTTAAAATAGTAAACACATTAGGCAGTACAAATTTTTAAGGCCATATCTAGCTTTTTATATCTTGAGGTAATCTCTAAGCATATGTGTACAATTAAATATACAAATCAGCCAAGGGAACAGCATGACTGGTATAGCAGAAGTCTGGACATTGTGCCTACCTGAGTATGGAAATAGCAAGGGAAATATTTTCCACTCTGATCTACCTGAGAAAACAAGCAACAAAAAGACAGATGAGGATTTTGTTGGATCACAATAAACTAAAATGTCACTCAGAGGATTTAGATTGGAATGATAATGTATAATTACACATTACTCTCCTTCATACATTCATTGGTTCAGCCAAAGTAGTCTTCTATTTCTTAATCCAACATTCCAGATTTCTTCACTGTGAGTTTGCACACAATGTCCCCTGAACCTGGAATGAACCCTTTCCTCATGTCCTACTCTTAGAATCTTCCATTCCTTTCAAAGTTCAGTTCAACAGGGTCTCTCCTGATGGCCCTAGCTACAAGTGCCTTTCTTCTCCCCAAATCACTCTATGTTTTGTGTGTGTGTGTGTGTGTGTGTGTGTGTGTGTGTGTGTGTATTAATATGTATAAATTGTCAGACTTGGAAAAACTCAGACCACTTAGGTGATCAGTAAATAAAGTGAGGTATTTATTCACAGCCAAGGAATTGTGATCCAAGACAACATGCTGTCTTTTTCAGACAGGGATACTGGGGGACAAAGGGGGGAAAGGGGATTCTTATAGGGTATGGCCATGGGAAATAGAAGGACAAGTACTTGGGATGCACAGAACAGCCGAACTGCAGGAAGGCAGTACTGCAGAAGTGTTCTTGTGATTATCTCTATTCTGTTAGAACAGGGTAGGGTCCAGAAATTCCAAGGGGTTGACAATATTATACACAAACTACGTATTTATATGTGTACATATTGTTTCCCTTGATAGGAAAGAAGCTCTTTGAGGTGAAGGACCATTTTATTTCTGTTTTTTTATTCCTAGGGCATAGAACACGATGCCTGGTACACTGGAGGCATTTAATAATGTTTGTCAGTTTTTGGCTTGATTGAAATGATGTTCATACGGGTGAGTGGTCAGCACCAGAGTGAGTACTCCAATCCAAGCCCTCTGACTACAAATCTAGGTATCTTGCTTCTACTATGTCTAGAAAACATCCTTCCTTCAGCTCCCATATCATGAAGTGGCTAGATGGTGCAGTGGATAGAACACTGAACCTGGAGTCAGGAACATCTGAGTTTGCCTCTTCTGTATAACCCTGGGGAAGTCATTTAACCTCTGTTTGCCTCAGTTTCCTCACCTATAAAACAGGGATAACAACAGTACCTCCCTTATAGGTTTAATGTCAGGATCAAATGAGATAGAAGTGTTTAGCACATAAATATAAAAATACTTATTCCCTTCCCCCTACAACGAATGTTTTGGGATTAATAAGTACAACACTCATCATTGCCAGCTAAGGAAGCATTTTCTTTTTCTTTGTTTTTAAAACCTCTTTTATTTCTGATTTATTTTTTATCAATTTTCCCTTCTACTTTTTCTTCCCATTGTTCTATCCCTTATAATAAAAAATAAAAAAGGAAGAAGAAAAAGCAGAGCAACAATATATGTAGACAATTTCAAAAGGAATAGAAATCTTTATCTAACAAGGTTTTTGACATTAAAATCTATTCTTTGGAATTTAATAATAATAGCTAACATTTATATAGTATTTACTATGTGACAAGTACTGTGTGAAATGCTTTCAGTTATTATCCATTTGATCCTCACAGCAAGCACACAACCTGGGGGTTGGTGCTATTATTATCTCCATTTTACAGATGAAGCAACTGAGGCAAACAGGTTCAATGACTTTCCTAAGGTCACACAGCTGGTAAGTATCAGAAGCCAGACTTGAACCCAGGCCTATCTTGACTCCAAGTCCAGTGCTCTATCTACCGTACCGCCTCACTGCCCTACTAAGCAAGGGGAGAAGGGTGGGTATGAGAGGAAATGGTAATAGAGGCTTGTCATCCCTATAAACTCTTCTGGCCAGAGGTCCTGAAGTATGGCAACTACCTTCCCTGGCTGTGTGCAGGCTGTATATCCTGACCCTGATCATGGAGAAGAAAGAGTCTGTTTAATTTAGCCCTTTCCAGTGATTGGGTCAATGCATTTGGCTCAAGTCGTAGCTTCTAGGATAATCTTTCAAGGTCATCGTCTCTCCAGGCTTAGTAAATTTGAAAATTTTGTCTCAAGTATTATTATGCACAGGGTCAAAGAAAAGGCATTTGAATGATGCACAGAGCTAGTTATGCTAACTCTGAGGAATGTTAGCTGTCAACTAGTACTGAGGAATACGTACGGTATCTGGAATTTCTCAATGTGCCCTTCTTCAATTGGGTTTCAGGAAGAGATCTACCAAGGTTCCAGGTAGCAACCTGCCTTTTGAAATGTGTCAGAAAAGCCAAAATGAGCAAATAAGAGCCTTTTCCTTTACTTCAAAATTATTTTGATGTTTTTTTTTTTTTTTGATAGCTCTACAATCTCATTCATGATCCTGGTCACGACCAATCCATGCTCCCTTATTTTGTGAAACTTTGTCCATGTCCTCAGTCTTCAAAAGGGGGACAATCTAATGTGCTGGGAGCCTTCCTTTAGTTCTTTTGATATTGTAGTCACAATGGCACAGTTGGGGAATGGACATTAGGGGGTAAAACTTTTCGTGTGAATAATTCTTGTAAGTCTATTGGATTAACTGCCTTGAAGAGAACTGTGGTGGGCTACATATTCAGTTACTGCCTTTCAACCAGACACTTCAAACACAGTGAAAGTGACTAACACTTCTATTTCTTCCTTGTGAAATTGTCTCACATTTAGAAAACTGATATGTAGGATAACTTTCTGTTGCCTGTTTCTTTTCACAAAACTTAAATAGGTGTTTTGTCTTCAGTTTTCTTTTCAGGATGGGATCCTATATCTAAAGCTGGAAGGAATCCTCAATAGTTTATACTCAATCACTATAAGTAGAACTATAAGAGGTGAGGGAAGGAGGGAGAAAAATTTGGAACTCAAAATGTGGTAAAAATGAATGCTAAAGTTTTCTTGACATGTCACTGGGGAAAAAATAAAATACTACTAAACTTTAAAAAAGTAGAGCTATAAGTAAACATTTTTTTCACCTGGGGCAAAAGCAGTTGAGCAGGGACAAAGTGTGGGATGGATGGTAGAGAGGACAGTTCAATCAGAAATACAGTTGCAATGAGAGTGAGGCAGTTTAGCAGTGGCAGTTAGATGGGAGACTGGACATAGGAGGGGGTTGTTACCCTAATGGGACTCTGGGGGTAGCAACTGTCTCACTCAGAATCATAGGCAGGGAGAAGAAATGTGGGCAGCAAGGTGATGAAGTGGATGCTGCCTGGATAGGAAGACTCCTCTTCCTGAGTTCAAATCTGGCCTCACATATTGCCCAGCTGTGTGACCCTGGGCAAGTCACTTAACCTGTTTGCCTCAACTGCCTCATCTGTAAAATAAGCTAGAAAAGGAAATGACAAACCATTCCAGTATCTTCCCCCCCAAAAAAACCCAAATAGGGTCATGGAAAGTCAGACACCATGGAAAACGACTGAACAGAAAAAAAGGAAATGTAAGGGAAACATAAGGAAAATGGTCACCATGAGGAGGAAGCAAGTCCCTGTGGGTGCCCATGGGCAAAGCCCCATTTACTCCAGGGTAGTCATATCTTTTAGTAAACGTTACCCTGCTTTCTAATCAGTACTTTCTGAACTAGAAACCCAAACTCTATTTACTCTCATTCTTCTCCATCCCACCCTAACTTTTAAAAATAAGCATTCTATTTTATTCTGTGACAGTGCCTATAATTTAGCTGTACTTTGGAATTTAGCATTTTATATCAGTAAACCATGATTTCAGCAAACAATGCAATGAAATCAGGATTTAACAGCACATGTAATATCTTGCTTATTATTTCATGGCATATAGGACTTGCCTCCACAATTGAACTATGAATTTAAAATGTAAATGAACATGTCTAATACTTCTCAATAGATTTACCTCAGTTACTAAGCAAGACACATTCTTGTTCAGTCCTTTCAGTCATGTTCAACTCTTCATGACCCCATTTGGGGTTTTCTTGGCAAAGATAATGGAGTGGTTTGCCACTTCCTTCTCCAGCTCATTTTATAGATGAGGAAACTGAGGAAAACAGGGTTAAATGACTTGCCCAGGATCACACAGCTACTCAATGTCTGAGGCCAGATTTGAGGCCAGGTCTTCCTGACTCCAGGTCTGGCACTCTGTTCAGTGCATCACCTAACTGCCCAACAACAACATTCCTCAATAGATTCACCTCAGGTGCTAAGAAATGCAAGTTTTTACAAGGTGCTTAATAAATATTTTTCTAAATGAAGAAGTGAACTGTATTTATCAAGTACAACTTATCAAAAGACAAACTTTAGTATGCATTGGTCAACAATAAAGCATGAAAGTGAAAATACCTGTAACCTAGGAGGGAGTAAATGATATAGTCCTAAAAGGAGTCTTCATTAGGAAGCTAACAAAGTTTCTGTTAACATATTTATCTCAGAAAGAAGCTATCAGGGGATAAACTAATTATTTCTACTTTTTGTGGTAGCAAAAAGCCTGGAATCTAAGTGAATGTCACATTGATTGGAGAGAGGCTGAACATGTTGTTACATATGTGGTCATAGGATTAAAAATCTAAGACTGGAAGAGATCCCTGATGTCATCTAGTCCAACCCCCTCCTTTTATAGATGAGGAAACTAAGCCTGAAAGAGGTTAAGTGACTTACCCAAGGTCCTACGTTGCAGGACTGGGAATTGAACTCAGATTTAATGACTCTACAATTCTTTCCACTGTACTACACTTCCTCTGAATGGAATATTATTAGACAACAAGGAATTAAGAATGTGGGGAATTCAAAGAAACATGGTAAGACTTGCATGAGTTGATACAGAGTGAAGTGAATGGAACCATCAGAACAAAGTACACATTGACCACAATAATGCACATAAAACTAACACTGAAGGACTACTGAATCCATAGTATGCATAATGAACAATAGTGGCCCTGGAGAACAGATAATTAAATATACTTTCTTCCTGGCAATATTCTAGAATGTGTAATTAAAGAGACGGTTAATGAACAATCAGAAAAGATCACAAAGAGTCAGAATGACTTCAGCAAGAATAGGTCATGCCACAATATTTCATTTCTACTTTCGATATAGTTAATAAACTTATAGATCAGGGGACTGTTGCAAATATAGCTAGACTATAATAACATATCTCACTTTACTCTTGTAGAAAAAATAGAAAGATGTGGAGTAGATAATACTACAATTATGCAGATTCAAAGTTAATTGAATGGCCAGACTGGAAAAGTAGTCAGTCACTAATTTTTTAACATCAATTTAGAAAGAGGTCTTCAGTAGAGTCCTGCAGGGATCTCTCATTGGCTCTGTTCTGCTTAATATTTTTATGAATTACTTGGATAAAGAAACAGATGGGATAGTTATTAAATTGGCAGATGATACAAAGCTAGGAGGGTTAGCTAATAAGCTAGATGACAAATGCAGGATGACCCCACATCTTGGCAGACTAGAAAACCGGGCTGAATGGAATAAGAAGAAATTTAATAAGGGTAAATGTAAAATCTTATACTTAGGTTTAAGAAATTAGGTCCACATGGATAAGATGGAGAAGGCATAGTTACATAGTAGTAATCTGAAAAAGATCTTGGGACTGCACGCTCAATAAATTTATAGCATACTATCCAACTCCTAAAGCTAATATAATCTTAGGCTACACTAAGAGAGACATAGTTTTATAAGACTAAGAACCATTCCCCAATGTACAAGCAGTCAAAGAATATTAACAAATGATTTTCAAAGAGGAAGAGCAAATTATGAACAACCATATGAAAGAATGTTCCAAATCACTAATGAGAAAAAAAGTGAAAACAACTGTGAGGTTTTATCTCACACCCAGAAAATTGGCAAAGATGACAAAAATGAAAATAGTAAATGTGGAAAGGATTGTGGGAGGGTATGGGCACACTATTGGTCAAACTGTGAAGGACTCTAACTATTCTGGAAAGTTGGAATTATGCAAAAAAGTGACTAAAATGCTCATATACATATACCATAAGGAGAATAAAGATAGCAAAATATTAAAATATTAATAATAAATATATAAGCAGCACTTTTTTGGAATAAAAGTAGGTATCTAGCAATTGGGGAATGGCTAAACAAATTGGGGTATATGGATGAAGTGGAATAATACTATGTTATAAGAACTGATGAATATAAAAAATTCAGAGAAGCATGGGAAGACTTTTATGAGCTGATGCATAGTGAGCTCAGCGAAACCTAGAAAATAATCTCTATTATGTATACTTATTAATACATATAAAATATGTAGTACATATATTACATAGTGCTAGCTATATATACAGTTATAAACAACAATATATGTGGTAATAATAAAATATATGTTGTAGTCATTATCTATCACCTGTCCATCCATCTGACTATAACATTGTAAACAGAATGAAAAACTAAATTAAATGTTACTTCTACGTATTTATAATGATCAAGGTTGGACCTAGAGAAGAGTTGAGAAAATGTGTCTCTCTTCTTGACATAGGTGGGCAACTCTGGGTACAAATATGGCACATATTGTCCCACAGTATTGATTAGTTTTACTGAACTGTTTTCTCCCCTCTCTTTATTTTCTTTTTGTTTGTTTTTATTTCAACAGAAGACTCACTGGGTTAAGATGGAACAAGAGATATGCTTGGAAATAAAGGTGATATAAAGACAAAATGATCAGTAAATTTTAAAAATTATTTTCAAATAATTTTTTAAAATGTGAGATAGCAATGAAGGGGAAAGGGGGGATGGACAGGATTATGCAGGGCTTCCTTCAGTATTAGCCAGCTAGATTATCTCTTTAGTAAATAAAGGGGTGACATATAACCAGAGATGGGAGAGAGAGGAGAATGGAAATTTCAGACTCTTTCCTCATGTTAACTTGAAATATTTTGTGTCTAGGAATAAAGAAATGATGGTAGTGCTATACTCTGCCCTGGTCAAAGCACATGGAATATTGTGTTCAATTTCAGGTACCATAGTTTATAAAGGACATTAATTAGCTTGAGTGTGTCCAGGACAAAACAGTCAGAGTGGTGAAGGTGCTTCTTCCAGTTCATGCCATATAAGGATGGGGTGAAGAACTTGAGGATGTTTAACCTGGAAAAGAACACTGAGGTCTGGATTGAGGGTGGTAATAATGCAGGGGTTTAGATGGAATGCCCTCTCTTCAAGTACCTGAAAGACTATCTGGTTTGGAGAGATTAGATGTGTTTTCTCTGGTTCTATTGGCAGAACTAGAAGCAGTAGGCGAAAATATCAAAGGGATAAATTGAAGCCTGAGTAAGAGGAAGCTTTTGAAAACTAGCTTCCTCCCAAAGTGGAATCAGTTGCCTTCGAGCAAGGGCTGGATGACCACGGTGGGAGTGGGGGTAGGGATTTGGGGAGGGTATAATAGGGAAGGGAATAAGCATTTACTTAGCAGCTGTCATGCCAGGCACTGTATTAAGCACTTTACAAATAATTATTTCATTTGATCTTCACAAAAAGCCTGTGAAGTAGGTGCTATCGTTATCCCTATTTTAGAGATGAGGAAACTGAAGCAAACAGAAGTTAACTTGTCCATAAGCATCTGAGGCTGGATTGGAACTCACGCCTTCACGACTCCAGACCCGGCTTTCTAGCCACCTTGAAACCTAGCTTGCTTTAGCTGGCTAGATGACAGTGCAAACAAATGTACTGTATAATAAACCTGGAAAACCAGATTGGAGCCAGGTTATGAAGGACTTTACTGGCCAAACAGAGAAGTTAGCTTTTGATCTTACAGGTAACAGGGAGCCACTGGAGTTTACTGAGCAGAAGTGTTAAATAGTGAGGAATCTCATGTTCATTCTTGCGCAGAACATGTCTTGGAGGTAGGAAGATTGAATTGAAATTTGAAATAAATTCAAAACTGTTTTTTTAAAGTAATGACATTTAATTCCCTTAATTTCACTGTAAAATAAGGAATTTAGCTTGTAGCAGCTTAAAATCCTAGCATCCTATGAAAGACTACTCTTGTGTGCATCTGGGAGTGGGGAGGAAGGTATGTAAAGTACATTATAAATATTATCTCATTTAATATTATAACAACTCTGTGAGTTAGGTGCTATTATTATTCCCATTTTACAGATGAGGAAACTGAAGCAGATAGTTAAATGACTTGCCTACGGTCACACAGCTAATAAGTGTCTGAAGTTCGATTTGAACTCAGGTCTTGCTGACTCCAGGTTCTATGCTCTATCCACTGTACCACCTAGATGCATGTATATGCATGTGTATGGATATATATGTGCATTTGCATATATGCACACATATATGTATATAGGGTATTTTGCAAACATGTTGTATGTATCTATCATACGTCTTCCACATATGAGGAAAGATACCATTCATTTTAAAAAGCTAAATTAAAAAAGTCCTATTCACAAAGGAAAACTCTGCCTGTAACTTGGCTGTATAATCTCAGCACTAAGGAGAAAGGGGGAGGGTAGGTATGGGGAGGTGGGGCAGAGTGGCATTTTGTTTTTACCCTTTTTGCCCAGGGTACATGCACTAATATGTAAATGCACAAGGGGGCAGAGTAGAGCTTCACTGAAAACTAAAGTATTAATTATCTTTAGGAATTCATCTGGTTAACAAGAAGTTTTTGAGTAAGTGATTGTGCGTGTATATGTGTGTATGTGTGTGTGTGTATGTATATGTGTGTGTGTGTGTGTGTGTGTGTGTGTGTGTGTGTGTGTGTGTGTGTGAGAGAGAGAGAGAGAGAGAGAGAGAGAGAGAGAGAGAGAGAGAGAGAGAGAGAGAGAGATCCAGACAGACAGACAAATGGTGAAAGGGAAGCCAAATCTTAACTGAATTATCACACATTCCAACAAATGCTTCATAAATGTAGAAACTGTTGAAAATATTCAGGTGTTATTGTATACAGCCTTTGCTGAGTTCAGTTCTCCCATAGGATTAGAGCAAAATGAGGAAATCTTCTTGGGTAGGGTTTTAGGGGAGGTCTTTCCATCTATCTTCATGACAACTATCTTTTCTCTGCTGAATATGGGCTGTTAAGAGAGAGTCTGGAACTGTGCAAAGTACACTGGACTGGAAACTGAGAGGATTGGTTTCTAGTCCTGATTCTGTTTCTCACTAGTTTTATGACATTGGGCAAGTCATTTCACTTCCCTGGGTTCCAGCTGCATCATTTCTAAAAGGAAGGGTTGGATTCAAGATCTCTCTAGTCCTTTCCAACTCTAAAATCCTCTGTACGGCTCTGTATTTCTATTCCTCTCTTCTCACCTGAGCTCCAAGCCCATATCTCCAACTGCTGAACAGACATTTTCATTTGGATATTCTGTTTAAAACTGAGCATCTCATTTAAATGAAACTCATCTCCCCTTCTCTCCTCCCCATAAACCAGCCCATTTACTTTCATTCATCTACCAAATATTTATGAATCCTCATAGAAGTGCCTTGCATACTTATCGTTATGTAAGGTACCACAGAACCTCACTTCTCCTAAATTCTCTAGGTCTGTCAATGGTAAAAACCATTCTTTCTTCCACTTACATTCAAAACTCTTCAGCAATCTTTGACTTATTCCCCTAATTCTTCCACCACATCCAAAGTCATTATTTCCTATTGATTTTTTACAGTCACTTTTACTCTCTTTTTCTAACATTTGCACTCTAGTGCTTGCCTTCGTTACTTCAAACCTAGAATACTGACAAAATCTCCCTGACTATATATATGCCGTCCTGCTTCAATTCACCCTGTCAGTGGCTGTCGGATTATTTTCCTAAACCCTGCTTTCATTAAGTGACTACCCTACTCACTTTCAGTTAATCCTCTCTTTCCATTGCATCAAGTCTAAAGCTCTTGTCTAGTTTAAGATGGTTACCTGGTTACCATCTTATTTATTTAATCTTATTTCCTTCAACATACTTCCTCTACTCCAATAATGCCAGTCTGCTCAATATCTAATAAATCTGCCATGCTCATTCCTGTTTTTGCAGATTTGATCACTTGCTTCCCAGTGCCTACTACCTCTTTCTGTTTTCTCTCTGACTATTCAAATCTTGCCCTTCCTTCAAGGCTTAATCTCCTCTATGAAGCTTTCCCCTCACAGGATCATGATTTAGAGTAGGAAGGGACCTTAGAAGGACCTCATGTAGGCCAAATCCCTCATTTTACAGGCCATTGATCATAGGTTCTGAATTAGAAGAGGCCTGAGAGGCCCATCCAATGCAACCCCCTTGTTTTATAGGTGAAGAAACAGAGACCCAGGGATATTAAGTCACTTACCCAAGGTCTTACATGAATTGTAAGTAAAAGGTGTAGGATTTGAACCCAGGTTCTCTAGCTCCAAGGTCAGAGTTCTATTATACTACTTGCCTTCTCAAGTCCTAATTGATATCTCATACCTTAACAACATCTTGTTATTAGAACCTTGGGGCAAAGTTTTGACATTTTTGTTTCTGGGATAGTCTACAAAATACAGCATATAAAGGAATCCACCTCCCCACCCCCCCACAACCTTCATGTATTATAGTAGAATAATAAGAAGGAAGGAGCTATATTTCATTCAAATGGATAAAAAGAGCCAGAAAACTATTTAGATATTTTGCAACAAAATGTTCTAAAATGTCTGTCTCCTTAAGTCAAGTGTCTATGTGTTACCATGGGGAATTCCATGGTAGTAATAGAGGAATTGTGTTCAGATCTGACTACATGTATAACCTTGGGCAAGTCACTTAATCTACCCAAATCATGATTTCCTAAATGGTAAAATGAGAGGTTTGGACAAGATGACCTCTGAGGTCCCTCCCAGATCTATCACCTTTGAAATCCTTCTATCACCACTCATCCCTTTATAATTGAGTAGACAATTCCCAGGGAGCTGACAAAGGCATGGCTCTTTACTATTTATTAGATAAAAGCCTAGGAAGTTGATTGAGGCTTATAAGGGTTAAATAACTTAACTAGGATCATAGAGCTAGAAAATTTCAGAGGTGGGATTTGGACCCAGGTCTTTCTGACCCCAAGCCCAATACTTTATCCACTAACCTTTCATCATCATCATCACCATCACCACCACCATTATCATCATCACCACGAAAAACAGACATATCTTAGTCTGGCTATTCATCATAATAAAACATAATAGCCAGTTGTGTTTGAAATGAACTCAATGTTGACTCATTTTCTGTTCATTATCTTCTGGAGCAATTTTCTCACATCTAATTTAATCAGTGAGGTGGCCCTGCTGGGCCTGGACTTAGGAAGACTTAAGTTCAAATCTAGTTGTGTGACCTTGGGCAAGTTACTTAACCCTGCTTGCCTCAGTTTCCTCATCTGTAAAATGAGCTGGAGAAGGTAGTGGCAAACTACCAGTATCTTTGCCAAGAAAACCTCAAATAGGTTCGTAAAGAATCAGACACAACTAACATTTGCTAAGTACACTTAGTATATACCACGCTGTACTAGATACAATAGAAAGATTCAACAGAAATTGTGGATATGGCTTATGATAACCCAGGATCCCATCACAGCAGGAAACATTTTAAGGTTAACAAAATGCATCTTTCAAGTTTATAAAGTAGTTTCCTCACAATAATCTGTATGCTGCTCTGCTAGGTTTTAACTCCTCTGAGCAAGATCCCCTCCCAGGTTAAAGCTCATCAACTGTAACTTCATCACCAACCTACTGACTCGAGCCTTGATTAACACCACCTTCCTCAGCTCCCTCTCCCCTCTAACTGGTGAGTGGAGTACCAAACTCCTCCCAATGCCTTCCTTTATAGACAGCAGAAGGTAAAGTCTTTGGGCTCCTTCTACTTGGCATCTACAGTTCTTCCTGGTTTTAACTCCTCAGAACAAAATACCCCTGGATTCCTTGCCCCCTTTTGTGCATTATCTACCCCCATCAGATTGTAAGCTTCTTGAGGGTAAGGACTCTCTTTTTATTAATTGTATCTTCAGTGCTTATTTAGCACAGTGCCTAGCATATCTCAGGTGTTCAAGAAACGTTTACTGAATTAGAATAGATTGAATATTTGTAGTCTAAACATTATCCTCCTTGTTTTCATAGAGGAGGAAATAAATTGAAAGCAACAGATGGGAGTTTCAAAGAAGCAAATTTTATTGAGCTGCAAAGAAGCTCGATATGAGGGGAAAACTCCCTAACAATGAGAATTATCCCAAAGTGAAATAAGCTACCTTGGGAGGGAATAGATTCTCCTCTCCTTAGAGGCCTTCAAGTGGAGACTGTATGACCACCCTCTGGGGGTATAATAGGAAGGTGATTCTTGTTCAGATAGGAGTTGGACTAGGCAATCACTTGACCATATTACAAATCCTGAGCCAGACAACTTCTGTGAACGTGTCTCCATACCCTAGTACCTTGGAGAAATAAATGCTTAATAGAGCTGCTTAAAGGTACTTAGCAGAGATTTGTTAAATTGGATTGAATCTGCAATGGCCAATCATGATTACAGAGGACCAATAATGGAGAATGCTACCCACCTCCTCTCAGAGATGATGACTCCAAATGCAGAATGAGACATATTTTTGGCCAATTCAAGAATTTGTTTGTTTGTTTTTTTGACTATGTACATTCCTGATAAAGATTTTCCTTTTTTTCCTTCTTTCTTTGTCAAGGGATGAAGGAAGGTAGGAGAAAGAGAAAAATAGTTTTTGTTAATTGAATATATGTATGTACATATACACATGTCATTAATAGATAGAGTTGACTTGAAGATGATCTCACACCAAGTAATGCACAGATCTCTTATAGTATTCTTTAATTATTGACTTTTTTCATGTGCATTAGTTTTCTCTGCCTATTTAGTTCAAAAGGTAAATAGAACAGAGATCTGTGTTTTATTTTGTTCATATCTCCCTATAGTTCTTTTATAGAAAAGCCACCTAAAATGAGAGGGTGTGGATGGGTTATGATCTGCTCCTGTCAGTGAGATGCATGGAAGCACTGGAGAGTTCCTAATGCACTGCTGAAGACATGGTAGGATCATAATACTTATTGTTTTAGAATACGAGAGTCTTGTGTTGTGGGAATACACAGTGTTTCCACACTGTCTTAGTATGATAGTGAAAAAAGGACAAGGTCTTCCACTACACCCTGGGCCATTCTAGTTGTCTTGACTTATGTCTTTCTCCAATGATCCTGAAGGAGAGAGTGGGGCTGGTGACTCTGCATAGCCCTGCCTCACTTAAACCCAATTCACTTGCAAGTCAAGACATCCTCTGCTGATGTCATTGGTCCTCTTTGAGAAGGAAGGACAAACAACAGTGAGATAGTATAATCTGGAATAAACCAATGTAACTTTTATTGCCCTTCCATTTAAAACATTCTTCCCTAGTGTAATGATTTATTAAATAGCAACGATGTGGCAGCAACTCTAGGACCTTGTCAAAGTATACATTCTCTATCTCATCTTCAATCTTCCACTTTCTGTTGGTTCCTTCCATAATACCTAAGAATCCTTCTTTTGACCCTGTCATTCCTCCAAGTAATCACTATAGCTCTCCTTCCCTTTATTGCTAAACTTCTAAAAAGTACAGTCTACACTTACTGTCTCCTCTTCTTTACGCTGCTCACTTTTCAACGTACCTTCATTTCATCTCAGCCAAATTTCTTCAATTATGCCAAAGGCGTCTAAGAAGGGAAAGCTGAAAGTTTTCAAAGGAAGCAGTTTGCATTTAGCAAAAAAAAAAAAAAAAAGTGTCCCAAGTAATTTTCTTAAGTGGTGAAATTCCCCTTTCTGCCCTTTTTCTAGAATTTTAAAAATAGTCTAAATGGAATCTCACTCCACTTTCTAAAATGAAATTTACCTTTAGGCTGAGGGAAAGCATTAGAAATTTCATCCCAAAGAATTTTGGAGAGGAGGGAAGAAAGGGAGGTGGAGCTATAAGTGCCTGAAGATAGGGGCTTCTAATTAAACTGCCCTCTCAACCATAACTCCAGAGTGTATGCTATAATCATCACAATTGAGCTTAAACCTGGGATTGAATTATAATTTGGTTAGTACAGATGTTTTCAACTATGGATCATAGTTCTTAAAGAGCTTTTGATGATTAGTAAAATAGAAAGATTGCTGGATTTGGAGTCAAAGGACCTGGCTTCAAACACCAGTAAGATCCTCATGATCTGTGAGACCTTGAGCAAGTTACTTTTCTTTTTTCAGCCTCTGTTTCCTTATCTGTAAAATGAAGGATTTGGACTAGATGACTTATAGAGTCTATCCCCACTCTAAATCTATATTCTATGATTTTTCAAAGCTATATAAAATATGTGGATTTTTTTCTGCAGTCAGGGTAAATGCATTTGATATAAAGATATAACGAGTAAGTAAGAAAAGGTTCCTTGACATTATAAAACTAGGTGGCACAGTGGCTGGACCACAAGAGTTAGAGTTAAGAAGACCTGAGCTCAAATCCTTCTTCAAATACTAGTTGAAACAAGCCATTTAGCCTTTGTGTGCTTAGTTTCCTCATCTGTAAAATGAAGACAACAATTGCATCTACTTTCAAGGCTTGTTGTGGTGATCAGATGAGTTAACGTGAATTGCTTAGCAAACCTTAAGGCATTATATAAATGCTGCCTATTATTATTATAGTATCTTTATGCAGTTCAGGAAGCTCTCAGATTATCAGGAATTGTTGTGTCACATCAGCGCATACAAAGATGGTAGCTGATACAACATCAGTAAGGCATGCACTTTTTCTAGTAGATAAAGTGGCATTGTACTGATTGACTGCTCCTACCCTATTTTGTGACTGTTAAGCATGCACAAATCCATAATCTTGGCCACTGGATTAGTGAAGAGCTGATTTATGCAATCACAACTTAAGTTGATTAAGAGATCAAGGAATTCAGTTATCAAGGAATGTCTCATTCATGGCATGGCAGTATCATAGAATCTGAACTGAAAGGGACCTCAGAGGTCATCTACTACCCAAGGATGCATCCTTACTGTATAGTTATCTCTCCCACATTATCAGGGTTAAGGGAACTGTGCCCCTACGTTCTGGAAAGTCTGTGTAAAATTTTTTGGTCTTTCCTTTGTGTCAGAGAAGATGTCTGAATTTTTTCTTTTATAAGGTGATTATAGAGTACCTTATTGTAAAATTTGGCTAAATATTTGGTCATAGACTCTATATTATCTGCTAGCTTTCACATGTCACCTGCAGCATCTGTAAGACTCCCCCCAAATTCCCATTTAATTTCTTATGCTGACCTGTGATATATATCAAAACCATTATGAAGAAAGCTGTAATGTGGAAGAAATAAATGTATTTTAGGCAGGTGGTCAGCTTTCATAGAGGTGCAAAGTGATATTCTTAAAGGACAGTTCTGGCTATGTCATTCTCCTAGTCAAGAAACTTTAGAAAACCCAGGGATCTCAGCTTCTGAGATAAGAACTCACTGTTTGATAAAATCTGCTGGGAAAACAGAAAACAGTATGGCAGAAACTGGGCATAGACCAATGCCTGACACTGTATACCAGAATAAAGTCCAAATGGGTACACAATTTAGGTATAAAAGCTGATACTATAAACAAATTAGGGGAGCATGGAATGGTTTATTTGTCAGATTTATGGAGAACGGAGGAATTTATGACCAAACAAGAGATAGAGAACATTATGAAATGCAAAATGGATAATTTTGATGACATTAAATTGAAAAGATTTTACACAAAGAAAGCCAGTGCAATCAAGATTAAGAGGGAAGAGGAAAACTGGGAAAGAATTTTTGCAACTGGTGTCTGTGATAAAGGTCTCATTTCTAAAATATATAGAGAACTGAGTAAAATTCACCAGAAATACAAGTCATTGATCAATTGATAAATGGTCAAAGGATATGCATAGGTAGTTTTCAGATGAAGAAATTAAAGCTCTTAATAGTCATATGAAAAAATGCTCTAAATCATTAGAGTAGAGAGATGCAAATCAAAACAACTCTGAGGTACCACATCACACCTATCAGACTGGCTAACATGACAAAAGAGGAAAATGACAAATGTTGGAGAATATGTGGGAGAGTTGGAACACTAATTCATTGTTGGTGGAGCTGTGAACTGATCTAGTCATTCTGGAGGGCAATTTGGAACTATGCCCAAAGGACTACAAAAATGAACATACCCTTTGACCCAGCAATACTGCTTCTAGGATTGTATCCCAAAGAAGAGATCATAAAAATGGGAAAAGGACCCATATGTACAAAAACATTTATAGTAGCTCTTTTTGTAATGGCCAAGAACTGGAAATTGAGGGAATACCCGTCAATTGGGGAATGACTGAGAAGGTTGTTGCATTAGAATGTAATGAAATACTATTGTGCTATAAGAAATGATGAACAGGCAGACTTCAGAAATACTTGGATAGACTTATATCAACTGATGCTGAGTGAAGTGAGCAGAACCAGGAGAGTATTATACACAGTTATAGCCACAGTGTGTGAGGACTGATTTTGATAGATTTAGTCCTTCACAGCAATGCAAGAACCTAAAACATTTCCAAAGGACTCACAGTGCAAAATGCCATCCACATCCACAGAAAGAACTATGGAGTTGGAACGCAGAATGAAGCAGACTATTTTCTCTTTTGTTATGTTTGATTTTGTTTAGTTTTACTCATGCTTTCTCCCATTTGTTTTAATTCTTTTGTGCAACATGATTAATGTGAAAATGTAGTTAATAAGAATGTATGTGTAGTGCTGGGAGGGAGTGGGGCGGCAGAGGGAGAAAATTTAAAACTTATGTTAGTGATTGTTGAAAACTGAAAACAAATAAATAAATAAATTTGGAGGAGAAAAGAAAAGAACCTTTGGAAATTCCTTTCTACATTTGGATCAAATATGAACTCCCATTTGATATTTTATAACCTAACTTCCACCTAACTTTACATTTTTTTCACATTACCCTCCTTCCTACACATATATGTACATGCTCACACATGCATACATACACACATAGGTTCTATTGTCATCTAATAAAGAATATGGACTTCTTGAGGGCAGGGACTATTCCATTTTTATCTTTGTATCACCAGTACCTGGCACAGAGAAGACACTTAAAAAATCCTTGCCGGTCGGTTGGTTGGTTGGTAAGAGGATCTAGTTTCTGCTTGAAGACTTCCAATAATAGGAAACTAATTATCGCCTGCTACAGTTTCTATATTTAAAGAGCTGTAGTTCTGTGTTTAGATTAGGATTCTATGTTTAGATAGCTGTAATTATCAGGAAATTTTCCTCAAATATCCTAATCTCCCATTTCCTCAATCTATTCACCTTCTGTGACCTCCTCTTCCTCTATTCTCCTTCAGCTACACACTGGAATGGTCCTACCCTACATTTTATCACCGTTACTGTTGACTTTCACATTCAAGAATTTCTAAATTCCTTTATCTGACCATAATCTTTTATCATTCAATCTCTTCATAAGCCTTTCTACTTCCAAATCTATTTTTCTATAAGGAAGGGTTAATCAATCACCCCACTCCACTTAAAATAAATGACAGGATACTACAATCTGATATACCTTGACTTGAACTCATACACTGCTGAATGGGGCTCAGGAAGTCATTTGATAGTGCTGTCTGGGTCATAATAAATTTATGTTTTCTAATCTCCACTGGGCTCTCACTGTAGCAAGGCAAACCTCCTGCTATGTGTGTACATCAATACATACATTCATTAATGCATAAATAATCTCCCACCGCACATTCTCCCTCATCCTTTTACCTAAGTATCTAATCTCATACTTTACCACTAAAATCAAATCAAGACCATTTGCCATGAGTTCCCTTTTCTTGCTCTCAACTCTCTTTATCTCAGCTTCCCTTGACATAATCTTCTATTTAATTTCCTTTTATTCCAGTCTCTGATGAAGAGGTAGCTCTTCTCACCAAAGCCAACCCCTCCACATATACTTTTGACCCCATTTCCTCTTGTCTTCTTCAAAAGACTGCTCTACTATTTAACTTCTACCCTTTCTCTACAATCTCTCCTCACTTACTAGCTCCCTCCCTGATGCCTACAAATATAACTGTCTCCTCTTTCCTTAAAAAACCCCTCATAGGATGCTTTCCTGTTAATTATCATACTTTCTTCCCTTTTGTGGTTAAACTCTGTAAGAAACAACTCATAGGACAATTTGGAATTATGTCCAAAGGGCTATAAAACTGTGCATTGACTCAGCAATACCACTTCTAGGTCTATATCCCAGAGAGATCATAAAAATGGGAAAAGAACCCACATGTACAAAAATATTTATAGCAGCTCTTTTGGTGGTGGCAAAGAATTGGAAACTGAGGGGATGTCCATCAACTGGGGAATGGTTGAACAAATTGTCGTATATGAGTGTAATGGAATACTATTATGCAATAAGAAACGATGAGCAGTGGACTTCAGAAAAACCTGGGATGACTTATATGAATTGATGCTGAGTGAAATGAGCAGAACCAGGAAAACATTGCACACAGTAACAACCACATTGTGTGATGACTGACTTTGATAGACTTAGCTCTTCTCAGCAACACAAGGATCTTAGACAACTCCCAAAGACTCACAATTTAAAATGCTATCTACATTCAGAGAAAGAACTTTGGAGGCTGAATTCAGATGGAAGCATACTTTTTGTTCTCCTTTTCTTTTGTTGTTCTATTTTGTTCTTCTCTCTTGTGGTTCCTACTATTATTTCTAATTCTTCTTTACATTATGACTAATATGAAAAGATGTCTAATATGAATGTATAAGTAGAGTCTCTACAGATTGCACACCAGTCTGTAGGGTGGAGAAGAGGGAGGGGGAGAAAATTTGAAACTCAAAATATTATGGAAGGGAATGTTGAAAACTAGAAATAAACAAATTTTTTTTTAAAGAAAGGACTCATAACGAAAAATGCTATCTACTTCTAGAGAAAGAGCTCCAGATGGAGTCTGAATGCAGAATGAAACATACCATTTTTCACCTTCCATATTGTGTGTGTGTGTGTGTGTGTGTGTGTGTTTTCCTTTGGGTCTGTGTATTCTTTTACGATATGACTAACATGGTAATATGTTTTGTATGATTAAACATATTAAATGTTCGTGATTTAACCTATATCAAAGTACTTACCATCTCAGTGAGGGAGAGAGAAAATTTGGAACTCAAAATTTTTTCAAAGTGAATGTTAAAAATTATCTTTATATGTAACTGGGGAAAAAACATTAAAAAAACCTCCATGAGAAAGTCATCTTCAAATGGAGCCTCCATTTCTTCTTCTCATTTTCTTCTAAATCTTCTGTAATCTGGTTCTACTTTTTCATTCGCCTGAAAACTGCCCTCTCCAAAAGTAACTAATCTTTTGAAATATTAATCTAATGGTTTTTCCTTAGCCCTGATCTTCCTAGATATTTCTGCAGTCATTATACTGCAGATATAGTATAGCAATAGTCATATACTATTGGTCACTTTCTTTTCTCCACGTCCCCATGTCATTGGTCTCTCCTGATTCTTGTCCTATCTGTTTGAATGTTCCTCAGTCTCCTTTGCTGGTTTTTCATCCATGTCATGCCCTTTAACTCTGCGTATTCCCCAATGATCTGTCCTTGGCTCGTTTTTCTTCTCCCTCTGTATAATCTCATCTTGTGATTTCATCATCTCCCATGGGGTCAATTATCATGTCTATGCAGAGATTCCCAGATCAATATATACAGCTAGACTCATTCTGCTGAGCTATAATCACACATCTTCAGTAGCCTCTTGTACATCTCAAACTGGATGTTCCATAGGCATCTCAAATTCAACATGTCTAATTATCTTTCCCTTTTACTCTCTTGACTTTTCTGTTACTGTAAAGGACATCACCATCCTCTCAGGCACCTAGTCCACAACCTTATCCTTAGCTCTTCACTCTCATTCACTCCATACATGCACTCTATTGCTAAATCTTGTCATTTCTTCTTTCATAACATCTCTTGGACATGTCCCTTTCTCCCACTCATCCAGTTCCAGTTCAGGCCTTTATCATCTCTTGTCTGGACTAGTACAATAGCATTTTAACTGGTCTCCCTGACTCAGGGTCAAATATGAACTCCTCTGTTTGGCCTTTAAACCTCTTTATAACTTGGCCCTTTCCTAACTTTCCAACCTTTTTACACTTTACTCCCCCTCCATATACTCCCCAATCCAGTCATGCTGTTCTTCCGCTATGATACTCCATCTTCCTTCCCTGTGATTTTATACTGGCTGTTTCCCATGCTTTGTACGTCTTCATGACCTCACTAGCCTTCTGGGTGGTTTCCTTGCCTCAAGTCTCTCCCTACACCAGACCATTTGACATTCAGCTGTGGCCATGATTTTTCTAATGCACTGGTCTGACCAGGTCATCCTTCTACCTAGTGAACTCCAGTTTGGATGTCAGCCTCTCGTTAGTCTTCCCATCCCCTACCTCCCCCTCCAGTCTCTTTACTCCTCACTCCTTTCCAACTACTCTACGATCCTGTGACTCTGGCCTTCCTATTATTTCTCAAAGAAGATGCTCCATCTTGTCTTTGTGGCTTTGCTAGCTGTTCCCAAAGCCTGCAAAGCTCTGCCCCCTCACCTCCACCTTGTAGTTGCCTTCAAGATTCAGCTCAATTCCCAACTGCTGTGGGAGGCCTTTCCTGGTTCCCTTGCAGCTATTGAGGTCTTCCCCTTTCAGATTTTCTTAATATATTTTCCTAATATATAAGATAAAATATTAGTATTTAATATTCAGATTTTCTTAATATATTTCAGATTTTAAAAATATATTTTTAATTTTATTTCTTAATATACCTTGTATAAATCTAGTTAGGACTATCTAGGATGTACTGTCCCTTTTCTTCATCATCTGAATGTACATTCACAGGAACAGAGACTGTGGCTGGGTTTTTTTTTTTTTTATCTCCTTAGTGTTTAGCACTGTACCTGATACATAGGAAGCATTTAATACCTGTTTGTTGATAGGCTGACTGCCATCCTTATGCCTGTTATGGCTCTCCATTTACCTGCACTGCCATGCAGAAGAATCACCTCTTGGCCACTATCCCATGGGTTCTTTACCTGAAATGTACATCTCCTCAGGCCTGTCTTCTCTCCCAGTCCCCTTGCAGGACAAATGTGAGGTTCTTTGGTCACAGGCCACTTTCTCTCCCAGTAGGACTGTACCCACAGTCAGACTGCGCTGCATCTTGGTGCTCCTCCCAACACCTCCCCAACACTAGATTGTCATCGGCACTGCCTCCCACCCCCACTTGTTTGTCTAAAGGAAGAAAATTCTTAGCTATAGCTCCACTCGCTTGCCCCCTTCACTGACAGTGACATTGACAGTCTTCTCTGTCTGTGTTCCAGCCCGTGGGAAAGAATCAATGTATTTCTTCTACTGCTAGAAGACAGACAACTGCTTAGGAAGACTAATGAGGGGCTGACATCCAATGCATCCACAAGGCCCGGATGCATGCAGCCTGGATCTGCAGGAGATTCACTACAGAAGTTTTGAACTTAGCATTTTCAGAGTTACCGAAATCACTTTCTCAAAATACTTAATTTTTATATTTTTTTACTGAATGTACTTGGAAACTCACAAGTTTTTTAGTCCTTTTGTCCTTTCCTTCTTTGCTCCTTCCCACCTTCTCCCTTTTGGTTTATCGCTAATTAGGGGCCTGACTCTCTCGTTTTGAACACCGGCCCAGATTTTCCATGGGAAAGTGCAGAAAACTATACAGTTTTAACTTTGGCTACATGTGAAAATTATGTTTCTCACACTGAGGATCAAGAATATCTAATAATGTTCTCCCCATCAGCAAAGGACCTTCCAGATTGCTGGGGGTGGTTGCGGAGGTTAGTGGTGAGGAGGAGGTGTGTGTGTGTGTGCATGTGCTCAAGAAGACAAATGTGCTAAAACTTCTATTATGGGGTCAACCCACCTAGTGTGGCAGCACTCGACTCTGCTAACTTCAAGAACTTCGAAGCAGACCTTTGCAGACTCTGAGGCTATGGAGAACCCATGTTGAAGAGATTCAGGGTGCTTCCCATGGGAATGTTGAGGCATGTTGCTTTAGGATGGCCAGGGGGATACAGGTCTAAGTCCTTTTGCAGAAATGGGTATTGGAACAGAAGAACATTTACTAATGCCATATGTGTTCATCTTAACATCCTGTATCTGATAATGACAGGGAACCATGGGATTCTAGTGCTAGAGTTAGAAGGACCTCATCTATTCCAAACCCCTCATTTTATAGATGAGGACACTAAGATCTAGGGAGTTAAAGTAATAGTAGTAACAATAATAGATTTCTGTAATGCTTTAAGTCAGGGGTGGTGAATCTGTGGCCCTGAGGCCACATGTGGTTCCCCATCAATCCTCACAACAGCCCTGTGAGGTAGGGCTGTCGTTGTTTAGTCATCTGTCAGTCATGTCTGACTCTTTGTGACCCCCATTTTGGGTTTTCTAGCAAAGATACTGGAATGCTTTGCCATTGCATTTTCCAACTAATGAGGAAACTGAGGCATACCATCATCTTCATTTTACAGATAATGAAATAAAGACATAGAGAGATTAAATGGCTTGCCCAGGATCACACAGCTAGCAGGTGCCTGAGACAGGATTTAAACTGAGATCTTCCTGACTCCAGACCCTATACTCCATCTCTCATACCAGCTGGCTGCTCTAGGTAAAATGACTTATTCAAAGTCACACAGATAATAAAGATCAGAGTGGGGATTAGAATCTAAGTCCTACAAGTCCTGAGCCAGGGTTCTATCCGCTGTGTCATAATTTATAGTAGGTCATAACTGCTTCCGTTGACATCCCTTCAAAATTCTGTACTCCTCAAGCATTCCCAGTTTCCTTGAATAATTGATTTGAGATTTATCATGCATAAATTCATCAAAACTCTTCTTGAACTTCCTTTACCTCTTTGGTTTGTACCATTCTGGGAGTAGAGGTGGAGTTATAATTTTCCTAGGTTTGTCACCTGCTCTGAAATGTTCAACTTCATTTCATTTGTCCTAATGTGACCATTTTTAGACTATGGTGTGCTTTTTCGTTCTAGCATATCCACCAATTATATAGATTCTGATAATATCCCCATCCCAATCATCACCTTTCCAGATTGAAATATCCTTTAAAAATATGTTAATACAAAACCTCCTCCATTCCTTAGTTTGTATCAACTATCTTTCTTGGGATATTTTCCATCAATTTTAGGTGTTTTGGGAGAGGTGCTGACTGGAACTACCCAAAGCAAAGCTTCCTAACCTTGAGGCAGCAGTTACATAAAGGGTACACAAAGGTACATATGTACCAGGGAATAAACGGAATACATAATGTCTTTCAATATACATATTACTCTTTTTTAAATGTGCACAGATGCTGTTATGATGAACAAAACAGAAATTTGCTAAAAAATATTACTGTATTTGTCGTAGCTTTTTGTCATCATGCATTTCTTACTTAATGGATGACAAGAGTGAAATTTTTATCACGGGAAGGCCAGAAGGGTTACTCATCCTCTGAAAGTTTAGAAAACACTAGCACTTGGTGTACATAGGGTCAGAGGGTCATGGATTTTAAGTTGTGGTTTTATGCAAGAATAATATGTTTCTTGCCTCCGTATTTAAAAAAAAATTACTAGCATTTTCTTGACTTTTAAAATGTAGCTATGACAGCATGCTGGATAGTTTTATACGGTCTATGACAGAGGTGTCAAAAACTCAACCTGTATGCCACAATGCTCCTGAATGTAGCCAGTACCATATTAGAATTTAATTGGAAAATATCTAACAAAATAAATAAAGATACAATACAACTCAGATAATGTTATATTTTAAAACAATCAACAGCTGACTGTTTCCTTATGAAAGGTTTAGTGGTTCCTGTTTCTATCGGAATTTGACATCACTGCTCTACAAGACAATGTGCTATACTAGGTAGAGTGTTGGACTTGGAATTAGGAAGACATTGGTTCAAATCCCACTTGAGACAGTCATTAGCTCAGTGACCAAGCAAATCGTTCACTTAACTTTGAACTTCAGTTTCTGTCTATATAATTGTGGTAGAATGATCAAGGTTCTGAAGTTGTTGTGAGGAGGACAGATGAAGCACCAGAGCCTTTCCTCCACAATAAAGGCTAGGGCGGAATTCAGTCCAGTAATGGAAGGAAATAAGAAAGTCTAAGATACATTTCTGCTCCTCTACCCAACCTACTTCCAAGAAAAGCCCAGTCCTCTATATTTACCTATCTCCTAATGGACAATACTGAAAAGGCATTGCTTCCTATTCATTTCCCAAAGCATTCGTTTGGTGTGTATTTAAGTGATTGGGTCCCTAAGCAGGGAAGAACTGGTTTTCTTAGTTGATAAAACAATAAATATGGTTCCTTGTTTCAACAAGGGAAAGGACAGAAGAGTGGTAGTGTAGACAGCTGTCATGTAAATATAACCTGTGGCCTAGAACTTGAATTCGGAATTTATACAGACCGGCTTCTATTTTAAAGGATTTGTAAAAATGATCTCTTTGGCAAATTCATAAAAACTCTCCTTGACTCTCTTTTATGGTTTATGCTTTCAGTCAGTACCACTCTGGGAGTACAAGGGGAGTAGCACAACAAGTCATGTCATCATTTCTCTGATGTCATGGTCTTCTTTGAAATCAAAGGACGAACATAACCTGTGAGTAGACAGAGCTGCAGCTGCCTGAGTGGGGACCCAGCTAGCTGGGTAACCCAGCTCATCCCCTCCCTTCTGTCTCCCTCTTCCCTTTCTTTGGGGTTTACTGGCTAGATATCCTTCCCTCCTTCCTTCCTTCCTTCCTTCCTTCCTTCCTTCCTTCCTTCCTTCCTTCCTTCCTTCCTTCCTTCCTTCCTTTTCATCCTCAAAACCTTAAACCCAGTACACTCTGAAGCCCATGGGCTGTTCAACAATAGGTTCTTGCCCAAGCTCCACTTAATGACTGGCTTACAGTGATTATCACTAGTAATAGTTTCTGTTGATTTAGTTATTTTTTCTTTTGCTCATTAAAAGGGTCATTCTATGACTACTTTTCAAGAGGCCTATTCACTCAAGGGGCATTACTTCCCTCTAAGTGAGTGCCTCCAAAGGCCAATCTAAAAAGGCCAAGGTCTCCCATTGCATCCTGGGCCATCTCTAGTCATCCTGATGAATATCTGGTCACTGGATCCAGATGGCTCAGGAGGAGAAAGTGAGGTTGGTGACCTTGCACAGTCCTCCCTCACTCAAAACAAAGTCAAGGGCAAGTCATGTCATCATTTTTCTGATGTTATGATTTTCTTAGAAAACGAAGGATGGACACAGACAGACACAGCTACCTGCTCTGTAAAGCAGAATCTTGTTTCATTTATCCTAATGTGGCCATTTTCAAACAAGGAGCTACCTTTTAGCTCCAGTACACAGATATTTGATGACCAATCTGTGTTCACCCTATCCATCATTTTCATAGATTCTGATAGTATTCCCATCTCAAGTCATTACTTTCCAACCCAGGGTCAACGTTAGAATTTGGTTCATGTCTAGGTCACTACAATGAAAGGAACTGGCCCTTAGCTCTCATGCAAGGCACTTGAACTAAAATATGATAAATACAGGACAGGCCTTATTTTATGTTGCTTTAGAAAAAAATACAGAAAAAGCAAAGGACTCATACCAGAGCCCATAAACAGTCTAAACAACTCTTGCTCTCTCTCTGATGAGCTGGTGAGCACCACTTTTCCCAGAGGACCTATATAATCTCCAGAATTAGAGTACTAGGTTTGAAGGCCTCCTACAAAGGGAAAGCTTTCAAGATTGCTAGAGATCAAGTATCACATCCCTACAATGATTCCTAACTCCCTTAGGGAACATTGCATTTCTCTCTAGAGGGTACTGCATTAAATTTGTGTCTTAGAACCCCAATAAAGGGACACTCAGAACCTATAAAGAATAAATCCCTTTTCCCTGAACTTGCAGAGTCTATATAGCTCATGCCATATTGCCTCTGTTCTTGGCTGTCTTTGGGATCATATAATTCTCCTCTTTTCTCAGGATAGATGATTTACTGGAAGGTGAGCTAGTTTCTTGGAAAGACTATGGAACTATGGACCCGTGAGGACTTTCTCTATAGGGAATTAGTTTTCATGTATCTCACTGGTTTCTCTCTGGCTGTCTCAGCTCTGCTGTTCTCCATGTCTGTTTGAGGCAGCTAGGCGGTTCACTGGACAGAGTGCTAGGTGAGGCATAAAGATGACTTGAGCTTAAACCCAGTCTTAGATACTAACTGTGTGATTCTTAACAAGTCCTCAGTTTCCTCATCTGCAAAATGAAGAGACTGGACTTGATCACATCTTAGGTATCCAGAACCTTTGTACCTAGGATTGTATCAATGTTAGTTCTAGAATCTAGTTCTTCCTTGCTCCAAGCCTGGCTCTCTATCCATTGCACCACCTAACTGCCCCAAATAAGAAATGCTAAGAGAATTTCACAGAGGGTCTTAACGTATTTGCATTAATAATCAACCACCTGAACAACTTTCTTTTCACTTCAACTCAGAACACTACATTTTTAATGGGAAACTAATGAAAAAAAACCATAGTGGTGGCAGAGAAAAACATAGCAAGTTGATAACATTCTTTCTCTACGATAACTTAAATAAAACATCTGTTAAGCAGTCATAAGGAAAGCCCTCTACAGAAAGATCCTTGGATGTTAAGATGAACAGATTCAATTATCAAAAACAATAGATGGTGGATACAAAAGGAAGATTAAGAGTTGATGCAAGGAAAAACTCCTAACAATTAGAACTATCTAAAAAGAAATAGCTTGTCTAAGGAGGTAGCTATTTCCCCTCACTTAAGGTCTTTACAGGATTGGAAGAACAGGTATCAGCAATATTGAACAGGAAATTCTTCTTTAGGTGTGGGTTGAAGTAGATGGCTTTGTAATCCTTCCCAACTCTGAGATGTTGTGATTCAGAGAGTTGGGATGCAAACTGAGTCAATTCACTTGTGAAACAGAAGAATTTAAGAACGCTAAGTGAAGAAATTAAAAAACCTCAACATCTACATCCTTAGATTTTTGGAAAAATGCCTCTCCTCTCTTTTAAAAAAATGCTTTTTTTTCATGGATAAGTAGCAAATACAGTTCGAAAAGAATGTAGATTATGAGCTTCTAGAGATTAGAGGCCATGCTATTCATCTTTGAATAAGAATCTACAGTGCATTGAACACAGTGCTCAATAAATTAATTAAATGAAATAAAGTTAAAATTAGTTCTTGATTATGTGTACAAATAGAAGGCATTATAAGGGCAGATAATCCAAAATGCTAGTTTTAGATCCCAAAGCTGATTTTTGGATAATACAAAAACCATTTACATTGGGATTTAGACTTTATTTGGTGTGTGTGCATGTATATATATGTATATGTTTGAACATAGGTATATCTGATATAGGAATTTCCTTCAGACAAAATTGATGGCATGCTGTGAAAATCCAAGGTAAAGAAAGACAATTTCTTATCTTACTACTATACCTTCACTCCTATGCCCTATTTCTTGCTCTTGGGAATACTCTGTACACTGGTATAGAAAAGATGATTAAGTATATGTTTCAACAGAGTTAAGATGTTGACAAAGTTGAAATTAATTAAAATAGTTGTTAATAAGCTATTAAGTTTCTATTAGACAGTAAACTTCCTAAAAGCTTGAATCATGTATTTGTATAATTTTTGTTTTCCCTTGCAGCTAGCTCAATGCTCTGCACACAGTAGTAATTTAATGAATGCTTGTAAAATGAATGAAACTAAACAAGGATTAAAATAAATCAGATACTATCCATGCAATAGAAAACAAAATTTGCCCCAGATAAACAGCTATGGTGGATAGATGGCTGAGATGAAGTAGAATCCAAATTTTTCATAGCAATGAGTACTGAAAATAATATAGATAGTTGAAACGAAAACATAAACCTCAGACTTATTTTAGTCATTGAATTCCTCTTGATTGATTATATGTGGATTATCTATCTACTTTGAAGATTATCTGCAGAAAATCTTGAATTCCAGGCTGGACTCACTCTCACATTTTGAACCTAGTTAGGATCATCTCTCCCTGGTAGTAACTAACTATTGTGTCTTCTGAATATAAACTCATTTTAATATTAACCTAATAATTAGGAAGGACAGATCTTCTGCAAAAAAAGTCAAGAACAAATTGCAAATTCAAATAAATGATTTGGGATTATCTGCCATTGCTTCCCTCCATCAAGGTGAAAGGTCGAGAGCTGATTTCTCTCTGAATAACTTTTCTTTTGTAATTTTTTTTTTAAGAATTGATTTATTTTTTCTCCCTTTACTTCTCCACTTTCTGGAAGAAGTATGGGAAACTATGGAAATAGCCAAAAGACAGGCAGCAATAAGAACCAAGAAAAGAGTTTCAGGGAAATTGTCTAAAAATCATCAGCACATAAAGGAAAGAACAAGGGATTTGCAGTGAGAAGACCTGAATCTTGTAATGGCTCTGCCAATCACTATCAAACTAGGTGACCTGGAGCAGCTGATTTTATCCCTTGGAGTCCTAGTTTCCTCAGTGATTAAAAAAAATCGAGACTAAACTAGATGGTCTCTAATGTGCCTGCCATCTGTAAAAGTCTATGTTCTAAGTTACTTCTTGCATAACTAAGAATTGACCCCATATTCTTGGGAAAAAAGTGGAGGGAACTTTGAAAAAACAGGAAACAATTATTGCCACACATTGTTATGTAAATATATGCAAAAATGACTTATTAGCATCTGTTGAAAAGAACTTAGAGCTGTTTGAACTGAATGACAGCTCACAAGCACTTAACCACTTCAGTAATAAAAGAATTATGGAATCACAGAATGTCAGAGCTGCTATTTGGCTCGGGGGTTATCTAGTCTAGTCTTAACCTAAATGGATCTCCTTGCTACAACCTCTGGCAGCAGAGGTAATCCAGCCTGCATTTGAAGGAAGGCACACTGGGAAGGGGAACTCCTTCCCAGTTTTTGGATAGCTCTGATTCATACAATCACAGAATTTCAGAATTGGAAGGGACCACAGAGGACATATAGTCCAATCCATACTTGAACAAGAATCCTCTCTACAAAACTCGTAAATGGTCAAGCAACCTCCACTTAAAGACGGGCAATCACCAGGGAAGTGATTATCTTCCGAGGCAGCTATTTAGATTTTGGAACTGCTTTAAAATTCATCTCTGCCAATGCAACTTCCATCCACTGGTCCTAGTTCTCTCCTCTGGACAAATAGGGCAAGTCTTTCCTTCTTCCAAATGACAGATCTTCAAGTTCATGAACATGGCTATCATGTCCCCTACTATGCACTCTCTTCTCTATGCTAGACATAATTTGTCTCCACAAGTTAACAGGCCAAGAGTAGAAAAGGCAAATGGGAATTGGTTGGATTATTTTCAGGAAACTGCAAATCACTTTTACTGACCTCAAGCTTCCCATGAAAGCAAATCTTTTCAAGACTAACATTTTACTGGTGTTGTTAAATGGTAATGAGAAATGGAACACATCTGCTTCTGAAGAACTAAACATAAGAATCACACAGAGGGCAATAGGTGCATGGGAGCTGTGAGAAAGTAGCAATGTGGAATCAGTGAGGAATTCTGATGAGGAATGAGAATGAACAAAGAGAAGATAGTCTGATCACTGGAAAGAGCAAGAGATGATAGATGTACAGCCAACATGCTCCACTGTTACCTTTGACATTTCAGGAGAAAACGAAGGTCTCCAGCACATAGAGTGGATCTTCTATGGTGAACTTTTGGGAGAATATGGACAGCACTTGACCTCGCTCACTGTCCATCTTTATCCTCTGTCCCATATGTACACTATTGGGCCAGGTCTATGTCTATGGAGGATCTATTAGGCATTCTTCATTCATTTGGCCATTCCTGTATGAATGGGCAAGCCAATTCTTTTGAGTGATTTCAGAGCTCTTCCAAGAGGCTCTCCAATGTCTTGGAAATTAATATAATCAACAAAAGGTCTTCCACAAACAGGAACATCTAGAGGATTTCACCATCCAGAGGAATTCCTCCTGGACCTGGACCCAGAACCATATTGCCTCTATCACAGTGGTGAATGCTTTTGGCAAGCATCTATCTCCCTATTTTATTCCTCTCTTCATTTTTGTTATTATTAGAAAGTCAATATACAAAGTAATTTCTTTTACTAGATATTTCAGGAAATCCTGAATGATCTTTATGTAGGGAGGGGGGACACCTCGCTTTGTTAAAGAGCCTCTAAGGCAGCATCTTTTTCTACTAAGTTAAATACTTCTTTATAATTAACAAACTAAAAGCACAATGGGATTTTATATTCTTTACATTTTCAGTTGATTATAAGCTGATAAAGATATAGTCCACTGTTGAACATTGTTTACAAAAAGTTTGCTTGCTCCTGATCAATCTCCTCATCAAGGATACCTTCAGATAATGTATGGCTAGTTCTCATAAAGATTTTGTATAGATGTGAGAGCAGGCACATGTCTTGGTAGTTACTGATGTTCTCTGTTTCCTTTTTTTCTCCACATTAATAAAGTTCGAGATTCCCACTCCCCAATTCAGATATCTTGTATATTGGTCTCTTAATGCTCTCACAGTTATATTGTGCCTCCAGCACAGAGTTACTTTATATAAACTTCATCTAATCCTGCTGCTTTTTCCATTTTTGTTTTCTTTAGTGCACGCCCCTCAGGGACTGTGATGTTAAGGTCCAAGTGTGGTGGTTCAACTGTCCTTAATGGAGAAAAGTTTGTTGAAATGACTTTTGCAATTTTTCCCCCCATTTTTCTTCTTTTTGAAGCCTTTCATTTTTATCCTTAAATGCCCTTGGGATGATTTTGTTTAATTGGATAGCTTTCTTTAAACTGGTTGTACTCTCTGCTGTTTCTCTTTGCTTTATGAGATCATACTACCCATAATAGTCCATCATCCTTCTTTGTAAGATTTTAAAGATGAGTTTCTATTCTAAACTGATGTTGCCTTTGGCAGCCATCTCTGTTCATTTGGCAAGTGCCAAATGTTTGCTAACCAAGTACTTTCTGGGCTCTTTTGTTGTAGCAATTAATTTGTACTGATTTTACTTCTGGATAAAATTATTGTAGTCAGTATTGGTGTCATTTCTGCTGTCCATTTCCTATCTTTCATTGTCAATTACTTGTTTAGATAATTCAGGTTTAAATCTAAAATTCTACACCATATATTTTTCCAATTGTTATTCTTTCTTCTTGCTTTTTTTCATATTTTTATTTTAGTTCTGAAGAGCCTGTGGTCTGACTGTACAAAGAGAGCTGACTCAGGGATAACTCCCACATCAATAACAAGTATTTATCTGTTAAAATATAACCAGTTTCATTCACTCAGGTGTTATTTGGCATTTGTCATGTCCAGGACCTCCCAATTCTTTTCTTGAAGAAAGAAGTGTGTAGTCATGAGGCTCTTACATAATCCATGACAGCCCTCTCTATTTTCTTTCTCCTAACCCATGCTTTCCCATGTATTTCTTCACATCTTCTTTTCCTGTCTTTGTATTCAAATAATCAAGCATCAGAGTACATAATGATTTGATTTAGTGGTTTTCGCAAGTTATTCAAATTTCTCTATTGATGTCCTCAGCAATTGGTGTTGGTGCATAAGCTGCAATTATTTTTGTGGTGGCCTTTTGAAAATATTTTCATTAGTACTGAAATATATAATTACCAAATGTCCCACAAAATGTTTCTTGTAAGCCTCTGGACATACAATAAAACTTGCATCCAACTTCTTTCTTTCCCTCTCCAAGGAGTATCCTTCCATTTACTTTCTATTTCTTTGATCTGGGCTAAAGGATACCAAAAATACCAGGACTGATATGTGTAGCTCCTCTAGTAATATGTCCACTTGTTGATCATTCGACAGAGATCTCACATTTATAATATTACCTGTCAAATTTAAGATTATTGGTGGTCTTGAAATTGATTTTTACTATTCATTATCTCTGTTCCCACCATTCTACCAGCATTACTGCTGACATGGCCTCTATAGGACTGAAGGTCATTTAATGTTTTTCTTTGTTCTATGTGTTGTCATCATAAAAAAAAAATGTCATTATCATGTGGTCAAACTTTGTAATTAGTTAAGCTGATCCTTGGCCAACAGATGCAGTCTGTTAATAGAGCCATACTTGAAGACTAGAGGCCACTGGTGGCCTGCTGGATAAAGCATGGGGCCTAGAGTAAGGAAGATCTGAATTCAAATTTGACCTTAAACACCTACTCACTGAACAAGTTACTCAACCCTTGTTTGCTTTAATTTCTTCCACTGTAAAAATAGGGATATAATAGTGACTACCTCCCCTACCTCTGAGGACCAAATGAGACACTTGTAAAATTTTTAAAAAGTGCTTAGGAGAGTGTCTGGCACATTGTGGGTCTATGTTTATTCCATTCCATTCCAAGACTTTCATGCATGGTAGAGCCTGTTGGAGCTTGTGCTCTTCTGGCATTGGCATCAGGAACCAAAGATCACCTCCACATCGTAATGAGGGCCTGGAGAAGGACTCTGGGGAGGCTCATAAATCATAACAGAATTTCACCAGTAATTATGGTCAAGATCACTGGCCTACACTTGAAAGTGTCATCTCTCCTTTTATCGCACAGTCCCATCTGACTCTTTGTGACCCCATTTGGTGTTTTCTTGGCAAAGTTATTGGAGTGATTTGCCATTTCCTTCTCCAGTTCATTTTACTGATGGGGAAACTGAGACAAAGAGTTCAGTGTCTTACCCAGGGTCACACAGCTCATAAGCGTCTCAGGCCAGATTTGAACTCAGGAAGAGGAGTCTTCCTAACTCCAGACCTGGTGCTCTATCCACTCTACCACCTACCTACCCTTAACTCCCAGATATTTTCTAGCTATTTGACTATGGATGAATCTTAATCTCTCTGTCTCAGTATCCTCATTCACAAAATGGGGATAATATTTCTTCAACCTAACCTCCAAGGGTGAATGGAAAGCACTTTATGTCTCTTAATAGTGCTGTATAAGTGGGAACTTTTGTTCTTATTATTTCCCTTTGAGAATAATTGAGACCATCTCTGTCCATCTGCAGTTTTGCGATGACTCTCCTACCTGTATTTTTCTCCAGTATTTTGAGAGAGCTTTAGCAATAATAGGTGATAGTTTTTTCAGTATCCTAGAAGATTACTCTTTATAGGTCTGATGACTTGACTTCATTAGGAGCTCCCTTACCATCTCCTCATTTGAGTTTTAATTCCTTGTGAAACAATTTTGGTCCATTTTTCCTAGTCTGAGGATCATTCTCCTTGGCAGAGAAAATTAGAATAAAATAGGAGATGCATCTGCCCCAAAGAGATGCATGAACCTTTCTGTGATCTCTCTTTAGCATTGATGTAACGAAAACATTCTTTTCTGTTGTCCTTATTGTCTCCTGCCAGCCTCAGCTCATTCTGAACACAGGGGACAATGCCACTCTTGCATATTTATCAACAAACTTCTTTTCTTTCCACTCCTTTTAAAAGTTCAAGTTGATGGATGATTTTAGGCAACTTTTGTTGTTGTTCAGTCATTTCAGCCATGTCCAATTCTTTGTGAGCCCATCTGGGATTTTCTTGGCAAAGATACTGGAGTGGTTTGCCATTTCCCTCTCCAGCTCACTTTACAGATGAGGAAACTGAGGCAAACAGGATTCAGTGACTTGTCTTGGGTCACAATGCTAGTGAGTGTTTGAGGCTAGATTAGAATTTAGGTCTTAGCCAGGTACTCTATCCATAGTGCTACCTAGCTGCCCCTTTTAGGCAACTAGTTCCCCATTATATTCCTCATAAGAATATTTCTGTTTGTGCCATCAAAGCATCCCCATTCCCTTGCGCTGATCTGCCCTAGAGAATATTAAACCATGAGAACTTTCTTACCCTTTCTCTGAATTCTGAAGTTCACTTTCCCAGGGCCAGGGTCAATTTTCAGACTAAGGCTAATTTGCCCTTTCATAGCAACATTCTTATTATTTCTACTTAAGCAGCCAGTTATTCCTTATTAGTCAGACTCAAGGCCAGAATAGCAGTTGCCTTTGTTGTCTTCCTCCACGTTCTTTTTTTAAAAAATTAATGAATTTGTTTTCAGTTTTCTACAATCACTTCCATATATTTTAGATTCCGCCCCCTTCTTTCCTCCCACCCTCCCTGAGACGGTGTGCAATTTTATATAGGTTCTACACATACATTCTTATTAACCATATTAGCCATGTTGCATAGAAGAATTAAACGAATGGGAGAAACCATGAAAACAAAACAAAACAAAACATAACACAAGAGAAAATGGTCTGCTTCATTCTGCAATCCAATTCCATAGTCCTTTCTCTGGATATGGATGGCATTTTGCCTCAAGAGTCCACCGGGAATTTTTTAGGTCCTTGCCTTGCTGTGAAGGGCTAAGTCTACCAGAAAAATTTCTTCCATATTCTTAAGAATGAATTTATTATGAAAGCAAGTCAAAAATTTCTCAATGGCTCTGTTTTTATTTTTTAAATAAAGACTTCCAGCAGCTAACTAGATAATTATAATTCACTGGAATCAAGTCTTGCTTTTGGTAACTACTGACTATGTGGCCTTCCCACTTAACTTCTCAACACCAAAAGTAATTCTCTAAGGTTGTAATTTACAGATCTGTATTAGTGGAGGGACTTCCCACATGGGGGAGTTCCTTTTACCAATGAATAATAATAATTATTATGGCTAACATTTATATAGTGCTTACTATGTGCCAAACACTATGCTAAGCTCTTTTACAAGTTTCATTTGATCAACTACAACTTTAGAAGGTAGGTGCCATTATTATCCTCACTTTATTGATGAAGAAACTGAGACAAATAGAGAATAAATGACTTGCCTAGGGTCACACAGCTAGCAAGTGTCTGTTGTTGTTTGCTGTTCATCTTTTGTTTTTGAGGAGGACCAGTGACATCACAGAGCTGAAACTCTATTTGAACTCAGGTTTTCCTAATTCCCAAGTTTGGTGCTCTGTCCACTATACCACCTAGCTACCATAGGTCTGGATAAAAACAATATTGATATTTCCAATTCACACTCTGTACAAACACATCTGTGTATAGGCATCTAAGACCACACATACCATTTATGTTCTTCTTTGTGTATACTGTCTCTTATGAACTACTGAGTATCTCCATACTTATTTTTTTTCTATGTTATACCTACTACTTTCTCTGGCATCTAACTTATCAATTGAAGTAGGTAATGTTCTCCATACCCTCCAATTTTCAGCTTAGCCCTTTTAAAGTAGATTGAACCCTTGAGTAGATTTACAAGCCTCTATCCAGACAAATATATTTTTAATATTTTATTATCTTTTAAAATAAATACTGTCATTAAAAAATACCATTCTCACCACAGAACATTCTCTTGCAACAATTAAGTATAGCTAAACACATTGACTATGTATGACAGATTATTCTTTGTTCTTCAGCTGTAGTTTACCACCTTCCTATACAGATGAGGGGGGCATATTTTATCATCAGCTGCTTAGAATCAGGGGTAGTCATTTATGTAACTGATAGAAGAAGTACTGATGTCTTTTAGTTATACACTAAATTCCCTCTAAAGTAGCTTCTGTTTCTAAATCTATGACCTTGTGAACTATTGATTAAGTGACACCAACAAAATATCTTATATGCCCCACAACACAAGCGAATCCTTAGGATAGGATTTCTGAGAAACATGGGAAGACTTGTACGAATGATCCAGAATGAAGTGAGCAGAACCAGGTCAACAGCTAACATAATTGATAGCAATACTGTAAACAAATAACTTTGAAAGACTTAGGAACTCTGTTTAACACAATGAACAACCACAATTCTAGAGGACTTCAGATGAAATATGCTACCCATCTCCAGATAGAGAGGTGATTCAGAGTGCAATATGAGGCACTTTTTTTTTTTTTTGGAGAGGGGGAACATGGACAATGTGGGATTTTATTTTGCTGCACTAAACATGTTTATAACAAGAAATTTTGTTTTTCTTGCTTTCTCAATTGGGAGGAGAGTAGAAGGTGAGTGAGAGAGGATGCAGATCTGAAAATAAAATTTAATTAGAATATTTTTAAAATGAGTCCTTAGTTACTTGCAATCTGTCCCCTCCATTAGAACTTAAGCTCCCTCACACCAGGTACTGTTTTTGTCCTTCTTTGTATTTTTAGTACTTAGTACAGTTCCTAGCACGTAGGAAGCAATTAATATTTGTTTGATTAATATATGCTTATTACTAGCCTTAATCTACTCTTACACCATGTTTCTTCTAAGGCTTCATGGCTACCAAAAAGAATTAGGAAGAATAATTCATCACTTATATGGTATGATCTGAGGGATATGAAAAGTTTTTTTTCCCTCCTAAAATATTTTAAACCTACTTCAATGCCTGAAATTTTTACTGAGTCACTACTTTGAATTAAGATATAGTGATTGCAGAAGGCACCAGTTAAAATGCATTAGGTGAATTATAATATCATAGATCAGATTAGCTAGCTATCATCTAGTTTAAATCCTAAAGGGATAGGGCTAAGGTCATGTTGGTTTTTATGAGAGAGAAGGGCTTAGGGAAAGTCACAGAGGTAGAGAACCTGCAGCCTTGAGACCACATGTGACCTCCTAAGTCCTCAGGTGTGGCCCTTTGACTGAATCCAAACTTTACAAGCACATGTAGCCCTCTAGGTCCTCAAGTGTGACCCTTCAAAGGGACATACTCGAGGACCTAGAGAGTCACATGTGACCTCGAGGCCACAGGTTCCCCACCTCTGATCTAAAGAATGATGCTATAGGGAAGTGGAGCATCAGTGAAGTTCTATAGGAAGAAGCTGTGGATGTCCAGGAAACCCATAATGGCACCAGGTTACTTGAGGGGGGAGGGAGTTATTTGTTGAAATGGTTTTCAAATTCTAGAATATCAAAATGTCATCTTCAAAATCTTAGCAAGTTAAGGGTTCCTGAGCAGAATATGTGAATTTATGGAGGGAAACCCTGGATTGTCAAGCACTGTCACTTAGAAAGGTCATCCACTTTCTTCCTGCTTTCTGCTTATCTTTTTAAAAGCATCTGGGATAGGGAGCGCAGGCACTTTTCTTTCCTACGGGAAGTTGTCTGGGGAATTGCTATTCTAGCTTTTGTTCTTTGCTGTGGAAACCTATTTTTAAAAACCTCCTTTTTAGTTTCTCTAGAAATATTAAGAAGTAATATTTACCCAGCCTAATACCCTTTCCAGACTTTTCTCTTCAGGGAAGTGGGAAGAACTAAAGCCAAGCCATCTTCTGAAATGGAGTAAGGGTGATATAATCAATTCAACTCTTATCAAGATAAAAATCATAGCCTCCCCACTCCATAAAGTGATTGACACACTGACCCACCTGAGGACAGTGTCTTTTCTTTTAAAATTCAAGGTTAAGATATCGCTGATAGTCAGGAATCCTTGAGTGGTCCAAGGAGGAAATGAGTACTTGTGGAATGTTAACTTCACACTATTTTAGCATATTATGATCTTTTTCTTGTACAAGATACCTATAAATGTTGCCTCAAATCTTGGGGCACAGTCATGTCAGAGGACATGGGTTGGGGGTAGGGAAGGATGACTATGCTAGACTGGACATTTCTCTCTCCTCCTCCCCAACCCTCCTTTTATTCAAGCTAGAAGTGTCTTGGATGTAGATTAATGGTAAACGAAATATAATAGTTTTCTGACAGAATTATGCCTAAATCACAGACTACCGAATTCATATTAATTTTTTTCTTTAACAATCTAACGGTGCTGTTTACTAGGATACTAATACTTAATAAAGCTAGCAAAAATCCATAGGACCATTTCTCATTGAAAGACTTCCATGGATTAAATATATGCTTTCAGACAAAAAAACAAAAAAGAAGAAGAAAAGAAAAAGAAAAGCTTCCATGGACAAACTAAATAGAAGGGAGGGAGCTTTTAAACCTGATAGGAAATTTTCTGGGGGTGGGAGGTGGAGAGAGAGAGCTGTCCCAGCCTTGCTGTCTTATGATTTGGCTCATGGTATCTGACTATTTCAAAGTTCAAGTGTGTCAGAGGCAGTAAAAAAGTATTTGTGTGTGTTTGTCTATGTTGGTGGTCATCCTATCTTGCATTATATGTCATATATCAGTGGTGACAAATTCAAGTAGAAATGCAGGTCGCTAAACCAGACACAAAGATCCCTGCTGGTTGAACAATGATTTAGAAAACTGCTTATTAACATTATTTATGCTCTATTGCATTTTTATTTTGTAAAACATTTCCTAATTATATTTTAATCTGGTTCTCTCTATACTATGTGTTGTGTTTGATACTTCTGTGGTACATGATAAACCTTATCTTATGCCCTAGTCAGAAGAGTTTAAATCTGGTCTCATATATTTAAGTAGTTGTGTGACCCTGGCTAAGTCACTCAACCTGTTTGCCTTAGTTTCCTCATCTGTAAAATGGGGATAATGATACCTACCTCCCAGGACTGTTATGAGGATCTAATGAGATGATAGTTGTAAAGCACAGTGTCTGGTGCATAATAAGCTCTATATAAACATTAGCAGCTAACATCATCATCATTTTCTTCTTCATTATTATTATTTGACTGAAATGGAGAGAGTGTTGAACCTGCAGCCAGGAAGACCTAGGATCAAGTCCACTCTCAAGGTACTGGCTGTGTGACCTTGGGCAAGTTACTTAACTTTTGTCTGCCTCTATTTCTTTAACTATAAAATGGAGTAACAATACCACCTACTCCCCAAGGTGGTTCTGAGAATCAAATGAGAAAATATTGGTTAACCACTTCTCATAGTGCCTGTCACACTGTAAGCACTTAATAAATACTCATTTCCCTCTTAGGTTATGCCAGCATAAGCCCTGCTTTCAGCAGCTTTAAATCACATACTGCTCTGGGACTAAGTTTCAGATAATGAGACCACTGGTTGATTCTGCCAGAGTCCCTGATAGTGAGGAAGACCATGAGTCTAATGACACGTAAACTTTTCTTAGCTTCTTCCTAGGTTGGGCAGCAGATTGCCCGAAACTAGTGGCTCTTCTCTATGTGTGAGCGGGAGCCTGATTCCTACTACCAACACTCATTCATTCAAAGGGCTAGTTCCTAGACAGCTCTGGGAACTCCACGAATTCCATGGCTCTGTCTAGAGCCATGTCTCAACTGGATAAAAGGGATATTTGGCATTTTCACTTTTTTGTGGTTTCTTTTAGAGTCTATCACTCTGTTCACTCTTCAGAGACACTTTTTGCCTGAGGTAAAGCGTTCCAAACTCATCCTGGACTGATCAATCACAGCAGAACACATTGTACCCTGACTCCAATATTGTGATGTCATTGATCTTCCACCACTACCATCACCACCATCAAGAGGTAGAAAAGTCTAAAGGAGTGACTGATCCTTAAAATCAGTAGATCCTCTGTAGTAAAAGGGATGTGTGACCATGAGATCACAAAGATCCTTCCTCTTTCCCCAGTCTAGGTTTTTAATCTCCAGAGCTCGTTCTGGCCATTTTGATGTATTTGGTCAAAACTGGTCAACAGACTCTCCTGTCTGATAGTGGCTGACCTCAAGATCAGCAGACCCTCAGCAATGGAAAACAAGGTTAGAGATGCCTTTGTTCCCAGAAAAAAAAAAAAAAAGATCCAGCTCCTTGCTATAGTGGTAGAGCTGGACACAGGCTTCTGTTGGTCAGTGAACTTTGAGAACGGATCCTCCACTCCTCAGATAATGTCTATAATGAGAACCCAACTTGGAAGATTTGGAGGAATCTCATACTAGAGAAAAGAGCATTTTAAAATGCTTTAGTTTCTGGGAAAAAAAACACAACCCAGCATTTCTGTCTCATCTGCTAGAAAAATAAAGCATTTATATTCCTGGACGAAAGTATCTGGCTAAATTTTTTAAAAATGAGCCTTGTTCAATCTAAGTTAAGTGTGCTCTATGAATTTTTCATTGTGTGAATGAATTAATGTTGCTAGAAATAGAAATGTTTGTTCTTGTAGTGAGTTTGTGTTGATATCTGCTCAGAAAAAAGCTATTTAGTCCATAAACAGAATTAAAGTCAGCTTAGAAGTTTTCCTTCCAATGACTTCTAAAGCAGAGAAAAAAACCTTAAGTGTGAAGCTAAGATTTAGCTTGTGAAAAAAAAAGGGGGGTGGGGGGATTGTTTTAAATTAAGGAATGAATTTGCAAAATGGCAAATTTTCATTTTTGGAGTTTGGTTTGCCTGACCACAGAAAAATTTTAAATGACTTGATCGAATTTGTTTGCCTAGGTAAAATAGAAGCAAAGTACCTTAAATAGAAATAGAATATGGCATGCATTTGCAAGGTTTTTTTTTTGTTTTTTGTTTTTTTTTAGTAAAAAATGGAATTGAAAGTGTTTTACACATCAAAATGAGAAACTGTAAACTTGGAAGTTTTAGCTCTCATCACCTAAAGGCTAAACTTGCAATGAATTTGAGATGCATAAAAGTTATGCTAATTTGCAAAAGATTTAATGTAGTAATATATATATATGTATATCTCAAAACAACTTAAAAATGGTTTAAAACCAAAGAAGTATGAGGTTAAGAAATTAATGGTATTAGAAAGAAAGTACAATACCAAACGAGTCAATAATTTAAAACAAGAGAAATATAGTTCTATGATTTTCAAGATTCAGTCTGGGTTAATCATTCAGTTTTTTTTTTTAAAGGAGAGAATTAAAAAAGGAATTAGATGTCATTTACACTGACACAATGTAGACCTGAAATACAATTAAAAAGACAATGACAAGTGTATAAGGAACTCTTAAAAGTAAAAAGACTGGGGTAGCTAAGTGGTACAGTGGATAGAGCACTGGCCCTGGAGTCAAGAGGGCCTAAGTTCAAATATGATCTCAGACACTTACTAGCTATGTGGCCCTGAGTAAGTCACTTAACCCTAATTGTCTTCTCTCCCCCCTATCAAAAAAAAAAAAAAAAAAAAAAAAAGGAAAAAATTCTGAAAACGCAACTCTGCAAACAGTGTTATTAACTCATCTAGACACTCTCCCTCCTCCCTCAGTGTCTTAATTGCTGATTCCCCAACAGCAGGGAAGTAGAACTCATGATTTTTCACTTAAGCAGAACCATATAAAGCAGCTAGGTGGTACAATGGATAGAGAGCTTGGTCCTGGCTGAGTCAGGAAGACCTGAGTTCAAATATCATCTCAGACACTTATTAGTTGTATGATCTTAGGCAAATCACGTAACCTCTATTTGCCTCAGTTTCCTCAACTGGAAGATGGAAATAATAGCACCTCCCTCTCAAGGTTGTTATGAGACTCAAATGAGATAATATTTGTAAACTACATTGCACAGTGCCTGTAATAGCTACCACTGTTATAATCACCACCACTACCATCACCATTCAAGATCCTCATTTTCCCAACTATCAGAATCTCCATCAAGGGCTACTTTAGGAAGAGAAAAAAAAAAGTCCAGGATCTTGCAAAATGTCAATGGAAGGTTTTTTCAGACTTTACATACAAGAATAGTGATACTGCTATGCCTGTAAAGCTGATAATCTCTACTTTTGGAGTTGTAGTTAGTCTGCTAATCATTTCCAAGCTTAATTTCACATTAATTTCTGGTATCCTTGGTGGATCTGGGGAAAGTGGCTGGAGTTAGCAAGGGTTAAAATTGAGCAATTTTAAAAATCTGGATTTATGTTGGATTTGATAAATTAATTGAGGTCCATTATTATTCATAACATGGTTGGTCTGTGCTTTCCATGGTAACTCAGCAGCTGCCGCACTTTTGTAACTCTGAGAGTAAAAGTGAGAAGTATTCTATCCTAGCTTTTGAATGTAATTTGTTGTTTGTCCTTTGTTTTCAAAGAGGATCAATGACATCACCAAGTGAGATACTGACTCCTGTGTGGATTGGATTTAAGGCAAAGTTGCACAGACATCAGCCTCAATTTCTCTTCCAGAATCATCAAAAAGTTCAGTGACAAGACAAAAGTGAATCCCTGGCCTGGGATGCATTGGATAACCTTGGTGAGCCTGAATAAGTCCTAAATGCTCCACAGTACCTGCTTCAACTCCCTTCATGGCGGTTGGCACAAATTGTTCTTATCCACCCATTCTGCCGAGGAAAGTGTAAACTTGCTTGGATTAGACACTCCCTAACCTCACTGAAGGATTTGAGATCCCTCAGTTACCCTCAACTGGTTTAGCTCATCTGTCAGAAGGTTTACAGTGTGTGGCTACTGTTCATACTACAGTTTCTTGGAGTCACAGGTGAGAGGTAAATGCCAGATAGCCACCAAAAATGGATGTGTATCCCTTAAAAGGGCTTGGCAAGTCCTCACACCGAAAGTACTAGGCTTCCTTGAACAACCCATACACCCCAAGAATGGAATGCACAAACTTATCGATGCAGCTTTTCCATATAGACAATTTAGAGATACATTATACGACTGGCAATAAATTTTGCATTTATGCTTAAGCCTATGAAATTGTTTTATGTTGGTGTGAAGTTTGTAATTTTTTTTGTGTGTGATTTTAGGGGTTTATTTTAAAGAAATGCTGCTCATTTTGGAAAGATCCAACTTATTTGTAAAATCAGGAATGAGTGAATGAATGAATGAAGCATTTATTAAGCATTTACAATGCAAAGCACTGTGCTAATTATTGGGGAAACTAGAAAAGAACTAAGTTCTCGCTTAACAAGAATTCTTTCTCTCAAAGAGCTCATATTCAAATAGGAAAGACAATACACATGGAAGGACTAGATCCTCCTTAACCAGGCACTACAATGACTTATAAATTAGGACCACTGCTAATTAGAGATTTTTGCTGCAAAGACAGTCTTCCTCCAGTTAATGACTCTTTTCAAGTATTCAAATAGTACATATTTTGTCAAAAAGTCATTTTGCTTTTGGTCAACAGTACTACAGATTTAGAAATGCTTATATAAACAAGTATTTATGAGTGGATATAGACATAAGGATCAGGCAATTGTCCATCTCAGTGACAAGAGACAATATTCCAGAATTGAAAATACTGTGATGACCTTTCCCTGAATGAATGCTAACAGGTTTGCAAGAGTGGGTTCTAGAGGGTTAAAAAAAAAAGTCAAATGGACAATTAAGGCCATGAATAAACTTTAGCATCTTTGTTTTGTGGAATTCAGAAAGCCTATGCAGAGATAGTTTTCAGAAATACAATTCAAGGTCATCTTGGGAATAGCTAAGCAATTTAGAAAAAGAAACTTTAGGCTGACTCCAATGCTAAAATGTGTAGCCTTTTTTCACCCCTCAGGCAGAACAATTATGACTTTATCTTCTTTTCCAGCTTCAGAACAACCAGGTCATTTTTCCTTAAGATAGTAGTCGCCATAATGTACTTGAGTAAAGAGGAGTTGATGTTCATTGGTGCTGTTGCAGAAGTAAAAAAAAAATTGTTGTTGAAAATTTGACTTCTTTAGTTTAACAATATGGATTTCATCCACCAAGCACAAAGCACTGGGAAACAAAGAGGCAGCCAATGGTTATAGAGTAGAGGGCTGAATTTAAAGCTAATGAGATTGTGTCACTTAGTTACTATGTGTCTGTAATAAAGTTACTTAATTGCTCTCAGTCTCAGTTTCCTTCTTTGTGAAATGTAGAGGATAATGGCATTTACATCACAGGGTAGATGTGAGGATCAGATATTCTGCACACTTTAAGTGTCATATAATGAAGGTGGATGGCACAGTGGATAGAGTGCTTGGGCCTGGAGTCAGAAAGATACATTTTCCCGAATTCAAATCTGACCTCAGATATTTCTTAGCTGTGTGACCCTGGGCAAGTCACTTAACCGTGTCTGCCTCAAATTCCTCGCCTGTAAAATGAGCTGCAGGAAATGACGAACTACTCCAGTATCTTTGCCAAGAAAACCTCAAATGGGTTCACAAAGAACTGGACATGACTGAAATGACAGAACAAATTAAGACAGAGAATAGTATTCATGACGGGTCTTTTTCTTCTGTTCTCATAAAGTTAATTCTACCTAAATGCTATACTAAAGAACGTGTTTGTGTTACTGTGTTACATACGTTTTTAAGATGACTTGACATTTTACCCTCCTGTTAAAATCAGCTCCAAAAGACTTGTAACCAGATTATTGGTAATACCAAAAGCTCTGACTTTCCAAGTCGTCAAAATTGAGTCCACGTATTCTACTCTAGATGAAATTTTACTTCTGTAGAACTGGAGGAAAAAGTCCAGGGTGACTGTATTAGTAATCTCTCCCCTGTCCAGAGAAGATGCACCACTTCAGAGCAAAAAGACTGTATATTAATTCCTGATGAATGCCTTTCTGGAAAGAATTATGAAAGGTTTAATTGGGAATGTGAACTGTATCATGTGGAACAATCAGTTGCAATTACTATTACGTACCTTCAACCGATACTTCCTATCCCAGTGGCCAAAAATGTATTCTTTAAGAAGGTATCTGTTGCCTGAAGGGTTATCAAACTGTGCATACTCTTTGATCCGGCAATACCACTGCAGTTCTATATCCCAAAGACTTTTTTTAAAAAATGGAAAAGAACCTTTTTTGTACAAAAATGTTTATAGAAGTTCTTTTTTATGGTGGCTAAGAATTAGAAATTGAAAGGATGCCCATCAATTGGAGAATGGCTAAACAAGCTGTGGTAAATGACTGTGATGGAATGTCATTGTGCTATAAGAAATGAAAAGCAGAATGATTCAGAAAAACCTGGAAAGACTTACATGAACTGATGCAAAGTGAAGTGAACAAAACCAGGAGAATGTTTGTACACAGTAACAGCAATATTGTATGATGGAGAACTATGAATGACTTAGCTAGTCTTAGCAATAGTGATCCAAGACAATCCCAAAAGACTAATTAATGAGGAAGCGCACTATCTGCCACCAGAGAAAAAATTGATACTGTTTGAATACAGACTCAAGCATGCCATTTTACACTTTCTTTCATTCTTTTTCTTTTATTCAGTCTGGTACAAAATGACTAATATGGAAATGTTTTAAATCTTTGCACATGTATAACCTATATTGTATTGCTTCCAGTCTCAAGGATAGGAGAGGGAAGAAGTAAGGGATAGAATTTAGAACTCAAAACTTAAAAAAAAAATGTTAAAATATTGTTTTCACATGTAACTGGGAAAAATAAAATGTTATATATAAAGAGGGAAAAAATCTCCAGTCATCCTGATGAATATCTGGTCACTGGATTCAGATGGCTATGGAGGAGAAGTGAGGCTGGTGACCTGCACAGCCCTCCCTCACTCAAAACAAAGTCAAGTGCAAGTCATGTCATCATTTCTCTGATGGCATGGTGTTCTTCGGCAACGAAGGACAAACACACATGCAAGATCTAAGAATATAATGACAAGACTATCTTATTATAGGATTTGAAGATGGGAAAGAAGATAGATGGTTAAATTCCATACCAGGGATTTTAAAATGATCTTTGAACAGCCAGATCCTTCCCATTATACTTATTGCTGCCCTATAAACACAACTTGACTAGGTCGAACTAGCAGGTGAGTGTCCTTACTGCCTAGGAAAGGAAAGCCAATTTTAAATGGATGATTTGGGATAAAGTCAACAATACAGTTTCTGTCTGGAATGTACATAAAGACCTAGAAAGGTATCACTAGCTAGTACAACTGAATGAGACACTTTCCTTATTACAGGAGACTATCAAATCAGCTGTAGGTGATACAAGGAGTGTTCCATATTATTTCTGCACTAGGCAACTGCATGAGAACTCATCTCTCCTCACTAATCAGTGAGATTGTCTAATAAGTTGAGATGCTCCAATGAGGCAGATCAATGCTATGAGGTCCAGACTTTCTGGAAGCTGTGGAGCACTTACAGTGACCTCACTCATCAATGTGGGCCAGACATTCAAGGAATCAAGAATCTCTTCTGACTGAGAGCTGTGGTATTATGCCTACACATTCTCAGGTTGGGGATGTAGCCATTCACAGAACACATTTCACAGCTGTGGCCCTATGAAGGTAGTCTGGGCCCTGACTCAGGGACACTGGGAATTTTGCATAAGTAGTTCATTCTGATATGTGGGATCTCAACATCCCCTAATAGCAAGTACACCCTGCAGATGAGAATGTAACTCTGTGAGAAGAATCCACTTATGGATCATACTATGGATTCCTATCATAATCCATAAGATTGTAAACTCCTTGAAGGCAGGGACTGGGTTTTGCTTCTTTTTGTAACCCCAGCATTTAGCACAGTACCTGATACACAGTATGCATTTAATAACTTATTCAGTATCTACCAGAGGACCTGTGGAATAGAACTCAAATTGCCTTTAAATTGGTCTACCTTTTTGCCCATCAGCACTATTGATCTGCAGAGCTGTCTGGCCACAGTTTAGAAAATTAAAAGGCTAGCACCTAGCTAGATACTCAAATATATTTGAAACTTAGATCTTGTCTATCTTCAGCACTGCTTTTTTTATACTTCAATTCAAGGCCATCTCCCAACCCTATCATGCCACTTGGCATACTGTTGTAGCATCAAGAGTAGTCTTGATTAACTTAATGTTTCTCTGCCTTCAGAAAAGCAAAACAGAAAATTACATTCTTTGGAACAGCTAGAGGAATATGCCCTGCTGCTACAAAATTGAGAGTCCAGAATGAATACAAAGGGGATATGGATTGAAAAAAAAATGAATAAACTTCAAATTGTACAGAAACAAAAAGGAGAGAATTGTGGATGCATATGTAAAAGAAAAAAACTGTATTTTCTCTAGAAATATGAAGAAATAATATTCTTCTAGTTTAAAATTCTTCCTAGACTTTTTCTTTTTTAGGAAAAAGGGAAGAACTAAACCTAAAACCTCTTTTTGAAATGGAGTAAACATAATCGCTAAATTGAACTCTTCTCCAGATGTGATCATTGTCTCTCCAAATCCAGAAGTGATTGACATATCAACTCACCTGAAAGCAGTACCTTCTCTATTGAAATTCAAGATTAAAATGTTGATCATAGCAAGGAATTCTTTTCAGTTCTGGAGGAGAGCAGTACAGGAAGGAACAAAATAAACCTGGAACGTTAACTCCATCCTGTATTATAACATATTATCATTGTTTCTTTTTTCAAGATTCCTATAAGTGTAACCTCAAGTTGTCTTCGAGCAGAGAGTCATGTCAGAGGACTGGGGAACTCTACCAGTCTGAACAATTCCCTCCAAGTTAGAATCACTTGGATATAGATTAATGATACATTAAATGAAATGTTTTCTGGTAGGTCTTGAGCCCAAATTGCAGAATATTGTTATTATTATTAATTTTCTTATTTGACAGGGATAGGGCTGCTCTCTGATATGGTGGTAGAACTTAAGTTCTATTTGTTTCCCTGGCTTTTTCTGTAAAATGAAATTACCTATATTTCAAATCTTGTTGGTTTAGTTTTAGAATTTAAATTCCATTAACTTTTATTAGTTTTTTTCAGACTTATTTGGGCCTTGTTTAAGAAAGACATACTTAGTTATTTTGGACTGGACTTCATTTCGTTGTCCAAATTGGTTATTACTCTTTTCAATTTCATCCAGGTTCTAAAAGGTTTTCTAGTTGCTAATCATCATTTAAGCTATCAGCTTTAGTTAGGATACATTATGGAAAATGGGGACAAGGATCCCTAACCTATATAGCAAACATCAAAACCTAATACACATTCACATTTGACCTAATATTTCTGATCAAGATCCCGCAAAAGGGGAGATAAATGCTGAGACAAGTGGGAAACCAAAGATAAATTTCGCTTGCTTTATAGCTTTAAGTATAGTTTTAAAAAAATCCCTGGATTCGAGTTCAAATTCTGTCTTTTCCATTTACTGTCTGTGGGACCTTGGGCAAGTCTCATCATGTAGATGTTATTTTCCTCATCCGTAAAATGAAGATATTGGCCTACACTGGAGGGTTTATGAACTTGTTTTTTAAAAAGAATAATTTTGAAAGTGGTATTTCAATAGAATTGACTAACTTTGTAAGCCTACATATTTTATTTTATGCATTTCAAAATATTATTCTGAAAAGGGGCCCCCAGGCTTTACCAGTCTGCCAATGGGTTCTGTCACACAAAAAAGATTAAGAACCCCAGGACCAGCTGATCTCTGAGGTCCCTCTCTGACCTGTCTATGAGGCTCTGTAACAACTAACCATCCCACAGGCATAGATGACCAAAGTAAACATGCACAAAATTATTCCACCTGTGTGACAGGAAGGGCCATTTAGTCAGTAAGGGTTAATACTAATACTTCCTACCCCTGCAGTAAAAGGAAGAGGGGAAGATTAGTATGTGGGGGAAATATCATTGGTAAACATGAGTGGTACCAATGCAAATCTTTGCAGACTGACCTAATGCTTTTTGAAAATGATTTGTGAGGCTGTAAATATAAAAGGGCACCTGATGGAAATTTAGAATGGTAATGAATTTTAAATTGATTCCTCTATGACATACAATTACAGGAGAGCCTCTTTATACCCAGTCCACATTGATCACTCTTATCTCTATACTCCTAGAGCACTTGTAAATCTGAACATTACACTTTAGTACTTCATTATGCTTTAATCTTATATTCTGTAACCCCCACGCCCACCTGTCTTGTGCAGTTGTGTTCAGTCTAGCAAAGCATTATACTAGGATATACAAATAACCCCAAGTTCTCATCGGCTATGCTATCAGAGCACAATCTCTGGGAGGTTATACTAAAATGGAAAAGTAATGAGCATGGGGCCCAGAGGTAGACTCTCTGTGCCTGTTATCTGAGGGCTGAGTCTGCTAACTTAGGAGAGGCTCATCTCTGGAAGACAATTTTTTTTTTTAACTACAGCAACTCAAGAAGATGACTTACTAAGGCATAGAGGGTTTATGATTTTTATTGTTGGATGGAGGATCCTAGACCATATTTTATGGAGGCAGTCAGAGGTCCTTGAAATATCCATGTACGGAATAAGTATGAATTCCTAGAAGGTAGAACCATACTACTTTTGGAACTTCCAAAAAAAGTGATTGCCTAGCAAAATTCTGGGTACATAGTCAATGCTCAATAGATGCTCAGATGAAAAGAAGTATTTGGGGACACAATGACCTGGGCTCACAAGAGAAGAACTTTCTCCACTTTGCACCACTGCTCTGTTTGATTTCAACTCCAAGTAATAAGATACTCCCAAACTGGGCACCCTCTTCTGTCCCTCCCCTTTCCTGCCTCCTCTTGTTTACTCTCTTTTCTCCCATTTCGATGGTAACCTCCTTGAGGTCAGGGACTATCTTTTTATTAATAGTATCCCCAGTACTTAGGACAATGCCTGGCATATACTGGGTCCTTCACTACTTCAAATGCATCTGAAAATAATCTAGTCCAGGGGCTTCTGAAAGATAGACAGTTTTGGCAGAGTTTCGATTTAGTTCAATGATTCTGGAAAGCAATTTGGAATTATGCCTTCAAAGTGACCAACATCATCCAGAGATCTCATTGCTAGGCATATACCCCAAGGTGGTCAGACACAAAGAACAGGCACATACACACTGAAATATTCACGGCAACACTTTTTGTGATAGTAAAGAACTGGAAACAAAGTAGGTGCCTTTTGATGGGGAATGCCAAATCAAGTTGTAGAATATGAATATACTGGAATATATTCCATATATAATGGTATATGCTATGACAAATGAATCTGAAGTAACCAGAGAAGCATGGGAAGACTTATATAAAATTATTCATAGTATAATATGCAGAATAAAAATTATATGCACAAGGACCACAATAATGTAAATAGAACAAAAAAATGAAATGGAATGCTATCTAATTATAAGGGGAAAAGTCGGCCCTGGAAAAGAGTTGAAAAAATGTATCTCGTTCTCTTCTTTGCAGAGGTGGAGGCCTATGGGCTTGGAATATTGCATATATGGTCAGACACAGTTGAGATGTTGGTTGATTTTACTGAACTGCTTTTTCTCTCTTTTTAAAATATTTATTGCAAGGGATAAGGAGGGGAAAAGAGAGAAAGATTCCAAAATGAAAGTGAAATAAAATCAAAAGATCAAAAACATTTTTTAAAATAAAAAGAAAATAGTCTCAACTCATATTAACACCTAACTGCATAAAATAAGAAGAATCATCATTGCTACTAGCATAGGGATACAGCTAAATGACATCAAGGTCCTCTTCAAGGTCTAGGAGGCACTGGAGTACAGAGGGAACACACGGACTTGGCAAAGAGTTTGGGTTCTAATCTCATATCCACCAACTACTTATTATCTGTGTGACTCTGAGCGAGTCCCTTAATTTCTCTGAGTCTCAGTTTCCTCATTTGTAAAAAAAAAGAAATTTCACTAAATTGATGTCTAAGTTCACTTTTAACCAAAATTCTGTGGTCCTGAGATGCAATCTCCAGGGGGACTAAATTGAACATTAGGGAATGATGGATATTTAACAGTATCTTCCATTAGCCTGTCCAAATCCAGAACAAAATAAATAGCTGCTCTCATTACAACTGACTCTGGAACCCGAGAGGCATGTGCAGAATGCAGCAATTGCTTGTGTTACAAGGGCAACAGTAGTATGGTCAGTGATGAACTCTGGGGTCTCTTTGGTTGTACCAGACTGGTCTCTGCTTCTGGGGCTAAGGCATGGGGGGAGAATGAGAAAGTTCTGCTGGCATCTTCCACAGCGGGTGGGGGACAATGATTTGAGACTAGACAGTCTGAGAAATACCTGGGGCTATTCAAGACCGGGCTTGTGAGTGGGTACCACTGCCATCTGCTGGACAGAATGGATATAAGATTTGTTTGGATAAGCTTCTAGGTAGCCTATAGACACAGCTGAACATTTTCCTTTGTGGGGAGAAATACGGAGAAGTATTTGTTTGGAATCACACTGGCTGTTCTCCATGCTCAGTAGCCAAAAGCTCTTGCGAACCTGAGACTACTAAGCACAGTTTGCATTTCTGTCCAAGGACGAGATGGGTTTCCATAAAGTAAAGGGTTGGGAAAGGTTAAATTTGGTGGCCACTTAGGAGCTAAGGATTAAAGGCCTGGGGTGCTCCCTGGTCTACCACAGACCTAATGTGACATGTTCCCAAACGTCAACCTGATTAAAAAAACAAAACAAAACTATAAACAATCCGAATAAAGAATTCTTCCTCCTGGACTTGGAACCTTATGACAAAGCAAATAATTGCTGACTTAAAATGCAAATTCTTTATGAGCTGTTATGCTACTGTTCTGATACACACTGAAATAATGACATTTTAAGAATAGCACGAGGTAGAAAATATGAGTTTTTTCCTTGACAACTTTTTTTTCTTATTACCATCTGATTTCCAGCAAGCAAAGTGCTACAAAAATGATAATAGTAACATATTTTAAGCTTGGGGATACACTGTACACATATTATACCTTGTGATCCTTACAACAACTCTGGAAAGTAAGTATAAAATCTCATTTTACAGAGGACTAAACGAAAACTGAGAGAAATTAAGTTATTAGACTGCAGTCACACAGCTAATGTGTCTGAGGCAGGGTTTGAACCCAGATTTTAAAGATGTAAATTCCTACAGGCTACCTCATGCCCAATAACAGCAGTAGACATGCAGGAAAGATTTTCGGGTAGGTTATCCTTTGCTTCAACATATGTTTAGAATACATTTAATATTTTATTCAGTTCATAACTTTTCTTTTCAGTGACAGTCTATATATGCAGTAACTTCTGAAGTCAGTTTTCAAAGAATGAAAAACTCAACATAACAGAGTATGTGTTGGGAATTGATTTTTTTTCTAAGGGCAAGGATAATAATAACATTTAATATTTATGTAAGACTTAAAATTTGTTTTATATTTTTGGTTGTTCAGTACTTTTTCTGTCAAGTACAAGTCTTTATGAACCCATTTGGGGTTTTCTTGGCAGAGATAATGGACTAGTTTTGCCATTTCCTTCTCCAGCTCATTTTACAGATGAGGAAACTGAGGCAAATAGGGTTTAGCAACTTGCCCAGGGTCATACATATTAAGTGTCTGAAGATGAATTTGAACTCAGAAAGAGGAGTTTTCCTCACTCTGGACCTGGCATTCTATCCACTGTGCCACATAGCATTCCTGTTTATAAGTCTATGAAGTATTTTAATTGTGATATAGTGGGAAGAAGTCTTCAATTTGGAGTCTAAGGACTTGGCTTTTAAAAATCCTCTCTCTGCTGCTTAACTACCTATGTGACTTTTGGCAAGTCATTTAATTATCTAGGTCTCTGTTTCCTCATCTGTAAAAAGAATAGATTTTATTAGATGATCTCTAAGGTCCCCTTTTAAGGAAGCACTATGAGTATTGGTCTACCCATGTAACAGATGAGGAAACCGAGGTCCAGGGAATTTAAATGATTTGCTCTCAAAAGTCAACGAAAACTTGACAGGACAAAGAGGAGATAAACCTGCTTCTGATCTCACATGGTTTTGCTTTTCTCTACTACATCTTGATATTTTGCAGCCTTCTGTTCCATATAACTGGGAGACCATGAACATCTGGGATGGCAATATCTATTAAAAAAGTTGTTCTCAAAGTTTTGTAGATCAATGCTGTGTATGTCTGGGTGATTGTGGGCAACAGTTCAGTCTGAGATGATGGTCTGGTTAGAGGATGGTTTGCTGAATGATTTCTCCTGGATATTTGGGATTTGTTTATGTACCAAGGGAACTTGTTTGTTGCTGATAGTCCGTGCTGTTGTATATAGATATATCCTCTGTCTTCTGTCATTCAGTGATTCTTGGAAAACACCATCTTTGGCATAATGAGGGGCCAGTGATTGAAGCAATGCCATAAATAGGTATTGGCCAGATGTTACTAGGGTCTTTTGTGACTCTACAACAAAGTATAATTATAATGAATTAAAAATGACATGGCAAAATAATGTTGGTTAGGGCAACCTTATGCAGGGTTTGTATAAATGAGCTATTATTATTCTTCAGAGAGTTAATGGGCAGTTGATATATATACATAAATGTCCATGTATATTTGCATACTGATAATAAAAGTCAATTTTTGTTTAGCAAATAGAAAATAAAGATTCTGATATAAATAATTTTCAAGTGCAGATTAATAAAGGGATCTTCTTTATTTCAAATAAATTCAAATAAATAAGTGTTTATTATGCATCATCTATGTTGAAAATACAAAAACAGAAAAACATGCTTGCCTTCAAGGAACTTTGATTCCAGTGGGGAGAGACTATAAAATGCAAATAGATAAGTAAAATGCAGGGGAGAAAGCAGTAACAACTGAGTAAATACAGAAAGGCTTTAGGTAGGATCTGATTCTTGAAGGAAAGTAGGGATTCCAAAGGGTGAAGGTTCAGGAACAGGCTGTATAAAGGGAAATAGCTGGAATCCCAGGGTAGTGAATACAATGAGTGTATGAAAGGAAATAATGTGAAATAAGTCTGGAAAGATAAATAGGAGTCAGGTTGTGAAAGAATTTAAATGTCAGGCTAAGGGATTTGCATTCAGTCTCAGAGGCAACCGGGAGCCAATGAAGAATTTTTAATAGGGAATAATTTGGTCAGATCTGTATTTTAGGAATATTAATTTGGTAACTGTGGGAGAATTGCAAACAAAAATAATTGGAAATAAGCAGGGAAGCTACTGCAATACTCCAAGAAAGGAATGTTGAGAACCTGAACTAGGTTAGTGGTCCTAAGAGTTGATATGAGAAATATGGAGGTAAGATCAACAAGACTTGGCAGCTGCTTTGGAATGGGAAAGGGGGAAAGGGAAAGGGTAAGGATAAATTAAGAATGACTCTTAGGTTGTGAAACTTAGTGGCTGAAAGGACTTTAATTCTTTCCACAGAAACAGGGAAGTTCAGAGAAAAGGTTTTGTGAGATAATGTGTTCTGTTTGGCTAGGTTGAGTTTCACCTGGTGCAGGGATATCCAATTGGAGATGTTCAGCCGGCAGATGATGATGTGGAATTGAAGCTGATGACAGAGATGAGAGAGAAAAGAAGAAAGCCCAGGACCCAGCTTTGGCAAATACCCTTGGGTAGTGGATAGGGGATGACACTTAGAAGTGGTTACACAAGAAGAAGCAGGATAATAAAGTCATAATATTTTCCAAGTTGCATTGGGACCTCATAGGTCATTTAGTCCAATTTGTATCTGAAAAAACATCACATTAAAACATACATAAGTGGTCATCCACTGAGGGGAACCCATTATTACTTTCCAACTGAGGCAGCCTTTGAAAAACTCTGTTTCTTACAAAGTTTCCCTTTATTTCAAGCATAAAGCTGTCTCTTGGCAACTTTTACTCATAGCCTTCTCGGACCGAACAAAACAAATTAATCCCTCTTCCACAGCATAGACTTATAAATACCTGAAGTCTTCTCTTCTTGAGGCTAAACATCACTATTCAAAAAGGTGAAATTTAGAGAGATCTAAGGGGATTTCATTCTAGTTATGGATTGAGGAACAGGGATTGGGGAGAGTAGGACCAAAACATGGGCAGTGAATAGTTCAATTCAACTAACATGGAGGATATACAAAGGAGGCCAGTTTGAAATACTTCTGGAAGTTACTTTGGAAGTAGACTATAGAAGTGAATGGCAGGATAAGTAGTTTAGGAGACAGCATAAAAGGGTTCCCATTGTCCTGCCCTACAAGAAAGTAAGAGGGAAGGCAATAAGAAGTGGGGATGGTAGAAGGGAGGGCAGATTGGGGGAACGGGTAATCAGAATCTTGGGGTGGGAGGAAGGGGTGAGATGGGGAGAAAATTTGGAACTCAAAATCTTGTGGAAATGAATATTGAAAACTAAAAATAAATAAATTAATAAAAAAAGAAGAGGGTTCCCAGGAGGAGGTGCAAAAAGCTGAAGAAAGGAAAAATAGGATGAGAACTGAGGAAAGGTCATTTAGAGATTATTGGTAACCTTGAGGAGAATAATTTAAGTTAAATGATACAGTCGGAAGCCAGACTGTAAGAAGCTGAATGGTGAAATAGAGAGCAATGACAATTAGATTATGTTTTTCCTAGGAATTTGGAAAGTTAGATTTAGATGGGAGCAACATGTTTTAGTGGGTTAAAGGAGACCTAGACCCAATCTCAGTTTCCTTATAAATAAAATTAATTCCTTCCAGATTTGGATCTATGGTCTTATGAGCTTATGATTTTCTACAATAGAAAAAAGAAAGGGAGGGAAGTCATATCTTACTAATCAGACCTTTATGGCACTAGCATTAAGAGAAATTCATCTCTGACCAACCTGCCCCTGCCAAAGAAACTCAGGATATAATCAAAGAAAATAATAAAGGGCAGATAATGAGATGTTAAACTAAATATAAAGATGCATCTATGATACTCTATTATTTTACATAGTGAGAAGAAAGTTTCCTTGAATTGAAAAAGGAGATTGGCCAGTAGCTTAGAGAAGATTAACCATGATAGTCCTTTAAAAAGTCAGTTCAAGAACAAGGCAGCAATTAAACAAGAACTGAGACTCTGAGAGAATATCAAATATTTGATTCTCTCTTAGAGGGATGGAAGAGAAGGGAATTCTCTCTTTCCCCTTCCCTATTTGGCTATGGTGCTTTGAAGTCAAGTTAATTGACCAGTAGGAGATACTCTACTCATTAGGAAGCAGAAATATATACTCTCCAGATAGATATGGAAAAAAAAAAAAGAGATAGTCTTATGTAAAGAGGAAAGAAGTAGCACCTTTAGCAGGAAAAAGAGAGAGGTGACTACGGACTCAAGAAAAACTAGCCCTGGCTAGCTAATATTTACACAGTGTTCTAAGGTTTCCACAGTGTTTTGCTTATACTAATTCACTTGATTTTCACATTTACCTATAAGAAAACCAAGTCTGAAAGAAGTTAAATAACTTTCCCAGAATCACACAACTCATAAGGGTCTGAGGTAGGATTTGGACTCAGGTCTTCTTGATTATTATAACTCTTAACACTTTAGCCACTTACCATCCAGATGCCTAACCTAGCTGAGCAGCCTGCCAAGTCAAAGGGAGAAGCATAAGGACTCCATGAGGAATGAAAGGAATTCAACTTCCTTCAGGTCTTGAGGTGAGTTGCCCTGGCTATGGGTGTTTCCTACTGGTGTGCCCCACAACAATTATAGTCTAAGTTTGTACCCACTCTTCCTTTGGATGTTATGTGTATTAGTGGGAGAGCACAACCTAGGTTTATTTTCTTTCTTTTTCCTTCCGTGGCACATTAGTAAGTGTTTGCTATCAACTAAAATGTGTCTACTGACTGTTAATAGGAAACCTGTTAATTCAGACTTGTGAGCCATAGTATTTGGAATGTAGACCCACAAGATACCCTAGAACCTGTGAGTGGTAGGTGTCCTCTGAGGAACCAACCCAGGAGTTGGAATACAAGTTGGGAAATGTAAGAAGAGGTGCTACACCTATCTGAAGGATTTTTCCTTCAGTTAAAGGATTACTCATTATCCAAATTAGTAAAAGCTTTTGTATTTCATGTTGGACCATGGCATATATAATTTCTCAAAACACAGTTTTGTTATTATCAAAAACAAGTTCTTGAAATCATACCAGACTGGAATAGTATTAGAAGAGTGAAGACTAGATTAAAACTGTATGATGAAAGAGGGAAGAGTGGTGGAGAGAAATATACTAACAATGTATATTTGCAGAAAGATAGGAGAAAGAAGTACAAAGGAATAGTAATTTCAATTATATCCAACTAGTCAGGACACTTTTTTTTAAACAAGACTAATATTTTTAAAGAAATGCAATGAGAGTTCCTGTTACATGGGCAACAGAAACCAGCCTAAATTAGGCAGCACTGAAGTTGAGGTCCTTATAAGATTTAATGTAATGAATTGAAAAGAAGAGTTTATAATTAGTAAATCAGTTTCTATGTGTAAATAGCTGCTTCTTTAAAGAGCTTCAAAATCTTATTCTCTTAAGAGTTCTAGGAATTCCTCCAGATATCTTGTTACACAACTGATTTCCACTACCAAGAAAATATTTGCTTACAAAAAGGATAAACTGGAGCCCAGCCCTTATCCATATCATCACAAATCCTAATTTAGCAGAGAATAAGTGAAGTCTTACACTAGAGTATAGTAAAAGAAAATAGGGAAACAAATTTTATGGACTCTCTAATTAAGAAAATAAAAAGATTATGTACAACTCATATCCTATATGTTGCTACTATGCTAGGTGCCTTAGTTTTGAAAAGAGCCACTTGGGATGTAAATCTAACCCAAAACTTTTATTCAATCTAGCCTATCTGAAACGTTGCCTAGTAAACCATATGCAGCTTTCTAAGTTCCCTAACTTAACATATCATATTATATGTGGCTTGTGATGAAAGACTATTTCATTCTAAATTACATTTTCGGCATAACATTTCTTCAGTCAAAACTCATTAACAGTCATGTATGAATTCATTATTTAAGTTCAAGAGCATTGGAGCTAGAGGTAGAAGACCTGGGTTTAGATTTCCTCTTCTACTTAGTAGCTGTGTGACTTTGGACAAATTGCTTCACCTTTCTAGATCTCTGGAGGTCCATGTAAAGAGTTGAACCTTCACGTTTTTTTAAAGCTCTATCTAGCTCTAAATCCAAGACACTAAAATTTAATTGTTTCCCACTTTCACTCAGTTCTACATGGCTACAGCCAATATTGTCACTGAGCCTACAAAAGCTCCTATAAAGATGTTATTGTTCATAAAAGTTCAAAAATATAGTTCCAAAATCACAACCTAAAATAACATAAAGACTTGGGAAGCTGATTTATCATAACAAAAAATGTTTCAAGGGCAGTAGTTTGAAGTATAATTCAAATGAAAATCATAACATTTTCAGAGAAATGCCAGGGCAAGTGATCACTTTTGAAAGAGATCACATTTAGTCAGAGCTTTGTGGACATGAATTTTCAGTTTCCCCATCATAACACATCTTCCACTAACTTTGATGGTTCTTCTTTTTGAAAACAAAGTCCACAGGTTGAACAATTTTAGGGCCAAATAATATTTTACAAATTGTATGGTATGCTTTTCATCTCAGATTCCCTTTTAAAAAATCATTATCAAGGGTCAGTCTTCTTGCAGTCATTTTCCTGATAAGGATGTAATCCAGTCTGGAAAATAAATACTGTATACTGAATAAAAAGAAAACCTCCCCAAAACCAGAGAATATGAAGGGTGACATTAAATTGTCATTCTGTCAAGATAGATCCAAACAGAATTGTACAAATCTAGTATTCAAACACTAAAGGAAGAATTATAAGCACACTAGTATGTTTTAGTTAGAAGAGAGACCTCTAGTGTGTATATGCTAAAGTTCTGTGTGTGTGTGTGTGTGTGTGTGTGTGTGTGTGTGCTAAGCTCCAAGCATAATTAATATACCAGAATCACTGCAGTCATTTTGAATATTCTGATGGTAAATTTTACAAAATATCACACACTAAATTAACCTAGAAATGTCTTTATTATGTTGATGCCATTTTGCCCAGGTAGCATCAGTTGCTTTTTATAAAGCAAACATTGAACTTTATTTTGTGATTCAAAGTTTAAAAATTCCGTGTGGTCACCTCCACCTAGTAATTATGCAAACTTCAAACCTATTCTCCTTATAGTAACTGCTAACATATTTTTTTCAAAGAGCAGTAGGAAACATCAACCAAATTGCTAAAGTCAGTGTACAGTCTTGCACCCCAAGCACTTTTATTTCACCAAGTGGTATAAAAATAATAGCAATAAATTAATCATGCTGGTTGCTCCTTAACTTAATAGATAAAGTGATCTTGCTGTAAAGGACAATAATGGCCTAGTTGTTAGGTTCCACAAATTCTAAAAACACTAGGTACATCCTTGGTTTGGAGATCAGATGTCATTACATTTTTTGAGAATTAGTTTCAGTCTTAAAAATCCTCTGTTTTCTCGTCTTCCACATTAAAAACACATTTGAGGTACACAGAGAATGTTTTTCTTTTTAACACACACACACACACACACACACACACACACAAAACAGGAGGTCTCTTAAGGAGTCTACTGCTGAGAAGGTAAAAGCATTTTGCTCATTTTTAATTTGCTAAAACAATCCAAGCCTGCTTAGTACCCAGAGGGTATTCTCAAATAAACTTGTATCTCTAGCTGCCAGCTTAGCTGATTGAAAACAGAAGGCGAACATTTCTTAAAGAATGAGTATGTTAAACTGTTATGTCTCTCCTCCACCCCCACCCTTCCCAACCAGGGACAGACAGACACACACAGAGACGCGCAGACCCAAAGTCAAGGATTTACTCGAAAGCAGCCAGTTCTGTTATCTAAGAGATAATGCAGTATTTGTACCAAATTACTTTTGCCCACTGTTTTGCACCTTTGAGAGAGGAAGTCAAAGCCACAGGGATATTGGACAGTTCCTGCGAGCTGCTCCCAGACTCACAAAGCACAACTTTGGTAACTTATTTGGCTCTCGCCCATCCTGCCTCCGGAGCATTCACGTTGAAAGATATTTTGATAACAGAAGACCGCTTCAACTACGGTGCGACTGTCAGAAAGCACAAAGGCAGATGCGTAATAGTCAGGACCTGGCTAGCGGGTGTAATGGGAACTGTGAGAAGTAGTGGGGTGGGTGCAGTGGGGAGTGTGTGTGCATCAGTAGACACATTACTTTCCATCTACCACCGCGGATCAAGGCATGGGGATCCATACTAGAAACTATCTGTATATGCAAAAAAAAAAATTTTTTTAAAGGATCGATTTCACTTTTAACCCGACCTTCCAATAAAACCCCCCATTTTCTGGTGTTTTCTTTTCAGACTAGACGCTGAGTCCTTATTTCAGTTACCGCGGGGGGTGGGGGTGGAGGGAAAGGAAGCGCACACAGCCCACTTCAATGAAAGTGGGGGGGATAATCTCCTCTCCCCCGGTAGGGGAAGGGGTGGGATCGGAGCCAAAGCGCACCTAACCCACCCCAACCCCCCACCGCCCCCTCCGCCCCAGGCCGTGGGTGCAAACCAAGCGGGCGAGGCGGAGAGGAAGCTCGGTCCCTTTAAGGGAACCTTGGCAGACAGGAGGGAGGGAAGGATGCGGGCTCCGGGCTTGGGCGCTGCAGGCACCGCGGGGGAGAGGCGAGCGCAGCAAAGCCACAGCCATTACCTGCAGCGCTCACCTCCCTCCTCCTCCTCCTCCTCCTCCTCCTCCTCCTCCTCCTCCTCCTCCTCCTCCTCCTCCTCCTCCTCCTCCTCCTCCTCCTCCTCCTCCTCCTCCTCCTCCCCCTGCCCCCACCCCCGCAGCCAGTCCCCGCCCCCCAAGGAGACTTCTAATCCAGAGCATGTGCCGTGCCCTTTATCGCGGAAGGGAGGGAAGGGAGGGAAGGGGGAGGAAGAGAAATGAGAGCTTTTAAAAAATAAATGAAACGTTTGCACCCAAAAACGGTGGTGGTGGTGGTGGGGGTGCGGTGTAGCACAGACAGAGGCTGGAAGGAAGGGGGCTTTGCAGGTCGGCCCAGGGGGTGGATACACAGGGGACTGGACCCGCACTGCCGGGGGGAGAGGAAACCACACGCAGCCGGCTGAACACAAAAGGGAGACCTGGTCCCTCTTGCGGAAAAAAAAAAAAAAGAGAAAAAAAAGAAAGAAAAAGAAAATCGCCCCGGGGCAGCATCTGCACCAGAGCCACAATGGCGCCTTTCACCGAGCTTTCGGGGGCACCGGGGAGAACGGCAGAAGCTGGGGAGCAGCGCCCAGCACAAGGCAGGCGGCCTCGGGCCCGGGGGCCCCCCAGTGCGCGCCTGCTGGCGGGGGCAGTGCGGGCCCCCGGGGGCAGCTTCGGCCCGCCGATGGGCCATCTCCGTGCGCTTGGCAGGGGGTGTTTCGGAGGGACAGATGGGGAGGGGAGAGGAGAAGAGAAGAAGGGGTGATGGGGGGGCTGGTGGAGCGAAAGCACGGCTGGGGTTTAGGTGCGGGGTGGGGGGCGGGGTAAGTGCGCTTCCAGGAGGGAGCCGCGGCCGCTTGGCACAGACAGGGTTCCCGGAGCAGCCACCGCCAGCTCCCGGGCAGCACCGGGATCCGGAGAGGCATGGCAACCCACGCTCGCCGGGGCAGTCCGGCCCGCCGCCGCGCACTCCTTTCCCCCCCCCTCTTCTCCTCCAGCTGGCTTCTCCAACGTTTGGTGGAGGGAGGAGGGGAAGGAAGGAAGGAGGAAAGGAAAGGAAAGGAAAGAAAAGGAAAGGAAAGGAAAGGATGGAAAAAAAAAAGAACTGGAGGAAGTGGCAGCCGCCGCTCGTCGGAGAGGAATTTGCCAACCCCACCGTGGCTGGCTCTGTGTGTGCGAGAGTGTGGAGCGCTCTCTCCCATGCCTGGCACATGCGTAAAAGCGAGTTGCGCCCAAAGTCCCAGCCATACCCTCCTTAGCAAATAATAACAAACCCAAACCGTCAGATCTTACCTGAAACATTGAAGCACAAAGTCTCTTTCCAAGTCCCCTTCCTTTCCTCTCCCCCCTTCCGATTTCTCTCCCAGCGATCTGCTCAGCTCGCTACACCAGAGAGAAATGCAATAGCTTGGCTAAGGTAGACAGAACAAAATACAGAGAAGAGTTGCTCCAGGGCTTTGAAACCCCTCAAGGCAAGGATCAGGATACAATTAGCTCATGCCTCTACCTCCAGTCTAAATCAATCTCCAAAATAAAACTTAAATCAAATTAACTGATCACACCGGCAGAAAATTGATCTCCCTCAAAAATAGAGCTGTACATATATGTATTTATAAATAGACATATATAGATATAGGGATTTTTTTTTGAGATTTTTTTTTGGGGGGTGGAAAACCAGTCTCATTCCAGCCTCCAACTTGCTTTTTACTCTCCTCTTGCACAGAAAAGCTGATTTTAATCGTTGTGATTAGTTTTGATGTAACGTTTCCGCAGGCGATTTCTGCAAATGGATGGAGTGTTTCTTTGCCAAAAGAGGGAAAAGCAGCAGATGATGATAATTATAAGGATTGTGAGTTGTTTCTTTTTATTTGTATTTAGATCTTCCTCTTCACTTTCCCGAGTTGACCTGACATTGCCATTGCACTAAGGTCGGGCAACTTGTTGATTAACATCACCTCCTCCTTGGATCAAAGGATATGTGATAATTTGGCAATAGAGCAACACATTTTCTCTTCCCTTGGCTATATAACTTCCCAAATGACGTGTATAAAAATAAGCACATGGAGTCTGCTTTGCCCCAATCAAGTCTCAATCAGTGCCTCAGGGTGATACACAAACTCATTTCAAATGTTCAACCATGCAGAATTGTAAAAAGATTGAAGGAGTTACACTGCTTTTTTTTTTTTCCAAAATAGCAAATTAGAAGAAAACAAAATCCATGGAAGCACATTCAAGCATCTACCATTCAGGTTCATGTAATAAATGTTCCCAGACTAACTGCACCTCCTTTTCCCTTCCCTTCCCTTTCCCTTTTCCTGCTCAATGTCTCCTCTATAGGGAACAGTTCTCTTAAACTTGCATTATTTGATGGAAAAACTCAGCCTTCGGGGATAGTAAGCTAAAGGGACTTGGTAATTTGAACATGTTTTGATGGATTAATGTTACTTCAATTCTTACCTCTTCTACTAATTTTCACTTCCCTTTCTTTGACAAGTCTTTGTTCAAAATGACTGTGCTTGGGCTGTTGTTGTCTTAATTTCTTTGTAGTTAGGATGGGGTATTCAGTTATAAACTCATGGGTCATCTCCCATTAGTGTCACATCCTTGCAGGATACTTTTTGAAATGGTATGTTTCTGAGCACTTCACAGTCCATTAATTCAAAGACTTTGCTGACATTTCTTATGAAAAAGATCAGACTGTAAGGCCAGAGATGTTCAATAAAATCCTAAATAAAATCAGACATGTCCAGCAAATACCTGCAATTGGCAGCTTGGAATATTTTTTTAAAAATCATCCTTTCACCCCAAGGCAAGCAACTGCTATAATACCAACAAAAAAGGAAGGTCTGATCTTACTGCTTAAAAATATAGTCAATCAGACTGGCTAATACCTTGGCCTGATTATCATAGGCAGGGGAATGGGGAGTTTTAGGGGTCTTTTTTATTTAACAGGAAGGCTATGACATAGCCTTCTGAGTTGAAAGTACCTACAGTTTTATAATTAAGAAAAAAATGATATCCAACATAAATACACACACACATACAACAAGTATATTATGGCCTGTGCATACATGTAAGCATATCCATGTGTGTATGCATACACATACATATATGTGCATGTGTATACATATGCATAGAAAGCAGCTAGGTGGCCCAGTGAATAGAGTGATGGGTCTGGAGTCAGGAAGACTCGAGGTTAAATCCAGCCTCAGACATTGTGACCCTGGGCAAGTCACATAACCATGTGATTTAATCCACTGATGAAGAATATGGCAAAACGGTCCATTATCTTTGCCAAGAAAATCCCATGGACAGTATGGTCCATGAAGAGTTGGAATGAGTGAACCTCTAAACTGTAACAACATATGTGTGTATATATGTATGTATACACACATACTGAGAAAATGTATATGTATGTGGATATATATATAAGTAGATATAGACACATACTCAGAAGCCCAGTCTATAGCCTACTACTATTTACATACACTGTCTGCCTACATGCACATACATACAGACGAATACATTCAAACACACACACATACAGAGAGCCAAACTCTGTAGCTTGATCTGCAATAGAATAAGTCCATAAATTCTGAGTTTAGGTTTAATTACAGCTTGACCTTTCCCATCACTGATAGATAAGATATAGAATGTATAAAAATGTGTAAGGAGAAAAGTATCCAAGAAGGACCACCTCAAATCAAGAGTAAATTTTCCTTTCCATTTGGAATAATAAAATATGATAGCCATATAAATAGAAGATATGACTAATATAATAATGTGACATTTTGAAACTAACAATGCAGAATTTTTACTTTATATCCAAACAAGTGTTTGAGCTTTCTTAAAAAAAAAAAGCCACTTTGAAAGCTATAGCCTTTTCTCAATGATGACCAAAACACTTTTGTCTTCAGACCATTCTGCTTAAACACACACACACACACACACACACACACACACACACACCTCCCCCCCAAATAAAACCCTACTCTTTAGTGGTAGTGGCTCTTCAAACTTCCACAATTTAATTTTTATAAACAATTAAAAATTATTCAGAACCAATTTCTGTGAATAAGGTTGGGGATCAAGTTGGTAGACACCTGTTATTGCTCCAAAAAAAAAAAAATGAGGCATGATTATAAAGGAAGCATGCATTTATCAAGCATCTACTATATGCCAGGCACTTTATAATTATTTCATTTGATCATCACAACAACCCTGGAAGGTGGATACTATTAATATCCCCATTTTACAGATGATGAAACTGAGGCAGAGGTTAAGTGATTTGTCCAGGGTCAAAGAAGTCTGAGGCTTGAATCTGAACTCAGGTAGGTCTTCCTGACTCCAGACCCAGGGCTCTATCTACTGGGTCACCTAGCTGCCAGTTTTTACTTAAGTAGTAAAGACAGAAATTTTCCCATCTTATTTATTAGTAGTCCTTGAAGGAATTGCCAGAAGAGAAGTTCTAAAATGTAATTTATCACAATCTGAGAAGAGTATAGCCTGCCAGTATGTGGACTTTGAAGGAAATAATACTCATTTGGCTGTATATGTTCTGAGAGATTTGTTTAACATAAACACATGCAGACCTGCTCTACAACTATTACCATTACTTTTTTGCCATACCTTGTATAAACAATGCTCTCATTTTCTTGTAAAAGAACATCACTTTAAAATGATCTCCCTCTTTTTAAAAATTTCTTTATCAGTCTGCGGCTGATTTGGTGGGATTCCCAGTGGCAAATAGGCTGCAGGATAAGTCCTGATGTTATTGGATTAATGATCTTGGATCTCTCTTGTTTCAGTGGGACCATAAGTTTAGGTATGTGGAACTGTAGAGGGCAAAGCTGACTTGCACTAGAGTACAATAATGAAAAGCATGGTTTTTAAATGCTTGGATTTTGCTAAATACAGTGCTATAGAGATGAACTTTAAGTCCTTCAAATAAAAAGATAATGTAATTTATTTAAAATTAGGAAATGGATGGTTTATTAATGCTGCTTCAAAGTATGGCATCTTTAAGACTGGGAGGAATACCATAGCCCATCTACTAGTAATTCCAAAAATTAGAACTTTCATCAACATAAATTTTTTTCGTATTGCGAAAAGCTTAAAAGGCTCATTTATGGATGTGATCCAAGCAATACCTGTGTATGACAGTCTAGTCTTTTCTTGGGATCTTGCCCTTCTCTCTCTTCCCTGGTCCCTTCTCTCATCACTGAAGGAAACCACAGAGCATGTATGTGAAATATAGTTCAGCATTCCTTTTCTAATAAATAAATGAACTAATGTGCCAACAGCCAGGCATTCATTAGCAATGTGAAAGACTGAGAAAGGAAAACTTCAGGAAGGAAACAGATAGCTTTTAATCTTTTAAGATCATAATGAAAATAAAATCAAGAACTGATTTTTAAAGGCATGAAAGACATTTTTAAAGTATTTAGAACCAAATACAATGAAAATGAACAGAAATTTAAAATGGTGATGATTCTGGAAGAGAAACTAAAGAGATGTTCTTTAAAAAGAGCAGAGACTCAGCTGCAATGTGAACTATAAGACAGCTCATTTGGTAGCACTATTATCACTGAGGCCTCAAATCACAAGTTTACACTGAATATCAGCATTTTGTCTCAGGATAACCCTGCAGTATATTACTGGTGGCAATGTTAGATGATATGTACATTAACCTCTGGAGATGAAATGTGAAATTGAGAAGCCCTCCACTGTGGGATTGGGATGCTCAGATCCAAGTTAAAGATTCCATTTCACTTTCTATTGAAGAAAAGAAAAGCCCCATTGCATTGGTTTAACCTTCTCCATTCACAGCTGCATGCTTATTTGCTAAGTCAATTAACTCTTTCTGGTCATTGAACTACAGATATTTCCTTTTTAAGGGTTTTTTAAAATATGATTTTTGTTTTTGTTTTACTCTCCCTCCTCTCTTTCTCTGTCTCTCTTTGTCTCTCTTATAACAAAAGAAAACAGTTTAGGACTGACGACAGCTATCCAGCTGTCCCTACCAGCAGTTTACCACCTCTCTGAGAGGAGTGAAATGTATGTTTGATCATCAGTTTTCTGGAATCAAGATCAGACTTGTAATTGAGTGCTGCTTTTATTTACATCACTTTGATTCACCTATGGTGAACTTATACCAGGACATTGATTAGGTTCTGCAATTTACAATACTGAGGAATGCCCACAGAAATCAGATCCACTGGAATCTATTCTCCTGTTGTGGTTTCTTTGCTCTGCATCAACTCATCTAAGTCTTCCCATACTTCTCTGAGTTCCTCATCTTTTGGTTTCTTATGGCAGTCATATACCACAACTTGTTCAGACATTCCCCAGTCAATGGATATCCACTTTGTTTCCTTTTTTTTTTTTGCTAAAGAGTTCTCCTGTGAATATTTTTATGTTAATGGAATCTAGGAAGTTCAACCACAATATCTATGGACTTGGAGATTATTTTAACTTGTGAGACACAACAAAACAGAAAGTCAAACTGAGTTACTTTATTTTGACTTTTTAAGTCTTTTGCAGGCAAATCACCTGGTTTTTATCAGCTTACTTGAGGCCCTGCATAATGCAGTGGAATGTGAACCTTTCTTTCCCTGTACTTGAATAAGAACATTAATGAGCTCAAAAATGTGCTACTTGATTCCTGATTTTTTACTCAGACTTTCACCTGTTTATAATTAGCCTCTGAGAAACCATACTAGTTTTCTAGATTATTGTCAATGCTAACATGTTACAACATCATTTCTTTTTGAAAAGGTAAAGCTAATGATCCTAGTTTGAAAGTGTCTATCTGCTGAGGGCAGGACTTTTGACAACAATAATTCTGATTGTAAACAATGTGACCCTTGTGTGGTTCTTATTGAATTAATCTTACCATCCTTTCAAAGTTTTCCAGAAAATTATACAACTTTTATAAATATGATAATTTCAAATGGAAGAAAAAAGACAGCGTAGACATTAAATGAATATTATCTAACAATTGTATCTCTTGGACCACAACTAAAGGCCCTTTTTTAAAAGAGAGAAACAAGGAAATCCAAAAAGGTTAAATAGGAATCTATCTATCCATCCATCTATCTATCTATCTATCTATCTATCTATCTATCTATCTATCTGTCTGTCTGTCTGTCTGTCTGTCTGTCTGTCTGTCTGTCTGTCTATCTCTCTCTATATGTATCTATTCATCCATCCATTTTTCTATCCATCTATTTATTTGTTTCTTCTTGTCCATCCATCCATTAGTCTATTAATCTATCTATCTATTCATGTAGTTGGATACGTAGACTTTCCCTGTAGGCAAGGAAAGATGCTAGGACCTGGCAGTGTGGATTGAATGCCTTCTTAGAGTAGGATGGAGCACTCCTATTCACATTTATTCTTTTGGCAAATGCTTGTTAAGTGTTTCTTGAACTAAGCGCTGTTGTATGTATGACCAGGAGTATCTAGCAGGGAGACAAAACACAAAGGCAAATAACAATAATGCACAGTATTGCATGATAGAGAATAAAGAGGAGGAGACTGGGATTAACTAGGAGGGCTTTTTGGAGCTGAGTTTGAACCAGGGGTTGAGATTAGTGATTGGTGTGATTTGGTGGAGAGCAAACTGGAAAGTAAGAATGGTTGAGATCATGCTATGTGAATATCTGTTAAAGAAACTGAGGATAGAAAAGACAAGACTTATGAAGAAGGGGAAGGAGTCATGACAACTGCCTCTAAGCTTTCAAAGGGCTATCTGGATTCAGGTAAAAATCCCTAGCAAATAGAGCCACTTAAGAATGAAATAGGCTATAGTGGGAGGTAGTGGGTTTCCCCTCACTAAAAACCTTCAAGTCAAAGCTAAAGGAACATTTGTTGGGGGAAACTAATAAGATAGCGGTTGTTGTTGTGTATGAGTTAGACTAGATTGAGACCTTATGTATCCCTTTCAACTCTGAGATTCTTTGATTAAAAAGATGTTAAGTGACATGTATTTACCATATAGTCATATTTTGAACAAATAATCAAAAGGGAATTTTGCTACATGGAGTAGAGACTGCATCTAGGTAAGTGTTATAGTGCATTGTTGATTTCATTAAAAAAGATTTGTATATCCAAGAGCATCCATCTAGTTGAACTTTCTGTGGCAAGCATTTTCTCTTATGACAATAAACTGAATCTAATTTCATTAGAAGTCATAGGAATTTTGAGATCTTATCAGAGAGCATCTTTTTCTGTTCCTTTGAGATTTGTAGCTTTTGACAAGAGTACCTCACATGTAAAACAATTAATTAAGCTGTGTGATTGTTGTCTCACTGGAGAGAATCTTGGCTCCAGCTCCATTGCGAATCTTCTCCTTCCTTTTAGGACATCCAACAATAGAATGAAAGGTTGTTTTGGAAACCACAAAGTAAATAGAAAAAGAAGAAAAAAAAGTAAAAAGAAACGTAAAAAAGAGTGGTTCAAAATTCTAAAAAAGGAGTCATTCAATTTTAACCTACTTTTATTTATTTCACACAACCTATGCCTGTCTTTCTTTCCAAGGTTTAAGACCCGAGGTTTTTCAGACGGCTCTATTTACACAGTTGGACCATTCCATTTTAGGATTTTGCTGTGGATATTTTAAGGATACTTTTTAAATAAGATGAACATTTCATTAGCTGCTTTGTACTATTTCGTATCTCAGTGCTTTGCAGCCAACCAGTTGGCATCGAAAGGTACTTACTTCTATTTGTCACGTAATGTGTCTCATTCACAGTTCATCCGCTAAAGAACCACTTAGTTTTGCTTCACTGTCCCACTGCCTGAACCAATGTTGTTCAAGAGAAACCCTATAATACAATTGAGGCCCCTTCAGGGCACCATATACATTTATGTAAGTTATCTTTTCCTGCATCCTTTGGGGGTCAGAACCTCTCAGCTTTGCTAACCATAAAGAGTACCCCTAAAGCATATTAGCAACTTAAAAAAAATCCAAAAGGTATGGATGTCATATTTCAAATTTTAAAAGTCTATCTCTACTCCTGTCTTGAAAAATACACAAGAAATTTCTCTGAATGAATAACAAAATTTGTTATTTTAATGACACATTTAAAAGAAAAAAATTCCCTTTCTGACAACAGTAGGTACCCACAAATAAACACTCTGTAGGGAGCAAAGATGATATGTTCATTAGACAAATTTAAACTTCAATGTATTGTCTTTAGAGTTAACCGAGAAGAAAATAAGTTTTAAAATCTGGTCTAACAATTTTTCATGAGTTCAATTCTGATTAGCTAAATGGCACAATGGAAAAGAAGAAGAAGTGGGAAGAGCAGAGAGACATGGAGGGTATGAAACATGAGTGCTTTTGTTGCTTCCACATTATTATTGTTATTAATAACAATGGCAATAATAGTGATAAGAAAACAGTTACAAATAATTGTAGTGAACTTTCATTGTGTAAAAGACCATCTGGCTGTTGGAGTCAGACATAAAATTCTAAACTCAAATCCACAGTCTGTCCCTCTAAGGTTGCTCTGTAGATAATGGATATCTTAATTTAAAAAAAAAAATAAAACAGATATCCATTGTATCAATGTATAGCATCTCCTGCTGAGAAAACAAAGCCTGCTTGTCTATTACCATTCTAACTGTTGATGTCCTTAGCAAGGCAAGAGCTCTGTGATCATGAGAGTGACTTAGTGTTTTCCCCTTCTGAAAGCTTTTGATAAGTGGATCATGTACTCGGCTCTGTAATCCCTAATTTTGTACCAATACCAATCTTCCCAAACATCTTTTTCCTCAATGAACAAAATTTAAAGTGGTAATGGATTGGATTGAATTGGATTGTAGGTCCAGAGAACTTAAGTTTTGTTCTACAAACCCCGCCCCCCCCAAAACAAACAAAACAGCTAATAAATTTAAAAGTTGTTTTATCTATATGCAGCAGAGAGTATTCAATGAGCAAGTTCCTAGCACAGTGCCATGTACATAGGAGGTGTTTAATTAACATTTGTTAGTTTCTCTTCAAAGTTAGGTTTAGGTTGGTGTCATTTTGGGGATTCTCTTTACTAATTAAAAGTATGGGACAAAACAGCACAATCTAATAAAAACAGGGCATTCAGCTCCCTAGATTCGCCTCTTAACAGGGGTGGTCTACATAACATATGGCAAAGAAGTTTCACCTGGCAAGGATTGCTCTTGAAGAAATGTAGCTGTGAACCAAAGGAAACCATCACATCCATGTGATCCATCAAGACCTTTGCTGGGCAAAATTCCTGTTCAGTGTAGAGAGGTGTGGTGAAGATTTGTGAGATAAAGAACCAGCTGAAGCACCTGGAAATTTATGAACTTTGGGATATTTAGATTTATGTAGGCAAATAAGTCATACTTTTTGGTTTTGCCCTAGATATTTGGAGATAATAGACTACAATACTGAGAAAGTGTATCATTTAGGACTCACGTTGCTTTTTTTGGCCACAACCTCAACTTCTTAACTTGACTCAGTTTGGCATTTAGGAGAGATTAGATTTATGGGGCATCTGCTATTTGCAAAGCACTGTGAGAGGCTTGTGTCCAAGTTAAGGCAAGAGAACGAACGTTATATGCCTACTATGTGCTGGTCACTGTGTCAAAATGCTAGGGATGCAAAGAAAGGCAAAAGCAGTTCCTGTCCTCAAAGAGCTCACAGACTACTCAGGGAGACAACATACAAACAAATATGTACAGACAAGATACACACAGGAAATGTGGGAGGTAATTTCAGAGGATGGAGGTGAGGAGCTAAGAAAGGCCTCTTGAAGAAAGTGGGAATTGAGCTAAATCTTGAATGAAGCCAGAGAAGCTTGGAAGTAGAGATGAAGGAGGGAGAGGATTTCAGACAGGGTGGTACTGCCAGCGAAAATGACCTGAGTCAGGAGACGGAATATCCTTTGTGAGAAACAGCATCATGGATGGTAGAGTATATGGAGGGGAGGAAGGTATAAGGGAGGAGAGCTAGGTGGTGCAATGCATAAAGTGTTAGGTCTGGAGTCAGGAAGACTCATCTTCCTGAGTTCATATGTGGCCTTAGACACTGACTATGGGACTCTGGGCAAGTCACTTAACCCTGTTTGCCTCAGTTTTCTCATCTGTAAAATGAATTGGAGAAGGAAATGGCAAACCATTCTAGTGTCTTTGCCAAGAAAACCCCAGATGAGGTCATGAAGAGTTGGACATGGCTGAAATGACTGAAAAACAACAAAAAACTGAGTGGGTATTACTCTTTGCGAGAAATGAGTATTGTTTTGCTTTACAAAGCTTGGGGGAAGAAGAAAGGGTGTAGGGAGTAAGATAATTATCTTGTCTGTTTTTACATTTTTCAACTTTGAAAGTATTTATACATAGTCTTGTAATCCATTGCTTTACCTTTGTTCTATTTAACTAACCCCAATGTTAGCACCACCACTCCTGTTCCTTTCCTCCTTTTCATTTTCCTCATTACCAAGACCTTTTCTGTAGCCCACAGAGTGACTTCCTATTCTCCCCCATCAATTCTTTCACCATTTTCCTGTCTATACTGCTCTTTCCTTTATCTCTCAACATGAAAATCAGACTTTTTCCAAGAAAGCATATTAGATATTACAGAAACAGAACCTTAGAACTGAAAGAAACCTTTGAGATCATCCATTCTATTGTACAAGTGAAGAAATGCCTAGAGAGGAAGTGTAGTGACTTGTCTAAAGTCACATAGCTAGTTAGTGACAGAGTTGGGACTCAAATGTAGGCCTTTAGATTTCAATTCCAGTGTTCATTCCACTATTCTAAGAGTCCTTCCCATAAGCTCTTTAGGTTACCAGCCATTTAAAATAATTTCAGAAGTGCTAAATTCCTATTTAGGCGGTAACTCAAATTGTGCCAAGACAATCAATTAAAAATGGAGTTAATTAAATAAAACATTAAAAAAAAATCCATAGGTCATCAAACACCCAGTTTGATTGATTTTTATTTCTATAGAATTGATTTTTTTTTTTAACTGAATTGACAGACTCTGTTAGTTCATTTAATGTCAGGTAGGCATGACCCTATTTCTCTGGGCAAATCTAACTTACCATGTACTCATTTGTGGGTTAGTCATAACCACAAATCAGACACATTGGACAAGTTGCATCTGTCTTTGGAAACCCCAGTATAGGGCCCCTCTGTCCTGTGAGTGAGCAGGAAATGAGTGGGTCTACCCTGAAGGAAGGTCCAGTAATTGTAAGCCTGATTCTTTCTGTATCCCACGGCTGTAAGCTCTCCCTCCCCTCCTCCTCTCCCTCCCACCCCTGTTCTTTTTTGAAGGAAAGCAGGGAGAGAGTAGGATAGAGGAAGGAAGGTAACACGACACTGCAGAAACTATCTGTTTTCTCTGTTACTGCCCAGCATAATAAATACTCCAGTGCTTTACCAGAACAAATGTGAATCTCCCTTCCCTCAGAGTCCAGGGCAAATGCAGGAAAGATCTAGGACCACAGTTGCATGGCTAGAGGCAGCAAAGATCCAGGATTTCAGAACACTGAAGCACATTCATTCTTATTACTGTTTGGACACTCCAATCTCACCCTTCCCCAGACCTGCCAACTGCTAACACAATTGAAATCTTCTCTTCTGAAATCCCACCCTTTGTCCTTGTTAGTTGAGAAAAAGGGGAAAAGTATCTTACTGAGACACTCAAGTTCTATAGAAATGTCCTCACCTCCTAATTAGCTACCATTTAATTTAAAGAAAAAAAAACTTGATTGGGTATATTTTCCTAATTAGACTAGGAAAACCTAGTGGGAGTGCTGATACTGCCTCCCCCAGGAAGGCCATTCATGACAATCAGGAAACCCAGACCTTCCGAAGAAAAGCTTTCCTTCTCTTTGTCATTACTTTGTTCAAGCCTTTGTATGGGATGGACTGGAATGTCGTACATGTCGGAAGCCTTGTACTCTTTGTACACATATTTGACATACACCATATCAAAGAAGGATCAGGCAAAGTTTTGAATTGAATGTCTTAAAGATGTGAAATTTTTCCACTTTCTTCATGTCAGTCCATAAATACATGTGTACTGCTACATACAGATGTACAGATGCACGTTTTCTTTTAAGAAGGGCAAAGGAAATTGTTCATGAAAATGAAAACTAATTTCATTATTTTTAAATGAATATAAGATTTTTCTAAAGGGGGCAGATCATTGGACTATGTAGTCTGATATCTTGCCTTCGGCAATGACCAATACATAATCCTTCAGACAAATGGGATGGGGGTGGGGAGGGAAGCCCTCCACACACAAAGCCAATTGTACTATTTTATATACAAGGGGAAATGTCTCTTCTAAGCTCCACAGGTGATCCGTTTATGCCCTGAAGCAGGAGAATTGATTATCCTTGGCTTGCTGGACTCTAAATGCTGTTAGTGGTCATCAAATGGCCTTGTTTATGTTTAATTCTGGCTAGAATATTAGATCGAATACCTTCTTAAGTTTCATAGACTGATTATAGTTAAGTGATAGTTTTTAATTATAGGTATAATCATCCTAATAGTAATATAATAAAATAATTTTGAAGACTTGGTTCTTTTTAAGATCTTGTTAACTTGTATTTAGGTTTTTAATATCAAAAGTAGAGAGTGCCTTAACTTTGAATTTCTAAAATATGTATTAAGGACCAAAATACACACATATATCCTTCTCTCTCTCTCTCTCTCTCTCTCTCTCTCTCTCTCTCTCTCTCTCTCTCTCTCTCTCTCTCTCTCTCTCTTTCTCCATAAATACCCTACTCAATCGTTATTGAACAACTACTAACGTAACAAAGATAGCCTTATTGTACGACACTAAGGATACCATCCAGACATCACTGGAAAATCATTGCTCATGTGACATTGTAAAACAGGCACTTTCCCATCTATATTGATGTCCTCTTTCAGTTAGAATTCCTGTGTAGCCCTCCTGGATGCCAGTTCAATTGCCTCGAGAGATGCAGTTGACTTTGGTTTGGTTGGGTGTCAAGGTCAGGCCAGTGACCACTGCACAAATGTTTTTCTTGCTCCAGTTTGGAGCTGAGTTCTTACCATCTTCCTGGAGTCCATGCAAATATCAAATGGGGACTTTCACACTTTTGTGTTTTATCCATTTGTTGACATTATTCATGTCCTGCTTGTTTACTGTCTTTTTAGGGCAACACTAGTCAGTCAATTGTGAGAAATCCTGGTGAAAGTCCCTTGAAGGTGGGCAATGTCTGTGTGATAGCTTCCTACAGATCAAATTGATTATTTAACTGTTACAACTATAGTAACAATAGCAAGTATGTGATAAACACTGAGCATTTTGCAAATCTATCAATATTTAAGAAGCTGAAGATTTTACAGATGACTGCTGTGAAAGATGGCTGAGTGAGAGAAGGAGAAGGAAATGAGATAAAAATGAGAAGGAATTGTGATCAGCATTTGGAGGGTTTTGGAGCCATGAAGAAAGTTAAAGGTTGAACATTTGGGACAGGAAATTTAGGAAGGTTTGAGAAACTAAAAGAGAATGGGGAAATTGAAAAAGATGTAAGTTAAAGGAGGAGGACTCCAGCCAAAGAAGAAATGTTAGGACAAAAGGAGGATAGGAGAAGAGAGAAGTGAAGAGTCTATCAATTCTACTCATGCAGCCTCTCTCTCATACATTGCCTTCTCTCCTCTGCCACTGTTAATGTCCAGGTTAAAGACCCTTATCACATCAAGCTTGGGTTATTGTGATAGCCTTCTGGGGTGGTTTCCTTTCCTCAAGTCCCTCTCCACTCCAGTCCATTCACTCAGCTATCAAAGTGATCTTCCTAAAGTGACTTTGTCAATCTTCCCCGCTACCCTCCAATTCAGTAAACTCCATCCCCCAAGGTAAAATAAAAAAATCTTTTCTTTGGCTTTTAAAGACCTTCATAGACTTTCCTAGTCTTCTTATATCTTGCCCTTCTCCATACACTGTAATATTCAGTAAATCTGGTCTTCTTTCTGCCCTTTGCATAGACAATCTCCCAACTCCATAAATTCTCACAGCTGTCCCCCATGTTTGGCGTTCTATCCCTTTTCCCCTTGATCTTCTGGCTTCCTTCAAGTCTTGGCTAAAATTTCATCTACAGGAAGCCTTTTCTGGATCCCCTAACACTAGCATTAAGCTAGTGGGTTTTTTGTTGTTGTTGTTGTTTAATCCATCGATACATATCTACATAGCTCTATGAAGCAAATTCCCATGTTATCCACTTCTGAAAATGTATGTCTCTCTTTGCATCATAAATTCAAGACCTCTCCATCAGGAGTCATATTTCATTTTTATTCTTTTGGAACAGCAAAGTAAGTCAAAGTTGGTTTTCTCTATAATGTTACTACCATTGTAGTAATTATTTCTCTTTTACCCAGGAACCCTGAGGATCTTTCCCTCCCAATATGATTTTTTTTTTTAATTAAAGGGGCCATCCCTTGAGTAACTACTTAAAGAAGCCTATTCAAGTCTTATCAAAGTGAGAATGTGATAAGACCTTAGCCTGAAAGGTCTCCCATGGCATCCTGGGTCATCTCCAGCCATCCTGATGAATATCAGGTCACTGGACCCAGATGGCTCAGGAGGAGAAAGTGAGGTTCTGACCTTGCACAGCCCTGCCTCACTCAAATCAAAGTCAACTGCAAGTCATGTCATCATCTTGATGTCATGGTCCTTTTTGAGACCAAAGGACAAACATCATCATCATGCTAGCGACTTCTCTCTGTTGATCATCTCCAATTTATCATATAGTTATTTATATGTTGTTTCTCCCATTAGATAGAGCACTCCTTGAAAGCAGGGGTTATTATTATTATTATTATTATTATTATTTTGCCTTTCTTTGTATTCCCAGGGTTTAAGCAAAGTACTTGGCACCCAGCAGGTGAGAATAAATACTTGTTGATTCCACTGAAGGTAGGGAGAACAATTATTAGACTATTACAGTAGTCTACCAAGAGGTGATTAGAGACTGAAGAGTAGGCTAAAGATTGTGTGAGTAAAGAGAAAATGAGGGATACAAGAGTTATTTAGGAAGTAGAATCTACAAATTTAATAACTGACTGAATATAAGGGCTGAGGGATAGGTAAGAGTCAAGAAGAAATCTTAGGCTATGCACTTGGTGACTGGAAGAACAATGCTGCCCTCAACTGAAATAGTGAAGTTTGAAGGGGAAACATTTTTTTTTTCTTTTTAGAAAGATGAATTCTGATTTAGCGATATTAAATATGAGATGGTTATGGGACATTCAGGGGGAAATGTCCAATAGATAATGTGATATTAGAGTTCAGGAAAGATTTTAGGGAGAGTGCATTCATTAAGTGTTTACTATGTACTTAACACTGTGCTAAGTGCTGGGGATACAAATACAAACAACTAAGGTAGTCCCTGCCCTCAAGAAACTCATTTTCTTTTAAAAAATTATTTATTTTATTTTTAATTTATGGAATAAAATAAGTTTTTTCATAACATAGTATAATAAAAAAGATGATTGCATGTGAAACTTCAAATCTATTATGTGCAACTTGCTATTACTTTTAAATATGTAATAGTTATCATGTAAATTTCTTTTTTTCTTTTTCCTTTTTTTCTTCCCTCCCTACCCCCTCCACTCTAGAAATGACTACTATTAGTCATAAATATTATTTATCTATATGTATATATTATATGTAAAATCATTCTATACATATGTCTATTTATCAGTTCTTTTTCTGGATGCATATAGGGTCTTGCTTCATATATCCTTTGTAGTTAATTTGAGTATTTATGATATCAAAATTACTTATTTGCTCAAAGTTCTTAAAAACAATATTATTGTATATAAAGTTCTCTTGGTTCTGTCCATTTTGAACTTCAAGGAGCTTGCATTCTAGTAGGGGGAAAATAATACATAAAAAGGGCAGAGATAAGGATGTGTGCATCAGCATGGTTTAGAATGGTGGCCAGGAACCTACATAAAGACCTGGTTCTAAGCAACCTAAGGCAAAAAGCTCACCTATCAGAGACCAGGGGGTGGAGTCCAAAGTTCTGATGGAGAAGAGATGAGGATGATGGCCACAGTGCAGGCAACATTGTTTGGAAGTGGTGGCCAGGAAGTGGAGATTTGGTAGTCATCTTTATGGAGATAAGTGAACTCATGGGAGTTGGTAGATCATCAAGAGAAAGATGCTCTCAGCTTAGTGTGTGGGAGGAAGAGGAGAATATAGGACAGGATGTCCTATGACTGGCCAGACAAGTAACAGGAAAACCAAGAGAAAGCTGTGTCCAGGGAGCTAAGGGACCCTAGAGTGTCCACTTGCTTTGGAGATGCTAACTTGGTGAGAAGTAGAGCTATAGCTCAAGTTGAAGGGTCTCACAATCAGTTTTCTACTGTGATTCTCCCGGGAAAGCACAAGTTTATTCCCCCCACCTCCAGCCCGTAATTATTTTACTTTGTTACTAGAAACCTTTCATGGAGTAGAGGTAATCTGTCAATGTTTATAAAGTGAAATAAACAGGTCAATAAAACTTTAACAACAAAAACAAACAGAAAGAAAGAAAACCAAGAGAGATATAAGGATCTCATTCTCATTCTTAGTAGGTGTAGACAGCATGCTCAAAGTGTAGGTTGATCTCCCTCCTGGAAAAGAAGGTGAAGGGGCTCAAGGAACACCTCTCAACTCTCTATTATTAGAGAAAATGAAATGTTCCTTGAAGAAAAAAGGCAAGGAAGGCTCTAATAACAAAGCTTTGAATGTGCCTAGTCACTTCTTTCTACCATCTTCTTTTTAGTTTAAAACCTTGATAGTAAAAAGAAATTCTGATCTTTGACAGGAGGTTGGGGAGTGGAAGAATTTTGCAAGGAGAAAGAAAGGGAAGAAAAACCACTGAACATTTATTTGGAGCTATGAAACAGATATATCATTTACCACTGTCTGAGGAGCAAGCAAGTACTTGTCCTCCAAAGAATGATCAAGTGGATGCCTGGTGCCACCAGGTAGGAGATCACCTAGTAAGGATCAGATGAAGAAATGAGCTGTGTTAGTTGGTGATTCCCTGCTAAGTATTACTGAAATCAATAATTATGGAACTGATGAGGGGAGGGAGGGAGGGAGAGAGAGAGAGAGAGAGAGAGAGAGAGAGAGAGAGAGAGAGAGAGAGAGAAGAGAGAAAGAAGAGAGAGAAGTCTGCAATGTTCCTGCTCCATGTACCCATGATGGCACAGAACTTCCTAATTCTTCTTTTATAGTATTTTATTTTTTCCAAATTACATGTAAAGACAATTTTTAACATTCATTACAAAAATTTTTTTTACCTTTTTAACCTCCCTTACCTCCCCATTCACTAAGATGATAAGTGGTTTGATATGTTATATATATATATATATATATATATATATATATATATATATATATATATATATATATATATACAATCATGTAAAATATACATATTAGTCAAGTTGTAAAAGGAGAAACAGACCAAAAGAAAAAAGAAACTAGGAAAAAATAAAGCAAAAATGGCATGCTTTGATCTGCTTTCACACTCCATCAGAATTTCTTAATTCTTGTCAAACCAGATAACTATTGCACACTTCTGCTGGTTCAAAAATGATGCCACTAGATGGAATCTACCAAGAACTGGTAAAGGTGATGAAGGCTTTGGGTAGGACACTGAAGATCTTAGGGACATGGGTGACTTTTTTAAAACCATTGTTGCCGTTTGAAGGCAAGGATTTCAGAAGAAAAAAGCAGATTTAGGAAGTGAATAGCTATTAAAGAAGATCATGTGTATGAGCAGCTTAAAATACAGGAATGTGGGACTTTGGTCAGGAATGGGTTGCCTTATATTTTACAATACTTTAAAAGTATTGATAAAATGTATTTGTTTAAAATCTTTCACGCCTAATTTAAAGGGTTTTAAACTAAAAAGCAGAGAAGGTGGGAAAAAAGTGACTACGTATATTCAATAACTAAATAGCAATCCACAAATCAATCAATAAACATTTATTAATTATCTACCATTAATAATCTAATTAATTATTTATTAATTATCTACTGTCTATCTATGTGCCAGGTATGGTGATGGGCATTGAAGATACAAAGATGAGACTGAAATAGTCCCTTTCAGGGTGCTCACTTTCCATCAGGTAATAGATATACGACTTTGAGTGGGGCAGGAGAAGCTTTAGACAGAAGATGGCATCTGAGCAGAATTTTGAAAGAAACAAGGCATTCTAAGAAATAAGGTGAGGAGGGAGGGTATTTCAGGCATAAGAGATAATCAGTGAGAAGACCTGGGGCAGGAAACTGGAATATTAGTGAGGAGATTACTCAGTTTTAGAATTTGTGATACATGTAAGAAATGCAGGTTCGTACTTGAGTCCACAAGCAGTGAAGACCAATCTCTTTCTAGCCAGTCCCATCTCTGAGGATCTCTATAATCTTTCAACTTATAGATGATTTCTCTCCTACCTCCCCCCTAGATTAGACCTATTTCTCTAGAAGGAGAAAGTATCTGGGATTGTTTGAAGGTTAACTCCCCCTTTTCTAGAAGGGCCTGCACAATCTATGTAGCTCATGGTACCAGTAAAAGGAACATCAGATGTTGGCTCTTTCGAAGAGTGGATTTTGTCCTTACTCTCCCTAACCTCTGACTTCTTCTTGTTCTGTTTGTCTGTCTGTATAAGACTCTTGAAGGCAGGGGCCATATTTTGAATGTCTCTTGGTTTTAAGTTCAATATAGATTGTATTGCATCTCTACAATGCACTAGATATTTTGTCTGTATTTTCTGTGTCCCTTGCATACACTCGCACGTATGCACCCCTTCCCTCTATTTTGCTTACACACAAACCCTACCATCCCTTCACTACTCCCACACACAAATGGGAATGTGTTTTTCTAACCACCTATTGAGAGTCACAAAAGGTTGAGGAGAAGGCAAGGAATTGATCTTCACCTTATATTATACTCTCTCTCTATAGCTTTGAACATGGACATAGTCCTTGTGCTTTACCCGATTCATACATCTCAATGGGACACAAGTCCCAGGTTAGGATGGGACAAAGACTATATTTCTGGATTCCACTATTCTTCCATGGCAGTTGATTAATAGGAAAGTGACATGAACTTATTGTTAACATTCATCTAGACAGTTTGGGGCTCTTGTTGCCCCACTCATATGGCTCTTTGTTTTGGCACTGATGCTATTTCATATAAAAGGTATAAAGTTCTTATTGCTTCCACTGATGAGGTCTTCGTCCTGGCATTGGTGATACATCCTGGATAGAGTTTCAATTTCTTTCCTTGTCCCATTGATAGATACAACATTTATGATGGTTTGACATGTGTAGTAGGCTTTGGGAGAACAGTCTTCAAAGGGATCAGAAAAGTTAGGATACATGAATAAAAATTCAGATTGAGTAGACAATTCTTCTGTTTAGAGAAGCTCTTAATGAAATGCTAAAATTCTTAAACACAAATAAATAATTCCAAATGAGAGAAGAAGGAGGAGTTACTTGATTAGGACTCTGTGGGTTCATAGGGAACTTATCAGCCCACCTAGATTTTATAAAGACATTCAAAGGATGGATGACTGGACACAAGAAATCCAGTTAAGAAGTTGTTACAGGAGTCCAAGTATAAGTGATGAAGACCTTAATTCGGGTGGTAACTATGGCTATGAAAAGAAAAGCTGGATGAAAGCATGTTTTAAAGATATAACATTTGACAACTTATTAAGGGGAGGGTGAGAAAGAGGTAATACTCAAAAACAATTGAGAGAGCACTGGTCTTTGGAGAAAGGAAGACCTGACTAAGGAAAGCCTGAGTTCAAATTCTGCCTCAGATACTTACTAGCTGTATGACCAGAGGCATGTTGCTTAAACATTATAAAACTCAGTTTTCTTATTTGCAAAACTGGGGTGGGAATAATAGCACCTCCCTTATAGGATTATTGTGATTATCCTTATAGGATAATAGTTGTAAAGTGCTTTGCAAACCTTAGAACATTATATAAACACTAGTTATTAAGAAAGCTTGAGTAATTAGGAGGATGATGCTACCCTCAACAGAGACAGTTAAATTTTGAAGTGGAGGAAGGATTTAGGAGGAAGATAGTCAAATCAACTCATTTCAATGTTATTAAATACCTATAATTTGCAAGGTAGTGTATTAGGTGCTAGGGACACAAAGATAGAGAGGAGGCAGTCGTTGCTCTCAAGAAACTTACACTGTGCTAAGGGGGAAATAGAACATGTACGTAAATAAGACCAGCACAAAACCTAGAAGGAAGCACAGAAAAACTGGGTAGCTTTGAAAACTACGTGTAGTACTTATTACATAGGTTTTCTTGAAATGGAAATCTATTGTTTTATATTGCATCCTCTCATGTTTCTGCCATGTACATGAAATGGTTTTTTTAATTTTCTCATTTTGCATTTGTTTAAAATGAATAAAAAAATTTTAAAAATGGTAACAAGAAAATAAGACCAGTGCAAGGAGAATTTTGGGGAGGAAAAAGTGCTATTAATGGGGCTGCGGGAGGCAGGAATTAGGGGAGACTTAAAGGAGGTAGGGGCACCTGAGTTGAGCCTTGACGAAAAATAAGTATTCTGGGAGGTAGAGGTGAGATGGATACAGATGATACTAACATATGGAGGTAGGAGATGGAGTAGTATCAAATTGAGCAAACAATTATTAGTCCGCTTTGTTTGGAATGCCAAATATGTGAAAAGAAGCAGTATTAAACAGGGTTGTAATGATAGGTGGGAGCTATATTGTGGAGGACCTTAAATATTAGTCTAAAGATTATCAATTTCGTTCTATTGGTAACAGGAGCTACTAAAAGTTTTTGCCATCAGAGACTCAATTTCCTCATCTGTAAAATGGGCATAATAATATTGGCATTACCTACCTCATCAGGCTACTGTGAGGGGAAAAACAAATTCATTATCATTGTTGCTACTTGTGATGATAAAGTCTAGAATTCTAACTTGTTTTCCTTCGTTAGTCTTTCTCTAAGTAATGTACAATCATTATTTACCAACTAACCATCTTTATAGCATTTATTTGGACAGCTTCCATTCCTGACTTGTTTTTCTTAAGGCAAAACTGTCTAAGTTGTATACAATTTTGTAGAGCAGTGTTTCCCAAACTAATTTGGCCAACGAACAAATCTGGGCTTAAAATAAATTGACAGAACCTATAAATACTGATCTGGGAGGTTTGAAATGCCTTTGGGATAAGAGGAGATTGGGGAAATTTTAAAGTAAAACAGGAAAATTAAGTCTATTTTCATTCTGAAAAATTGCATACTGAAAATATACATAAGTATTTTGGTATATACGTAATTTCAAATTTAATATTTTATGAGGAAAAAGTTGCTAGCATTAACATTTCTCCTATAGAACTCCTGTTGTTATTGCTTAGAATGTCAGTGCTCTGCAGAATATGATTTGGCGAACTTTGTTCTTCTGTTATTTTACTTCTCCTTTTGTGATTGTCTGTTTATCCTGGCAAGTATTATGCAGAATTTTCTATTGAATAGAGGCTGAGGGTATATTCTGTGGCAAGTGTGTCTAGGTATTGGTCTTATCTTTATTATTATGGTATGGCTCTTTGTTTTGGAATTTTTAAAAACAATTATTTTAAATTTATCTGTCCCTAGCACTGACTGCCCCTTCCTCGCCCACCCAGTGGAAAAACTAAAAAACAAAAACGAATCCCTCAATACATATCTACATAGCTCTATGAAGCAAATTCCCACGTTATCCATTTCTGAAAATGTATGTCTCTTTTTGCATCATAAATTCAAGACCTCTCCATCAGGAGGCATATTTCATTTTTATTCTTTTGGAACAGCAAAGCCTTTGGTTTTCTCTATAATGCTATTACCAATGTAGTAATTGTTTCTCTTTTACCCAGGAACCCTGAGGGTCTGCCCCTTCCAATTTGATTTTTTTTTTTTATTAAAGAAGCCATCCCTTGAGTTACCACTTAAGGAAACCTATTCATTGAATGGGTGTATCTCACTCAAAGTGAGAATATGATAAGACCTTAGCCTGAAAGGGGCAGGATCTCCCATTGCATCCTGGGCCATCTCCAGTTGTCCTGATGAATATCAGGTCACTGGACCCAGATGGCTCAGGAGAAGAAAATGAGGTCAGTGACCTTGCATAGCCCTCCCTCCCTCAAATCAAAGTCAACTGCAAGTCATGTCATCATCTTGATGATGAGAATGAAGGACAAACATAATAATAATAACCATTGTATAAATGGGTCTCCCAGTTTCTTCTCACTTCAGTCTTTATCATTTCATTATGAAATTTCTTATGAAATTGTCCATTTCATCATTTCTTGTGGCACAATAATATTCCATCACATTCCTATACCATAATTTATTTAGGTACTTCCTCAATAGGAGGATATTGTTGATGTCATCCTTTTTTAGATATGGAATTCCTTTGCCTTTCCTGGCTACGTGAAGCCAATCTCATGATGCTGCCTTAATGGCCCTGATGTATGATAACTCATAGCCAGTTCAGATAGATGAGCACACTTGAGTTTGAACTTCAAAGGTGCACAGAGAAACAAGAAGGTTGAAGACTGGAGAGAAATTCTAGGAGTGCAGGAAATTACACACAATAACAAGGACTGGATTTCTTGGAAGGAGAAACCATATGGCGCCCAAAAAGAACAGCAGGATTTAGCTCATTTTTTAGTCCTCCAAAAGAGGGGAAAAGACTCAGTTCCCATGTATTCAGGCTAACATAATATTAGGCAGACTTTATTTAACTTTTGTTTAATTTCTAGAAAACAAAGGAATCACTATTGAGCCCATAAACAATCCAGACAATTCTTTCATTTCCAGGGAATCCTATAGAACCAGTGGCATAATAGTAATAGTATTTATGGCACCTACTTACTACCTGCCAAGTGTTTTGCAAATATTATCTCGGTTGATCCTCACGACAACCCTGGGAGGTAGATGTTATGGTTATTCCTATTTTACATTTGAGGAAACTTTAGCAAACAGAGGTTAAGTGACTTGCTCTGGGTTACGCAATTATGAAGTGTCTGAGGCTGGATTTGAATCCAGGGTCACTCTTGTATCCATTGTGCCACCTTGCTGCTTTTACAATTCAGTATTTATTAGCTGACCAATATAAGTCAGTCAAAACAACATTTATTAAATGTGCTAGGCACTGTGCTAAGTGCAGGCAATACAAAGAAAGGTAAAAGACAGTTCTTGCTCTCAAAGAACTCATAGTCTAATGGGAGAGGCAATAAGCAAGCAACTACCTGTGACCAAGCTATAGACAAGACAAATTGGAGATAATCGACAGAGAGAAGGCATTAGAATGAAACTATAATGTCCGTCTTCCTTCAGGGCCTAGTGAGAATGGAGCTCCATCCTGGACCTATACAGTACAAATGAAGGGAAAGGACTGGAATGAGTCTCTTATATTTTATCTTGTTATTTATTTATTTTGGCTTTTTTTTAAACAAGTATTTTAAATTTATCTGTCCCTTGCATTGAGTGTCCCTTCCCTCCCTCCCCACAGTGAAAAATCTACAAAACAAAAACTAATCCCTTAATACATATCTACATAGCTCTACAAAGCAAATTCCCACATCGACCATTTCTATATGTATGTATATATACATATATATTTAATTGCTTTATTTATTAATAGATTTATTCCTTGCTATTCCTAAGCTCTAGATCCATCTTGGTTCAGGAATTTGGCCCAGGAATTCCTTAGCACTCTGTCACCCTGCTACTGCACAGTCCATTTGCCATCTCTGGTTCCTTCTTCTTTAGGGAGTGGTTGAGGGGTGAGGAGGGATGTGGTAGTCTAGGGCAGACAAGTAGAAGACCATGCTTCTTTCCAGGAAATTCTCATCTTTTAAGAAGAGAATGTTCTTTTAGTCTCTGACTTTTCTGTTCTCTATGAACAGCCTCTCTTTAAAGGTCAAGTCCAAGCTCAGATATATGAACTACCTGTGAATCAATCATCGATGTGAATCAATCATCAATCAGTCCATCTTAAATGAGATCTCAATAGGACAAGAAAGGCCTAGGATAAGGCAAAGAACTGAAACCTTATCAAGGACATATCATCAACACCTGAAAAAAGATCTCATCAATGGGTACCCTAAAGATTTTATACCTTGGGTAGGAGATACCACACATGCCAAAATGAATGTGGAATTGTGGTTCCAGAATAATGTCTAGGTGCATTTTCGACATTCATGTTAAGTGTCAACACATTCCTACCTTCTTTTCACTGCCCTGGAGGGATGATGGAATAAAAAAGGGTGGTTCTTGCCCCATTCTGATCTGGAATTTGTTGAATTAGTGTCTGTGAACAGGGTAAAGTACCAGCACTCTGGTCTTGCCCTCTCTAGCTTCTATGACTTCCAGAAAGTAGTTAGAGAAATACTTTCTTATTGGTGAGAGAAGGAAGTTGTTGCAGGAAAGATAGGAAATAAAAGAGCATGGCATATTGCCGGCATATAGTAAAGTATTATTAATACAATTCCAATTAATCAGTTAACCAATAGATTTTCATAGATCCCAGCACTATGCTCTAAGGCAATTGTTCTCAAAGTGTGGTCTGGGGACCCCTAGGAGTCTCCAAGAACCTCTTAAGGTTCCTAGAAAAACAAAACCTTTGTAACAAATATGCCTAGTCAAGTAAAACAATTTCTCACATTGGCAGGTCTACAAATGTGTATCTAATTCTGTATCATTTGCCCATCACCTCTCTGTCAGGAGGGTAGCATTCTTCATTACTGGTCCTCTGGAATTATGGTTTGATCATTTCATCAACTGAGTTCTTTGTTGTTGTTAAGTAGTATTCAGACATATCCCACTCTTGGTGACCCCATTTAGCATGCTCTTGGCAGAGATACTGGAGTGGTTTGCTATTTCCTTCTCAAGGTTTTTCTGCAGATGAGGAAATTGAGGCAAACAGGGGTAAATGACTTGCCCAGAGTCACACAACTAGTAAGTTGTCAGAGGCCAGATTTGAACTCAGCAAGATGAGTCTTCTTGACTCCAGACCTTGCACTGTATCCACAGCGCCACCTAGCCGCCTTTAGGTGTTTTAAAATTGTTCATTTTTACAATGTTGATTTTGTACAAGTTGTTCTGCTGCTTCTACTCACTTCCCCCTGCATCAGTTCTTACAAGTCTTCCCCAGGTTTCTCTGACACCATCTCTTTTATAATTTCTTATAGCATGATGGTCACTCCCTTTGTTTCCAGTTCTTTGCCAATAAAAAAATAACATTTATAAATATTTTGTTACCTATAAGTCCTTTTCTTTTTCCTTTGAGACAGTGGCCTAGTATGGGTATCACTGGTTCAAAGGCTATGAACATTTTAGTAACTTTTGGGGCATGACTGGAATGATTGGACCAAGTCATGGGTCTGCCAGCCGTGCATTGGTGTGCCTGCTTTGCAACTTCTCCAACATTTGTCATTTTTGACAATATGATGAATGTGAGATGGAACTTCAGTGTTTCTTTAATTTACATTTATTAGATGTAAATTATCAAATGAGAGATTTGGGGTAGTTTTTCCAAATGGCTATTGATAGATTGGATTTCTTCCTTTGTAAACTGCTTGTTTGTATATTTTGACCATTTATTTATTGGAGAATGGCTCTTATAAATTTGAATAAATTCCTTACATACTTTAGAAACAAGATCTCTATCAGAGAAATTTCTGCAAAGATTCCTCTCCATTTCCTGTTTGTTCTTTTTAACGTTTTTAATTTTATACAATCAAAATTGTCTTATTTATCTTCTCTTATCATTCTATCTCTTGTTTGGCTATGAACTCTTCTATTCATGATCTAAAAGGCAATTTCTTCCTTGCACCTTTAATTGGTGTGGACTTTTATATATAAGTTATGTATCTATTTGGACCTTACCTTGCTGTCTTGTGTCAGGTTTCGTCTATACCTAATTTTGTCCACCTGCTTTCCAGTATTTCCAGAAGTTATTTTCTAATAATGCCCTTTGTAAGTTTTTGTGTAGATGACTTGCATAATAAAAGTGATATGTTAAGATCAATCTTGCAAACGGCATGCAGGATGAATTGTAGGCTTGAGGAGAAATTTGAGACAGGGAGAATACTTAAAAGCCTTTTGCAATAATCAAGGCAGGATCATTTATCAAATATATAGAATACTGAGTCAAATTTGTAAGAATACAAGTTATTCCCCAATTGATAAATGGTCAAACAGGCAGTTTTAGATGAAGAAATTAAAACTATCTATAGTCACATAAAAATGCTCTAAATTATTATTGATAAGAGAAATGCAAATTAAAACAACTCTGAGGTACCACCTTGAACCTATCAGATTGGCTTTTATGACAGAAAAGGGAAATGATAAATGTTAAAGAAGATATTAGAACATTGGGATGCTAATGCATTGTTGGAGGAATTGTGAACTGATCCAACCATTCTGGAGAGCAATTTGATCCAGCAATATCACCACTAGGTCTTTATCCCAAAGAGATATGTACAAAATATTTATAGTAGTTCTTCTTCTGGTGGCAAAGAATTAGAAATTGAGGGAATGCCCATCAATTGAGGAATGCCTGGCCAAACTGTGGTATAGGAATGTAATGCAATACTATTGTGCTTTAAGATATGATGTACAGGCAGATTTTAGATAAACCTGGAAAGACTTACATGAACTGATACTGAGTGAAGTGAACAGAACCAGGAGAACATTGTACACAGTAACAGCAAAAGTGTTTGATGATTACCTATGATAGACTCAGCTCTTCTCGGCAATACAATGACCCAAGCCAATTCTAAAAGATTCATGACGAAAAATGCCATCCACATTCAGAGAAAGAACTGATGGAGTCTGAATTCAGATTGAAACATACTATTTACATTTTTTTTTCATATTTCCTGCCCCTCTTTTTGTTCTGTTTCTTCTTTCAGAACATGATTGAACGTGTATAGCCTATATCAGCCTGCTTGCTCTCTTGGGGAGAATGGAGGGGAGGAAGGAAGGGAGAAAAATTTGGAACTCAGAATCTTATAAAAATGAATGTTGAAAACCATTTTTACATGTAATTGGGAAAAAGTACTGTTTCCATTAAAAATAATCAAATCAGAAGGTGAAGAGGGTCCAGACCAGGATGGTGGCATTAAAAATGAAAAGAGAAAACAAAGATGTTTTTTAATCATGGGAGTGGGTGGGGGTGTAGACTGAGGCTGGTAATTGTGATTATAGGACAGGAGTTCCCAATCTTTTTTGATCCTTATACTCCTTAGATTCTTTTTTGATCCCCATATCCCTTAGATTTCATTAAACATCTCCAAATTCAGTATTCAACATGAAAGGAAAGAAATTCTAGAGTTTACCATGCATATGAACGTATCTAAAAAAATCAATTAAATTCAATATGATAAACACAGCTATTTACCAAATACTCCCCACACCACTTTAAAAAGAATTTCATGTGTACCCCCAGGTCTAGAATCTCTGATGTGGGAGTTAAATAAAATAACTGTTCTGCTCTGAAGCTTTGTTAAGTGGAGTAAAGGTTTTTCTGCACCTTTGAAAGTTTCTACTATTCTGGGGTGACTCTCCTGTTTTCTAGAAATCCTAAGCTTTCAGAAGCTTTTTACCTCCAAAGGAAACCATGAGTGTCTATTTGCATCTGTTTAAAACACATCTTTGCTAGGTTTTATTTTTTGCATTTTCCTTTTTTTAAAAAAAAAATTAAATTCAACTCCTTTTTGCCCATTGACCAGTCCATTTTATTGACTGATTCTGTAAGAAGCAAAAGAAACGTAGTCTATTCCTTTGCTTCTATCACGTTTTTTTCTCTTTTTTTCAGTTTGCCTAACTCTGAAATTGTGTAAAGTCCTTCGTAAGTTTGCAAACTGCTTTCACATCCACTAGCGTATCTGATTTCCAAAACAACCCAGAAAACTAGTTAAGGCAATTTGCACTCCAACCCAGATTTTCTCTCTCTAGGTCTGGAGATCACTATGGGATCATCACTGAGTCACGTAGTGCGGAGTTCCATTATATAGAGAGCAACTCACTGGCAAGGGCAAGGACAGAATCATCGGAAGATGTCATTGTAAGGTTACAATTCACAGTGAGAGGAGAGCAAGTGGACACCCAGGCTATGTGACTTTCCTCTTTTCCTGTTGTAGTTGAGACGAGAGCTCCCAAGTTGCTAGGAATTTCTCTGAAGAAATACTTTTCTCCTACTCCAAAGGAAGAACTTCCAACAACGGGAAGTTCCAACAACTCATTGATACCAGGGAGATGACTAGAATGAATAATAGTTGGAGTAACCCTTACATAGCACATAAAATGTTTGCAAGGTGTTTTATACATCATCTCATTTAATCCTCACAATAGTCGTAGGAGGTAGATTCTATGATCACCCCCATTTTGCAGATAAGGAAACTGAGGGCAAGAGAGGTCATTGGGCTTGTCCAGGTTAGCACATATAGTAAGTGTTAGAGGAAGGACTTGTACTCAAATCTTCCAGACTTCAAAGCCAGTGCTTTATCCATTATATTGCTGGGCCGTACTCTCACTATGTGAGTGAGAACATAACGGACTTCAAATAGGGGGGAAAGTGGATTATGAAATATATCTTGACTTTCCTTTGTTGTCCAAAGCCTGGCCTTGGTCATTTAGTTTTATATTATTCAATTGCTGTTTAATTAAGGATAACACCTTTGCTTTGGTTATTCTCATTTTACTTCCTAATAGCAAGATTTAAAAAAAACAAAAAAAAAGCTTTTTCAGGAGTTACACATATTAGGTTGTGCCCATGAAGCTCCCCTTTCTTTAGTACAATCCTTAAGTCTCTAGTAAACCCTGCAAGGGAAATTCCACCTCCCACCAAAAAGGGAATTTCAAAACAAATGCTAAACTATCAGTCCTTCCTTGGTCACCCTTAAGCACCCATTGTTTGCTGTTGAGTGTGGGAGAGAAAAGAAGAAATCACTCTTTTCCTCCAGGTGTTGTGGCTCTAATTGGAGAATCAGAATGAATATACATGAAATAAATAGAAAAGGATTGCAAGGGCTCTATATAATTAAGAGCTGAAAGATCGCCTGCTACCGGAGTTCAAAGAAGAAAATGTTTACCGTGGGCTGGATGAATTAGGAAAGTCCTTGTGGAAGACATGGGTCTCGAACTGAGTTTTGAAGGGAATACAGGAAGTGAATAGGTGGACAGGAGAAGGAAGGCAGGAAAGGGTATGTTTATAGACAAAAAAGAAATTGAATTAAGTGGAAGATCAATGTTGGTGAGGACAGGAAATGAGGAAATTGCCTGAAGGATTTAAGGATTATGCGCTTAGATCTGGAAGAAATCTTGGTGCTTTCATTTCTACTAATAAAGGAAATGAAGCCCAGAGAGATAAAAGGTTTGCCCACCATTGGCCATGCAGATCTGAAACGGCACAATCAGAATTCAAATTCAGATCCTCTTGTTTCAAATCCAATATCCTTTCTGCTATACCATGATTCGGACTTGTCTTGCTTGGCAGTGAGGAGAAGATTAGGGGGTTTTGTTTTGAATTGTTTTTGGCAAAGCCATGAATGACACAACATGGCATTGTTTTAGGAAGGTTGATCTGGCCATGTTGAACCTTGTCAATGTGGATCTCGGGGTAAAGAAATCAGAGACCAGAGAAATGCTTGGTGGGGTTAGTCTTACAGAGTTGACAAAATATTGATATTACTTGTGTTTTTGGTGTATTTGTTTAGTGTGTAGGCTCATGCTAATGTATCTCTCCTGGAATATGAATTCTGGGAGGGCACGCCTTCTTATGGCCTTTGTATACACACTTCTTGTACAATAGTAAGCCTTCAGTAAATATTTGTTGATAGTAGTCAGAGGAGACCTGTATTGGCTGCTATGCCAAAATGTAGAAAAACTTCATTTCTTACATTTGTTTTCCTGTCAAAATTGTCCTTGAGGTAGGAAGGTCTTAATTTTCTTCTTAAGACAAATATTGTAAGTATGATATTTCCCATGTCCTCTGCTGTTTCACCATTCTTTGTGATTGAAAATCCTTTTCACTACCAGTAGGATTGCTGTTTTAATTATAGGAAGTATTTCCTCTTAGGTCCTCCCCAGTGGTTTTTTCTTTTTTTTTTTTAACCTCCCAACCCTAAAGCAAGATTCTCTACTATCTATTTCCTGGAGCAGCTGAGCTCTAACTCTTTGAGTTGTTGTAGAGACAGAACGGTTATTTGGGAGGGTAGGCAATGACCTGCAAATGGCCTGGTTCCCTGTGCAAGCAGGGAGAGACAGAGATAGTTGGGAGAACCTACCAGTGGAGACGCAGGTTACTTTAAAAAAGGAATATCAGAAGTGTATTTTTCTGTTTATCCTTCATTTCTAGTTCAAGTAAGTTGCCCCCTTTTGCCAATAGAACATATATATCTAGATTAACATTAGATGGTAGAAAAGAAGAAATATGGAGAGGGAAAAGGGGCAGTGGTGGTTAATTTCCCATGTAGCTTCTTTTCTTTTTTTAAAAAATTATTTTGTTTCCAATTGTCTACAATCCAATGTATTTTCTGTTATGAAACAGGTAAAGTTTACAGTTTTTAAAGTGTAGGATTGTGCACCAGGCACTTCTCTTAACTATATCCAATTTACCTCCTTTCATACTTTGTTTTTGTGCTCAGAGGCATCCAGACCTTCTGCACTTTAACATGGTGTCTTAACTAGCCTCCAGATGGAGTCTCTTCATTGAGGTTCTCTTGCTATTCAACCACTTTGCCCTTCAGCCTGCTATTAACCATTTTTCCTCTTAGTCTTACAGTATGCCCTCTTTTCTCAAGTTCATAGTCAATGAGCTCCCCTTCGGGAGTCACCTTCAATTACAATATCAGACCTAACTGTCAGGGGCCATGGGTTACCCTGTGTATCTTCCAAATGCCATCCCCTCCCAGTTATGTAAAAACTAATTTAATTGTAGCTTCCTCCCTCGTAGACACTTAAATAAGTTCAAATGCAAAGTAGTTGTTTATGGTGTCAACACAACTACACTCCAAAGCTGCCCAGTGGGTGGGTTTCACAGATAGTTAAAATCACAGGATTTTGTGTTGCCCTCATTAGAATTCTTATTCCTTAGCATTTTTTCTTTTAGCTTTAACATTCTTAACTGTCAAAATTGTAGTGCTGTTTCTGTTAATGTGCTACATCTTCTTATACATTTTTTTTTAATTATCAAGATTCATGACCCAAATAGGCTTTTGGTTTTGTTTTTTGCAATGCTTCCCATAGGAGACAGATAGAGGCTCGATTTCGTAGACTCAATCTCTCCCTGGGAAGCCTGTCTTCACAAACAAACACATCTCACAGAATGCTTTCTTTGGGTATACCAGAGCACTCATCTTCATTTTGCTGAGGCATTCCCTTCATCTAACTGGCTCTTTCTCTCATTACACACCATTTTTGTAGCCTTTGCTCTATGTGCATTTGACTTCCCTGTCCCCACCTTAGCACATTTCATTCCTTCCACCACTGGGGATGCCATTACTCCTCCGTAAGGCCAGGAAACTAGATCAGCTCCATTCCAGCCTCTATAGTATGGGTTCATTCCAATTCCAAGTAGCTTCTGGAGAACACTTCCTAAGGGGTCCTCTCTATAATGTAGTGTTTTCTGGCTACTTGCAGACTCTTCAATGTACACGTCAAATTATCCCCATTTTTCACTCTCCATTTCTCTTTCTTGCTACTATCCAATGTTAAACACTATCTTCTAGAGGTATAAAGGGTCAGTTTACTTGAACTAGAAATTCAGGATGAACAGAAAAATACATTTCTGATACTCCTTTCTTAAAGTAACCTGTGTCTCCACTTCTAGGCTATGAGTCCAGTCTCTCCCAATTTCCTGTCTCTCTATGCTATTGCACAGACACCCAAGATACTCACTGTCTCCCAAGTAACCCCTCTGTCTCTCCAACTCAGCTCAAGGAGAAGGAGCTCAGTGGCTCCAGGACATAGATGGGATTGAATCTTGCTTTAGTTCCTGGTCTTTGCTGGGTATCTGTCTTCTCAGCAGAAATTCGAAGCAATGAGGCCAGCAAACATGGCTTCTCTGGATCACACAGGGTCATTCTTAAAGACTGAACATAAATCATAGTTCATAAATGTGAATAAATTTGCAGTCAGATGATCTAGGTTTGAATCTTTGTGATCTTGAACAAACTATTTAACCTTTCTAGGATTTAAAGAATCACAGGTTTTGAGATAGAAGGGTGAATCTCACATAACTTAACTTTCTCAACATATATATATATGGAAACTGAGACCCAAAGAATTTAAGTGATTTGTCCAAGGTCATACTTGGTAGTAAGTGGCACAACTAGAATCCAAAGCTTAATGTTCTTTAACAGCAATTCTCTTTCCACTATATCGTGTTGCCTAACATCTGTAAGATGAATGGGATAAACCTTGCAGCTCTAAATTTGTGATCCTTTACTAAGGAAGTATAGTGGTTTGGATTACACACTTATTGGCAAGGTATTTGTTTGTTCAGTAATATTGATTACTAATGGTACACGATGATGTTTGTTCAACCTAGGACCTTGGTATTAAATGTAAAACATAAAATTTAGAAATGATTTTATTTTATATTATCTGTTCTAGCTGTGATCCCCTCCTTAAGGCTCAAGGATTTCTGTTCTACCATCCAGACATACTTTCTGGGGAGGAGGAAGGAAGAAGAGGGTCCAGAGAATGAGTCACGGGAGATAGAGGACATATGGTAGTTACTCATTTAATTCCCTTAATAGAATTCTCAAGAACTATATTTCCAAAATCAGGGCCTTTGACCCCTTTTGTTGGAAGATCTTCTCTGGGTTCAGAAGACATTCTTTTATTTGCAAATATCTGTATTAGGTGATTATCTCCATATTGGCTTGGCAGTGAAGCCTCAGAAAGACTATTATAGTACAGTTATATTTTTCTCTTCTTCTATCTATTGCTCATTTCTATTGATTCCTTTTGTTTTTTAATAACACAGTCATTCCCAGATATCACACTAAGCACAAAGTGAGTCTTCCATTATAACAAGGAAAAACAGTTAAGCAAAACCAACTGAAAACAGTGACTGTATCCATGATCCTCCACCTCAGAAATAAAAGGAGGGAGATTCCCGTGTCCAATTTTTCTTTCATTCTTTTTAAAACTTTGAATCTTAATAACTAGCATCAAGTTTTCTTTCTAATTATGGGGACATTCCTATTAGTCTCATTCATTTTGTCTTGCATGGATGCATACAGTAATACTGTCACAGCCCCAGTGGCCAATTAGAACACTAGAATCAAAGAATCTTAGAATTGGAAGAGGCCTTATAGGTCATCCCACCAAGGCAGAAATCCTGACAGATGGCCCATCCTCCTATTCAGACTCTGCTTGAAGAGCGGTGTTTAAGCCTACTGTCTTATATATTATAGGACTGTATGTCTAGAGCTGGAAGGGACCTAATCCATTACATGCCTAGGCTGCTTCAGTTGTTAGGAAGTTCTGAACATAAATTGCCACATAGCATCACATGCTATATTCTCTCTCTGTCTCTGTCTCTCTCTCTGTCTCTTTCTGTCTCTGTGTCTCTCACTATGTCTCTCTGTCTCTGTCTCTGTCTGTCTGTCTCTCTCTGTCTCTGTCTTTCTCTCTGTGTCTTTCTCTCCGTCCTCCCCTTTGCTCCATTAAAAAAAAACTAAAAAAAAGACAAAACCCCAAAACTTGACATGTGGAGATGCATCAGTGCATTAGTTTAGCAGTAAAAGGCAGGCATATGCTACCAATTTCCTATTGCCAAAATATATACTCGTCTCCATTTTGATGCCTTTCATTCACCGTGGTTAGTATCCATCCCTTTAGAAGGGCAGTGTCCTGCATTGGTTAAAATGATAATTGGCTGATTTGCTGTTCTTTACCCATTCTCTTCCAAATTATGATTTCACCAGCTGTGACCTCAACCAGGCAAAACTATTTTCATGATATCATGGTGAGGATTCATGCAGGAAAACACTAATAAAGTATAAAGAAAATAGCATTAGAAGCCTCAAGGTTAACTGTTCCTCCTCTGACACTTTGAGTCAGAGACACAGTCAATTTTAAATGGATTTTTAAAAAGGACAAATCAGATAAAAGCAGAAAAATCAGATAAAAGCAAAAGTGAGCTTCAAAATATTTTAGTTTAAGTTGAAGTTTTGACTATCGCTTTGAAGTGGAGATGTGCAATCAGAGGGGGAAAAATTCATTGACTAAGACTTGTGACTTAAAATATTCTTGTTTTCCTCCTTCAGTTTGGTCACTGGGCGATTGGAACTATGTATTTCCACTGTTCCCTTTCTATGTTTTCCAAGGTATTCCCCCTCTCCCTTTTTGTTCTGAACTTAACAAATACCGAATATAACAAACATTTCCAATTATTTATTGTGGAATAGAGTGAGAAGATTGTACATGAAACTGTGAATATCTGTTATATAGAGCTTACTTTTCTTTTACAGTCTCTAGGTTCAGCATGCAACTTTCAAAGATCTCTTGTCTGGGATACCTTCGTCCCTTTCTTCTGTTCTCTTCTCACTTTTAAAAACCTTTATAACTATTATCTATCTTCCTTTCACCTCCTTCTCCCCACCCTATTGGAATGAAGAGGAAGAAAAAAGCCAACCGTGTAACAAATATATGAGGTCAAGGAAAACAAATTCCCCAAATGCCCTTATATCAAAATGGGATGTCTCGTTCTGCATCTTGAATTCATCACCTCTCTTTAAGGACGCAAAATGAAATTCTTCATCAGTCATCTGGAATCCTGGTCAGTTATTGGATTAGATTTATGTCTTACAAAGTTGTTTGCTTTTATAATGTGGTTATTACATAAATTGTTCTCCTGGTTCTGCTTGCTTCACTCTGCACTAGCTTATACAAGTCTTTTCAGGTTTCTCTGAAGCTGTCTTTTTCATTTTTCAAAAGTAAAATAATATTCTATTACATTTATATACCCTAATTTGTCTAATCATTTCCCAATTGAAGGGCATGTTTTTAATTTACAGATCTTTGACATTAAACCAAGAACTGTAAATATTTTTATTTATTTTTACTATAGAGAGCTATGAATATTTTTTACACCAAATAGGTCCTTTTCCTTTTTTGTTTGGTCTCTTTGGGGTATAGGTCAAATAAGGTTATTACCGAGTCAAAGTATGACACTTTAGTAAGTTTTTGGACATTGTTCCAAATTGCTTTCCAAAAGGTCTACACTCATTTGTAGACCCATTAACAGTATATTGTATTTGCTTTACCACAGTCTCATCAACTTTTATTTTCCTTTTTCTTTCATCTTTGCCAATATGATGGGTGTGAGTTGGAACTTCTAAGCTGTTTGAATTTGCATTTCTCTATTACTGATTTGGAGGGTATTTTTACGTGGCTATTGATAGTCTGAGTTTCTTGTGTGTGTGTGTTCATGTCCTTTTAACCATTTGTCTATTGAAGAATAGCCTTTTTCTTATACATTTGAATCAAATTATTATATATCTGGAATATTTTATTCCTTCCTTTTTCCTCCCTTCCCCCCTCCCTGAGATAGCAATCAAAAATAGGTCATGCATGTGTAATTACATAAAACATTTCCATATTAGTAATTTTATATGAGAAGACTTGAACAAAAGAAAAATAATGAAAGAAAGAAATTGAAAAATAGCCTGCTCCAATCAGTTCTTTCTCTGGAGGCAGATAGTATGCTTCATCATTAGTCCTTTGGAATTGTTTTGGATCATCGTGTTGCTGACAATAGCTGAGTCATTCACAGCATCTCTTCTTGTTGAGTTTTATTAATAATATACTGAAATGTTAATTATTTATGTGGGTTTATTGTATGTCCTACAACTTGGTTGAAGTTATTATTTTGATTGTTTTAGTTGATTCCCTGGGGTTTTCTAAGTAAACTATCATATTATCTATAAAAAGTGATCATTTTTATTTCCTGTTTGCCTGTTCTTATGCCCTCAATTTAATTTTCTCATCTTATAGCTATAGTTAGCCTTTTAAGACAATATCAAATAAAGTTATGATAATATATATCTTTGATTTAATTCTAATTTTATTAGAAAAAGCCTCCATTTAACATCATTACATGTAATGCTGGTTTTTGTTTAGCATAGGTACTATTTACCATATTCAATAAAAATCAATTCATTCCTGTGCTTTTCATTGATATTATCAGAACTGTGTCACATTTTATCAAAAGTTTTGCCCGCATCTCTTGATATAAACATGTGATTTGTATCATTCTTGTTTTATATGGCTTGTTATGTTTATAGTTTTCCCAATATAGAAGCAACTCTACATCCCTTGGTTAAATCTAGGCTGGTCATAATGAATAATTTTTTTTTATTATGTTGCTATAACCTCTGCTCATATCTTACAATTTTGGTGTCAATATTCACTAGAGATTAAGGTTTTTCTCTGAAAAATTTTCACAGATGTTTTCTTCTGAGTTTCTCTTTGGTGTGGTGATACAGCCTGATTGATAGTATCATAATTGTTTCCTTTTTAGCACATAGGGAGACAAACTCAAAATTCATCTCCCCAGCCTTGTAGCAAATTATCTTAAGGACAGAACCAGGAATATCATTTGAAACAAACTTTAAAAAAGAATTTTTTAAAATTTACTGTAATTTCTCCTATCTGTGCAAATGAATAAAAATAATTATAAGCAGATAATATAAGTTTGCTTTGAAATAGCATTTTTCATTTTGCTATCTTTATTTTCCTTGTCTTGTGGATAAAAAAATGTACTGTATCAATTGATGCAGCTTATATAAGCCTTCTGAATCCATTTTTCTTTTTATTTCTCCCAAAGTTAGAAAAATAAAGTTAGTGGTTCTGGGACAAGTAAGGTTTTTTTTTTCCCTTCTTCTTCTGGGTTGAGGTAGAGGAAGAAATGAGATCATGAGGGATTTCCTTCCAAATGCAAAAACGGAGGCCCATTTGTCATTTGATTTCAGAGGTTTAAAACTTGTCAGATGTGGGAATTGAAGGTGAGTAACTCAGTGAAGGTCATAATAGGAGAAACCAGACAGGAGCTGAGTATGGATTTAAATTGCAGCTTCACTAACACAAAGCATTTTTTTTTTTTTTTTTTAGAATTTCTTCATTACTTACCTAGGTATCCCTTTAAGGAATTAGCCAAGGAAGCCTAGTGAGCATTGGAGGAGTATGAAATCTCAAAGGTCAGATGAATAAGAATAGTTCACATTTACATGGCACCCTAAAATTTACAAAGCACTTTCCTCACAGTGACAATAATGTGAGAACATTACTAGCACATTTAACAGACCAGGAAGCTTGCAATGACATGAAATGATTTGTCCATCATTAAGCAATTAGCGAACATATGAGCTAGGGTTTGAACTTAGGCCTCCTGATTTCAGGACTAGTGTTCTTTCTCCTATTTCGGATAATGATTTGGTCTCATCCTGTTCAACAGGAAGATTGGAATCAATACCTCATAACTCCATTGGAAATACACTAAAACACATTCCATCATGCATTGGAACTAATTTTGCTGTCTTAGTAGATTGACGGGAAGGAATTCTGGTCTACTTATTGAAAGATAATGTAGAAAAGTAAATTGCAAGGCCTATCAGATATGGACAACTTTATTCCATTCTATTTAACAGACATTTATTAAGTGAATGCGAGGATAAGATGATGTGTTAGGTTTTAGTGATAAGACAAACTGAGAGTTCCTGCCCTCAAAGGCAGAAAACTACTGCAGAGAAACACGAAGTCCGCAGATAACTAAATATAAGGCATATAAAAAACAATACAAAGTAACTTCAAGATTCAGAGAGTGTTACCAGCTGAATTGATTGATCAGGAAAGGCTTCCTATCATAGGTGGCATCTCAAATGAGTCCTGAAAGAAGCTAAGTGGATTCCAAGAGGAAGTGAGGAGGATGTTCATTCTAGAGGTGAGGCAGAATATCACATTATGGGACCAGCTAGCCAGTTAATTTCACTAGAACGAGGAATGTAGAAAAGGGAGTACTGTGATGGAAGAGTTGAAAAGGAGCTGGGGGCTAGATCTGAGAGAGACTTAGATGCTGGGCTGAGAATTTTACATTTTGTTTTAGAGACAATAGAGAGCAAGTGAGAATTTTTGAGTAGGGAGAAAGGAATGGTAGATGTTCTGGGAAAGGAGTGATACTTAACTTCCTTGGGATATTAGTTTCTAATGTGATATCTGTGATAGACTATAGCTGAAGAGTAATGAAAAATATAGTCCACTCTTTCAAAAAGAGAACATTTTACAGTTTCCTAGTGGAATCTGCCATATTTTCATAAATCAGTTACCTAGCATAATTCTGTGGAGCATAGACTGCTTGGAGGAGTGACCCTTTCGCTTAGAACACAGAGGAACAGGAACCTGAGAATTGTCACTGAAGTGGTTTCTACTTCATGCATGTAAATATGAATGAATGCATGTTTTTTAAACTTTGAGGTTTTTGATTTTTTTTTTCTAATTTTCTTTCTTTGATTCCTGAAACTTGTTTATTTGCTTACTTTAAATATTATCAGTCAGGGACCAAAGAGTTTCATTTTTGTTTGTTCCTCCAACTCTTTTTTCAGCTTAACAAATCAAATACAAAACTCAGAGGAACTAACTAGTCACATGATGGTACAGTGCATCACATTGCATCATGGATTGGTTATACTGCATTGGAATGCTGTAGAAGAGCTTGAAACCAAGAAATCTGGATGCCTGAAGCTTTGAGCTTTCCAATTAGGCTGAAAGGTTCCCTTGATAACCAGTAGTGCTGAAGCTTTTAATATTGTTCGCTCTATCAGTTACCAGTAACATATACCAGTTATGAAGGCTGGCAGATGACTTCACACCAGTAAGTCAACTCACCTACCTCACATGTAATGTTTCTTATCAAATATTCTATCTGAAATTTTTTTTTCAGTTTACCATAAACTGGGCATAATTGGGAGCAAATGCTCCTCTCCCTCCTTCAATGCTATCTCCGCCTGTGCAGCCTATTTTGCATCCAAAGATACATTTGAAAGTAGAAATCCCTTAAAGCTAAATATTCTAAACTGACAGAAGAATTTCTAGTGGCACACCAGCCTAGAGCCATGTTTTTATGAGGACATCACTTTCTATTTCTAAGCTTCAGCATGCACTCATGCTTCCTCATTGCTGGGAGCCATGCCACATCAAGTTGCCTCCCTCTCAGCTTTTAATGTTTTTTTAATGGAGTCCAGTTTTCCGCCTAAGTTATGGCTAGCTTTCTGACAAATTGTCAGACACCTAAGCAGCCATAATGGAGGTGTCCCGAAGTGACACGGGAAAATGGGAATGACAAAATTCCCATGTCATTAAACAAAACTGTATTACAAATAATTCATTTTTATCTGATTTTTCCTGAGTCTCTTATGAAAGTTGAGAGGGGTTTGAGAAACATTTAAAAATTAATATGCAATATAAAGTCCTTCCTTGTAAGCTTATAAGCTAAAAGAATCATTTCAGAATCAGGCCAGAGAGAGGGCACATTGTGTATTTAAAGAGAACTATATGGGATGTTTTTATAAAGCATCAAATCACTCATTTAATAATGAAGTTAGTTTAGTGAAACAAAATAGATATGTTTGGTAGGTACCAAACGCTGCAGAACATACAGATACATTTACATATTCATGTTTATGTGTATAAACACACACATGGATACATATGTGCACACATGTAGAATCTATCTCCAATGTTTAGTGCAGTGCTTGACATATAGTAGGCACTTAATAACTGTCTGTTGATATATATGAATATATATTCATATACACAAATATATGCTTACATATATGTCTATATAGATGTACATATATGTATACATACATTCATACATATAATACTCTATATATAGGAAATGTGTCTTTGAATCCTTGAAAATTCCACCAAGAAATGTTGAAATTTTTCATGTAAAAGGAATTGTGCGTTGCTTTTATAAGTCAGCAACTTAAATGCCTTTATCTATACAGCTCGGGAGACATCTGCAGAGAATTCAGCAATTAAATATGCCCCCAGCTGAACAATAATGTCCGTGCCTGGCCTGCATGTGAATGAATTCTAGCAAAGTTAAAGGTAAATACCCAAGCTGTTGTCAAAAGACTAGGTTGTAAGTTCCTCTTAGATTCATCTCAGATCTGGGTCGGAGAACATTCATGAGTTTGTACAATTCATATAGACATTTATTTACTCCCTGGGCAAGTTACTTAACTTCTCTAGGTTTAAACTTCCCCATCTGTAAAATGGGGAGTTGGATTTGAGGACTTCTAAGATCCCCTTCAGTTCTAAATCTATGATTCTGTGACTAAAGACCTCAAACAGAATAGCAAGTAGAGTTAACTTTTGAAATTAAGATATTGACTAGAGTCCAGTCCTATATTGTTGGGGATGTTAGATGACTCCTGGGATTGATAGGAAAAGTGGAGACTTGATTATAAGATCCCCAAGGGCAAAGGTCATAGCTTTATTCTGCGGATCCCCAATAACACTTAGGTCAGTACCTGGCACATAGTAGGTCTTCTGTAATGGCTGGTTTACTGATTGAAAAGAATTCCTTTTTAGCTTGTTGAAAGTCTTCTCTGCAGCTTATCAATTGTGCCTGGTGAGAGGGCTTGATGGTTGCCCTTCGTTTCCTTTAAGATGCTTATAACCCTTTGTAGCATTGTTAACTGGGTTGGTGAAAGTGACATCAATAGAATGGTGTTACTGGGAACAGTGAGTTCTATAGGAAGAATATTAGAAAGGGCTATGGGCTGACTGATGTTGAAGTTACAATTTTATGGTGGGATGTAACTGTAAACTATCATTGACGTTATTGATAGCTTTAGTTAAAGCAACCTTATGCCTATAATGTCAGCTACTCTCTTCTCTATAAGTGCAGAATCACAAAGTCATAGAATCTCAGAATTGAAAGGAACCTTAGAAATTTAGCTCATTTCATAGCTGAACAAGATTACCTTCTAGGACCCAGCCAAGAAATGGTTATCCAGCCTTTGCTTAAAGGCTTCCAGGGATGGGGAACCCCCTGCTTCCTAACGAGTCCTTTCCACTTTGTGAAAGCTACAGTTGCCAGGAAGTTTTTCCTTACATTGAACCTACATTGGCACCTTTGTTACTTCCACCCATGACTACTTTGGGTCCAACATAACAAGCCTAGTCTCTCTTCCACTTGATAGATATTTAAATACTTGAAGACAGCAATTGTAGCCTTTCTGTCTTCTCCTCTCCAGGCTTGTTCTTCAAAACTCTACATATGGCATGATATTCAGTCCATTTCCTGTCTCTTCTGTATGTTCTCCAGGTTATTAATGTCCTTCCTAAGATGCAGTGCCAGAACTGAACACTGTGTTCCAGATATAGTCTGACAAAGGAGGAGTAACTACAGGACTATTAGTTCCCTAGTCTTATGTGTTAGGAAGCCTAAATTTGTATTCATTTGCATACTACGGATTCATACTGAGATTACAGTCAAAATTTCTAGATCTTTTTAAAAAACAAACAAACAAATTTCTGTCTCTTGCTGCTTCCCCCATCTTGTTCTTGTGAAGTTGATTTTTAGAACCCAAGTATAAGACATGACACTTCTTTCCTTCTCCATATTAATAGAAAGGCTCAAGGTGTATAAGCCAATACATTACTCAGACAGATCTGTGATTTCATTGATTTGAGAATTCTCTCCAATTATACCAATGGTAACCCATCTGTAACTATTCTTTCTATGTAATTTGTCCATGTTCTCCCAAAAGAGGGGGTCCACCCAGCCTGCTGGAGGCTTTTCTTGACATTGTAAGGTTATAATAGAGCATTCAGTTCACCTGTCATCCCCTTTTATCATTATGTGACTAGGTTATCTTCTCTTTCTGCCATACAATTTCCTTTATACCTGAGTACTGGATCTCCATTATGGTGGTGAAGACTTCTGGTGAGCATCCATCTCCTTAGTTTATGTCTCACCTACTTTTTATCATTAGTGTTACTAAGCAGGATTATTTTTGTTGTTACATCTTCCGAGGAATACCAAATGATCCTGATAGCGGGATGGGAATCAATCATCTTGCTTGAAAAATAACCTGTAGGAGGTGTTCTATTCCATTGAGTCAAATGTAAACAGCAAGTGTAATGGAATCTTACATGCTTTATGTTTTTCAGTTATAAAAATGGTAAAGGTGTAGTTCATTTGTTGAATATCCTTGCAAAAGCCTCTTTATTTCTTGTTAGTACTCTGATGAAGGATGTCATCACTTAATGCATAAATTATTCTCATAGAGATTTCATAAAGATGGGATAGTAGGGATAGAAGTCACTATTTGAGAATTAGCAAGATTTAAGATTTTTTTTCTTATCGTTGTTATCTTCCTTTCCATCAGATACCTTGTATAATTGGTATGACAATGCCCCACAGTTGTTTCACTTCAAGTACTCTGTACAGGGTGTTCTAAAAAAATCTTAGTGCAGTTATTAAGCTATTGAAACTTCAGACTAAATTAAGACTTTTGGGACACTCTGCATATTTGATCCAATCTGTCTGCTTTTCCTTTCTTTGTTATCTTTAGTACCATTTCTTCTTCCTTTATCAACATGTCAGGGATAGTGATGTAAGGGTCCAAATGTGGTAGTTCCACAATATTTAATATAAAAAAACCAACAAAAAACAAATCATCCAGTTTGTTTTTTGCAAATCTTTTCCATTTTTCCTCTTTGAGTGCCATTGGGAAAAATTTGTTTAGTTATGTATTTTGTCCATGTTATCAATAAGACATTACATAGGAAAAGTCGTATATGGGATGTTTTTCAGAAAAGGTATGATCAGAAAAGAAAATGGATTAGTCACATTTTGAAAGCAACATATAACTAATGGGTAGCTTGTGTGTTTCTGTGGTATTCTTGGGATGTTGGATTCTCCACATCTGTATCTAGCCTATCAGATTTTTTTTTTTAATTTTAATTCTGTCAAGCCAGTGTGTTGTCATCCTTATCAGCTTTATGACTTCTACAGATCTGATGATCATGCATTTTTTTCCTTTGTCCAAGACATTAGCAAAAATATAAAATGTCATTGGTTCTACCTTAGATCCTTGGGACACTTTACTGGAGACCTCTTTACAAACTGATATTGAAATGCCATGTCTAGCCATTCAATAAGTTTTGATACTACCTGACTGAGCTCTTACTGAAACATTTTGTTTCCCCTTTGTCCAAGTCATGAACAAAACTGTAAAATGGCATTGGGTGAAGCATGGATCCTTGTTGCTCTCTAATGAACTTCTTTCCAAATTAATATTGAAACAGAGTCCTGCCTTTCAACAAGTTTCAAATCCATCTAACTATGCTCGTATGAGGCTTATATCTTTCCATTTTATCCACAGTTAGAGCAAGAGACACTTCAGTTAAATGCCCCAAAGGAGTAAATTAAAAAAAACAAACAAACAAGGATAGTGGTAGTAAAGCCTTAAGTGTTGGATTTGAAGTTAGAGGAGCTGGGTTTGGATTCTTTCTCTGTTCCTTACTACCCATGTAACTTTAGCCACTTAACTCCTCCAAGCCTCAGTTTCCTCATCAGTAAAATGAGAGAGTTCCATCAGCTGACCTCAAAGGTTCCTTCCACCTCTGATTCTTCCTTTTCTTTGATTCTGCAGTTAAACTCTCCCATTTTAAGACACATTCTAAGGGTGATTTAGCAAGAAGGAAAAAAAAAAGTACTGTGGCTTCTCCACACGTACCAACTACATAGATTAATAAGGGACTTTACCCTTCAGGGCTGCCAATTCTATCAGCACAAAATTCACTAAGCATTTTTCCTTGGGATAAGAAGATAAAAGTGCTTTACCATATGACTCACATTTTAGGTGTTTGCTTTTAAATCAATTCCTGGAATCTTTTGCATGGGTAACATCTGTTAACACACAAAGGCAGATTTGAAATCTAATTCTAGTGCCCTGATAGAGCCATGGATTCATTAAACAGACTGGCTACCGATTTCTTTTTCCATGCTCCCTTGAATTGGATATGTTTTACTGGAGTGGACCTAGTGCGATGGTGCCCAGTTTTACTTTTCATCTCATTTGCCCTCTAGGTAATTTTAATCTGATACATTTTTATTTGCATCTTCTCAAGTAGCATCTTCTTTTTTAAAGTATATTCTTGGGTAGGGTAACACTGAAATGAGCTTTTGTTCCCCCTAGGGATAAACCACTAACATACATCCAAGGGCAAAATCTGTCCCTTGATACACAAGTTAGCCTGGGGATGTCCTAGGTCTGTGTGTATTGCTTAGAAAATGCTTTAAAAAATAATTGCCTTGTGATTAGAATCTGGTGCTAATGTTTCCATTCCTTAAATCTCAAGTCTCTATTTTGTTGAAACAATGAACTTCTTTTCACCTTGTTGCTGCCTGTTTCCCCCCATGGCTTAACACACACACACACACACACACACACACACACACACACACACACACACACACACACTCTGATCCCAATCCCCCTCAACCCTCAGTGTGATTTGCATGTAACCTATAGATAAAAGCACATTTTCTTGACTCTAGAATAGGTTGTCTTTCATTTAAGTATTTCAGGATAATCAACCAATGAAAAAGATTTATTAAGTGCTTGCTATGTATAAGGGGCTGTACTTGACTAATAGAAAAGGCAAAGGAATGTTCTGTTCTCACATAGCACCACAATGCACAAGTTTGTTTTATTTTGCTTACAATGGCTATAACTGACATTCATAGAACATTTTAAAACTTAGAAAGTACTTGGCATACATTCTCTCATTTGACCCCCACAACAACTACATGAAATAAGTACTACAAGGGGCATTGATCCCATTTTAAAGATTAGGAAAAGTGAGAGTGTACCAGAGGGGAGATTTGAAGGCAGGTCATCCTGACTTCAGGACCAATACCCTGTCCATTGTGTCATGCTGCCTCCTAGTATCAGGTACATAATCAGTTTAACCGCATGTGATGAGCAAAGATAAATACACGAAGTGTTCTGACAGATCATTGTCTAAAGTTTATTATTTTTTGTCTTCTTTATGTGTTTTATGACGGTTTTATTTCACTTCTCTGTCCACAAACCACAGTGTCTTCTTCTGATCTCTCCAACTCTTTTAGGAGGTTAACATACAATCTATAGATAATAGCAGTGATAGTATTGTAAGCCCAAAATGGAAAAAGTCGTAATCAATTGTTTTGATATCACAGAAATCGAAGTCCTGTCTGATGCTACGGGGATGGATTACAAATGCTCCATTTATTATTGGCTTTTAAAAATCATCTTCTAACCAGAAATCTGACTCTTCAAGAGGAGATATTTTCTAATAGTCGATTTTCATAAGAAAGACAATTTTGCACTGTTTCATACCTACCTTTGTAGTAATAGTTTAGCTGTTTGCCAGGTCATTTTAAATTTCAAAAAAGGAGCTAAGAAGTACATTAGAGGCATCAGATCTTTTAGGAAAGCTGGAAGTCAGAAATGTCAAAATATGGAGTTATGGTAAATATGTGTATCAGTCAGAGAATGACCGTGACATTATTTATTATATTTTGATTATTATTTTTTAAGGTTAGTAGTGGTGATGAGTGGGTGTGGGGGGGGGGGTTGGGAGCTAGGGGAAAATAAAGAGGAGCTGGGGATTGGTCTGTAAACTAGGGAATGAAACGATTTTCCCCAGGAGATTTTCCTGTAATATTTAATTGGTGTATTCATTCATATGCCAGCTTGATTCAATAAAAAAAAGATGCCAAAAAGAAAAGAAAATTAGCAGCAAAACAATAAAACTAGCCCCTCCATCCCCTCTCCCCTCATTCACCCCTTTGGGGGTTTTTCTTGGACCCTTAGCTCTTATCCTATCCAAACTCAATCAGTTTTTCTTTTATGCTGAAAGCCCCTAAAATAAGCCCTTAAATCTTCACAACTACCCCTTTGGGGGTGGAAGGTTTGACAGTGCCCTCCAGAGTCAAGCAGCATGCCCCTAGGAGAGGCCAGGGGCCCTCCACATTGCAAAGCCTTGGGAGCCTCTCTCTCCCTCTCCCTCTCCTCTCTCTCTCCTCCTTCTCCCTCTCCCTCTCCCCCTCTTTTCTCCCTCCCTCCCTCCCTCCTTCCCTCCCTCCCTCCTCCCCTCCCTCTCTCCCTTCCTCCCTCCCTCCCTTCCTCTCTCTCTCTCTCTCTCTCTCTCTCTCTCTCTCTCTCTCTCTCTCTCTCTCTCTCTCTCTCTCTCTCTCTCTCTCTCTCTCTCTCTCTCTCCTCAGGGATCAAGTGCCCTTTTCCCAGCCAGCTTGCAAACAAAGGACAGAGTCTCAAAGCTGCATTCCCCATTGCATGACCTCGGGGCCAAAGGCAAAACATTTTATCTCCGGGTCCTAGTGACATAAGCTCCTCAGGCTGTGCAAGTGCGGTTTATGAGGTGATGAGAAACCTTTGATGGAATTACTACTTGCTTCTATTTTTCAGCCTTGCCATCTATTATTCTGTATATTTTTTGGAGCGGTGGGAAAGTTTCATAAGCACCTCTCCAAGCCAGGACAAAAGAAAAAACCCCCAAAAGCAAAACAAAAAAACCCCAAGCCCCCAAACCCAACAACAACAACAACAAAAAACCCAGCCCTTGTTCTATTTGAAATTTGTAATGGAGTCAAAACATGGTCTGGATCTGCTGAAAGGCTTCACTGGCAGAGGCCGACCCAACTGCCCCCAGGCACAATCCAGCAGGGATGGGAGAGGAGGAGGGAGCAGATTTAGTTACCAAGATTCAGACACTGTAATATTGGCATCCAAAAACACAAGGCCTACTATTGACCCAGTCTATTGTGACTGGAAAGAAAAATGCCTAGGCACCTCACATAAAGTATAAACTCCATTTTCTTTGATTGCCTGTGGTGGGGAGGCCTTGTTTCTTGTGACCAAAACAAAGAGCTGAGAGGTATTGTGTACATACTTGAATTTCAGACCTGGGGAGAAATACCTAGTTTTCTCCCTTTTGACCCCAGGGAAAAAAGTAATAGTGATGGCGACTGTGGTGGTGGTGGTGGTGGTGGTGGTGGTGGTGGTGTGTGTGTGTGTGTGTGTGTGTGTGTGTGTGTGTGTGTGTGTGTGTGTGTGAGTGGGCTATAGTTTGAATAGGAATAAAGATGAATTCAGTGTCAGTGTGTGTCTTGGCAATGAATTGCTCTCTTGGGTTCTGTTGGTTGTAGTGCATTGTTTCTTTGAGGCACCATTGGATTTAATACCACAAGAACCTATTCCAGCTTCTCCCTTTACCCCTCATGTGATCTTGGATAAGTCACTTAACATCTCTGGACCTCTGTTTTTTTTATCTGTAAAATGAAAGGGTTAGATTACATCAGAGGTCCTGGGGTCCATGGATGGATATATTTATTTCAAAGGTCGTTTAAAAATATTTTCATAATTGTATTTCATTGTAACTGGTTTCCTTTGTAATCCCCACCGTATGTTATGTTACGCATTTAAAAAAGTGATTCTGAGAAGGGGGTCCATGACTTCACTAGACTGCCAAAGGGGTCCATGAGACAAAAAAAGGTGAAGAACTTCCCTAAAGGTCCCTTTCTAGCTCTAAATCTATAATCCTACAAAAAGTCCAAGTTCCACTAGATGTAGATGGGGAAAAAAACTGAGTAATGTTTTCTATCTTTCACAGCCTTGGAAAGGGCATTCTTAGTTTTAAAGTCCCTTTCCCTGGAAGGATTTAGTTGCCCCACCTACACCTCAAACTTCTACCCAACACACAGCTTCTAGGCTGATGTGGCTGGCAGGTTTGGTACTTTACTTTTAAAGACTGGTGTTTATTTTCCCCACCATTTAAAGAATCTCATACAGGCCTTTAGTTTACTGCTGAAAGCAGAGTAAGAGAACTCAGATTTCATACCCTGGGGCTTGGATACAGGAATAAAAACAACACAACATTTGCATCTATTTAACAGTCTTGATTTTCTAAGAGTCCCTACACTGCAAAAAAGGAAAAAAAAAAGATCTGTATCTGCAGGTTAAATGGAGCTGTTCTGAGATATTTGCGGAAAACATAATTCAGAGAAAGATAATCATTGTCATAAATGACCTAGGAATTCATGGCCTTACGATTGAAAACACAAAACCTAAAAAGGTTACATTCTCTTGCTTCTCTGCCTACCCCTGATATCAATGAACATCAGCTAAAGGTGGCTGGAGAACCAATTTCATGCATCTACTGTAGGAGGAAATGAACTGAGCCAAGGGCAAAAATAAAATTATACAAATGTTATTATAGACTAGCCTGCTTCTGTCCTAGTTTAATTCAAATTTCAATGCTTCAGGCTTTGCTCCTGGCAGTAGCCTTCCTGAATAAATCAACATTTGCTTACATCTAAATTATTAGAGAAGCATGTGACTTTGTTTATTGTATAAATTATACGCAAGGTTAAAGCATTAACTGTTCAACTGGCTTTGTTCAGCCACCTAGCTACCTCTCCATCCCCAAATCACTTCCTCCCCAAATAGAAAGAAAGGAAAAAAAAAACCTACTTATTTTTACACAAGCCAAACAATAAAAGAACTCCAACCTTAATGAGGCAGCTTCTAAGCATCCGGCTAAGGCACTGCTAAAGAGAAGGTGGGAGGGACCCTTTCCAATTAAAAAACAGAGTGCAATAGGCAAGAAACTATTTGTATTAAACTATGAGGTTATGTCTATGCAGTACAATGTGAAATGGAGATTTGGCAGTCTACCAGTTAAATTGGTCAATAGAGATGACCAGGGTAATTTGATCTCTCCTTCCCATCCTCACACCCCCTCAATCATTTTGGCTTCATCTTTAGGAAGTAAGGATTTCCAAATTATACTACAATATTGAGCCCAAAACATTTCTTTTTCCTCATTGATCAGATTACTGAAAATGAGACTGTGGGAAACTGACTCACTGGCAACCAATAGGGAAACCTTTGTGCGTGAATCTCACTAGGGATGATGCATTGACAGCCCCGATATGTTTATGCTACAGGAAGCAGTGTGTAGAGATTTGGCAATTATCCAGTTTGGTTGCATATATTGGGCAAATAAACCTGAAACAAGGGAGCTCTGTAGAAAGAGCACTGGTCTTAAGGGTCATAATACCTACATTCTCACTATTAGCTATGTGACCTTGGACAGACCAATAAACTCCTCTGAAAAATGGGGGCAATATAATAGTATTTGTATTACTACCTTATAGTGCTATTGTGAGACCATGTTATACAATAAATGTAAGGTGCTTTGTGAATCCTAAATCTGTATAGAAATGTGAACTATTACTAAAATCTGAGTTAAAAAATCTAACCTCTTCAAATAGATAATGCAACCCAATTTAGTTTAATCCAATTCAACATTCATTTTAGTAAGTGCCTATGCTATATGCAAAGCACCATGCTAGTTGTGGGGGATGCAGAGGCAAAACTAAAAAAGAATCCCTGACCTTTCAGAGTTTACGTTATACTGGAGGTGTGGATATACCATGTCAAAAAGATAGATCTATCCATAATCATTTGAGGAGAGAGGAAGTACTAGTAACTATAGATATCTTGAAAGCTTTCCTAGTAGGAGTCAGCAAATAAATCAGCTCTTGAAGGATGTTAAGGTTTCTAAGGATTAGACTGAGCAGGGAGTGCATTCTAGGTATGGAACCTAGAGTGGTGTGCCTTCAGACAAAGTAAGGAGGTTTGAGAAGAGACATGGGTAAAGAGGGTGTAGGAGGTGGGGAAGCTGATACTTTACCTCCCTCTCCTCAATGATTCAGTTGATATGGTCACAGAGGATGAGGTATTGCTGTGGTTACAAGGTTTTTGTTTTTGTTCTAATAATCAGTCATCCACTTAAAAAGTAGGAACATCTTTCCTCAGTGGAGTCATAAGGGTCACCAGGATTGGCTGAACTGAAAATTGGTCATGCCTCAGGAGACTTTAAATAGCATAAGTCCTGGAGACAGTTCAAGAGTTTAGAAGTTCAGGTGAGATGAATATCCAGCAATTGGGGAAGAACCAGATCTTTTTTTCTTGGGAAGAAGGAAGTGAATTTCTCTTTTTTATCCCTGCCATCAGTCATGGTGATTTGTAGCAGAATGAGACATATTATCTAGAAGTTGGAGAATAAGTTCTAGAAAGTGAAGCATAGTTAAGATAGCAGAGACACACAGAAACAGAGAAACACTCACTCAAGGCCAGGAAGCAGCTTGAAGGAATGGAACCTCTAGTAGAGAAAAGGAGAGATGGCTGTGGACTCAAGAGAGGCCTGGCTTTGGCAACTGAGAGTTGATCTGTAGAGAGGAAGAGATTTTGGGAATTCAGCTCAGCAATTTCCCCAGTAGAGATGCTGTGTTTGTTGGGAAGCTTTGTAAGGATTCCACAGGAGAGAAAGGACTTTTTCAGCCTGATTATTCCAGAAGAGTGAGTAGCCTTGGTCACATGTGTTTTCCCCTTGTTTGCTTCACTACCACTGTACTCTTAGGTTTGTGACTATTCTTACCACAGTCCCTGCTTGTCCCCAGGTTTATAGAACTAATGTTTTGTAACTACTGTTTTTACTTTTCCATGTGAGTAAATACCTTTGCTCTGAGTCAGTCATGGCTAATGGCTGACTGTTAATGGGAAACATACCAGTGGGGGCTCATGAGCTATTGTTTTAGGAGTATAACTTTATAGGATACACTCAAAAACTTGGGCATAGTTATGTCTCCCTCTCAAATTTGCAAACCTTTGAGTGTCAATTTAGAGTAATATGAGGGCTGTTATACAAGGAAGATGATGAATGAAGTGGTTGGACTTGATCTCTGAGGTCCTTTCAAATTCTAAATCTATGTTCTACGTAGATGTTCTATAAATCATGTTGATTTATATCAAAGTTTCCAGGAACACAAAGAGGTGCACTTGTACTTACCAAAGCTCCGTGTCACCTTGTCACTATATTCAGAAAGGCTTTTGTATGAAAAGTTCCTCCCAAGCAAATGCTTTGAAATAAGGCACAATAATTGCTGAATTCTTGCAAAATTATAGTTACCAACCTTTTTTTTCTGTGACACTAGAAAACATGCCCAATGTAGCAAAAGTAGAAGTGGACTCCAAAGGTATAAAAATTTGGTGGAATCCATCAGCTTTTAGTCTAGAAACTAGTTTTAGAGTTGGCTTTTCCTCCTGATAATCTGTCCCCACCAAATAACCTTTCCATGCTACATCTTCCTTTGGAAATTTGTTCTTTCTTTTTTTTTGCGGGACGGTGTGATGGCTTTAGCAACTGTCAGCTACATTTAGTGACTATCCCATTCACAAAAAAAAAAAAGAAAGGATAATTCATAAAACCATAAGCTCCAAACTTTCAATTTGGCTTAATAATGTGCATGTAAATTTTATTAAAGTAATATGATACACTTCTAACTTTTGTTTTTTTCTAATGATATTTCTTTTGTGTATTTGTTCTTTTTCCTGTTTTTTTTTTACATAATCATAGTTACAACACATATGACTGTTTGAATTCTGATTTTTTTATTCTGCATCACTTTGTATATCTTTTCATATTTCTTTGTATTCATATTGGCTATGTTTTATGATGCAATATTATCCCATTACATTTATGTATATCATAATTTATTCAGTCATTCCCCAACAGTTGAGCATATGGGTTGTTTCATTTTTTCTTTTGTTATTATAAACCCACTATGACTAATTTTGTAAAAATAGCTTTTCCCTCTTTTTATAATATTTTTAGGTACTAGTTCTACAAGTAGTATCACTAAGTGAAGGGGCATGATTATTTTGTTGTTTACTGATTACTAGATTATTTTACCAAAAAAGATTGCATTGTCGCACCTCCACCAACAGCATGATAGACTACTTGTTTTTCTACACCTTAGCCAACAATGAATTTTATAATTTTTGACTATCTTTGCTGATGATGTAAGGTAGTAACAAGGAGTCTTTCTGTCTCTTCTGTCAATACTTATATGAGGTTTTTATGATCTAGTTATTCACCAGTGCCTTAACACATTGCTAACCATGTATATACCTTGTCCTAAGACATTGTGTTAATGGTTGGATCCATCCTAAAAGTAAATCGTTTTCAGCAGAATAAGAAGATAAAGGCTTATTACTGCCGTAGGTGTTTCATATAGATTTTGTAGAATTTAGACAGCAACCTTGGAGTTTATTTAGCTCAACTCCCTCATTTAATAGAAGAGGAAACCATGGGGTCCAGAGGTTAAGTGGCTTACCTAAAGTCATTCAGTTAATAGGCAGCAGATCTGGTCTATGAACTCAATTTATATCATTTAAGCAATGCCAACTACCAATTGAGTCCCATATATAGTTTCTCTCATACCATATTTTATACCGTGGATGGAGTAAGTCCTCTCATGACTTGGGTGCAGTGGAATAGATGGAGCAGGGTCCTGGCATAAAGATGTTAAGAACAATATTCCCTCTGACTCTCCCCACAAAGAAATCATTTTTTTAAAGCTTGCCTGTGGCAGTGGGCTGACCATAGGTTTTCAAATGCTGTGCTCGTAGGTCACGAGCTCTAGAAAGGTCCATTCCCCGAGTGGGAATGTCTCCTATATGATACCAGCAATGAGCTGTGTTTATAATCACCTAGGGGCCACAAGTTGTTTGTTGCTGTTTTGATGACAGAGATGTATTGAGATGAACAATAAGGCAAAACAGTCCTCAGTCCTGATCCCTTTTTGCTTCTTTAGGAGTAGTAGAAGAGTAACAGAAGATGCTAAGATAAGAACCTCACTGCTGTTAGACTATTTCAAAACACTTTCTGTATTGATGCTACTTATAAATAAGAACAGGTATTGCACTGAATAAGAAAGTAAGACTCTTCACCAGAGGAAGAAGTAACCCCATTGATGAAATAAGCTTCATTTAAATATCTAAGTATGAATGATATTATGCCTATAGGAATGTTAAAAGCAGTCTATATAAGATAGAATATATCCAGATGGCAACCATATGCCATGGAATATGGTATAGGGGAAGGAACATTGGATTTGGGCTCAGAAGACCTAAAGTACCAGTTCCTAACTCTATCACTGTGTTATCTTGGGCAAATCACTTAAACCTATGAGTTAGTACCAGTTCCTACCTCTATCACTGTGTTATCTTGGGCAAATCACTTAACCTATGACTTTCAATTTCCTAATTTTCAAATGGTGATAATAATGAACTTATGAATGGGTGAATGAAATATCAATTAAGTGCTTACTTATGTGCAAAGCATTGTGCTAAGTGCTGAGGATACAAATAGAAAAGTATAACTGTCCCTGTTCTCAAAGTCCTCACATGCTTTTTGTTTTTCTTTAATCAATTTTTTAATTTGAATTCCAAATTCTCTGATTCTACCTCCCATGGAGAAGGCAAGAAAACCAAAACCCGCTACCAATACGTATAGTCATGCAAGACAAAATTTTGCATAAGCCATATTTAAAAAAAAAAAAAAGAGAGAGAGAAGAAAACATGCTTCAATTTGCAGTCTGAATCCATAGGTGGATAGCCAGTTTTATCATGAATTCCTTGGAATCATGGTAGGTCATTCTGTTCACCAGAATTACTAAGTCTTTATAGTTGGTTGTCATTACAATATTGATGCTACCATATAAATTGTTGTTCTGGTTCTGCTTATTTCACTTTACATCATTCATAAAAGCCTTCCTAGGATTTTTGAAACCATTCTCTTCCCCATTTCTTACAGCCCAATGATATTCTGTCACACTCATATACCATACCTTGTTCAGTTGTTCCTCCATTGATGGACTTCCCTTCAGTTTCCAGTTCTTTGCTTCTGTAAGTATCTTTGTTGATATGGCTCCTTTTCTCTTTTTTTGATTGAGGAGCTCACAGTCTCATGGGGGAGACACCACATATGGAAAATTTCAGTTGTAGGTCAGAAGGAAAGGTTCCATGGTCCTTAGGGAACAGTAACAAAGTAGATAGTAATGTATCTTCTTTAATGTTGTTTCCATGGATAAAATCATATAAGTTTGAGATGTTGAACCATTTGACAGTGTTAAGGACATTGGTGGCAAGAACTTGTCTTTTCCAAGTTTTCAGTACCTGCAGGAACATTTGCCAGACTGTATCGTCACAGTCATCAGGATGATGGCGCTGGCATGGGGTTAGAAGCATTGCTGTTCCCAATGATCCTGCATTCAGGGGCCTATTCTCTTTCCATAAGGGTTTGAGGGAAACTGGAGGTCAAGGTGGAGATGGTTTAACTTTCCTGGCACACACTGTCTACTGTCTTGCTTCTTCAGCTATGCTGGCTTGTGTACCCTGTGTGAGGCCATTGGTGAAGATGACTGTTTCCTTCTCCACAATACTTGCTTCCCCAGATGATGCCTGTGAGAGCTGGACTGAAGGCAGGACTTCTGGTCTAGAGGATGCTCACAGGGCTGCCTGGTAGTGGTGGTTGGTTAACTGTAGTTACTGATGGTGATGAGAAAGATTGACTACCTCTGTGCAGTGATTTCTTCCCTTAACAAGGACTTCAGAGGATGAACTGATGAAATATGAGGGTGAAGTATGATGATTTAAAGGACCTTGCTATTTCTAATTCTCTTCTTCTCAAGAATACCGAGCTGTTTCCATAAAGGTCTAAGGGAAGATGATCTTCAAGGTAGTGGTTTAACTTGTTTGGTACATGTTGCCTCCTATTTCTCCCTCAGGGCACATTACTTCCCTGTCAACTAAGGCAGCTTGCCTACTATCCATCTTATAGAGTTGTTATGGGGATTAAATATGATAATTTACATAAATTGCTTTGGAAATTGTAAAGCACTGTATAATCTCATTTATTTCTACTAACCATAAATGTATATGTCACAAGGAGTCAAACTGCTTTTTTCATTCTTTCTGTCACTAACTATATGGATCTTATATAAAAGTTGAAACAGGACAAAATAAGGTAAAGTAAAAACTAGAAAATATTTATTTGGATTTGGAGGAGAATGTTTTTTTGCTTTTCAACATTTTCAATATTCTCTTCCTAAAAGAAATTAGGACCCCTAATTTGGAGTTGGAAAGGACTTTTGACATCATTTAATCGAACATTCTTAATTACAGGTGAAGAAAATGAGTCATAGAGAAGGGAAAGATCTTCTAGATTTTACATGCTTATAGTAACTATCAAAACCAGGATTTGACCCCACACCATCTACAACCATATCTAGTACTCTTTCTAAGATAGTATACTATTCCTTAGCCACCCAGATTATGGAAACCAAGAATGTTTTAATTATTTAGTTCACTGAGACACAATTTTAACTTGAGGTAGCTGCAAACAGGGTTAAATGACTTGCCCAGGGTCACACAGCTAGTTAAGTATCTGAGGTCCAATTTGAAATCAGGAGGATGAGTCTTTCTGACTTCAGGCCCAGCACTCTGCCCATTGTGCCACCTAGCTGCCTAGTTTTGAATTGTATAGACAGTCAAACTAACCCAGAGTAAGCAAAGGAAATTCTCTTTATGCCCTTTCTACCCTCCCCCCTCTTACTCCACTGTTCAACAATCTTCAGTGCCTGCCATTTAAAGTATAAATATTCAAAAAAGCTTCCAATCTGGTTTGGATTTATTTTTCAGCTTTATCTCATAGTATTCCCTTTCACATATTCCACATTCCACCCAAACTAGCCTATCAAAATCCTCCTTATCCCATCTCCATGCCTTTCCTCATAACATTTCTCATGCTTGGAAGAGACTCACTCCTATCTCCATCTGTTGAGTTCTTTCTTTTCCTTAAAGGTTCAGCTCATATTCCCTGGACTTCCTCTATGAAGTCTGATTCCTGCCTCCTTCCCTCACCTTCTATACCCTTACCTTCCAAATGAAAGCAAACTCTCCCTCCTCCCATTTTTCAAGGCATTTTGCCTGGATCTCAACTTTGTGTTAATGGTGTTTCTATTGTAACATAATTATTTAGGTACACATCTTTCTTCCAATTAGAGTATAAGCTCCTTGAAAGCAGACTCTGTATCCCCAGTGCCTAGCACAGTCTTTTACACATAAGAAATGATTGATAAATATTTGTTGTAATTTTCTAATGTCTCACAAGGAGGAACACAATTCAAAATTCTGTAAAGAAGGTTGAGTGCAGTACTTTGACCTGTAGGTCAGATGATTTAGCTCATGTTATATTCATGAAAGGAAACCCTCCCAATCAGGGTTAGCCTCAGGCAAAGTGGTGAATAGGTTAGAAGATTGTTTTTTATAGAATCACAGAGCTGGAAGGTGACCTTAGAGATCATCCAGTCCAATCTCTCAGTATTATAGCCCTCCGCTTTGTTATGACTCTATGACCATGGTGACAACTAAATCAGGATACCTAATCAGGATACCTGGGTTCTAGTCCTGGCTTGTCACTAGACAGTTGGGTGACCTTGGGAAAGTCATTTAATCTATTTGAGCCATGGTTCCTTCTTCCTAAAGGAAGAGGGTGGGCTAGATAATCTCTAAGGTCTCTTTCATATTAAACTTTCTTTGAGAGATATCCCTTCTTCCTCTTCTTCACCCCCCTACACGCATAGAAAGGAGTTCATACTTGTAGAATTGCCTTAGTTTTTTAATGGGTAGGCAAGTTATACTCTTCCCTAATTTCTGTTTTTTCAGTGGACATCCAAGATTTATTTGGACAGATTTTCTGGACAAAATAAATCTTCTCCCTTGAAGGAAAATAATCTTAGATGTCTTTGAAACAAATTATCAGGTGCAAAGCAGATAGTTTTCAAGTTATACATGGGTAGTATGATATAGTGAATAGAAAACTGGACCTGCAACCTGGAGCAGCTGGGTTCAAGTTCTGCCCCTGACATTTACTGCATGTATGATCTTGAAAAAGTCATTTAACTTCTCAATGCTCCAAGCAACTCTTTATAAATTTCCAGAGAACGTGTTAATCTAAATTGGTAGAGAGAGCATCTTCAGCCAAGAATTCCTTATATCACTGAAGTGAAACAGCTCTGTCTCTATCCCTATCCTTCCATGGACAGTTAGGTGATGAAGTAGATAGAGCACTGGGCCTGGAGTCAGGAAGACTCATCTTCCAGAATTCAAATTTGGCCTCAGACACTTACTAGCTGTGTGACCCTGGGCAAGTCACTTAACCCTGTTTGTCTCAATTTCTCTTCTGTAAAATCTCTGTCAAGAAAACCCCAAATGGGGTCATGAAGAGTCAGACACAACTGAACAGTAACAGTGACAAAATCCATCCATAGGTATGGTGTAGGTTAGAAGAAGGAAGAGAAAGGAGAATAAAGGAGATAGATCACAAGAAAACAGGCATAAATGGAAGTGAATGAACAGAAAACTAGGAAGAAATAAGAGAGGATAAACACAAGCAGGAGGAGACAATGAAAGAAGACTGAGTTATTTTAAATGTGATAAAGACAGAAACGGACAAGTCCTAAAAACCCTTGATGGCGATGTTAATACAGATGTAGTTGTCAGCTAGCCTTAACATCCAGTTGAAGGCCTAAGCAATGCACATAGAGCATTGGGATCCATAGATTTCTGACTTAATGACACCAGCAGTCTGTTTGACCACCTCAATTGCAGCAGATTTATTATTTACATAATAATTGTGTTTAAAAATTAAAACCTATATCTGTTTGTTCAATGCTTTTAATACCATTGAACTGAGCCATAGAGTTTTATGTCCAGTAACAGGATGTAATTTCCCTGTCAAATAAAATTGTTGTTTGTTTTCTGTGTTCTACATTATTATGGAAATTTTACAGTTTATCAGCTCCAATGAGGTCTACTGAAATGAGCAGGCCACTTATGTGAGCTTTCCTCCCTCAGTGCCCTGATTCTTTCTCTACTTATGCTAATGTTATTTTATGCTAATAATGTGCTATTTTTTATTTGGGTACCAGTATAACCTGATTCATTTGAGAAAAGGGAATATTTTTGAAGCTCTTGGGTGAAAGCGGTAACAAATTGGAATTATTTCAGCCAGAGAAAAGTCACAGCATGTGTTTGCGACTTCCCCTTTCCTGCACTCTGCACCTACCTACCTACCTACCTACCTACCTACCTCCTAGAGTGCATTGCTTAGCTGAACAAGAAGGGGTTGCTTTTGGTTGTTCAGTCGTTTTTTAGCTCTGTCCCACGCTTTTTGACCCCATTTGGGATTTTCTTGGCAAACACAGCGGAGTGCTTTGCCATTTCCTTCTCCAACTCATTTTTACAGATAAGGAACTGAAGCAAACAGGGTTAAGTGACTTGCCCAGAGTCACACAGCTAGTAAGTGTCTGAGGCTGGATTTGAATTCAAGAACATAAGTCATCCTGACTCCAGGTCAGGTACTCTATCCACTGCTCCACTTAACTGCCCAACATGTTGCTTAGGGCCCAGTTAATTTTGCTGACTTCCACCACCAGTTTGCTTAGTTTGGCTCTTAGTGAATATAAGTGTAATGATAATTTATTGTGCAACTAGGCAATTGTGTGAGAAACTCCACTGTCCAAGGGCCATTTACTGGTGTATTTCCCATTACAACAACAAAATCCTGTCAATAAATAAGGTGATTTGTGTGCCTGGGTTCTTAAGCAAACAACGTTACTGGTATATGTCACCAACCATTAATGTGCTGAACATGGGGAAGGGGATGGAGGGGGGCAGAGGGGATGACTTGGTCTTTACATCCTTTGAAAAATTTGGTGTATTCTCTATTATTTTGTTAATGTCTCAGAGTATTTTCTGTAACTGTGGCTCTCATAACTTGCCTTCATTGTGTGTGTGTGTGTGTGTGTGTGTGTGTGTGTGTGTGTGTGTGTGAAGGAGAGAGAGAGAGAGAGAGAGAGAGAGAGAGAGAGAGAGAGAGAGAGAGAGAGAGAGAGAGAGAGAGAGAGAGAGAAATTCTGGCTGTTTGGAGACAGCAGAAAAAAGCTAAAATGTAGGTCTGTATGTGTTAATTGTGGTCAGCTAGGTGGTGTAGTGGATAGAGTGCTGGGCTGGAAGTTAGGAATACTCATCTTCCTGAGTTCAAATCCAACCTCAGATGCTTACTAGCTGTGTGATCCTGGGAAAGTCACTTAACCCTGTTTGCCTCAGTTTCCTAATCTGCAAAATGAGCTGGAGAAGGAAATGACAAACCACTCCAGTATCTTTGCCAACAAAAAGTCCCAAACGGGGTCACCAAGAATTGGACATGGCTAACAATACAACAACAAGTTTGTTAATGGGGTAAATGTTTGATGGAAAGGTCCATTCCGAAAGTTTGGCGCCTTACTCCTCAACACTCAGCTGATATCTTTTCATAAGAACACTCTTGGAACATATGTACCTGGCAGGAAGCTACCAGTTACAGGCTAAATAAAATTATATGAATGTGGCTCCCACCGGCTTTTTTAATTAACAATCAAACTCATTCATTTCCTTAGTCCAGCCTTCAGAGTGCCAAACTATCAAGTCAAACTTCATATTTCATTTACTTATAGCACAAGAATCTTTGCTTTAGTTAAGCCCATTTTCCCTTGGTATCCTGAACAGCAGACAGTGCTGATTCCCTACTCCAAGAAAGGCTTACTCCTTTTCTTCTCTCCCTTAGGTGGCATAGTGAGTGGGTAGAGCCCTAGGTCTGGAGTCAGGAAGACTCAAGTTCGATTCTAGTCTCAGATACTTACTAACTCTGTGATCCTGGGTGAGTCACTTAACCTCTGTTTACCTCAATTTCCTCATCTGTAAAATAGGGATACTAATAGCATCTATCTTCCAGGCTTGTGAGATCATAATTGTAAAGCCCTTAGCACAGTGCTAGATTATGTTCGGTATGAATGTTAGCTACTCCTCTCCCTTCCACCTCTCATGTTTTTCTTTCTCTCAGCCTGCCCAAATTGTGCCCTTTTCTCAAGTCTCATTTCAAGTGGTAATCTCTTTGGGCTTTAGTGCTATCATCTGCAATACAAACAAGTTAGACTAGCTCCATGAGGTTTGGGATGGTGTCTTAGCTAAACAATATGGCTCCCTCATCCTTTCATATAGTGATAAGTACCCATTAGGTAATTAATAAATGTTTGCTGATTGACAAAAATGAATAGACAATCCTTAAGGTCCTTTCTAGACCTAACATTCTTTGATTCTAAAGTATCTTGTCCTCTAGTAAAATCTGATTAGTCCCTCCCCTGAACTCCTGTAACACTAATTCTGTGTACCATTCATATTAACATAATGATGTGTGACTCTTTGTTGTTCTTTGAGTGTTTCCTGCAATACAATCTGGTTTTTATTGTGTGCCTACTATGTGTTCAGCATCAAGTTAGGCTTTGCAGAAGATACAGTAGAATTCTCGACCAGGAAAAATGAGCCTAAAGCATAGAAAACAGGCAGAAAGCAGTAAAAGACATATATGAAAAGAGAGATCACCAGGTGTTAGTTTAGTCAAGGAAAGCTTCCTGGGGTTGCTAGGGGAAGTGTAGGATTCACATAGATAGAGAAAAGAAAATTAGAGGGCTTCTATGCCTCTTTGTCTACCTCATCTACATTGTAAGTTCCTGGGGGGCTGGGTCATGTCTAGCTTTTGTTGTGCTTCTCATAGCCCTTAATGCAATTCTGTGAATAAGGAGTTTAATAAATACTTGCTGAATAAATGGATCTGTCTAAAAAGACTAGTAAACTGTACAGTTGAAGTTTAGGATGGCTAGGTGGCGCAATGAATAGAGCATTGAATTTGGACTCATCTTCCTGAGTTCAAATCTAGCCTTAGACACTATAGCTGTGTGACCCTGGGAAAGTCGCTTAACCCTGTTTGCCTCAGTTTCCTCATCTGTAAAATGAGCTGGAGCAAGAAATGGCAAACCACTGCAGTATCTTTGCCAAGAAAACCCCAAATGGGGTCACAAAGGGCTGGACATGACTGAAACTACCGATCAACAAATAGTAGAAGTTTTTAATGTATCCTTTGATAAATACTGTGGAGTGATAGAAAAAAAGCCCTGGACTTGGAGTCACAAGGCCTGGGCTTTAGCCCTGGCCTTACTGCTTATTAGTTGTGGAAACTTGGTCAGATTTCTGACCCTCAGCTTCCTCATCTATAAAATAAAGATTATAAGTAATGTCTCTCAGGCATTATGAGGTGATATTGTAAATGAAAATGCATTGTATTTATAAAGTGCCACATCAGTCAGTTAATCAAAGTCAAAGTTAATCAAATCAATAAGCATTTATTAAGGCCTACTACATACAGGCACTGTGCTAAGTGCTAAAGAAAGGCAAAAATCGTCTCTGCCCTCAAGGAGGTCACAATCTAGTGGTAGAGACACCATGTAAACAACTATGCACAAAAAAGATAAAGGACAAAGTGTGGGTAATCTCAGAGGGAAGGCATTGTTAGCTTTAAAGAGGATTGGGAAAGACTTCCTATAGAAGGTGGGATTTAAGCTGGGACTTGAAAGAAGGAAGGGAATTCAGGAGTCAGAGGAGAGGATGGAAAGAATTCCAGGTATGGGGGACAGGCAGTGAAAATGCGCAAAGGTGGGGGACGGAAATTTCACGTGTAAGGAGCAGGTAGGTGGTATTGGATGGAGCGTCCTGCATGTGAAATCAGGAAGACTAGATCCAAATCCCAGCCTGAACACTTACTGTGTAAATCATTTACCTTCGGTCAGTCTCAGTTTCCTCATCTGTAAAATGAAGATAATAATAGCACCAACTCATAGGACTGCGGTGAGGATCAAGTGAAATTACATATATGTAGAGTACTTTGCAAAGCTCAGCCATCATGAGGCAGCCCATTCTATTTTTGGATAGCTTTAATTGTTAGGAAGTTTTCCTTTAAATTGAGCCTAAATATACTTCTCTGCATCTTCTCCCCTTTGTTTGTACTTCTTGCCTCTGGGGTCAAGCAAAAACAATTGTGATCCCCCTTTCAGTAACAGACAGCTCTTCAAATCCTGGAAGACAGTGATCAAGGCTTGAATGATAGCTGTCAGATGCTTGAAGGGCTGTCTACATGACAAATACTTGACCTGTTCCTTTCAAGTCACATGATTAGTGGTTTTGGAGAAAAACAAACTAGCCTCTTTTCCTGGGCTTATTTGCCCTTCTTTATGGCCTCTAATTGTCAAAAATTTTTGAGGGACAGAGGGGTTCACAGCTGATTTAATTTTCATTTTAACAGATGCTTATTAATTATCTGTTGTCTCCAGAGGACTGCATTAGACTTTGTGGGAGATCAGTGCCAATGTGCGAGATTAGACCAATTTCCCACCCTCATAATAATTCACATTTATCTGAGGGACAAAAGAGGTAGGTGCTGCAAATATCATTATCTCCACTTTATAAACTAGAAAACTGGGTTAGAAAGATCCAGTGACTTGCTCCATATCACATGACCAGTGTGAACCAGGTCACAATCAGAACCAGGATTCCAACTGGGGTCCTTCCTAATGCCAAATTCATTATCTTTTTTTTTTTTTAACCATAATACTATATATTCTCTCATGTTGCTTATAATCTAGGAAGGAGATAAGATTCAAAGACAGTTTGTGACAATAAACATTATAACATGCTAAATGCTTTAGAAAGTGCAAAACAAAGTATTTCAGAAAACTGGGGTGGGGAGGTTAGGGGGAAAAGGAAGGAAGTCGTTGTCGGGCAGGTTGGCATTTGAATTGGACTTTAAAGCAGGAATTCAGAGTGAAGTGGAGGTGGGGGGTGAGCATGCCTGGGATAGGGAGTATCAGAAACAAAAGAAAAGGAGTATTTGACCAGCAGGGACTTGGTTAAGTCATTAAATTGTAAAGGTAATTAAATTGTATAGGGCCTTGAGTGCCAGGCAGAGGACTCTCCCTTCTCTTTACTACTTAGGTAACAGGGAACCATGGAAAGTTTCTGATGAGGGTTATGACATGGTTTCCCTCCCTCTAGTCTTTACCCTTCCTGTCTAAGTTATCAACAGAATTTTTTAGTCTACTCTTCCTAAATTGCCACTTTCTAGTTTTCCTAAATGATTAGTTTTATCATGGAGTTTTAGAGCTGAGGGTTAAGGGCAGCGTGGTATCTTAAGTGTTTAACGTTTGCTTGTTGATTGATTGATTGGAGATTATCTAGTCTAATCTTATTTTGCAGATAAGGGAATAGATTCAGGGAGGGTAAGTCCTGAAAGACACACTACTGACCAGTCAGGTAGCCAATAAACATTAATTGAGTACCTACTACGTACTGTGCTAAGCACTGAGTATATGAAGAAATGCAAAAGACATTTCTTGTTCCTAAGGAGTTCACAGTCTAATGATCTCTGGCAGCAGAGGCGGAATGGGAGTGATACTCTTCTGATTTGAGTTCAGTGAAGCGCTATGACAGTGGATTTTTATACTTGGAGTTAGGTATAATAGGAAAAAGATGATTAATAGGGCTGTGGTCACCTGGGACATTCCTGGGCAGCAAAGGTCTGAGGTCTGAGCATTACCTTAACTCTAGTCTAGTTCAGCATTGTTCTCCTTATGCAGTAATTGTCACAAAACAACTGAAACTAAGTTCAAAAATCTTGTTTTATTCTCTTAAAATGAGATAAGGCTGCTTTGAAAAGTTGTATCTTTTCCCAGTTGATAGATGGTCAAAGGATACAGGCAGTTTTTTTTTTTTGATGAAGAAATCAAAGCTATATATAGTCATATAAAAATGCTCTAAATCATCGATTAGAGAAATGCAATTTAAAACAATGTTGAGCTATCTTACATCTATCAGACTGTCTAAAATGATAGAAGAAAGTCATGAATATTAGAGGGGATGTGGAAAAACTGGGACATTAATACATTGTTGGTGGAACTGTGAACTGATCGCACCATTTTGGAGAACAATCTGGAATTATACCCAAAGAGTTATAAAACTGTGTATACCTTTCGACCCAGCAACTACTAGGTCTATTTTCGAAGATGATCAAGGAAAAAGGAAAAGAACCTATATGTTCTAAAATATTTATAGCAGCTCTGTCAGAGAACTGGAAACTGAACTCATCCATTGAGGAAAGGCTAAGCAAGTCGTGGTATATGGTTGTGGTGGAATATTACTGTGCTATGAGAAATGATGAGCAGGTCAATTTAAGAAAAACATGCAAAGACTTACATGAAATAAGGAAGACTGAATTGAACAGAAGAGAATGTTGTATACAGTAACAGTAATATTGTTTGATTGGCTAAGTTATTTTGAGTATCACCAACGATCAAATCAATTACAAAGGACCAATGAGGGGAGATGCTACCCACCTCTAGAGAAAGAACTGATAAATAGGACTAAGCATAGTATAGTTTTAAGTATATAAGTGTATATATATATATATATATGTATATACCTATATATCTATGTCAAATTGTGGTCTTCTCTAGTGTAGGTTGGGCAGGGAGACAAAAGTATAACAAATTTTCTTTTTTTTTTAAAAAAGCTGTGTCTGAACCATTCTATGTCAGACATAGTTTGTGAGCTCCAGTCATTGCTGAGATATTGCTAAGAGAAGTATCTTAGACATATGTAGGGATGAAGACTGTGAGATTACATCTATTGTAGGACTGTTGCTGCTTCTTCCTACTCTCCCCACTAGACTGTTCTATTGTCCTCTGAATTTCTGTGCTTTCCTATACCCTCAGGATTGTCCTTTGCACTGCTGTACTGATCTATGCTTTTGAACATATTTTTGACCTTGGGCAAGTCACTTAACCCCAATTGCCTCATCCTGGGTCATCTCCAGTCATCCTGATGAACATCTGGTCCGTCACTGGATTCAGATGGCTCTGGAGGAGAAGTGAGGCTGGTGACCTGCACAGCTCTCCCTCACTCAAAACAAAGTCAAGTGCAAGTCATGTCATCATTTCTCTGATGGCATGGTCTTTTTTGGCAATGAAGGACAAATACACACAGTTCATGTACTCCTAAAATGCCTCAGAAGAGGCCCACCCAATGAGCTACGCACCTTCTCCATCTCATTTTGGTACTGCTGATGGAGCAGACCAGCTGTCTCTTGCTACATGATAGGCCCACTTCATTTGGGGGGACATACATTTTCTTTCTTTTTTATTTTTATTTTCTTTCTGATTCACATTTCTTTCTCCTCCCCCCTTCCCCTACCCACTGAGAAGGTAAGAAAAACAAAACCCATTACAAATATATATAGACATGCAACAAGTTCCTTCATTAGCCAAGTCTCCCCTTCCATCCTGCCCCACCCCCCAAGAAAGAAAGAAAAAAAAAAAGAGAAGAAAATATACTTCAATTTGTTCTCTGAGTCTTTTTGCTCCACTCTTTATCTAGAGGCATGTAGTGTGTTTTTACTAGGTCATACATCTTCCAGGCCGTTTATTCATTCCTGTCCTAGCCAATATACATTTTCTCCCTATCAGTAGCCCTGAATGCTCACTCCTGTATTTGCATCTGTACTTAACCTGTAGTACCTGCCTCCAAATTCTCCTTATTCTTTGTGAAAAGTTAACTTATTTTTATTTTTCCTTCCTCCTCCTCCTCTTAACTGAACAATTTTAAAAAATAGAACAAAACTTGCATAACAAATTTGCAGAATCCATCAAAGCAAATTTCCACATTGGCCATGACCAAAAATCCATGTCTTATTCTGGACTTTAAGTCCATCACCTCAATGGCAGGAGGTGGGTGGTGTGGTTCATTTTCAGTCCTCTGGACTCATGCTTTATAATTGCATTCATATCCTTATTTTTCTTTGAAATTCAGGTCAAGTCACACCTTTTCCATAACATTGTCTCTAATTGCTCCAGTCCATACTAGGTTTCTCTTCTCTGAGTTCCTGCCTTACTTAGAGTGGGTGCCACATAGCTTATTCCCTTAATTGTTTTATGTCTGTTAGTTTCATCTCCCTCGATAGAACAGGGGCTGTGTCTTACACTACTTTGAATTTCCCAGATTCCAGGTCTTTGAAGACTGGCAGTGTATGCCAGGTAGAGGCAAAGTGCTGGATCTTGGAGTCTGAAGCCCCAGAATCGGATGGGTGCCACCTCACCCAAGGATAGTCCCACCTCACCCAAGGATAGTCCCTTCAGCTTTCTATGTCTCTGCTTCCTCATCTCTGAATTTAACAAAATGAACTCGCAAAGTCCCTTTCCATCCATTTTGATCTTCAGAATGAACAGACATACACACACATATATACACACATATACACATGTATATACATATATACACATATACATGCACACATATGAACATATACACACATATATACACACACATATCTATATGCATACACATACTTGTTGATTGATTTAGTGCCAGCTAAATCACTACAAAGTCATTTATTTCATACAAGCAGAATAACAAGTTACTTTAATACACCAAAATAAACCAAGACTGTGATGCGATGATCTGAGGGGAGGGGTGCCTTTTTGGCTGTTGGGGCTCCCCCTGTGGGAATAAAAGCATCTTCAAAGAGCCTAGTCAGCTAATGTTTTTCTTTGAATGCCCTCCTAATGAGGTATTAGATGGGGGCGGCACCATCCTAGTGGTGGGGCTGCTGACAAAATCCATTAACACTCTCTCCTCTCCCCTCCAGCATTGGACCCAGCTACCGCAGGTTCAGCTCTTGACTTCAGTGCCCCCAGGGGCTTTGTTCAACAGTGGGAATCTGGGCTGGGCTGAATTGAAAAAGGAAATTGGATGCTGGTATTCTTATGCTCACACCCAAGTTACTGAGAGTGCCACCACCTACCGGGCAGAAGAGGGGGTTGGTGAAGTTTCACTCAATCTAATGAGTTACAGCTTGAGAGAGGAAGGGGGTGGAGGGTTGGAGAGAAGAGAGAAAACAAGAAGAAAAATTGAGAGGAGAGGAAAACCCCTAAGCAGGCTTCTCTGTCTCTGTGAGGCTGACAGTATACTTAGTCTCGAAGTGGATGGGGGCAGGGGGCTGATAAACAGGGAAATCAAGATACAGTTTTTAGCTAGGTGCCAGCTATACAATGATAAAAACACTCTCCACCTCCACTTCCAGGGATCAAAGTTAAACCCAGCTTCTTACACTAGCATCTGAAGCTGACTAAATGGAGGATACTTGAATCGAGTTGGGAGACTTTTCCCAAGAGTTCTCCAGTGGAAATGAGGTTTCAGAGAATCAGGGAGAAAAAAAATGGAAAGAGCCTTGGATTTGAAATCAGATCTGTTTAAATCAAGACTATCACTTGCTGCTTAGGAGCATGATTTCATCTCTCTTGGACTCAATTTCCTCATCTGTAAAATGAAGGTATGGGATTAGACCATCTCCAAGGTCCCTTCCAACTCAAACAGTCTATGATTCTATAATCTTATGTAACAGAATAATTATGAGATGGTATATTGGATGGAGGGTCAGCCTTGGATTCTGGAAGGCTGGGATTTAAATCCTGCCTCTAATATAAACTAGCTGTGTGATAATGCTAGCAAGTTTAAGCTTTGCAGTGGACCAGATATTTCTTTTAGTCTTTTTAGGGGTTCTTTATCTGGGATCCGTGGACCTGAGGAGGACAGATGTAAAGAGTCTGTGAACTTGGGTGGAAAAAATACACCTTTATTTCATTATACTTGGTTTTCTTTGTAAATAGAACTAATGAACATTTATTAAGTTCTAACTATGGCCAAGCTGGCAGCTAGGTGGTGCAGTGGATAGAGCACCAGTGCAGGAGTCAGGAGGACCTGAGTTCAAATCTCACCTCAGACACTTGACACTCACTAGCTGTGTGACCTTGGCCAAGTCACTTAACCCCAATTGCCTCATTCTGGATCATCTCCATTCATCCTGACTGGTCACTGGATTCAGAGGGCTCAGGAGGAGAAGTGAGGCTGGTGACCTGCACAGCCCTCCCTCACTCAAAACAAAGTCAAGTGCAAGTCATGTCACTGTTTCTCTGATGGCATGGTCTTCGGCAACGAAGGACAAACATACACTATAGCCGAGCACTGTGGTAAGCACTGAGGATATAGTAGGAAGTAAACAAAACAGTACATACTCTCAAGGAACTTGCATTCTAATAAAGGAAGGCAAAATATAAAAGGAAGGCAAAATATAAAAGGGAACTGGAAAGGGAAGGGAGGAGGCAATAGAATAAGGGTATCCACTTGAGAAGTTGGCAGTTAATGTAGAGGTAGAGCAGGTGGGAGAATGATCCAGAACTGAAGAATGGGAGGTGTGGCTGGGTCTCATAGTGATTTGGAGGTTCTGTGCAATGACTTCTCAATCATATTTGCAATACTGTGTATTTTATTTTATGCATTTAAAATCATTATTCTGTGAAAGGGTCCATAAGATTCACCAAGCTGCCAAAGGGGTTCATGATATAAAAAGTTTAAGAACTGATTTAAGACTAAGCTGCAGTTAAGAATTGGGAATTGAAGGGTTGCCCATCAATTGGGGAATGGTGGAACAAAATATGGTATATGAATGTACATGAATGTAATGGAATACTACTGTGCTACAAGAAATGATGAGCAGGTAGATTTCAGAAAAACCTTGAAAGACTTAAATGAACTGATGCTGAGTGAAGTGAGCAGAACCAGGAGAACATTGTATACAGCAACCAACATTGTGTGATGATTAACTGTGATAGACCTTAGCTCTTCTCAATAATGCAAAGATCTAAGACAATTCCAAAAGATTCATGATGAAAAATGTTATTCACATCCAGAGAAAGAACTATGGTGCCTGAATACAGATTGAATCATACTCTTTTCTCTTTTTTTTTTCTTTCTCACGGTTTTCCCTTTGGTTCTGGTTTTTCTTTCACAACATGACTAACGTGGAAATATGTTTAATATGATTGTACAAGTATGGTTTATATCAGATTGCTTGCCTTCTTGGAGAGGGAGGGAGAAACATATTTGGAACTCAATCTCTTATAAAAGTGAATGTTGAAAACTATCTTTCCATGTAATTGGAAAAATAAAATACTATTAAGTGGGAAAAAAAGACTAAGCTGCAGTTGAATAGCCCATTTGCATTAATGGAGGAAATTTTCTTAATGAGAGTTTTCTACATTAATTAAATCACAGAATGATAGCAAAAATAATAATATTGCTGGTAGAACTTTGTGAAGTAAGTAGAAATCTCTTCAACCTTCTCTCTTTGATTGGAATAAAGGTAGATCTTAGGATAAATATTAAAGTCTAATGACAAGGTGGTATAAATGTATGAACTCCCTTTTTTGTTACCAGCTGTTCCTTACGAGAGCAGGACATGGCTGCCACCAGGAATCACAGAGACCCCAAAGTTTAGGCAAGTTTCAGGGTGGAAATGGAATAGCAAACTCCTTTGTATACTACATTGTTATTGGGCCTGGCTCCATGAAAGAAATCTGTGCATTTAGAGGGATGGACTTGGGGCTAGGGGAAGGAAAAGGGAATAAGCATTTATGTAGCTCCTACTCTGTGCCAGGCAATGCGTTAAACCCTTTACAAATATCATTTTGTTTGATGCTGACAACACCTCTGTGAAGCAGATACTGTTATAATCCCATTTTGTACTTGAGGAAGCTGAAGTAGACAGAAGTTAAGTGACTTTCCCAGGGTCACCCAGCTAGTATGTATCTGAGTTTGAAACCAAACTCAGGTTTTTCTGACTGCAGGCACAGCAGTATTTCTATTCACTGTGCCACTGAGCTGCCTTAGAGTCCTCAAGACCTAGTGGGTTCAAAACTCATATAACTATTCAGATCTTCAGTTTCTTCATTTGTAAAAGATGTGCCTACCGTGTGCCAGGCACAGTATTTAGCATATGGAGAAAGGCAAAAGACAGTACCTACCCTTGAGAAGCCCACAATCTAATGGAATAACTGCTTTGTAAAGTTGTTTATGAGAATCAACCGAGATAAAATACATGTGATTTTTAAAGCCCTGTATAAACATTAGTTATTAGTCATGCAGAGTGCCCTATTTTGTAGTGCTTTGAACAAGTGTAGGTAGATGAGACATTTTTCTCCCATTGTGTAAACCTTTTATGTAAAACAGTTTCTATTTGTGATGACTCATTCTTAGGAAGTCATTGTCAATATTTCTATTGACAAGATTATACATGTATTAACCATGAGGTAGTACAGTAGGACTAGGATAGTGTAGTTTGGCAGTTCACCAAATGTGATCTGGGGACTTCTGGAGGTCCCCGAAACCCTCTCAGGGACTCTGTGAGTTCAAAACTACTTTTATAATAGTATATTTAAATTTCTAACATGTGAATATGTGTATATTTATGTGTGTATTATATATCATTATCAAATGTGTGTATTATATGTTACTATCAAACCTACTTAATTATGCAATAATAATATATGCATACAATTATATATATAATTATATATTATGTACATAGTACATATACACATATTATATATCTACATAATGTATATATATGTATATACACACATACACATAGTATATGTGTATAGTGCATATAAATAGTAGCTGTATGTGTGTATTCCACATGCACAAAAGCTCCTTGGGTTTTCAATAATTTCTAAGAGTATAAGGGGGTCCTGAGACCAAAAGAATTGCTGGTAAAGTGACAAGAACACTAGCTTTAGCATTATAGAGCATGAGTGAGGAGAAAGAACATTTTAGAAATGGGAGACAACCTCCTTCTCCTTCTTTTTCTCTTCTTCCTCCTTCTCCTTCTCTCTCACGTACTGCTACAAGACTTCCTTTGGTGTGACTAGGTGAAGTCATTGTGTAGCAAGAAGGAGGATAACCTAGGCTTACGCATTTTCCCACTTTTTCTCTGTCTTTTTTGCTGACCAGGGAAAGGAGAACTGGAAATTTCCAGGCATACACATAAGTAGAGTAGGTGGTTGCTGGCCCAGGTGCTGTATTTTGTGGAGAGTAGAAATATCCCCTGATTATAAATATCTGTCCTCTCCAGTCTATCATGAATACCTGAAATTAAGATGTTAGTGAGATGTTATTTTTGCTTCATTTCTTGGGTTAAGAGCTGCCCTGTTTAAAAATGAAATGACACTGTAGAGGCGCTCATCAAATCATTAACCTCTTAGTGAGAATTAGTTTATCAAATTGCTTTCCTTTGTGACAGGAAGTAGAGTGAAAATAGTGGGCACCATAGGACATGGGGAGAGGAAGGGACCCCTTTTGCCCTATTCAGGGCATTTTAGGAATTTAGTTGGATAGGTTCTACAACTTCCATTCCAAACATTCACAGAACCATAAATTTGTAAAATGCTAGAACTGGAAGAACATCTGTTCTAACTCTTTCATTTTAGAGGAAAAGAGGTTGAGGATTTAAGAACCGTAGAACGACTTGGCAAAGACATGCTGCTCCTACTGTGCTACATTATGGTAATACAGATATAATCTTGTTAATAGAAACTATTATTTACACAGTGCTTTAAGGTCTATAAAGCGCTTTACACACATTTCATTTCAAAAAGAACAACAAAAACTTGAGACCTAGATAGGAGAGGTGAATTCACTCAGATTTCTTGACTCCCAGTAAACACTTATTTCCCACTATGCCTTGTTGCTACATAGCTATTTAAATGATGGGAAATAGAAGCCAGTGCTTTGGCTGAATAATAATAGCTAACATTTACATAGCACCTATTAAGTGCTCTGTGCTTTACAATGACTATCTCATTTGATCCTCACAACTCTGGAAGGCCCATTTTACAGATAGGGAAGCTGAGGTTAGTGACTTGCCCATAATTACGCAACTGATAAGTATTGGAGGCAGGATCTGAACACGGGTTTTCCTGGCTCCATACCCTGTTCTCTATTCACTGCACTACTTAGCTGCTGCATCACTTAAAGATAATTCACAAAACAAAAATAATGCTTGAATTTGTGGGAATCAGAAGGATTAACACTCCCAACTTCAAGAAAAATGATATGGAGGAGGGGAGATGGTGATTCAGTTTAATTCAATAAGCATTTATTAAATAACTACTATGGGACATTGAGGTGGTGCACTGGAGTCAGGAAGGCTGATCTTCCTGAGTTCAAATTCAGCCTCAGATACTTGCTAGCTGTGTGACCCTGGGCAAGTTGCTTAACCCTGTTTGCCTCAGTTTCCTCATCTGTAAAAATGAGCTGGAGAAGGAGATGGCAAACCTCTCCAGTATCTGTACCAAGGAAAACCCCAAAAAGGGTCATGAAGAGTCAGACGCCAGAATGAACAACAACAAAAAACACAAAGCCACGTGCTACAGGCTGGAATAGACAAAATCAGTAACAATTTTTGCTATTAAGGAGAGTGCATCCCATTGGGGAGCAACTGTATGTATGTACATAGGTCAGTATTAGTAGAATTGAAGAAATGTGGTACCTGGTTGATTGGCTATGAAAAGTGAGTTAAAAGGAAAGGCTGAAGATCAGCCAAAAGGCATCTATTAAGTATGTTCCCCATCCCTAGGCTAAGTATTGTGCAGGATGCTAGGGACCAAAAAAACAGGGATGAAAAGGGATGATGCTAGAGTTGCAAACCTGTGTGACCAGAACCCTTGACAGAAATAGGAAAATTAGGAAGGGGGGTGGGTAGAGGGAAAGATGTGTGACGAGTTACTCAGGCTGACTACCTGGTGTGAACAAGGACATTTTTGTGGATACTAGTTTGACAGCATTCCCTTTCAATAAAGATTGCCTCTCAGAGAATGCATGGGACTTTGGACATTCATGAGCCAGAACAACTTGATACCTCAAATCGAGGAGGTCATTTTCCCCATAAAATCATAGAGTACTAGAATCTTAGAGTTGGAAGGAATCTCAGGCCATTCCAATGCATTAATTAAACTTTTTTCTTTTATTGCTTTAGAAGGTGTACATCTCCCAGTGTAGATGCTGCTGGAAAATATAATGGGGAAGAAACATGCAGCTGAAATTAGAGACGGACAGATCCAGCATGGTGCGATGGTAAGAATGCTGGGTCTAGCATCAGAGGAATTGAGTTCAAATGTTATTTTGTCTAAGTCAGTTAATATGTCTTGGCTTCAGTTTCCTCACCTGTAAAATGAGCAGGTTGGATGAAGGTTTCTTACATTCAGAGATGGGCTGCCACCAGCTTGAACAGGCTCCAGAGAGCCAATTGTTAAATTTCAGTGTAAGTATTTACACCTAAGAAATGGTCAGGTCCTATAAATCAGGATTTGATTTATTGTTTTGTTGATTGTCTAGACTTAAAAAGAGATGTAGAAAATATTGATAATGAAGAGTAAACTAAAAAAATGTGGCTTGTCTTTTCAGGGAGATGGTTGTTAAATGTTTGCTAGAGTATCCTTGCTTCCATCTCAAAATATATGGTCCCATAAGCCCTTGTGTACCACTGAACATCCTAATCAACTTCTAAGTCATCACATTTGAATCATCACATTGGAATTCCTTAACTGGGGTATCCAGTCTCAAACTGCTTGTTCTTTACGGATTTCCATTTAAAGGGTGAGCCCCACTTACTTTGAACAACAACTCAAGCCCATGGGAATGAGGATGATTTTCAAGAAATCCCAGAGCCATTATATACTGTCCTCTAGTCTCACACTCCAGAGCCTTCTGTGGGATGTAGTGGGTCTCACTGCAGTGTGGCCTATTTATGAGACTGCCAGGGAACTGTTCTCAGCAGGAGAGGAAAGAGATAATGACATTGCTTCAGAGGGTTAATCAGAGCATGCTGAAGGCTTTGCTTATGATTGCCAACTTCCCTTGACCTCTCCTTTGGAGGCACCCTAGCTTAGTGGGAAGAAGGATGAGTGGGGAGTCATTGGTGACAGGTTTTTTTCTCTTTACTTCCTAAAGAGATTGACATAATTATATACATTTCAGACTATCCTAGCAAGTTTTCCTCTAAGGATTCACAAACTCAAAGCACAGGAATACACATAAAGCCAGGGAAAGGTTTTTAATCTTGTTGTGATACAAAGGGATTTTTTTTCTTTTGGCATAAGTACAGTTGTAAGAGACAGGGTGCTTATTGTTTGGTATGTCTGTATTTCATGCATGGCCAGGGACGAGTGGATAAAGTGCTTAAACCTAGTTGGGAGAGGAGGAGGGGAGAGTAGCAGGAAAGGAAGGTAGGAACTAAGGAAAAAGAAGCAATTAAATAATAACACTCTTGGAAAAAACAATTCCTCCTAGTAGTTCAAAGTCCAGACGGAAAGCATCTAAATCATGCTACCTTTTCCTTCTCCTCCCCCAACTACTGAGTTCTTTTGTTGACCTGTCCTGCTAACTAATTCAGCTTGGTGGTGTAGCAGAAAGAATGCTGAATCTGTCAGAAGTTCTGAGTTCAAGTACTTCATTTTAAGCTCTCTGAATCTGTTTCCTCTACTGTAAAATGAGAGAATTGGATTAGGTAATTCAAAAATTTACAATAAATAAATAAATTTAGAAAGTTATTATAACTGACAATAATAAAAGCTAAATAAAAGCTTTAAAATTCTCAAAGCACTTCACATATATTATCTCATCTGATCATCACAACAACTGTTACAGATGGAAAGACCCCATAGAGGTTAAGTGACTTGCCTAGGGTCATAGAGCTAGGAAGTGTCTAAGGCAGAATTTGAACTTAAGTGTTTGTTAATCAAAGTCTAGTGCTCTACCCAGTGAATTACCTAGGTGCCCAATGAAAATTTCTACAGAGGCAAATAAAAACAAAGATCAAGGAGGCTTTTATAGTAAGATAATGAATTCAGTAATAAGACCTTTCACTATTTCAAAATGGTAGACTGTCTGATAACGTCTAATTTGGGATAAGGTTCAATCTTTCTATCAGATTATATGAAATTAACCAATATTTATTGAATGCTCCCATGAAAAAATTAACTATGCTTTGTACTTCCAATATATATACATTTTCTTTCTATGACTGGAGGGGATCTTTTTGAGATTGTTACCAACAATAGAAACTGAATGACATTCTTATCCAATGAAGACCATCATCAGTGTTACCTTCCTGGTATTCTCTGATTTTCAAGTGGAGGAATTTATCACTTCATAGATTTGCCGGTGGCTCTATCCACTGCTCTCCAGGTACTTGTCCAGATATTTCATGATTGACAGATGAAAGTGCTTGAGGGCAAGACCAATTTTCAGGCTATCTTTCTAGCATAATTCCTTCCTTTAAGGTTCCTTTTGTAGCTTAGGTACTTAACTTTAACTCTTTCAAGTCATCTAGTTTTAACTCTTTGTGAGACTATTTTCATAGGGTATAATTTCTTTACTTTTCTTTGTGTTTTCCCCCTTTTGACTCAGCAGAGAATAATAAGAGTTAGAAGAGCCTTAAAACACAGAAAATGCTAACTAAACATTTTGAGTATAGCAGCCCCTCTTCACTATCACTACTTGTTATGGCAGAAATCCCTTTAAGTTCCTTTATTTTGGTACAATGATGTAAAGGACATTCATTTAAGCAAAAAAAGAGGATAGGCTAGTCATTAGAAAAGAGTAAGGGATAAGCAACGGACAATCAACCATGTCTTCCAATGGACGTCAGGAGAGCTCCAAGTAGTCCTAACACTAATGGTGGATTTCCCTATGGTGAATTTGTGGAAGGACATGGACAACAGTCACTTAGGAAAAGTAGGTGTAGATAGTCTGCAATCTCCACAGTTTAAGGCAAACCTCATATTGATGAGATCACAGAATCACTGGAATATTTGCACATTTGGATAGAGCACAGAGGCAAAATCATCACATTTGGAATCAGGAGACTCGGGGATGAGTCCCAGATCCACCACTATCTGTGTGACCTCAGGTAAGCTATTTAAATGTTGTAGGATTTAGTCTTCTCATCTGTAAAATAGTTTGAACTCAATGATCTTCAAGTACTTTTTAGCTCTAAAAGTCTATAATTGGTTTGTTTGGTTATTTGTTTATTTTGCTGTGAAGAAAAGGGATCTTTTTTATTCCCTCTTTGTACTCTGGAGCTTAATGATAAGTTATATTCAAGGAAACTGGCCCATCTATTATAGCTTAGCTTAGGGGGTTTCTTCACTCTGCTCTAAGCTATTATAAAATGTTGTTACTCCCTGCTAAAAAGGATTCTGAATCCTATTCCTGAGGTGGTTACACTTTAGGATTGGGTGACCTGCTTCTTCCTTGGAATTTCCTTGGGGGTCCTGCAGGACAAAACCAGCACCCTCATAACAGCTCAGTCATTTTTCTCTCTTGCTCAGCACCATTAATGTAGAATACTATTTCTGTAACCAGTGTGGAGGGGAGAGAAAGAGCGTGGGGAATAAGATGTGGTGGCATGAGGATTTATATTGGTACAATTTGTATTAAAGGCATGTGCTTGGGGATAGAAAGAGAGGATTTGAGGAAAGAAGGCAGCCCGAGAGGGTGGGCTGTAGGAGAAAGAGAAAGCTCAGACTTTATTCATGACAAAGTAGAGGGCTACTGAAACAGAATCTACAGATAATGGTATTTTTAGCCTGTGACATAAAATGTTGCTGCAAAAGCCTTAAGTGTATAAATGCTTTCTTAATTTCTTATTCCCTTTGGTCTCAGGAAGGGGGAGAAAACTTCATCTTAACATACATCACAGTTTTGCAACCAGTCTTTGCAAAGCCGTAAGGTTTAAAGTGCAACATTCTTGAGAAAACATATCAAATGCCTGTCTGCATTTATTGTGATATTGGTGCTAAACAGATAGTACTGCGGATGCATTGAAGGTCAAATGAAGGTAGAGAAACTGCAAAACAGCATGACTCTGCACCCAACTGCAAGCTAATTGGGAAGGAAATGGTTTCAAACTGACAGACTGTGGCCTGATAACCAAAATCTTATAAGGACAAAAGGTTGGTGCCATTGCAAGGGTGATAGCCTGATTATTTAAATTGTAAGAAGGAAAGGAATGAAAACCCCTCATGGGATGGGAAGTTCTATTAGTAGATATTACCAGCCTTGCTGTCTTCTCTTCCTGTGCCACAAACCCTGAACATGTGCAGTGTGTCCTCAGGCACTCATTGGTTAATTTACTTATTCAAAGAAAGGCAAGAACAATGAACGAGAACAGTAACAACAATGACGGAAAACCTTCAAACAAATTACACACAGGGTACCAGCCGCATTGAAGATGCTGTGCACAGTCTGGTTGTATGGGTGTGTGTGTGTGTGTGTGTGTGTGTGTGTGTGTGTGTGTGTGTGTGTGACTGTGCACTTGGTCTAAATTTGTTTACACATTAAAAACTACTGAGGGATTTTCTTAGTTATACAAATACTTTTCTGAGCATTCAATGGTGAATTCTCCCAAATATAATGAAGTAATATCAATTACTCAGTCCATACATAATAATTTATTGAGCGCCTATTATGTACCATGTTACTATTTGGTGGTGGCTGTCCTTCATTCTCGAAGAAGGTCAAAATGACATCACTGTGATAAAATCAAGTTTCAATCGACTATGGCTGATCAGATCCATACAAGCTCAAAATGCTCTACCACAGATTGGGCATGGATAGTTCATGTGAACATTTGGGGTGGATACTCTAAATCTGTGCATCTGCATTTCCTTTGAACTGTTTCAATTCTGCTTTGCTCAGAGAGCACGGCACCTTCTCTGATGTGGGCATGCCATGCTGAGCGGTCCTGTGCCAGTGTCTCCCATGTTGCACAATCAATTCCAAAGTTCTTAGGAGAGACCTTGAGAGTGTCCTTGTATTGCTTCTTCTGACCACCATATGATTGCTTGCCCCATGTGAGTTCTTCATAAAATAGTCTTTTTGGCAAGGTTGCATTTTGCATTCGAACAACATGGGCAGCCCATTGGAGCTGCACTCTCTGAAGCATAGTTTGAATGCTTGGCAGTTTAGTTTGAGGAAGGACCTCAGTGTCTGGTACCTTATCCTTCTAGGTGATCCTCAGAATTTTCCTAAGACAGTTCAAATGAAAGCAATTCAGTTTCCTGGCATGGCACTGGTAGACTATCCATATTTCACAGGCATACAATAATGAGATCAGCACAATGGCTCTGTATACCTTCAGGTTGGTAGTCAGTCTAATACCTCTTCTCTCCCAAACTTTCCTTTGGAGCCTCCCAAACACTGAGCTAATTCTGGCAATGCATGTGTTACCCTCATTATCAACTTGTACATCCCTGGCAAGTACATTAACAAGGTAAGTGAACTTATCCACAGCATTCAAAACTGTTCCATTTGCTGTAACTGATGTCAGAAGCCGTGCTACTACTATGTAGTAAGATGTGCTTTATTTTGGAGATAACAGGTGTAAAGAATGAAATAGTCCCTAGTCACTATGGGCTTACATTCTAATGGGAGAGATAATGAATTCATATGAAACATGTATACAGCATAAATACAAAGTTAAATGTATGTATAGACACAAAATACAAACACATATACACTCTACACATACAGAGTAGTTAAATACAATGTAGTTTGGGAGGGAGGAATCCTGGACTTTCTGTGACAAGATAGTTTTCAAATCGTGAATCCCCATAAACAACTGAAAATTCCAACACTTCAGATTATAATTGAATGAATGAAATCAGTAAAAATTTACTAAAAAAATATTAACCAAGTCACCAAAGCCTGAGAGCTATGAAAGATGGAGCATCACAGGCTAGGAAAAGATGGAGATTATTTTATGAAAATGTACATATTATATGCTATTATTCCTATATTTATGGAAGGACATGAACAAGAATAACCCAGGATAAGTGGACATGGATGGATGATGAATTTATGGAAGGACATGGATATAGAAGCAGCTGTTGTTACAGAGGAGAGTGCTGGACCTGGAGTCATGAAGACCTGAGTTCAATGCTGACCTTAATCAGTCCCTAGCTGTCTGCTTCTGAGTAAATCACTTACTTTGTTTGCCTAATTTTCCTCAACTGTAAAATGGGGATAATAATAACATCTATCCTTAGGATTGTTTGGAAGATCAAATGAGATAATATTTGTAAAAGGTGCTTGGCACAGTGCCTGGCACATAGTAGGTGCTTCATAAATTCTTATTCCTATTTTCTTCCCCATCCCACCCCACCTCCATTTTTGCTATCTACAAATACGGATGCTGTATGCATATGTGAGGTATGCACCTAGTAGTGCTGATAATTGAGATGTTTCTAGAGCACAACATGATGCTATATGCCCTGAGAAACAACATCCTGTCATGGGAAGAGCCCTGGTTGTAGAGTCAGATATCTTGGGTTTGTAGACTGACTTTTCATTTGTTTTTGTATAAAATGGGACAAGCGACTTTAACATCCTGTATCCATGTTGCTTCATCTGTAAAAAAGAGAAGATTGTATTAGATGGTTCCTAGGGTCCTCCTTGAATTTCAAATTCTAAGAAAATTAACTATAAAATTATCCCTCCTCCCTTTTTAAGGAAAAGTTGCTTATCAGACTATATGTCCCAATTTTTAGTGTAGGAAATATGGTCACTCTAATTACATAAGGCATTTGTATTCATGTTAAATTGAAATACAATCACTCTTCCTTTGAGAAGAACTGGACTACTCAGGGCAAAGCCCATCTTAGGCCAGTCCAGTTGATTCAGGTTTGGGAATGGAGCAAAGTAAGACTTTTGGACGATCTAATGTCCCACAATGAAGTTTATTTGGCAATAGCATGGAAAAGATGTTAAGCAAGGATGCAACAATGATTTATCCAGGAGCAGCTTTTCTGCCTCCACTCTTGCCCCAGTGCAGGGGGAGGGAACCTAGCCTGGAGAGCACATATGGCCTTTGAGTACAGCCTTTTGAATGAGTCCAAGTTTTACAAGTTTGCAAGTTTACAAGACTGAACTTGAGGACCTAGAGGGCCACATGTGACCCGAAGGCTGCAGGTTCCCCACTCCTGCTTAGTCAAGTGGTGTATGTGTCAGGCCTGTGTGTAAGCTCATTTCCCTGCTTTATTTTGGCATATCAGAAACCAAGAAAACACAACAGCTTAAGCCCTAGTCCTCTGGATTAAGTATTGAAGATGATTTTATTATCTTAATTTTAAAATTCTGATCTTAAACAGAAAATAGTATGTGTATTTTCATACACACTGTAAAACATAAAAAAGATGATCCATATGAAACCATGAATTTCCATTTTACATTGCTTGATTAAATATATGTATATGGTAGATATAATATATATAAAATAAATTCTACCTATTACTCTCAAAACTGTCCTTCATTGCTTCTACCTCCCTCCCTTCAAATTAATCTAGAGAAGGGGGAAAAACACTTAAAAAAAAATGAATCCACACAGGGACCATGTCCAGAAATGCACGTCTCTTTACCTTGCATCCATCAGTTTTGTTGGTAGGAGAGTAACCTGTTTTTATCCCAGGTCCTCTGAAGATATGGTTGGTCATTATTTTGATACGAGTTCTTATCTTTCCAAGTTGTTTTTCTTTACAATGTTGTTTTCCTTATATAAATTATTCTGTTTCTCATTTCACTCTTTATCACTTCATACTTGAAATCTTCTTTTATAATTTCTTATTTTACAGTAATAGTATAAATGAATTTACATTCACTTACTGTAGTTTGTTCAGCCATGCTCCAGTTGTCCAAGAACAGATGAAAATTAAGGGCAACAAATTTTAGTGTTTATTCTATGTGCAAGACATTGGACTCAGTGCAGTAGATACAACTTCATTTACCATTCAATAAGCATGTATTAAGTGACTTCAAAAGTTATTGGCATTGGGATAAGAGCTGGGCATTCAAAAAGATATTATATTCTATAGGAAGAAATAGGAGGTATGTAGAGAAATCAATACAAGATAGACACAAAGTAATTTCAGGGCAAGGAGAGGACTCTCAGCTGTGTGAAATCAGGATAGGTCGCATTCAGGAAGCAGCACATAAACTTAGGGTTGAAGGAAGCTGGGGATTCTGAGAGTCAGATGCAGGTGAGCAGAGGATTTGTGGGGCAGCTGGTTCAAAGTCCTGGAGGCTGGGAGATGGGATGTCAAATAATGAAGTTTGGCTGGAACGTAGAGTATGTGAAGGGTGGAATATGCAATAAACTTGGAAAGGTAGTTTTGAGCCAGGTTACAAAAGGTTTTAAAAATCCAAAAGAGGAATGTGAGGGTGGATTAAAGAAAGAATACACTTGAATTAAAGGTTGAGGCAATAATCCTATAGAGTGGAGGGTCAAACACCTGGCCTACAATAGTTTGGAGTGTAGCCCAAATGAGATTAAAGTGTCATTGCGAAAGAAAATCCCATAGAATGTAGGTGATATTAATTCATGATTTTCGAAGTCAAGATGCAGGTAGAAGGGATACTTGAGTAAGGCTTAGTGGCTCTAGATACTATTTGAGTTTGACACCACTGGTGTAGAAGTTCACAAAATTTAAAGCTCGAAAGGACATCAGAAAGCAAGGATAGAAAGAATTATATAGACTGTACCTCCAATGAATTTCTCTTCTGCCAACAAAGGGGAGGGTGAATAGGACAGGTACACAGATAAGCAAATACAAATTTTGGTGCCTAGGAGGTTGAAGACAAATCCAGATAGGACGCTCTAGGAAAATTTGAGGAACGGGAGAAGGTTGCCAGCTGAGATGATCAGGTAAGGTTTCATGGAGGAATTATTTGTTATTTGTTGTTGCCGTTTTTCCTTTATTCTGGAAAAGGACCACGACATCAGGAAGATGATGCCATGACTTGCCAGTGAATTGAATTTAAGTGAGGCAGGGCTGTGCAAAGTCACCAGCCTCACTTTCTCCTCTGGAACTATCTAGGTCCAGTGGCAAGATATAGATCAGGACAATTAGAGATGGCCCCCAGTGTTATTTTAATTGAGCCTTGAAGGCACAGGATTCTTAATGGTACATATAAAAAATGAATGGATTCCAGGATTGGGAAATGGCCTTTGAGAATATATGAAGGCACAAGATGACATGTGAAGGTCAAAGAATGGCTAGTTGTCCAGTCTGATTGGAACTTGAGTACATACAAATGAGTTAGATGAAGCAATGGTGGAAAGGTGGGTTGAAGTCAGAATGTGGAGAAACATGTTAAGAAGTGTGAATTTTATCCTTTAGGAATTAGAAAGCCACTGAATGATTTTGAGAAAGTGAGTGACTTGGTTAGACGTGTGATAATGTGAGCAGCTGTGTGAAGGATAGCTGAGAAAAGGGAGGGACAAGTTTAGGAGCTAAATTAGGAGGCTAGTACACTAGTACATATAGGAAGTGACGAGCTCCTGAACTAGAATGCTAATGGTGTGAACAGAGAGAAAGGGACAGATGTAATAATGTTAAGGAAGTAATGAATTTTGACAATTGTTTAAAGAGTCAAATATAGTTTTGAGGTTTCTAGTCTGGGAGGATGGTGACAGAAATAGGCAAAGTGGGAAAAGAGGCACATTTGGTTGAGAAAATAATGAGTTTAGTTTTGAACATTCTAAGTTTGGGGTTCATGTGAGACATTCAGGTGGGTATGGACAGCTGGTGATACAGGATCTCTCTCCAGGGGAGAGGCTAAGGGTAGAAAAATAGATTTGGGAGTCATATTCATAGATGGAACTAATGGAAGTAGACAAGACCACCATTAGAGAATGTAGAAAGAGAAGAGAAAGTATCCCAGGAGAGAGCCTTGGAGGTGAGCACCTATATTTAAAGGGCAGAAAAGTGGTCATGAACCAAGGAAGAAGACTAAGTAGAAGCTATCTGATTGGTTGGAGAAGAACCAAGAGAAAATATTGTCATATAAGCAAAATAAGAATTTCTTTTGGCTGGAGTCAACAGTGTCAAAATGTCACAGAAAATTCAAGGAGAATGAGAACTGAGCAAAGGTCATCAGGTTTAAAAACTGATGGTTCTGGGTGATCTATGTGATAAGTTTCAGAAGAGTGGGGAGATCAGAAGTCAAATTGCAAGGCATTAAGGAACAAGGACTGTTTCCATTGTACCACTACCTCCTCCAATTTTTTTTTTTTGCTTGTAAGAATCTACACATCTTTAGATGATGAAGTAGAAGCAGAGAATATAGACTCTTTTTTTAAAAAAAGAAATTTAACCATGAACAAGAGAAGAGAGAGTATAGAACTTTAAGAGATGTTAGAATCAAGGAAAAGTCTTTTAATGATACCAAAGATCTGAATATGTTTGTAGGAATTAGGGAAGGAAGTATTAGATGGGGGGGGGGGGGGGGGGGAGACAGAGACGGAGAGGTGGACAGAGACAGATACAGAGATAGACAGAGACAAGAGAGAAAGAGGGAGTGATATTCAATAGGAAAAGTTCCTGAAGAAGATGGGATAGAATTCAAGGCACAAATGGAGGGGTTAGCTTTGGCAATGAGAAGGCTCACCTTTTTCTTAGATGTGCAATAAAAAAGATTAGAATTCTCACAATAGGGGACCTCAGTCTCCTGCTTTAGAAAGAGGATGGGGGTGAAGTAGGGGACTTGAGAGAAGCTTTGGAACAGCCATTATGGAGAATATCTGTCAGTCAATTAGCATTTTTAAGTACCTATTATGGGCCAGGCACTATGTTGAACACTAGTGATACAAAAAAAGGACCAAAAAACCTCCCCAAAACCAAAAAAAACAAGGTCTGCTCTCAGGGAGCTCACTGTCCAATTGGGAAGGCAACAAGTAAAGAACTATGTACAAACAAATATAGAGAGAATAAGTTGTAGGTATTCTCAGAGGGAAGACACTAAAATTAAGGAAGAGCAGCAAAGGCTACTTGAAGAAGGTGGGACTTTAGCTGAGACTTGAAACAATCCAAGGAAGCCAGGAGGCAAAGAAAAGGAGGAAAAGCATTCCAGAAACGGGAGACAAGCAATGAAAACTTTGGGAGTCAAGAGATGGAGTGTATCGTTTGAGGCACAGCAAGGAGACAAGTTTCACTGGATTGTGGAGACATTTTTCCCCCTTGTGTCCCCAATGTTAAGTATAATACTTTGCATGTGGTAGGCACTTACTAAATGCTGGTTAGATTGGATTGGATTGAATTTATTTGTTACTCAATGCCCCACGGTGGTGTGGAAATAATGTTAGCTTTTCCTTTTCTCCCTGTATAGCTTTTCTTTCTTTCTTAAAAAAAAAAAAAAGCAATAAACCAAACTACCAAAATATATAGTCAATCAAAACAAATGTGTACATTGGCCATTATAAAAAAAATTTGTCTCATTCTGTATTGTTCTTCACCTATCTATCAGGAGGTGGGGATCATTTTTCCTCATTATTCCTCCGAAATTCTGGTTGATCATTATACTTGTGATAAGAGTGCATGTAGGTGGTGTAGTGTATAGAGCACCAGAGCAGGAGTCAGGAGGACCTGAGTTCAAATCTCACCTCAGACACTTGACACTCACTAGCTGTGTGACCTTGGGCAAGTCACTTAACCCCAATTACCTCATCCTGGATCATCTCTAGTCATCTTGATGAATAGCTAGTCACTGGATTCAGATGGCTCTGGAGGAGAAGTGAGGCTGGTGACCTGCACAGCCCTCCCTCACTCAAAAAAAACAAAGTCAAGTGCAAGTCATGTCATTATTTTTATGATGGCATGATCTTCTTTGGCAATGAAGGAGGAACACACACACATGATAAGAGTGCAACAGAACAGTATTATATTATAAACCGTAACTTGCTTATCCATTCCTGATAATGGTTTATCCAACTGGACATGAGCAGATGTCAGATCCCACAGAGCTAGGAAGCTTCAAGTATTAACCCAGTGATCTATGACTTCTGCTGTCTGAGGACCATTCTAGCTAAGTAAAGAGAGATTCCCCTCATCAAGTTGGCTGCAAGGTTGATGAATTTAGGGACCATAGCAACTCTGAAAAACCATTTAGGAGATTGCTGGGGATTCTTATCTTTATCAGTGGAGGGAGACCCCATGCTTACAAAGTAATAGGTTCTTGAAATACTGAAGTAAGGATATGATACAAAATTATTTATAGGAAATGGCATCAAGAATTCCCAGCACTTTAAGGAATACTTAAAGCTACATTAACAAACTAGAAAAAGTAGAAAGAAACATTATGCAGAATTTATATTGTTTTCCTCTTTCTTTTTTTCTGGCACATGGAAGGTTCTGTCTAAGATCACTCATGTGCAACATATGTTTAGCCATTTTAGTGCCTTTGAAATTAATGGGTCTATGATCTGGCTGCCGACTGTCACTATATAAAAAAGAACAATCTTATTATTTTTCAGAAGCAAAAGGCAAGCAACATTTTCCATTCTGTCATCATTGGGAGCACTACAGTTGGGGACAGGGGAAAAGGAGGTTTACAGAAAGCATATCTCCCCTCCCCCGTTGTCCTTGTTTGTTGCTTTCAAACATGGGCATCATAAGCCATGTTGGTATAAAGTTCTGGACATGCCAGGGGCTGCCTGGCACTCAAAGAGATAAGACAATTTAGTTTAACACAAATTGAATGATTCCAGCCTCAAGTCCCAATCAAAGAGATTTATTGTGGTTTTAAAAAGACACTGATGTTGACTTGACTAGTGAAAAGATGCATGGAGAAAAGAGCTTTATATTAACCATTAAATGTTGAAAGCAGCACATGTTATTCATCATTTCTTTAGGGGGAAACTCAACTCTACACTCTAAGCTTAAGACATTATGATCTTGAAACAAATTGTTGGCATCTAAGAATGACACAGATTTTCTTAAATTAGTTAAAAATATATAGGTTGTAAAAGAAAAAGTCACCAGAAACAAGTATTTTATTGTAACCATAGGAACTAGTTAGAAGGGACTCTAGAGATTATCTGATTCAACCTTCACATTTTACAAATGGGGAAACAAGTCCAGGGAAATGAAATGACTTGCCAAAAGAGTCAGTAAGTTATAAGATCAGGATTTGAACCCATACTTTTGACTTCAAGTTCAGGGTTCTTTCCACAATACCATGCTGCCTTAGTCTGTGTGTCTACACAGGTGAAAATGGATGATTGAAGAAATTATTTGGATAATTGGATAGTTTTTTTTATTTTGTGTTCTCCAGATTAGCTTCTTTTGTTGATCAATTTCACTGAATGATTGTCTTCCTTCGAGTTGCCTCAGGCGGTCAAGATTTTACCACAAACCTGATCATAAGTTTAAAAAAACTGGGCTAGCATTTGGGTGGGATATTGGAAACCCTGGTCTTGTACAGCATTAGGTTATTACAGTTGTGTACTTCAGAGGGGTTTTACATGATCAGTTGACAATACTGTATCTCCCAACCATTTATTAGTACTAATTCCCCTTTAAAAAGTTTTATCGTCACCTTTTTCTTTCTTGCACCTGTTAGTATTCTCTAGTCTTATTATTTTGCAACGTACCTCTCTCCCTGTAATAAAAACAAACTTCTAAACAAAGTCAGACTATATAGCAACATATCCAGTGAGGCAGACAATATTTCATATCCATAGTTCCTGCCTCTGTACAAAGAGGAGGAAGGTGCATTTCCCTTCAGTCCCTCTAATCCCATTTTGCAGATGAAAGATTTGAGACTAGAAGGTAGAATGATTTATTTGTCCATGGTGACAGAATGAGTTCAATATAATTATGGGGTTGTATACTTACAACACTGTTGGAATGAGAATTGAGAGCTTACTGAATAGACATTGGGTATCTCAAAATTTCAGAGCTGTAAGAGGCCTCATCAACTGTCTATTTATTCCAACTCACACCACCTGAAAATACCTCCATCTACAAAGTATTCAGCCAATGGTCATTTGACCTTTGCTTAAAGACCTCTCATGGAAGTTGGGGGAGGGGAAGGAGAGGTATCATCACTCAAGACTGCCTGCTCCACTGCTGGATAACTTTAAGTATTAGGAAGTTTTTCCTTATGTAGTGCCTAAATTTGCATTTTTGTAACTTTCACTCATTAGTTTTGCCTCTACTGTCTGGTGCCAAGCAGTACAAACCTAATCACTGTTCTAGGAGGCAACTCTTCCAGTACTTGGTCAGCGATTGTTATCATATCCTATCCTTCCTTCCCAGCTCCACAAACTTTCTCTTTTGTTGTTTTTGAAAAAACTTTATTTTTAACATTCTTTTTAAAACTTCTCTTCCTCCCTCCCACACCCTCCTTTACCCACTGAGAAGGCAATTGTACGTGTGAAGTCATGCAAAACATCTTTCCATACTAGCCATATTTCAAAAAATATTTTAAAAAATCCAGAAAAATAAAGAAAGTGAGAAAATTATACTTGAATTTGCACTCAGAATTCTTCAGTTCTCTCTCTGGAAGTGGACAGCATTTTTTTTTTCACTATGGATCCTTTGGAGTTGCCTTGGATCATTGTATTTCTCAGAGTAACCAAGTTACTCTTCATTACAACATTGCTGTTGCTGTGCACAGTGACCTCCTGGTTCTTCTCACTTCATTTTACATTAGTTCATAAAGGTCTTACCATGTTTTTATGAAACCATACCCCTCATCATTTTCCATAGCACAGTAGTACTCCATCACAATCATATGCCACAACTTGTTCAGCCATTCCCCAATAGATGAGCATTTCTCTATTTCCAATTCGTTGCCACCACAAAAATAGGTGCTATAAATATTTTTGTACATATAGATCCTTTTCCTTTTCCTTTGATCTCTTTGGAATACAGACCTAGTACTGGTATTACTGGGTCAAAGGGCATGCATAGTTTCATAGTCTTTTGGACCTAGTTCCAAATTATTCTTGAGAATAGTTGAACCAGTTGACTACTCCAACAATAATTCATTAGTGTACCTATTTTCCCCACATCTCCTCCAACATTTGTCATTTCTGAAAGGTGTGAGGTCATACCTCAGAGTAGTTTTGATTTGCCTTTCTCTAATCAATAGTGATTTAGAGCATTTTTTTATGACTATAGATAATGTTGATTTCTTCTCCTGAGGACTGCCTGTTTATAATCTTTGACCATTTATCATTTGGGAAATGGTTCTTATTTTTATAAATTTGGCTTAGTTTTATATCTAGTACATGTTTGAGAAATAAGGCCTTATCAGAGAAATGTGCTATTACTTTGTTATCTATGGTACCTTTTAGCAAAACGCGGCTTCACTGTTTATATCTTTTAATTAGGTCTTTTTATCCTTTTGCTTTGTCTGAGATCATGATTGCTACTCTTGTGTTTTTTTAGTTCAGCTGAAGTATATTGGATTCTTCTCTAGTTATTTATTTTAACTCTGTGTGTATGTTTTGTAAACAACATATTGTTGGATTCTGGTTTCTAATCCATTCTGCTGTATGCCTCCACTTTATAGGTGAGCTTATCCCATTCACATACACAGTTATGATTACTAACTGTATTTCCCTCCATCTCATTTTCCTGTTTCTTCTCCTTTCTCTCTATTCAGTCCCTCCTCAAAAGTCTATTTTGCTTCTAACCACTGTCTCCCTTAATCTGTCCTGCCTTTTATTATTCCTCTTGCCTCTTTTCTTTTATCCCCTTTCCTCCTATTTTCCTATTGGGTAAGTTACATTTCTACACACAACTGAGTGCGTATATGTATTCTTCCCATTTTGAACCAATTCCAATGAAAGTGAGATTCAAGCATTGCCCACCACACCTCCCCTCCCCTGGGGAAGGGAAGGGAAAGGATTGTGTGCCTCATTTATGTGAGAAAGTTTTCTCCATTCTACCTCTCTTCCCTTTTCCCAGTGCATCCCTTTTTCTCATCCCTTCGTTTTTTGGAGACTATTCCAACATAATTGACTCATATTCATGCTCTTTACCTATGTAAACTCCTTTTAATTGCCCCAGTAATGATAAAGTTCTTAGGAGTTACATGTATTGTCTTCCCACATAGGAATGTAAATAGTTTAACTTTGTTGAAACCCTCTGGTTACTCTTTTATATTTACCTTGTGTGAATGTCAAATTTTCTGTTCAGCTCTGGTCTTTTCAGCAGGAATGCTTGAAAGTCCTCTAGTTCATTAAATCAATCTGAAAGATTTTAGTCAATTTTGCTGGATAGGTTATTCTTGGTAGTAATTGTAGCTCCTTTGTCTTCCAGAACATCATCTTCCAGTTTCTCCTCAAATTTAACATGGAAGCCACTAAATCTTGTGTGAGTCTGATTGTGGCTCCATAATATTTAAATTGTTTCTTTCTGGTTACATGACACATTTTCTCTTTGACATGGGAAATATTAAATTTGACAATAATATTCCTGGGAGTTTTCACTTTAGGATCTCTCTCAGGAGGTAACTGGAGGATTCTTTCAATTTCTATTTTACCCTCTGGGTCTAAGATATCAGGGTAGTTTTCTTTGATAATTTCTTGAAATATAATGTCTAGGTTCTTTCTTTGATCATAGTTTTTAGGTTGTCCAATAATTCTTAAATTATCTCTCCTTGATATGTTTTCCAGGCCAGTTGTTTTTCTTATGAGATAATTCACATTTTCTTCTAATTTTCTTTATTCTTTTGATTTTGTTATATTGTTTCTTGATGTCTTATGGAGTTATGAGCTTTCACTTGCCCAATTCTAGTTTTAAGGAATTATTTTATTCAGTGAGATTTTGTAACTTTTTCCATTTGGAAATTCTGTTTTTAAGGAGTTCTTTTCTTCATTGAATTTTTATTCTTTTTTTAACCAATAGGTCAATTCTATTTTTAAATTGTTAATTTATTCAGCATTTTGGGGGGGCCTATTTTACCAAACTATTAATTCTCTTTCTATAATTTTCTTGTACCACTCTCATTTCTTTTCCCATTTTTTCCTCTACTATTCTTATTTCTTTCTTTAACTCTTCCAGGAATTCTTGTTGGGCTTAGATCCAATTATCATTTTCTTTGAGGCATTGTAGCTATTTCCACATTTTTGAGTTTATATTTTGGTCTTTTCTGCCACCATAGTAACTTTTACGGTCAATTTTTTTTGTTGTTGTTCACTTATTTTTTCCAGCCTATTTCTTGATTTTGGACTTTATGGTAATATTGGGTTCTGTTCACATGGGAGTGGGCAGGAACTGCCCCAACCTTTAGGCTTTTTGTGCTGCTGTTTTCAGAGCTAGTTTGTGACCAGTTGTCCTACCATCTTAGTGTTTCTGGGCTGAGCTTCTGAAGTAGCTGCTATATGTGTAGGCTTTGCACAGGCCCAAGTGTCACAAACTTCTCCTTGATGACCTCCTAAGTTTTCTTACGTGAAAAAAGTCTCACCCTGACATTTTGTTGGCTATGCTACTCCAAAATTTGATTTGAGGCATTGAAGTTGTTTGGAGGGGAATGTTGAGAGAATTCATCTGGGTTGCCTCTAATCTGCCATCTTGGCTCCCCAAGCTTTCTCTTCATCTGGTTTAACAGTCCAAGTTTTTTCAACTGGTTCTCATATGGTATCTTATCAAAGCTCTTTTCCATCATGGTTACTCTCCTCTGATATTTCTAGCTTATCTAAATCTACCTTTCAGCTTTGATGGCCTAGGAATAGATGCTGACAAAATGAAAGTAATTTTGCTTTGATTCACACTTTATAAAGAATGGTATGCTTTACCAAATGAGATAGTTCTATCACCCTGCTGGTAGAATGACTACAGACATGGCCACATTTCATTTCTGATCTTTCAGTCTTTCTTGGGGTCTCATAGTCATTGCAGCTTGATGAAGGGTATTTCTGTTCTTGATGTTTTAGAAAAGTTTCTCCTAAGCATCTCAAAAGAGAGATGGACAAAGATACAAAGATGTCAGGAGAGGTGAGTTTTAGACCCAACATTGCCACTAACTGGCAAAGTAACCTGGGACTACTATTTTAATTTCTCTTGGCTTCAGTTTCTTTATATGTAAAATGAGGCAGTCAGATTGAATTATTTCTAAGCCTTTTTTTTAAAAAAAAATTATATTCCATTGGTCTTTCAGCACACCCTTTCTCTTCAGGATCTGGGAGGTTGATCCTTCTATTTATTTATACATTGCCTGCCAAAGCCAGGACCATGCATTTGCCCACTCTAGGCAAAGATGTGGAAAATTACCACCTTTTGCTATGAAAATTGTGACTTCTTTGTGTTACTGTCCATTAGTGATTTTGAACCTTCATTGTTAGGATACAACTTGCCTTATTACAAATTAAATATATTCATGTCACACAAAGCAGAATTTTTTGGCATTCAAATATTTATTTAGGAAAAATAATATTAAAATGTATCCCTCATAATTTGTCCTCCCCCCACCCTCCATTCACACTAGGTGTTTGCCTGCTTTGCTTGCTCACAGTCTTGACTCTGTTGTCTGATGATTATGAATTTAATGGGTTGCCCTTCCCTGTGGCCCTCTCTTGATGATGAGTCCCACAATATTTAGGCAAGCTGGCCCTTGGACAGCAGACACAGCTTTGCCAGCTTGCTTAGATTTGCCTAGGGCACATACCCTTCCATAGATCAGATGGTAAAGCAGAACCCTGTAGCAATTGAGCATTTGTAGTGTCCCTAATGAAAGATTGGGTATATTTTGAGGGATATGATGGTGCAAAATCTCAGCCATCATCCCCCGCTCTTAGTTTCAGACAGTAAAGAAATTAATTATGTAATATTGGGATAAATCATCACTCTACTGAGTTTGTTTCCTATTCATATATTGAGGCTGTTGAACTAAATTCATTTAAATTTAGTGAACATTTAGTGAGCACCTGTGTTGTACTATGTGAGATAGCAGAGATACAGAGATTAAAAAAAAGAGTCCCCACCTTCAAAGGTCTGGCATTTTAAGGATGAAGGAAATAGTGGCCTAATTTCCTCCTAAGTCCAGGATTTTGTGAGAAGAATTTTTAGTTATTACGTAGCTCTCATTTAGCTCAATTTGGGTCAGGAGTGATATATGAGTAGAGAGACTGGAGAAGTAACTACATGGAGCATGTTAGTTTTTATGTCAGTATTATTTGGAGGATTCTTTTCTTGATGTGAAGGCCCACTGAAGAGCCACATGGACCATGCCAATCAAAAGGGATTTAGTAAACCTTCCAACTCTAGTGAACAAGTTCCACACTCTCTGATGACCTCATTTAGGAACAATCAAAACTCTGCTTCTGGCTTTTATGTCTTGGAGTCCTTATTCTTGGTCATTTAGGATTGTTCCAAATCACCATCTTACTTCTTAGATAAAACAGGGCGTCTAGAATGCTATGAAAGAGTCATTCTTCGCCTAGAATATATTGCCTGATGGCCAGAAGGCTTGTTTCAGGAAGAGAAATTGGTAGGCAATTCAATACCCTATAACTGGTTGTTCTGCATATATGCTAATGAAGTGACCATCTGCATCACATAATTATAAGTTGCCTCCCCTGACTGAACTCCATGTGCTGACACAGACTGAGAGGAGGTGCACCCTTTTTGGCGGCCACTGCCTGGGGAAGATGAGCTGGGGAAGCAGATCCTGTTTATTCCTTCACTGCAAGGCGCACAACCTGCTGAGTAGACAGGTGCTGGCTGTGCTGATGTCCATGGGCAATGCAGCCTGGTTGTCCTAGTAGCTGACATCTATATCTAGACCTATCTGGAATTTTTAAACTGACACAGCATGAGGAGTGTCACTCTCTATTACTGTATATCTGTATCATATTGGAAATCCTGGGAGCAGAATGCCTTGATCACATCTGCCCTGCTTTTCTCAGCTGATGGGTCCAATAGTTGTGGTGAGGCCCCTGGTGTGAAATTGACTAGAGTTCTCCATTAGCTTTCTAATTAAAGGGTCCTGAACAGAGTTGCTGTCCAGCAATCACTGAAATGTTGAAATGAGTGTTCCGGTTTGTTCATTCAATTCTGGTGAGGGCCAGCCTTTCCTTTGTCAACTAAATATTTGGTATTCAGATTTGATATTGTAGTTTCATGCAAGGCAAGTCATTTTTGTTAACTTTGCAAATGACTAATGTCTATTTGGAACAAATAATTGTTAGATCTAAGAGCAGAGTAGGGCATCTAGGTGGTGCAGTGGATAGAGCACCAGATGTGGAGTCAGGAAGACTCAGTTTCATGAATTCAAATCAAATCTGACCTTAGACACTTACTAACTGTGTGACACTGGGCAAGTCACTTAATCCTGTTTTCCTCAGTTTCCTCACCTATAAAATGACCTGGAGAAGGAAATGGCAAACCGCTCTAATATTTTTGCCAAGAAAACCCCCTAATAGGATCACAAAATGTTGGACAACAACAACGACAATAGCAGGGTGGGATAAGTCAAGTCTGCCCACCCACCTTATTTCTTATCCAGTGTATCTACTCTTTCTGGCTTAGAATCCTTGCCAGGATTTCTTCTTTTGATACTTTGGTCATATCCATTCTACCTAGGGTATTTTCCAGCCTTGTGAGATAGCATCAGGTTAGCAAAACTCTTAAGAATGGCTAAGAATATAAATCTGGCTTCCCATGACTGGGAGTAGAGCAGAAATATCTTTCTGATATGAAGTGGGATTTCAATATTTCACTATTGGGAAAAAGTTACTTTTTACTGTATACCTTAGTGACACCTATTTTCCCCTTTCTACTTTTAATAAAATGCTTTCAAAGGAACATTTAACATTTCTTTAAAAAGATTAGAAAACACCTCAAAGCCTATAGAAAAAAGGACAATAATGTTTTCCCCTCTTTAGATGGTAATAATTTTAAAACAACAACAGCAACCCAACACTGTCATTAAAGGTCTTTTAAAGCAAATCTACTTTAGATTTTCCTTGTGAACAATGAGAGGTCTTACTAAGGAAGGCAATGGCAGCCAAGGAGAGCTGTCCCTTAGTCTGGATAGAGAGATTATCTGTTAATGAGGTGGGCATTGCAGAAGTAGCTGATGCTGTTTCATAATGTACCTCAGCTTGTAGAATGGGCTTTTAAACAGAAAAATAGAGCAAAGATTGGGATACGACCTAGTCATTTTGGTCATTGGAAATAGTCAATGTGGAAGCATGGTAATACAGTAAAGATACAGTAGAGAATTTCTTAAAGTCAGAAAGACTTCAAAAGACTTATTAGAATCATTACCCTGGGCAAGTCAATATAATCTTTCTGTTTAATCACATTTCTTTGGATATTTTTTTTCTGTACTTGGAAGATATTTTAAAATCACAGAAAAAAATCCCAAATATCCATTTCCCTTTTTCCCCTACCCCCCACTGAGTCTAACTACCCCTTCCCAGACAATTACCATATATTTAAAGACTTCCAGAGGATTATTTCACAGGCAAATTTTGCTTCCTATTGTGCCCTGTAGACACAACCTCCAGGCTGACATTTGCATGTCAGTAGTCTGGTGCTTTTCTTGTTTCTGTCATGTTTACAAGCAATTGGGGTCGCAATTCTGAAAATAATCTTAATGTATTGAGAATGTTTATAGTACATTGAGTTCTCTATGGATGTGTGCTTTTGCATCCAAAAATAAACTGTGCACCCCAGGCAACACACAGGGATATTAAGCATCCTAACATTTCTGGGGACCACATAGAGATATTCACATTCTTTGGTTTCTAGCCTCTGTGTGTTTTTGTTGGTAAATTGAAGGTGAGGATATTATCTTCTTACCATCACACAGGAAGCAGCATTCCTTTTCCCTCTAAGGATTTGTTTGGAACACCTGAGTTGCAAAAAAGTTTATCTGTAGCAGCATCACTGAAGGTGTCAGCAGAGCTCTGGAAATGGGATCTGAATCATTACTTCTCTTTTATTTTTCCTGAGTTAAATGCCAGTCCCTATAGGATTTTTTTTCATTTGTTTGTTTTTAGAGCTTGGAAAGGACCTTGAGAAGTCAGAGAGGGCTATATGACAAACTACTAGGAATATAAGTATTTGACTCGTCTCATAAACATTAAGAGAAAATTGTCAGAAATCTCCATGGTTATTTTATTTGACCTCCTTTGATAGAAGCATCCTGGGATTGGTAGTGAAGATACTGGTATAGGGCAAGAAAACAACAGAATTTGGCATACGTGCCAAAGATGCCATGTGTGAGCTAATTTTCAGGGATATGAGGACCTTCAATTGCCATGCTCCACAATCCCACTTCACTAATCTATGTCTGTTTATGAGAGTAGGGCTGCTCACTGCTTCCTAGAGTTGTTCAACCCCTTGTTCAGCTCTCTCTGTTGTTGTATATGAGGATAGACATAGTTACCATGTTTGGAAGGTGCTCCCTTCTCACCCCCACCTTATAGAATCGCTCTATTTCTTCAAGATGTTATCTTGAACACCCCATTTTATATGGAGCCTGTCTTGATCACCCTTACTCCCCACCTAGTGTTCTCACTTTCCAATTTGTATTTATTAGCATTTCTTCTCTTTATATTTCTTCTGTTTAGACTTGTTTATATATCTATGTGTATATATAACATACACACACATATATACTTGACTCCCCATTAGAAGTTCTTTGAGAGTAGAGATTGTGTCATTCTTTGCATTTGTATCCTCAGAGCCTAGTGTGGTGCCTTGTACAGATGTTGATTGTTTACCACCTTCTTTTCTTTTACCACTGTAGCATGCCAGAAGGAAAGGGGTGGCCAACTGGGAAGATTCTGTTTTTGAGAATTGCATATTCCTGCTTTGTTTAACGTACATAACTATTATTCATTCAACAATTACTTATCAAACATCTACTGTATGTTAAGCATTGCACGAGGCAATGGAGATACAAAGACAAAAAAAATTCCTTTCCCTATAGGGGCTAGACTGTAAGCTTAAGGGACTATACCTTATGCTCTCCCCCAATCCTTCCTTCCTTCCTTCCTTCCTTCCTTCCTTCCTTCCTTCCTTCCTTCCTTCCTTCCTTCCTTCCTTCCTTCCTTCCTTCCTCTCTTCCCCCCTCCCTGTCTCCCTTCCTTTCTTCTTTTCTTTTACATTTCAAAATGCATAGGCAAATGTGGGATCCCAGTATGAATACTAGGATTCTTGAATCTACCTTATATCGGTTATTGATTCATTGAGCTCAAGTCTACACTTTGTATCTGTAGTGGGAAGTTAGATTGGAGTACATTCCAGAAAGCATATACTGATTTAGCATTGGAGGACTTATGGACTGATGAAGCAATTCTCTTACTGGTCCCTTGGTTCCATGATGGTGGCAAAGGATGTACCATGATGGTGTATCAGGAGGATTGACGGAGTGGCCCGCTCAGTAGACACTAAACAGGAGATGCTTTCCTTAGCACTCTCTTCCCATCTGTGGGAGCAGATCAGGGCTCTTTGATCTTTTCCCTGGTAGGTTAGGGAGGGGCTTGTACTCTCTCCTACCTTGGAAATATGGATGCTTTGAAGAGCATTTGACAGCCAAAGCATGTATTGGCTTTAGCAAATACAAGACAATATCTGGGATCCTTTGTTATTGTTTTAGCTTTATATTTCCTTTGTAAGAATAGGCAAACAGATAATGACCCTGAGAAAGATTTTGAAAATAACCTTGCGTGTTTAAGAGGTCCAATGGTCCTGGGTTCCTCAGGTGGAGTTGCCTGGCAGCAGGAGGAGTTTTTGCATCAGAGAGAATGACCATTAGTTGGAGGAGGAGCCCAGCCTCTGGCCTGGCTTGCTAGAAGACAGGGAAATAAAGGAATTTGTTTGGACAGAATAGAATAGGAGTGAAGGTAAAGTGATGATTCAGTAGTACTATAAGATGTTCTATGTTTTGATGTAAATATTACCTTTCAAGACAGTATAAAAATAGGCACAAGTTACTGCTTCTTGTTAAGTCTTTGTTTATTCATGATGGTCTCTTGTTAAGCATTCTTTGGTGTGGAGGAAAAAAAGAGGAGATCAATACCTGTTTTACATTGTACGTTGAGTATCTTTCTACTCAACACCTCTCTTCCTCCTTTTGTGCAGGGCTGGAGCCAAACCTAAATTTGAAATGATTTTTTTCCTCCAGGTTTTGAGGTAGGAGTGTCAACAGCCATTGAGTGTGGAAAGAGTCTGATTCCTCTTTCTTCAGGGGCCAGGTTTCTCTAGCACTGAACTGACTCTGTCTGTACGTGAGTTCTGATCTGAGAAGGGCCTTTTCATGAAGAAGAAGAACTGCCTGGGCTCAGTAGTGGTTCTGTGATTTGTTACATGATATGTACATGTCACGTGTTACATGTGACATGTACACATCCTCCTTCATGCTTACTTCTGAGGGACAGGGGCTTAAAGGTGCTGCCATTCTCTCACATTTATAGGATGTCCACTTTTAGCAGTGGTGCCTGAATTATATCTCAGGTACAGAACCCTGGTTTCTTCTGTAACAGTCCAGGACTCCTTTCACTGTACCACAAGTAGAGGGCATGGACTGTGTTCTCAGAGACCTTAGAACTAGGTGTAGATACCAGGGCAGGTAGGAAGGATATTGACAAAGGAAGATTTTATATATATATATATATATATATATATATATATATATATATATATATATATATATATATATATATATATATATATATATATATATATATATATATATATATATATATATACATACATACATATACACACTAGTCTAAATGATGGGAATCATGTAGAGAGGAATACTTCTTTTTGGTATAGATTGGATTAGATGGTTTCTTAGGTGCCTTTCAACTCTGAAATTTCCTGATTCTATAAACCATTGACTGTCCAGGGCAAAGGAGAGAATAACAACTGTTATTTAATTTGTTGTCCCAATATCACTGTGAAGTAGGGAGAGGTCAGTTGTTATTGCTTTCATTTTACAGATGAGGAAATAATCCCAGAGAGAGTGAACAATTTGCTCAGGGTCATATAGTAGAGAGCAAAGGTTAGAATGCTCAGTCCTCTTTCCATTCATTTCCATTATAAATCACTAAGATCAACGATTCTCAGTACATCTTTCAAAAAGTAATTCAGCTTCCTCATGTATATACACAGGGATGTGACGCAGACAGCTTGGACGTGGTTCCTGAGTGTGAGCACTTATACTTTGGAAATTGGCAAATGCTACAATCAGGGCTTGATGAGTTTGTTGTTAAACACCTTATACTGTACAGAATACATACTCTCAGAGAAGATAATACTATTAGTGGCAGAGGACTTTTATAATTAAAAGACTATAGTTTAAGGAAGAGAAAAGAAGAAGAAGAAAGCAACTGCTCCACTGATGTTTTTCCTTAGAAGTAGCATTGAAAGGTATGCCTGTATTCATGCTTTTGCAAAGAATTAATTACCAGAATTCCGTAAAGAATGGGTTAAGCTTCATTTCCCCAGGCCTTCCCTTCCCACCACCTCCCATGTAGCATTAAAAAAATATACATGACTATCCGTTCTCCAGTGTAAAACAGTTGTGGTTTGTATATAAGGACTGAAGATCATGAAAAGAGCTATATTAATATATAAACTTAGAAGATATGAAAACCAGACCAATGTATTTTACGGTGTGTCTTTTTGTTCAGAGAAAGAGAGGGACGGCAGCCAAATGCTCAAAAGGCCTTTGATTCAAGACTCCTTACATGGCTAATCTTTTCCACGTTAGTACATCCCTTACCCAGTTGTAGCAATTAGTCAAGGTGGGCGCCTCAGATTTCTTCCACTGGGTTGCGATGTAACATCTGGCATCTAGTAACAAATGGGAAATTAAGTTGCTTCCTTTTAGATTTTATTTCACTCTTGTCTTGCAAGCCTAGTAACAGGACTAAAATCTCCAATTGCCAAGCCAACCTCAAGTAGTCCCTTTTAAAAAGTGAAATAATTGCGGCTGATAGGCATGTAGAGTTTGCTGAAGGAAGGGGGCAGAAGGGTTGAGACCGCCGCTCATGTTGGGCGCAGCTCATCAGCTTCCTAACACAGGGCTGGCAATGTGCCCCTGTGTCAACATTGTAGTGCAGAACTACCTCCTGGCATGAATGGGGGGTTTATTCTCTGTGTCTGCTTCAATTGTTGGCTGCTCTCCTGGTTATTTTCAGCAAGAGAAGTCAGAAAAGAGGGAGGAGGCAGTTTGTGTTAACTACATTACAATTTTCCTGATGTGGGTGTATCAGTGGGAGCTAGGCTTAAAAAGAAAAGAAAACAACCCAAAACTAGTGTAATTCAATTCAATTTTAATTCAGCTCAATGAAAAAGAAATTAAATTTCTGCGTCCCTGGAATTGTGCTAGACATTGGAGTGTTATCTTAACTATGACATATGGCCATTAGAGTTTTGACAAAAAACATAAAATCATAGATTTAGATGATCTACCTCATCTCCAGGGACAGCCAGAGGAGTGCTGGACTTCTTTTCCTGGGTTCTAATGTGATCTCAGACATTGGCTGTGTGACCCTGGGAAAGTCATCTGACCCTGTTTATCTCAGTTTCCTTATCTGTAAAAGGAGCAAGAGAAGGAAATGGCAAACTACTCCAGTATCATTGCCAAGAAAACCCCAAACAGAGTCATGAAGAGTTGGATATGACTGAAATGATTAAACCACAAAGTTCAACCCCTGCATTTTACAAAGAAATTAAGTTCAAGAGAGGTTTGATGACTTGCCCAAGGCCATTCAGCTAGTATAAAAATATGATTTAAACCTAGGTCTTCCTGATTCCAAGTTCAGTGCTCCTTTAAACATTTCTACTATAGAGTAAGTTGGTCAAATATAGTAAGTGGATATGGAGGAGAGAAGAAGGGAAAAATAAAAGTTCAATCTCACCCATATCCTTATGTACTCCATAGATAATCCGGTTTTATTTCATGTCAGTTTCTACTAGACAGTAGAGAATCAGCATGGTATGGCATCTATGTGGTTCTATAGTGCACAGAATACCAAGCCTGGAGTCAAAAAGACTTGAGTTCAAATGTGACCTCAGACACTTACTAGATGTGTGACCCTAGCAAGTCACTTAACCTCCGTTTGCCTCAGTTTCCTCATCTGTAAAATGGGAATAATAATAGCACTTACCTCCCAGGGTTGTTGTGAGGATCAGATGAGATAATATTTGTATAGTCTTTAGCAAAGTGGTTGGCATATGGTAGGTGTTATATAAATGTTAGTGATTATTATCAATAATGAATACACCATAGATCTTGGAATCAGAAGGACCTAGGTTCAAATTCCTGCATGATATTAGCTCTGTAATCAGTCATTTCATAAATTTGGAAGTTCCTTCCGATGATACAGGTCACAGCTCATCCATGCTTTTTCCACTAGTGTAGCTCTTGTTGTCCTGTAAGTTTGCCACGTGGAGATCCACTTAATGTGCTGGAAGGTCTTCCTTATTTTCTTCTGATATCGAGAGGGTTCCCATATAGTTCTCTGGTTGTCTGATGGGGACAAAAAAATCCAAAGAATGGGTAATTTTGGAGATATTTTCGGGATATTTTGAAATTCAGGCATCAGAACATTAAGGGACAGCAGATGGAAATGGAAGTCTGGAACTCAGAAGAGAAGTGAAGAATAAAGTTTAGAAGTCATTTGTCAGAGCTGATCATTGAATCCATGGCAGTATCTGAGATTATCGAGAGAGAGTAGGCAGAGAGGAGAGAAGAGAGGTGAAAACAGAGGTTTGGGGACAAGACCACAACTAGAAATTCTGGCACCTGGAACAAATTTGGTTTGTGGAAGAAGTACTAACGGGTGAATAGTTCGTTCTTGCAGTACACAATTATGGAAGGGGAGGGGCAGCCATTCACTAGATACCCACCTCCCTCTGTGGTATAACCAATGACCACCAACACAGCATTACCAAAGTCCAGAATTCCCTTTCTCCTCATCTCAGTCTTTTGAAACTCAACCTTTCTTTCAACTCTAGGAAACATCTCATAGTCATTAATCTGCTGGCTATCCTTCACTCTTAGTATATACCCAGCCCACTTCTTATTCTCACATATTAAAAGTACTATATATTTTCTCAAACATAATCTATTTTCTCTCTTCTAATTCAAATCTGGTCACAGCTCATTGTCCATATCTTATATATATATTTTTTGTTTTGAAATCTTTTTCTCCCCATGCACACATCTCAGTGTCTTGTGCACAGTAGGTATTTAATAAATGTTTGATTTACATTCAATTAGTAATGGACCAGTTCTTTGAATGACCTAACTGCACATCGTTGTTGGGATACATTATTCATACATTTGCTTTTTTCCTGTGTGGATAGTTAGGTCAAATTCTTCTGAAAGATTATGGATTTCATTTGGGGGATTCTGCAGTATTTCAGGCCTTGATGAAGTCAGCAACAGTTATTCACAAATAGGATCCCATAATTTATAAGAAATATGTGTTTTTTTTCAGGATGTTCTCCATGACAGTTTTGTCAAACTTAAAATTTATGCCCTATACAATATTAATAACCTTAAAGGCATAGTATCTATCTGTCTGTCTCTCTATCTCTATCTAAATTATCTCCCAGGAGATACCTTGTTGAAGGATAGTCTTTAAGGTAACATTTTGCTTTGCTAAATCAAACAACATTAAACATAAGGGATCTTGTTCTTCTGCACTTTTCACTCAGCCATATATACAATTATAATGATGCAGTCTGCCATAGACTATCATTTGCAAAAGCCTGCCTACTTCTTCTTTTATCCCTTCTTTAAGGATTCTCCCCATACCTGTATGGACTATTCAAATAAAGATTTTGTAGGGATGAGAAAGAAGGAATATGGGTTAGTTATGATTTCTGTTTTCTTGATTGCCTTTCTCAATATACATAATGTCTAGGATTTTTTGCAAGAGTTTAGTACCCTCAGTATTCTGAAATTATCACCTCTATTGTAGACTTCTTCTGGGATAACTTGGCCTAATCCATTTGTTCTTTATTTTCTTCAGTGCCATTTCTACTTAATTGATCAAGATTTAAAGCAAGAAAGGATCTCAGGTTATATTTCCCCTAAAAGTCAACAAAATCCAGGATTTGATTGGATCTAGGGGGTGTGAAAATGCTCAAGATGTGCTTTTCTTGACATAGCTCCCTGGAAACCTCTCATTAGATTTATTAAAGTGGATTCCTGGTCACCTGCAGGCATAAAAAAGGCCCTTCAACCCTTCAGATCAGATGGATTTCCCAAGACCACTTGAGTCATCACACTTCTACCTACTGACTAGACGTGTTTCTGTATGGAAATGTGGGGGATGTGCCTATCCAAGTTATATACCATTCCAGCTTTATTAAATATTCTTTTTATGTTAGGGCTAAGTAAACCTCCATTTATTAACCATTCATGACCTATGAGTGCCTCATTTTGTCTTAGCATGAACTTACAAGATGCTAGTCTGAGTCAGGCTCCCACCTGGCATAATCTGAATGTCATTGTCACTGATCATTGATGGAAAAAAGAGATTGTTAGAGAAATTCTGACAGTTTTTTCCATTTTTCATTGGTTTAGGATTTCATACATACATGTTTTCAGGAAAATCTGACTTAATCACATCTTTCCCTGAGATTTTTATAAACACTTTTTGTTTTCTTCTACTGTTTCTTGATGTTTAATGAGGTGATACTGTTCACAATCTTCTACCATCCTTTTCCATGACAGGTAGTATTGAGTAGAGTACAGAAGGCTGGGCTTAGAAAGACCTAGCTCCTAGTCTGACATATATCAGCTGTGTAACAATGGGCAAATCACTTAACCTCTCTGGGTCTCAGTTTCCTTGGACTTCATGACCTCTAGTTCTAAATCTATGATCTTATGACAAGATCAGGACAACTCAAGGAGCTCAAAATAATGGAAGGTTGGCAGCAACATTCAGGGAGGAGGGGGAAGGATTCAGGATTCTATGGTCCTATCTGTGATCCTAAGGAGGCAGTTGGAGATGTCTTTATTTGGATAAAGACTGGTTAACAAAATGCTGAGATTGATTTTGATAGGTGTCAGGGCACTGTTCTTTGATAACTATAGTTTTAGACTTTTGTGCTCTTATTGTTAATATCAAGTAAATCCTTTTAGGAAAAAAACACAAAACAAAAAAGTGAGGGTGTCTCATTGTAGAAATGATACTACATTCCTCACTGTAGAGATTCTTAGCTGTATTCCTAGTGTTAGATTGATTGTCAGATATGGAGAAGGTAAGGAATTTCCTTCCAGTTCATACTAGCAATTATTTTTCAGCTGTCTTCCCTCCTGCTGACCCCCTAAGCATTTGGAGGATATCTTCTGTTAGAATCAGGTGGGTTTATCCACATGATCCCTCTTTTTTCTCATGGTATTTCTGATTTTTCTGATGGAGACCTTAGTGTTCCTTGTCCACTTTGATGCTAAAAATTGTCACTATAGGAAATTGACCAAGAATTAAAACTAAGAGGTTTGAATGACAGCCACAAAATGATCAAGATGACCAATGAAGCCAGAAAGTGTGCAGGGATGGGTTACTTCTAGCTCATGCCTTTATAGTTTTCTCTAATGAGGTACATCATTGGATAACTGGTATCATGTCATAATGTATTATATCTCTAGTAGTTTCTGTTCTGTCACAAAGAGTAATTTGACATGACAGATCCTGTGTAAATGAGTCAAGTTCTCCCCACTGTCCAAGTCACTCCATAATAGGAAACTAGGGATCAAGGAAAGTACATACCCTTTCAGGCCATAGGGATAGTCAGTGCTACCCTCGTGGCCTGATATATTAGCCTCTCAGGCTGGTTAAGAATGGAGACCCTTTTATTTGGCCCTGCTCTCCTGGTCAATCCAGGAGAACTTACCCTTGGTGTCCTGGAGCTCCACTTTTGGGTGACATTTGTGTCTTCCAGAGAGTTACACTCATTTTCTCCTCCTCTTGCTTGGCGGGATTTGAAGAAATCCTGTAGTCAAATGCTGGAATCTTCCTCTTTGTGTAGCTCTGAAGCATCAAAATATCCATCTAGGATGGATATGGCAATATGGCAACCATTTGGGAAAGTGAAAAGATCATTGTCCAGTCTTTCCATACATATGACTATAAATCTGTGATACTCAATAAGCTCAGAGGAGAACAACTGGGTTCTTTTTACAGTCTCAGAATTTTCTTCCAATTTGGAAAAATATTTATTATGATTACTATGCAATAAACTATAGGCATTGATTGTCACATAGTAGAGGAAAGTGCTGGACTTGGTTTCAGGAGATACTGGGTTCAAATCCAGCCTCTGGAACTTAGTAGGTGTGTGACTATGGGAAAATCACTTAACCTCTTTAAATCTCACTTTGTTTACCTATAAAAGGAGAATAATAACAGTATATATCAAGTGATTATCATAAGAATCTAATGAGAAGATACATCACTTCCAATTAAAGTTGCTGCCACACTCAAGGGGTTGGTTGTTTCTTTCCCTCTCCTTAATGATCCCCTCTCAATTCTGGACCTGTGGTAGGACTAGGTTCAGTTTTGGTTTGGCTGCTAATGAGGGGGGTTAAGTACCTTTTCTCATATTCTTTGGTTATATAAAACTTTACTTACTTGAAGCTGAAATTTGACTCATATTAAGGGAATAAGGGAGAAACTCAATCTATAATATGAATCAGAAATGGGATAGCTATTTTTTTCCTATACATACATAAAAGAAATGCAGAACACAAAAGGCTGTTGGAAAACACCCAAAACAAAAGACCTAAAGCAAGCAGAAGTAATAACGGCTATTATACTCTGACAACATGTTAAGACTTAAAAATGATCAAAATTTAAACATTTTATGGTGCTACTGAATAAGCATGTTTACATTTCTCCTCAGTTCTTCCAAATCTGTGTTTTCTGGCAAGTAAGGACCAAGGCTGAGCTCTTCTCTCCCCCTTTATCTCTCCCCACCCTCCTGTTGGTGTGTCTTCTGAAATGAAGAAAATACCCTGCCACATTTCAGCTCTGGCTAATGGATCTCCTGACCCTTGAACTCACAAAAAATTGCATTTAAGACTGGACATAGGCATACATATGTTTTTTTGCTTGATGGTTAGTCAATGGTTAGAGTTCCCTATGGTTAGTAAAAAAACACAAAGTGTAAAAGACAAGTAGGGTCCCAGGATTAAGCTTACCTAATTTACCCCTCCTGCTGTAGTTGCTATGTAAGAGCTGCTCTCATGTTTCTGGGGTGACCCTGTCCTCTCATTCCTTATGGAGGAATTGCTTGTCTTTAACCCTGGAGAGAGGATGGAATATCTAGAAAGTGTCTTCTTTTAAACTGACAGTGTGCATGTTTACCTCCCGTCAACACCTTCTGTTGACCCTGTTGTTACAGTCTAGGAGGACCAAATAACTACGCAGGGCTTGCTCTATCATACTCAATCCTTTCAGTATCCATTGCCATGTGGCTGACTGGAAACAGGCAGGTCAATTCATGTCCCAGTTACATATGGAAAGTGTCAAGTTTAGTCAAGTCAAGAAGCATTTATTAAGCATATATAATCCATATCTATGTGCCTGGTACTGGACGAAGCACTAGAAGTACAAATGCAAACAGAAAGACAGACAGACTTCACCCTTAAGGAGCTTACATTTTAGTGGGGGAAAGACAATACATAAAACAAAGCTGAAAATGGTTGGAAGGACGTGGAGAGAGATGAAGATACTTGACTGAGGAGCAAGACAGAGATATTCTGGAGAATCAGATGTGCAGCCTTGGACATTCTCTTTAAAGTGGAGTTCTCGAAGAAACCAGTCAATTTGGGGAGACACCACAGGGGTGGAGGGCATTCCTAATGTGAGGAGTTCGGAAGTGAAGTCAGCTTCAAGGGTGAAGAGATTTCTACGGTATGGCAGAGAAAGTCCTGTAGAGATGAGTCAGCCGTACAGCCGGGAGAGGATGAAGGTATTTTGTAATCTTTAAAATTACAGCTAGTATTGTTGTAATTATCAATTCATCTTAACTCTGTATTTTCTCAATCCAGAACATAATACTTTGGACTTAAGTGCTAAATAAAGATTTGTTAAATTGTACTATAATGTAGTGATATTTTGAATCAATAGAAAATAATCCATTATAATATCAATTTTTCCCTCATAGAGATTTCAATTAAAAAATTCAAGAAACCTATATTTAGCCCTTATCACATATAATACTGTGTTAGGCCCTAGAGATACAATGATGAAAAAACTGACACAGTTTCTATAATATGAAGTGATAGATTTTTTCTGGACTTGGTTTCAGGAAGAATCTAAGTTCAAATTGTGCATCTGACATTTTTTAGCTGTGTAGTCACGGGCAAATCACTTATCCTTCCTGAGACTAATTTTACTCATCTGTAAAATGGGTCTTAGAATACCTACATTTACCTTGCAGGATTTTTATAAGAAACAAATGAACTAATGTGTGTGGAACAGCTTAGAAATGTTAAAGTGCTTTTTAACTGTCAGCTATTGTTGAGTAGATAAAATAGGCAAACAAGTAAATATAGTGTAAAGTAGAATATGTTCAGGGCCAAGGAAAGATCCAGAAATTTTTTTCCTCACTTTTAAATGAATTTGTATTTTATTAATCTCAACAGTATCTACATACACTTGAAAAATGGTGTATATATGAACAAGATATTGTCAGTATGTAGTAAATGTGTTATTTGTTTTGCTATACTATGTTCTATATTTTGTTGGTACCAGTTAAAGATCAAGATGACAATGGTTAGTGCCAACATGGATTTGAAGACCATTTCAATAGCTTTGTGGGACCCTGTGGATCTCTGGGGGCAGTGAGGTCGCTCACTCGATAGAGTGCTAGGTCTGAAATCAGGAAGACACATCTTCCTGAGTTCAAATCTGACCTCAGACACTTACTAGCTGTGTAATCCTGGGCATGTCACTGAATCCTGTTTGCCTCAGTTTCCTCATATCTAAAATGAGTTGAGGAAGGAAATGTCATAGCACTCAATTGTCTTTGCCAAGAAAACCCCACGAAGAGTCATGAAGAGTCGGACACCACTGAAGTGACTGAATAGCAAAAGGTTGTTCGTAGGTTTAACCCGTAAGTTTAAAACCATTGGGAACAAGTTCAGCTTAATCCCTAAGTGGCAAACTTCCTTGTTTTCTTTTTTTCATTTAGATTCTGAATTATTGGCACTGTATTGTCTATATTCAGGTCCTAGGTAGTTTTCTTGCATCATTTCCTGCAGCATGGTATCCAGGTTTTTTGATTTGTCATCTTCTTTTGGGAGATCAATAAGTAATCATTGCACATCTTGTCTTCAAGATCTCGAACTAGAGCAAGGGACCTGTGGCCTTGAGTGTGACTGAAAGTCAAAGGGTCACAAGATCATATGTGGCCTTGAGCCCGTAGGTTCCCCACCCCTGATTTGGAATTTCTATATCCTTTTAAAGTATGTACATTTTTTCCTCTTCCACCAAATTTTCTTCCATTTTGGTACTTTTGTAACACAAATTTCTTATTCGGTCACTCAAAGGCTCTACTTCCTTGGAGAGATTATTCATTGTGTCATTTAGGTCCTGTATCCTGCTATTTGTGCCTTAAAATCTGTGTTGAGAGTTCTGATTTCCCACCTAGTTTCATTCTTAATATATGCTTTTAAAAGTTTTCTTTCTCTTTGGAGTCATTATGGAGTTCATTTGTGTTTTTCTATGATTTCTGGGAATTCCAGTGCATTTTCTTTGTACTAGGAAATTGTGGTTCATTTTTCTTCAGAGCACAGTACTTTGAGTTACTCTATATATTTGTTTATAGTGTTCTGGCTTTTCTTTAAATTTTTACTTATTATTGCTTCTGTCTTGAGAAATATCTCTGTTGGTTTATCTGCTTGTTACCTAGGTTTTTCTCAAGCATTCTCCCTTGGCTTTTTGTTCCTTCAGGCTTTCTCTTGTATTTCCAATCACTCATCTCCGTTTTTCTTCCTGTTTTTCATTTCCCTCTTCTGTTTCTGTACAGACTGCCAAGGCTGGGTGTCCTTAGCCTTCTTGACTATTGAGGGTTTTGGGGAACTAGCTTACATTCCCAAAGTAAATTTACTGGGAAAAAAAATTACTTCAGATGTATTTCAAGTTCCTTTTCACTCAGACTTTCAGTTATTTTTCAGTCCTATCTGACTCTTTGTGAACTCTTGTGGGATTTTCTTGGTAAAGATACTAGAATGATTTGCCATTTCCCAGATGAGAAAAATGAGGTAAACAAGGTTAAGTGGCTTGCCCAAGGTCACACAACTAGGAAGTGTCTGAGGTCAGATTTAAACACAGCAAGTTGAGTCTTCCTCACTCCAGTCCTGGCACTTTATCCACTGTGCCACCTATCTGCCTTTTACTCCATCATAGGAACTCTAGTTCTATTATACATAACTTTTCACTGACTTTTTGCCTGTATCTTCTAGTCTACAGCTTTCTTGTAGTTCTTCCTTTGCTGTCTCTTGTGGGACAAAGTGGTGGAGTCCCAGATGAGTTGCTGCTGTGGGGGATTCAGTTGCTATCCTACAGCCAGACTGGAAGTATAATTCTGAGAGTTTATATGAGCTGAATGCATCCTCCACAGGGAGTGGGTGATATTAAATTGGATATAAGTATATAAGGTAGAAGTATAGGTAGAAGTATATACTTATAGGTGTATACTTATAGGTATAAGTATATACCTAAGTATATAAGGTCTTGGACAAGGTAATGCCAAACCACTGTACTATCTTTGCTAAGAAAACTTCAAATGGGGTCATCAAGAGTCAATATGACTCTTGACCAAACCACATTTAAGTGCTATGATACTATTTATTTCATGTATTTTTAAAAAACTGTTTCTCTTATATTTTAGATTCATCTTTAATTACTCTATACCTGACATATAATTTCTATTTCTGAGATAGTTGTATAGATCTGAGAAAAACTGTTCTCCCATCTAGTTAGTAACATAATCCAAGACATATTACTATAAAAAAATTTGAGCAGGAAGAAATAACTTTAAAATGAGGGTGATCAAGGAAGGGAAGAAATGATGCCTCAGCTAGGCTTTAAAATAAGAGAGAATAATATCATTTCTTAAAAAAATGAAGTAAAAGATAGTATATCATTTATCAATGGGATTGATGTATTTCCAATTGTCCTCTATTTAATCACATTCAATTTTATCTTCCAACCCATGGGTGGAAGATTAGACTCTTAAGAATCTGTAGAGGAAAGTCCTCTTGTGAGTTTAAAAAAAAGGTGGAAGAATGAATTCTTCCATTTTGTAAATTCTGAAGGGTTTTTTTTTCTGGAGGGTAGATTATTATTCCTAGTGGAGTTGAAGGGAAAGATGGATTTGACTGTCAAATAATTTATATTGATGTTATTTCTGCCCTGCCATTTCCAATATGTATGTCACAATTTTTGATAGTTAGAATTTTTCCATTCCGCTAATTTGGACTATGACTATTTATATGATCACAATATATTCATCCCTTTCTTAAGTCCTATGAATTGTTTGTTTTTGGAAGCAATGTCAAGTTTATATTCTTGTCTTCAGGTCTAAATCACTTGTATCTCTTAAAAGATTTCTTTATTCTTTTTACTCCCTTTCTAAATTTTTTTTCTACTTCATGAACTTATCATCTGACTTACCTCTTTATTTCCTGTTTTCTGTTTCTCTGCATTTGCCTATTCTGTCTGCTCCTTCTTCTCTATAATTTCTACTGTAGATACACCAGAAAGCAATCAGGATGTGAATTTTTTTTTTTGTTTGTTTTTTTGCTGGCAGGAAGTGGGACAAAAGTCACCAGTTTTTTCTTCACTAATCAACTCCAGTCTTGTGATTTGCACAGAACAGAGAAGCATGATGGGGGAAATTGAAAGTAATTTTCTTTTTCTTTTTCTTTTTTTTTGTGAGGCAATGGGGAATAAGCGAGTTGCCCAGGGTCACAAAGCTAGTAAGTGTCAAGTGTCTGAAAGCAGATTTGAACTCAGGTCTTTCTGATATCCACTGCACCCCCTAGTTGCCCCAAAGGTAATTTCCTTACTCTCATTTCACTTGACTCTTTTTCTGTTTGAGGAAGTAGCATCCTGGTAATATTTGCCCAATTGGAGGTAAATATTTCCATGACAAAAAATAAGAACTAAAATGACTTTCTGACTATGGATCAGACAAGAATTGAATTAAGGGAGTCAGAAGTCAGTAGAGGAGGGAGAATTTCACAGAACAGACATGGTCTTAGCCTTAGTATCTAGTAACTCCTGGAATGGGCTGGATAAGGAGAATTGATGCCATTGGCTGAAAGATCTCTGTCCTTCCCCTGCAAGGGAAAGGCTTACAAACCACTATTCTCCACAATTAGTGGTAGACAGAGTAGAAGATGGCCTTTAAGATTATTGTTGAGTCAACGGGAGGCTGAAAGAGTTACTCAGTGTACTATAACCCTTCACTGTTGGAGAGAGGCTTACTAATCACAGCATCCCTAGTGGATAATGGACACATAGCAGATTGCTTTAAAGAGAAGGAAACTCTCAATGTGGAAGAATGGGGAGCAACACAAACAGGATGTGCCATCTCTAGAAGACATAAGTAACTCTGATACGTCAGAAACATGAACTACACCTCCTTGCATTTTCGCTGACCACATTTGCTTTCTGTGAGTATGCAGTCCTTTCTATAGTACCCTGCCCTCACATATTCACTATGTCCTACTCTTACATGGCTCACATATGGTTACTATACATGTCTAGTCTTCCCATTAAAGGTGAGTTTACTTATGAGAAAGTGAGCTTCAGGCTTATTGGGGCAATATTCTATTTCAATCTTATTATTCTGTTAAATACCTTGGATTTGTACAATCTGTCCTTTGGCTGACTAGTAAAAATAAAAGTATTGGTGGAGACATGAGTGCTATGTTTTAAGTAAGATTCAGACTCATGAAATACTTAGAAAGTGGGGTACTATTTTGAGATTCACAGATGAAGGAGGCCCTAGGTACTCTACTTCAGATAATGATTCTGTAGTAAGAAGGAGAATGATGAAGAGAAAGCTAAGAAAAAAGAGAATAAGCAATATCTGCCACCTCACTCCCTCTAACAGATCCACTTGAGATGTCTTAATATAACTCTCCAAATAATACTGGCAACATTAAAAGAACACAGGATGGGGAACCAGGTGATATTGTGCTTTTCCACTAGTAGTATGAACTTGGGCAATTATACTTCTTGAGCCTCAGTTACTTCACTATTAACATGCAGAGATCAGAGTAGCTACTCTGAAGTCTCTTCAGGCTCAGAGGTTTAATGATTCTCTGATAATTGCTAATGCTAACATAGCCCTTTGCCCTTACAAAGCACTTTGCTTTATCAGGCAACACAAACTATCATCGTAAAAGAGCTTTGCGGGTGGTTAAATAATGGCTAGATAATTGAGACTTTATGGTTTACAAAATGATATAACAGAAAGAAATATAAGTATTTTCTAATAACTGAGAAAAAAGATAGATTATATGCTCATTAGACAGCTGCATTCTAACTGGCTCACTGATCAGCTCGGTTCTTCATGTCAGGAAAGCAAAATAATCTTACTATTCTTATATGAAGGAACACTTTTCCATTTGGTTGATTTTGGTTTTAACACTGGAACCATGGAGATTACTGTTATTTGTTTAACAACAGGGGGGAAACAAGGGTCAAAATATATAAGTAAAATTTTAGCCAAGCCGAAAACTACAAGTATGGGAGAAATACTATTATTTCTAGGAAGATGCACTTTTATGAACAATCTGGTTTTGATCTTAATTGATTTCCTTACTGAAGTCATTTAGGGGAATCAGACCCTCCCATCAGTTTTTATCAGCCTTATGAAGTTCCTGCTAATACATTTGCCACACAACCAGCTGTGTGACTTGAATATACAATTACACAGAATTCAGAAATGGAACTAGCAGTACTGGTTAAAATGAAGATAAAAGGGAATGCACTGTAGCCAGGACAGTATCAGGGAAATCTTTCTAAGGGCTTGACCTTCTTAACTTCAGTTCCCCTCATCCATTATCTCCCTTCTGCCCCAGGCATTAGCTGTAACTACATGACATTCAAGTAGCAGTGTGCTATGGTAGAAAGAGTACTGAAGTGGGAAGTTAGGAGAACTGGGTTCTAGTCTTTGATTTGTCATTGAAATAGTGGGTCATCTTGGACAAGTCACTTAATGTCTTTGGGCTTTAGTTTTCTCATCTGTACACTCCAAGGATTATGCAAAATATTTCTACAGTGAATTTTTTAAGGAAACTGAGGCTTATTGAGATGAAATGACTCCAGGCTACATAGGCAGCAATAATAACAGTTGACATTACACAGTGCTTCACAGTTTGCACCCTTGGTTACCATTATTACTTCCATTTTTTGTTTTCGTTTTCAATATATTATTTTTTCCCAATTACACATTAAAATAATTTTAAAACATTTTTTAAAAGTTTGAATTCCAAATTCTATCCCTCCTTTTCTCCCTCCCCACTTTCCTGAGATGGTTAGCAATCAGATATATATTATCTCAGTTTTACAGATGAAGAAACTGAGGGTCAGATAAGCTAAATGACCAGGTAGTGGTTACATGACTAGTATGTTTGAGGTAGGATTTGGAGGTAATGATTGCACATTTATATTTCTTCTGTATTCATTATTTGTTATTTGAACTCATTTACAGATGCTTCACTGGAATTATTGGTGGGCACTTTTGCTAGTTTGTTTCTACACATTTCCTGAATTTACCCAATTATCAATAAATGGATATTGGCATAAATTTATATATTTTTTAAAAGACTGTAAATGGACACAGTTTATTTTACATGTACTTTGTCAAGACACACAAACAAACCACTGAAAGCGTATCATACTTCAGTGAGTGTTTACAATGACTGATTCTAGACCAAGAAGAAGCAACTTTTTGATAATGTGGTTGGTTTCAACCAATCTTCAAAGGTTCTCCCTGTTGGCTGAATGCATACACTATGCATGATTTACATATGGAAGAAAATTGATGGTTTGTTGTATATATCTGTAAAGTGCCCTTGTCCTACTCTCCCAGTACCCTGAGAGTTTATAAACATTTCTTCTATACTGTCATTGGCTCAAGCCCCAGCTAGCTATCTTCTCTCAGTTGTTAGGGGATCATTGACTAGCATTCCAGTTCCATTTAACCACTTAACATTGATTAGCTTTTACAAAAGGATATTTACTTTAAAAATATAACCAGAAGAAATATACAAATATTTTCCCCAACATTTGGGGGGCATTCTTTCCACTATGCTACTTTGGTCTCTGGGGGAGCAGGCTCAGTCTTAGCTCAGTTCCTACATAGCATTGGTCCACAAAGTTCACATCCAAAGATAGCATTGCTGCCGAGTACTTCAGCTGAATGGAGGTCCTCAAGTTTACTACAAAAATTGGTCCTTCCTCCTCAATATGTTGAAGTTTCATTGGCTGTAAAATCTACCCCAGATCCTGGCTATGAATTGCAATGGCTCCCTCTCCTGAGATCAGGGACTCCACTGTCTTTACCAGACACCATTAGCAAAGGAGACACTGAGAAGCAACTGGGACAAAAAGACAGTGGTTTAAACTGAGAGGTCTTTTTGAATGAATGCTTCAACAGCCAAAGAACATCCTCTTTTAACATATGATTAGTTGACTAGAACCGGTTACAGAATGTCTATGCATGCTTCACAGTCTCTCTCTCTCGCTATCTCTCTCTCTCTCTCTCCCTCCCTCCCTCCCTCCCTCCCTCCCTCCCTCCCTCCCTCCCTCCCTCCCTCCCTCCCTCCCTCCCTCTCTCTCTCTCTCTCTCTCTCTCTCTCTCTCTCTCTCTCTCTCTCTCTCTCTCTCTCTCTCTCTCTCCATGGTACATCATTTATACATCATCATGATTCTTTAGGAAGCAACACCTTTCAGTCCTCTACATGGAGAGCTACTTTCCCAGGTGCCATCCCAGATGCAAGTGCTAGATGTCATTACATATTTGTCTGCCATTATATTATAGCTTTTGTCTTCAGAGAACCTTTTGGGCTACCTTGCAGAAACCTGGATTTCTACAGGTCACTATCTGAGAAATACTAGTGAAGACATAGTCATTGATGATGAGAAGCATTTGAAGAAACAAAGTTTGGCTTGGTTGGTGCGCATTTGTTATAATACAGGAAAAAAACAAAGATATAATTTAAAAATCTTTGTAGATTGCCAATTGACACAGTCTCTACTCTAGAAATCTTGTAGAGCTATAAAAATCTCCAGCCTCATCCATGCACAAAATCTTCACCAATCCTTTCCATTCCCATCAAAGCAAATTTCAATTATAAATGACACAGTGTCTATTAGTACATAATTAATGAATTAGAAATTGTTCTCTTTTCTTTTAAAGTCATTTCCTCCAGATGTCATTTCCTCCCCTTCCTGATCACTGCACCTAAAATTCTTCTCTTGCTTCTCAAATATTCTTTTAACAATGTCACAGATCATATGACTGGCAAGATGGAGGGGTTATTGTTTTCTTTAAATTTATACAAAAAACCCCAAACCCTACACAAAAAGAAATGACATTCTAGATAGAAATTAACTATGAGCAGCATAGTAGCTTAAAAATACAATTTTTTTATTTTTGAGATTTAAATTTGTTTTTAATTTCCAACATTCAATTCTACAAAATTTTGAGTTTGAAATTTTCTCCTCATCTTTCCTCTGCCCAACCCCAAGATAGCATGCATTCTGATTACTCCTTACCCCAGTTTGCCCTCCCTTTTATCATCGACTCCTCTTATCCCTTTCCCCTTTGCTGTCTTGAAGGGCGAGATAGATTTCTACACCCCATTGCCTGTATATCTTATTTCTCAGTTGCATGTAAAAACAATTTTTTAACATTTGTTTTTAAAACTTCTGAGTTCAAAAATTCTCTCCCTTCTTCCCTCCCACCTACCCCCACTGATAAGGCAAGCAATTCAATATAAGTTATACATGTGTAATTATGCAAAACAACTCCATAATATGGTCATGTTGTGAAAGAATATATTACCCTCCATTCTATCCCGCCCCCCCCCAATTATTCTATTTTCTCCTTTGACCCTGTCCCTTTTCTAGAGTGTTGGTTTCTAACCACCTTCTCCCCCAATCTGCCCTCCCTTCTATCATCCCTTCTTTTATCACTTCCTACTTACTTTCCTGTAGGGTAAGATACCCAATTGAATGTGTATATTATTCCCTCCTTAAACCAAATCTGATGAGAGTAAGGTTCACCCATTCCTTCTCTCCTTGGTCCTCTTCCCCTCCATTGTAAAAACTTTTTCTTGCCTTTTTTATGTGAAATAATTTATCCCATTCCATCTCCCCCTTTCTCCTTCTCCCAATATATTCTTCTCTCACCCCTTAATTTTACTTTTTATATATCATTCCTTCATATTCAACTCATCCTGTGCCATCTGACTCCCCAGTACAGTCTCGGTTCAGGCTTCAGAACTACTGGGATGTGGCTCTTGGGAATGGATAGTTGCTTTCTTGGGGCAGGTAAGGGGTGCAGTAGATAGAGCACCAGTGCAGAGTCAGGAGGACCTGAGTTCAAATCTCACCTCAGGCACTTGACACTCACTAGCTCTGTGACTTTGGGCAAGTCACTTAACCCCAGTTGCCTCATCCTGGGTCATCTCCAGTCTTCTTGATGAATATCTGGTCACTGGATTCAGATGGCTCTGGAGGAGAAGTGAGGCTGGTGTCCTTCACAGCCCTCCCTCACTCAAAACAAAGTGAGGTGCAAGTCATGTCATTATTTCTCTGACAGCATGGTCTTCTTTGGCAATGAAAGACGAACACACACACCCTGTACCATCTGTCTATCTGTCTGTCTGTCTGTCTATCTATTTCCTCCAACAACCCCAAATACTGAGAAAGGTCTCATGAGTTACAAATATCACCTTTACTTGTGGGAATGTAAACTGTTCAACTTTAATAAGTCTCTTATGATTTCTCTTTCTTGTTTACCTTTTCATATTTCTCTTTATTCTTGTATTTGAAAGTCAAAAATTCAGCTCTGGTCTTTTCATCAAGAATGCTTGAAAGTCCTCTATTTCATTGGATGTCCATTTCCCACCCTCCCTCCTCCCAGGAGAATTATGCTCAGTTTTGCTGGGTAATTAATTCTTGATTTTAATCCTAGCTCCTCTGACTACTGGAATATCATATTCCAAGCCCTTCAATCCTTTAACATAGAAGCTGCTAAATCTTGCATTATCCTAATTGTATTTCCACAATACTCAAATTGTTTCTTTCTGGATATTTGCAATATTTTCTCCTTGACCTGGGAACTCTGGAATTTGACTACAATATTCCTAGGAGTTTTCTCTTTAGTATCTCTTTCTGCAAGCAATTGGTGAATTCTTTCCATTTCTATTTTACTCTCTGACTATAGAATATCAGGGCAGTTTTACTTGAAAATTTCTTGAAAGATGATGTCTAGACTTTTTTTTTTTGATCATGGCTTTCATATAGTCCAATACTTTTTAAATTATCTCTCCTGGATCTATTTTCCAGGTCAGTGGTTTTTCCAATGAGGTATTTCACATTATTTTCTTTCTTCATTCTTTTGGTTCTGTTTTATAATTTCGTGATTTCTTATAAAGTCAGTTTCAATTTGCTCATTCTAATTTTTAAGGAGTTATTTTCTTCAGTGAGCTTTCGTATCTCCTTTTCCATTTGGCCAACTCTTCTTTTTAAGGCATTCTTTTCCTCATTGGCTTTTTGGACTTCTTTTGCCATTTGGGTTAGTCTTTCTTCAGTATTTTTTTGGGCCTCCTTTAGCAAGCTGCTGACTCATTTGTCATGATTTTCTTGCCTCACTTTTATTTCTCTTCTCATTTTTTCCTCTATTGCTTTTACTTGATTTTCAAAATCCTTTTTGAGCTCCTCTATGGCCTGCAACCAATTCATATTCCTCTTGGCTGCTTTTGATGGAGGAACTTTGACTCTGCTGTCCTCCTCTGGTTGTATGCCCTGGTCTTCCTTGTCACCAAAGTAAGATTCTATAGTTTGAGTTCTTTTACTATATTTACTCATCTCCCCAGAAAAACACTTGACTTTCTAACTCTTTGTCATGGTAGAACTCTGCTTCCAGTGGGGGTAGGGGTGGGTGTGGGTGTACTCTTCAATCCCATACTGCCTGTGGGCCCAGAACTCTGGAAGCAGCCTCTGCTGCTGCTACTGCTTCTGTTGCTGCTACTGAGGCTGCTGCCAACTACCAATGCCATCCCCACACTGCCCTGGACCCAGCCAGACTGCTGCTCCTTTCTCATTCAGGTCCCACAGAGTTTTCCCACTGACCTTTTTGGTATTTCTGGGTTGAGAAGCCTAGAAACAGCCATAGCTGCCAATGATTCAGTCCCCTGAGGCCTGCTCTGGCTGGTCTGTGCCTGTGCAGCCCATGCCAGCCTACACTCTACTCCCTGCCTGGTGCGAAAGACCTTTCCTGTCAACTTTCCAGGTTGTTTTGGGCTGGGGATTTGTTTCACTATGTCATTTTGTAGGTTTTGTAGCTCTAGAATTTGTTTAGAGTCATTTTTTACAAGTATTTGGAGGACTTTGGGGAGAGCTCAGCGAAGTCCTGGCTTTTATTCTGCCACCTTGGCTTCGACCTAAAAATACAATTCTTGGCCTACACCAAAATTGTCTGTAACTTACAGGCCAGTGAGATTCATATGAATTTATTATAAATTAGTCAACAAACATATATTAAGTGCTCACCATGTTCCAAATTTTTATTTTGAGGTACCTAGGTGGCAGTGGATAGAGCCCTAGAGCTGGAATCAGGAAGATCTGAGTTCAAATCCAGCCTCAGACACTAGCTGTGTGACCCTGGGCAGTTTCTCATATGTAAAATAATCTGGAGAAGGAAATGGAAAATAACTCCAGTGTCTTTGCAAAAAAAAAAAAAAAAAAAAAAAGACAACCCTCCACCCCCTTCCTAAACCCATAAAACAAAAACAAACCCAAAAGGGGTCATGAAGAGTTGAACATGACTGAAATGACTGAGTAACAGGAAAAAATACTTCAAATGCTTAAGGCACAAAGACAAAAGTAAAATAATCCCTGAACTAAAGGAGCTTATACTCTAACAGAGGGAGAAAACATATTATATCCATATCTTATTTATAATACATCACAATTACTTATACATAAATATTAGTCACTCTAGTATATATACAACATTCACATAAGGAATTCTCTAAGGCAAGGACTAGCATTTGGGAGGATAAGGTTTCATGTAGAGGGTGGTGGCTGAGCCAAGACTTGAAGAAATCTAGGGATGTGAGTACAGCGAGTACTCCAGGCATGAGTTTCAGTCATTATAAAGGAACTAGTCAGGAGATGGAGTGCTGTGTGCAAGGAACAGAAAGTAGGTTCATATAGTTGGGTTATAGAGTATGGAGAAGAAAATAATGTGTAAGAAAAATGAAAGGTAGGAAAGAGTCAGGTTATAAAAAGATTTATTTAAATAACAAACAGAGGAGGTTGGAGGTTCAAAGGAGCCACTGGAGTTTCCCGAGTAGATGTGTGTGTGGGGTGACCTGATCAGACATAACAAATTGTTCCAGTAATCACGTGAAGGGTGGATTGGAGTGAGGAGAGATTTGAGAAAGGGAGACCAAATAGGAGCCTACTTCAATAATTCAGGAAAGAGGGGATAAGGACCTAAACTAGTATGGATGGTGTATGATTAAAGAGAAGGTATCAAATATGAGAGATGTCATGGGGTGTAGAAATTATAAGATTTGGCAACTGCTTGGATTTGCAAACCTGGGTATCTTGGAGGATGATGGTGGCTTTGGTAGAAATAGGGAAGACTGGAAGATGAGTAGGTTTTTTTTCCTATAGGAAAGCTAATGGGTTCTGCTTTATAGATGTTGAATGTGAGATGCCTGTGGGACAGTCCATTTCAAAATGTACCCCAGGCATTTGGTGATGGAAGACTGGCATTCACAAAACAGGTTACATCTACATGTAGATCTGAGTGCCATCAGGAGAAAGATAATTGTTAAATGTATGGGAACTGATGAAATCACCAGGAAAGACAGAATAGAGAGAGGAAAGGGTCTAGGATAGAACCTTGGAGTATACCCACAGTTAAGGGGGATGATAGGATAACATACAAATATACACTAATGCTAATGGTTTATGTGGATTTATCTTATATCTTTCTACTTTACTGGTTATCAATGATTTTAAATAATTTTAGTTGACTCTCTAGGGTTCCTTAATTACACTATCAAATCATTTGAAAAAAATAATCATTTTGTTTCCTCTTTGCTTATGTATATTCTTATGTATATTTTCCCCCTTGTTTTATTATGATAGTACAAATAGTGGTAATGATAATGAACATCTTTGCTTTACTCCTAATTTTATTGGAAAGGTTTCTAACTTTTCTCTGTTATATATAATGTTTCCTTTCGGATTTAGGTAAATACCTTTTACTATATTTTAGAAAGTTCTATTATTTCTGTGAATAGTAGAAATGTTAAGAATAATAAAGTATTTCCTATATAAATAATAATTTTTATTTAATATTTATGTTGTTTCTTGTACAGAATTCTTATATTAAATAGTAAGAAACATTCTTATGGTAGAAATGAGTCCTAGATTTTGTCAGAAGCTTTCTTAGTATCCATTGATCTCATCCTATGGTTTATTATTTACATTATTAACATGGCTTATTATATTTATAGCTTTCTTTATGAGGAATCAACCTTTCATCTCTGCTATAAACCCACCTCGGTCATAGTGTATAATTTTGCTAATGTGTTGTTGTAGCCCACTTGTTAATATTTTGTGATAATTTTTGTAGCAATGTTCATTAGAGATATTGGTCTCTAATTTTCTTTCTTTGAATTGTTTCTCTCTGATTTAGACAGCATCATGACAATAAGTCAACAAACATTTGTTAAGTACTGTATTCTAGATACTGTACTAAGGTTGGAAATACAAATTCAAGCAAAAAGAGATGGTCCCTAAAGCAACTGATATTCTAGTGCATATATAATAATATATATAATAAATATCTAATGTATATATTGCAAATATATAACATATATAATATATATCTAATGAAAATAAAAATAACAGCAATAATAATGACAAAATATAAAAGGGAGCTAAAAACAGGAAGGGAGATGAGTGGGGGTGGGGATGTACTGAACAAGGTGGAGAAGTCTAGAGAATCAGAAGTAAAATCCAGAGAGGAATAAGCATAGCTGGATTTGATACTTCCTCAGATGGAAGGAGGAGCTAATGAATCAGAGAGGGAAGGAATCTTCACTCTCTGTAGAATGAAGGTAGAGACGTCTTCCAAGAAGTGATGACTGCAGGGTGGTGATGGTAAAACAGATTTATCAATAGATGTCTTATAATTATAGGCTGAAAGTAGTATTTTCATTGGGCAGCCAAGGGGTGCAGTGGATAAGGCATTAGACCTGGAATCAGGAAGACCTGAATTCAGATCTTTCCTTAGACACTTACTAGTTGTGTGACCCTGGGCAAATCACTTAACCTCTGTGTGCCTCAGTTTCCTCATGTATAAAATGAGGAGAATAATAACACCTATCCACCAAGGTTGTTGTGAAAATAAAACAAAATAATATTTGCAAAATGCTCAAAGAACTATATACATGATAACTAATAGTAGTAATATTAGTAATATGTTTATTATGTGAAAATACAAAGGATAACGTCTTAGAAAAAAGTATATGTTATATCTTTAAAATCCATAGCAATAGTTTATCTTGCCATGAAACATACATTAAACATATGTTTAATACCATATTCAGATAATAGAGTGTTATTCTATTCAAGTATTTGGTTGCTGTCATAAAACGATCATTAAATAGTACCCAACAATGGAAAAAGACAATGGCATGTGATACAGTGTGATTAACTTTTGATTTTCTTTGATTTATACAGTATTTAGCTTGCTTCTACATAGTTTTTCACATTGTTTCTGCCATCAGACTGTGAACCCCATGAGAACAGGATTGTCGTTTGCTTTTCTTAGTATCCCTAATACTCAGCACAGTTTCTGGCATGTAGTAAGGGTTTAATAAATGTTTAATGACTGTTTAAATAAATAAATTTACGTAAATGTTTAAGGACACAGCTATAACTAAAGTGCCATTAAAACATAACCAGTACAAGTATAGAGTCTCCCTAAGTGCCATATGGCTGTATGCTGAATATCAAGCTCCATAATACTCCACATTTCTTCTTTCCTCCTTGTGACAAATTGCTACTGGGGTCACCATATTCAGTTAGATCAATATTTGACTCCTACAGATTTGCTTGACTGGAAGCTCAGTGTGTGTAAAGTGGTGCTTCACCTCTGGGGTCACCACCTTGTGGACTGCTTCCCTCAGTGTGCTACCCCAGTGGGGAAAGGAAAAGGCAGAGTGGAAGTTACGCCATAGAAATTTGTGTATCAGCGTATGAGGGGCAAGCACTCAGATCATTCCTGTTGGAATCTTGTTTTCATATTTAGACAGATAAATAGGGACCCAGAAATACCTCTTTGTATTTAATGAGAACTGCACATGGTAGCTTGGGTCAAAGTAAAAGGTAATGGTAAAAAAGGCACCCATCCTTAAAAAAATCACTAGCTTTTGGCATCCTTTCAGCCTGTTGTGCCACATGTCTGAGCACAGTCAGTGCTCCTGATCTCTATTTCTTCTCTGTTCATTACTTTCTAAATTCTCTGTCATCTGGCTCACCACCAAATCACTCAATGGAAATAGCTCTTTCCAAAGTTAATAATGATCTCTTAATTGTCAAATCTAAAGGCCTTTTATAAGTCCTCACCCTTCTCGAACTCTTTGAAGCATTTGCTACTATTGGCTATCTTCTCCTCCTGGCTCCTCTCTCTTCTTGGGATTTTCCTGATACTTCTCTGTCTTGGTCCTCCTGTCACCTGTCTTAAAAACAGAATAAAAATTTTTTTTATTGATATCTTTTATGCTCATATCACTTAAATTTCCCTTCATGTCCTTTCCACTCTCAGAGAATAATCCCGTATCACAAAAATATTTTTTCAAAGGAAAATATAAAGCAAGAGAAAGATAAAGGAAGAAGAGGAGGAAACAGCTGGCAAAACTATTCAGTACATTGAAAAAATCTGAAAATATATGAAATGCTTTATAGCTCTGGACCTACCGTCTCTGAAAAGGAATGCATGTGTAGAAGTTGGAGGGGTGGGGCAGACAGGAAGCTCATTAATTTATATCTTTCTTTGAAACCATGCTTGTTCTTTGTAACATCTATGTCATCAGGGAAGATGGAATTTTACTAATGAAATTTAACAAAAATCTGTGTAATTGATAGAAGGGATTAAAAAAAGAAATTTAATAAACACAAATATGCTTCCTCCACTTGAAGCTACTTCTCTTCTCAAAGTATCTCTTTTAGCTACGACAGACATTAAAATCAAGTATACAACAAACTGAACTTAGAAACATATTTTTGAATCATTGTATCACAAAGTGATACTAAGACATTCACAAATAATGCAATATATTCCATGATATTTCTCTCACCTCAAATTCAATAACTAGTGATATTTTAATGGGTAAAAGGATTTTTATATCATTAATAAAATATTATTTTCAAAATATTCATCTATCTCATCTCTCTTAAATTTCTATCTTTGAATAGTTTTATGTACTATTAGTACAGTAATACATTTTAATTTATAAATAAGTAGATATGCTCATATTGGTGTTGTGCTTAGAATTTTTTCTTTTACCGATACGGGTGCTAATCAAAACGTTTGAAGGCCACTGGTTGAAGTGACACGCCCATAACTACACAGCTGGTAAATGCCAGAATTGGGACTCAAACCCAAATCTTCTTAACCTGAGTTCACTGGACTTTCTGCTTTATTTACACATTATCTTCCTTTTTAGAATGTGAGATCCTAGGGAGCAGGACCTGTTTATACCTTACTTTATATCATCTGTGTATCAGGATATATAGTCAGAGTTTAATATAAATGCTTGTTGACTGACTATGCCACATTCCTTCTGCCCTAGTAAATATAAGGCATTAAACCCTTTGAAAGTCTGATTCCCTTTCATCCCTGAGAAAGAGAACGTAGGGGCATAGCACAAGTCCTGGCTTTCCTGAGGTTGGATTGATCTCAGATCTGAAGTAGTGTTTGGATTGAATCTTGGGCGGCCTTTTTGTGCTATACCAAGGACTTCTTTGCTATAAATCCAATTTCCAGGGTAATACCAGCCCCTTAGACTTGGAGGCCTGAGGGTCACTTGCCAAAACATTCATCCCATAGTAGGCAAGGTTTTTGTCAAGTTTGTTTGTCATCGATGTTTCTCAATGTGCCATATTTTGGAGGTACCTATAAGAGGCATGAGGAAGTTTCTGTGAGAACAAAGCACTGAATTTGTTTGATTTATTAAAAATCCACCCTTGCCTGAGGGTCTCTGTGTGTGCATACAAAATACCTCAATTAAATTCAAACCAACAGCTAAAATTCCCTGTCAAGAAAATGAAATGTCCCCAAAATACCCAATATGGAATGCAACAAAACCAAAAAGACCTTTTGCCACTTATTCAAGGTCAGCAGGGTGGCAGACCAGTGCACTATGATTGGGTCATGTGTAGGCCGAGTTAAGGGGTGCAATTCATTCAATTTGATTTAATATATGGCTTTTTCCGGCCTTCATTGGACAGAAGTTTTCAAAGCACCTACTATGTGCAAGGCATTGGGGAGAGGAAGAAAGAAAAAGAAAGGAAGGACGAAAGAAAGAGGAAAGAAGGATCCCTGATACCAAGGAGTTTACATTCTACTGAGAATGTAATATACAGACAAGAAAGTAAATGAAAAGCGTGCACAATGTATTAGAGTCATTTCCAGAGGAAGAAAGTGCTTGTAACATCTGGCGAACCTATATGGTAGGCCAGTAGAAACCACTTTATATTAACACAAATTCCTTCAGAATTCAGTATGAATTAATTGCAAAGGCTCCTGGGAAGGTTTTAGAGGTATTTCAGAGGTTCACACCACAAGGTTCTTTATGATATATAATCAAGATCAACTTTGATAAGAGAATGGGCATTTTGATAGAATATGAGGGGTGGGAGAAAGGGAGGAATAGATCAGAGCCTTGTCTTGAATGGAGGGCTTTTTAATTTGTGACTAAAGCAGGATTTGAATCTGGGCCTTTCCGATTCCAAGTCTGTTCAGGGTTCTATCCACTATTCTACTTATTTCCTTGTCATTTTTCATGTGTTTCTGGTATTTTCAGTGCCTATCACATAGTAGGTACTTAGCTGGGCAGCTAGGTGGTACAGTGGATAGAGCACCAGTGCAGGAGTCAGGAGGACCTGAGTTCAAATCTCATCTCAGATACTTGACACTCATTAGCTGTGTGACCTTGGGCAAGTCACTTAATTCCAGTTGCCTCATCCTGGGTCATCTCCAGTCATCCTGATGAATATCTGGTCACTGGATTCAGATGGCTCTGCAGGAGAAGTGAGGCTGGTGACCTGCACAGCCCTCCCTCACTCAAAACAAAGTCAAGTGCAAGTCATGTCATTGTTTCTCTGATGGCATGGTCTTCTTTGGCAATGAAGGATGAACACACACAGTAGGTACTTAATCATTACTTGTGAAATAGAACTCAGTGGGTTGGATTAAGATAACTTACTTCTAAGCTCTCTGATTTAGCCTTGTTTTTGCTTTTTGACTACAACCAAAAATTGGATTTTATTGGTGTAGAGAACTTTCATAGCTGTTAAAATCAAGCAATGATATGGAACCCAGCACCTATCAAGGCAATCCATTCTATTTTGAAAGTGTTTTAGGAAGTTTTTCTTTATATTGAGTTAAATATTTTTTTGTTGTTCACTTATTTCTATTGCGTCCGACTCTTTGTGATCCCATTTGGGGTTTTCTTGGCACAGATACTGGAGTGACTTGTCATTTCCTTCTCCAGTTCATTTGACAGATGAGGAAACTGAGGCAAACAGGATTAAATGACTTACCCAGGGTCACAAGCTAATAAGTATTTGAGGCCAGATTGGAATTCAGGTCTTCTTAACTCCAAGCCTGGCACTCTATGGGTACCCAGCACAGTGGTTAGAGTCAAATTAACATCTTATAATTCACACTCACTGGGGCTAGTTCTGCTACGTGAGGTCAAGTAGATTATTTTTTATCTCTTTTCCATGATAGTCCTTTAAATACCTGGATAATCATGGTAACAGCTTGGTTGCAAAGTGCTTTCCATATGTTATCTTATTTGAACCTCACAACATACCCTGGGAGGTAGATGATATTAACCCCATTTTAGAGATGAGGAAATGGAGACTGAGAAAGATTGTCTGAGTGACCCAGAGAATTAGCATCTGATCAGGAACTCAGATCTAGGTACTCCTGACTGCAAGTTGACTATTCTCTCCATTACACCACACTACCTCTCTTATCTCCAGGCTGAACATCCCTGGTTCCTTCAGCTAATTCTTCCAGAGATGAGTTTTCTTCCCTTCTTGTACTTTGCAACTTCTGCATCCCTGAAAAACAATGTATGGCATTCACATTGCAGATTACAATCAGTTGAGTTATTGCACAAGACAATCCCTGTGAAATGGAAGACTATTTAACAAATCATTATTATAAAGGTGAAAGAAATCAGGTACTGACTTATACCATGGAGTCTGAGAATTCAACATGGGAGGATTTGGTTTGATCTAATATTTTAGATGGTTTTAAAGAAAGAAGCATTGTTCCTTTGAAACTTAGCGATACAGAATACAGGCTTATGGTGTCAGGTCCTAAAAGAAGTTAGTTTAGACCTAAAAGAAACCAAGATCTTGGGAGGCAAAAACATTAACTAAACTAAAATGTGAAACCTTTGAGAAGGGCTCTCCCCCGTTACTGCTGCTCAGACCATTCCTGTGATCATATCAGTTGTTGTTCAGTCATATCCAACTCTTCATGACCCCATTTTGGGGTTTTCTTGGCAAAGATACTGGAGTGATTTGTCATTTCCTTTTCCAGCTCATTTGACAGATGAGGAAACTAAGATAAACAGGGTTAAGTGACTTGCCCAGGGTCACTCAGTAAGTGTCTGAGTCTGAATTTGAACTCAGAAAATGAGTCTTCCTGATTCCAAGCCCAGTGCTGTAATCACTGTGCTACCTAGATACTCTGGGCTTTTTGCCAGTACTCTGTGGCAAATACTGTTGTCATAGGATCATAGATTACAGCTGGAAGGGACCTAGAGATCATCTTCCCCTACCCTTTCATTTTGTAGTTGAGGGAACTGATGTTCAGAAAGGTTAAATCACTTTCTCAATTCACCTAGGAATTAAGGGGCAGAGCTGGTATCTAATCTCAGATCTAAAGACTCCCAAGTTTACTCATAGTTTTGAACCATTTTAACGAGTCAGAACGCTTTTTGGCTTCATTCTACAAGGATGCCCCCAAGGAATCATTTTCTTATAGCACTGCTGTCCTTTCAAAAATTTCCTATTCTTTGATGATGTTGCATCAGGGAGACTTCACTGATACGGCAGATTCTTTGAAATGGAAACTCTGGCATAGTGACCTTTCTCTCAGATAGCCTAATATAGACTTCCTGCTTTAACGGGTAAACAGTCCTTCATCCAAATTGTATACATCTAGAAAGATTCCTGCCCTGTCTCCTTCCCTTCCCCTTCCTTCCATAGTGGGCTAGGAGTTGCAAGTGGTTGCAGAAGTATTGACAGTGTTTACAAAATTATTATCTAATATTTCTGTGGTGCTAGGAGATGCACATGCCTTCCATGGTAAAGAAAGTTGGGCCAAAGAAAATGACCAAATTCTTGCCCCAAGGAAACAGTGTTTTGAATGATGCAATTTCAGGGAAAAGGCAATCTGAGTTGCCAGGAACTTTTCTCTATATTGGTAGTTTTTGTTCATATGCTGTGTTATCAAAAAATGATAGGAACCAGTATTAAAACTCCCTGAAATTACTTTCAAGTGCTTGTCAGATGGTTTTGCCTAGACATCCCTGTAAGCTTCATACCCAAATCAAACTATCCATTTCATTTGCTAGTCTACTTTTCATTGTAAAAGTCACAGAAGCTTTGCAGTCTTTTCCATAAAAGATTTATTTCATCATCACCAGGCATAGTGGATAGAATAAGAGAATCTGAGTTCAAATATTGGCTTTGCCACTGTGACCTTGAATTTAAGTAATTTTTGAGTTGTTTTTGACTCCTTAGGACCCAATCTGAGGGTTTTTTGTCAAAGCTACTAGAGTGGTTTGCCATTTACTTCTCCAACTCATTTTATAGATAAGGAAACTGAGGCAAACAGGGTTAAGTGACTTACCTAGGGTCACATAGTTGGTAAGTGTCTGAGGCCAGATTCAAACTCATGAAGATGAGTCTTCCTGACTTTTCTGGTGTTCTAGCCATTGTGCAACCTAGCTGCCCCTGACCTTGGATAAGTCACTTTAAATCAGTGGGCCTCATTTTCCTCATCTTTCACATGAAGACCTGAAGAGATTGGACTAGATGGTTTTTAAAGTCCCTTCATGTTTGCAATCTATGATCCTATGAATTTGTGTTTTTATTATGAATAATAATATAGACAGCAATGACAGCCATAGCTCTAGTAAGAGTACTGTGGACCCAGAGAGCTTTAGTTCCCAGCATCCACAATGGGAAGGCTAAGAGACCAGAGTGCAGCTAAGTTTTATAGCATGGTGGAAAATTACAAAATAAATTTTACTCACCTCTTAATGGGAGAAGGAAGGACCTCTGGTGTGGAAAAGTGACAAAAAGCCTTGGGTCATACCTTTAGACAAAAGAAAAGATGGATGGAGGTAGAAACAACAGCAAATCCTGATTCCTGAATATACATAGTCTCCTGGGGACCCCTCTTAGAGGCCATATTTAACCTGGAGAAGGGAAAACTTAAGGGCAAATATTTGTAAAATATGTTATGTGGAAGAAGCCCAACCAATTTTTCATTTCCCACCAGTTGTTCTCTTTGGATTAAATCCACCACCATCATACTGTGCTGGGTACCTTCTCTCTCCTCCTCACAACTTTTTTTTTTTGTGTTGTCTTCTCCCATTAGATCGTAAGCTTCTTGAGGGAAGGAACTATCCTTTATTTTCTTCTTATTTGTATCCCCAGCCCTTAGCACAATGCTTGGCACATAGTAGGCACTTAATAAATGTTCATTGCATTGTGTCATATTGTAAGAAGAATTAGGTTCTGGAAGGAAAAACTAGAACCAATGAAAAGACAAATTTGGGGTTCATATATGGGAAAACTTCCATTAATTAATTAAGGGTTGTCTCCAGAGGTAATGAGTTCTCTGTTGCTGGAGGCTGACTGGCCTCTTGTTGGGGATAAGGGATTCTATGCTTTGGTTGAAGATTATATTGGATAATTTTTGAGATCCTTTCCCACTAGAGAATCCTGGGATTGTTGTTCACATCCTCAAACAACCTACATTTCTAACTGAAGAAAATTTCAGGGCAGAGAACATATTCATATTTGTGTGGATTCTGATATCTGAAAGTGTGACCCTCATAAAGATGTGGCTGGAATATATAAATTTCCCTTAAAAGGATGCTCAACTAGAGAATTATGTCATCTAGAAAACTATCAAGGACTTAGTTTACTCTTAGTTTTATCTGACTTTCTTTGAATTTCCTTCACTTTTTGCTTCATTTCAATGCTTTTCTCTTGTCTTTGCTTCTGCCTCGGTTTACCAAAGCTAGAGTACAGGAATCACCTAATGTGCAGACACCACTTCCTGCTATCTTTTATGGTTTGACAATTCATCTCCACCCAATTCTCTGGATTTTTGACTTTCAGAACTGTGGAGTTTTTGGTAGGGAAGGGAAGGTTAAAGTATTATTCCAGCAATATTCTTATACCATGCTATAAATACAAGATGAGGTCAAACCAAAAAAAGACATAAAAACAAATATCCATTATCTGGAGATTCATGGCTTCTAGAACTTTCCCCAACCTCCAAGCAAAGAATGAAATACTGTTCCTCTGGGACAGTCCCCTCCTGGTTTTGGATGAGTAGAATGGTTGTTTCGGGGGAATATGATGGTGCTGCTCCTTTAAGTCCTAATCAAACCACAGATATGAACAAGGACAGTAGGGTGGCACTTCTTAGTCTGGTTTAGCTAAATATTTTCAATAACCATGGCTACTTTTTCCTATAGGCAGTGGAGAGTTCTTCAAGTTAGGGTGTTATGGACCTGGTGCTTTACTAATCTTTCCATACTCTTCGCATCTGTATATCAGAACTCTAATCAATCCTTAATCTCTTTGATCTGCAGCCAATTCAGCATTAAGGTTTCAACCAAGTCATGTCTGCTTGCCTATCCATTTCATTAATGCTACTTTTCACCAGACTCACTTGAAAGAGTTTTTATCCCTAGCAGCACCAACATATTCATGATAACTTTAGTGCGTGGTAATTTCAACATAGGTGAGATGTCTGTGGTTGGCAGGGTGGGTGAGAGTCCTTTCCATGGGATACAACAGCTGAATCTTCTGCTGGGCAGAGCTTCATTGACAGCTAGATTTAACTGCTGCTTCCAGGGTGTCTTCAGGGTTTGGAATTTTTCTACATCTCCACTGTCAAATGCATAGAGGTTATCAATCAGTCACTGCCTTTATATGTCAGTAGAGACTCTAGAACAGGGTAAATGAACAATTCCCCCCAATTTTAAACTTTTTAACCAAGAAGTCCTGAAAGGATCTAGGTTAAAAGTTCCTTGCTGCTGCCCAAACACTGGCATTTTATGATACCAGTATTGTCCCGGACAATGAGAGGTTTCTAGTTGTTTGATAATATTTGATACAAGGGTCATAGAAACAACCATGCATGGACACCACATGAAGAAGACTGGCATTTCTTCACATCCTTCTTGTCTCCTTACAATCTGTAGGTCTTCAGGGTTTAATTTCTAAGTCCCAAAGACTATTTTATATAGGTTCACTGCTTTGTTGCTGCTTTCCCAGAAAAATAAAAACAGTATTAGGATCTATCATCTGACCATATGGGTGATGATGATGACAGTGGTGGTGATAATAATACTAATACTACCAAGGATAATGATTAACATCTTGCAGTGCTTTAAGATTTGTAATCTGGTTTGCAAATATGATCAAGCTGTAAACTTTCAACAACTTTGGGAAATAAGTGCTATGATTATCTCCAATTTGTACCTGAGAAAATTGAGGAAGACAAGAGGTTAAGTAACTTGCCCAGATTCACAGAATTAATATTTGAGGTCAGATTTGAATTTAGATCTTTCTAACTCCAGGCTTACCATTCTAGCCACTGTGCTATCTAGCTGCCAGAGCAAGAAGACTTGCTCTGTGGTCAAACTCACTGAAAACATTTTCAAAAAGCTTAATAAAACTATCTCTTTTGATAAAGCAGGTGTCTTGAACAAAATAAGGGGCCTAAAGAGTGAGTTGGTGATACAATTTCTTGGTAGAGAGCTCTTCTAGTCAGTGTTCAGCACATCCTTCGTGATGGTGGGAGTCAAGGCTTATCCGGCTCTGCTCTGGGTGGAACTCTGAGGAGGTCTCTGGGGGAAGCTACTAGTGCTGACCTCAGAATTACATTTGACTCTGTGTATTTTTTTTTCTGTGCTCTTGCTTAGAAATTTGCTTCCTCCCCAACCCTTAAATCCTCTTTGCTATACTGGCTAAAATCTTCATTTGGCTAAGAGATTCCATATAACGCTACCAAAGATCACTGGCTCTGCTTCCTACCCAGCCTCTATAGCCATTATCCAAGGGACCAAACTCAGGAGAGATGTGACTTGAAAACTGGCTTCCCAGATGCTGTAAACCTTGCCTTTTCAGTAGCCAGAAGTACCAAGTCGGAAAAAGAAGTTCTTAACACTGAAGTCTTTCACATTGTCAAATGGCTCAGTGTCAGAAATTGATATGGTTTTCTCAAAGGAAATGACATAGAAGAAAATGTACTACCATCTGCTTTGCCACTAAGGACCATGGGACCTTTCCATCCTACTTGCATCTGAAATCTCCTACATGTGTTCTGTCCCTTCATTAGAATGTGAGCTCATTTGAGAGCAACAACGGTCTTACATTTTTATTTGCATCCCCAGTGCTCATGGACACAGTAAGTTTTTAACAAATGCTCATTCATTCATTCAAAGAGCCCACAAAGGCAATTAGACAAATGGGAACTAGGGGAATCCAGAACACTTTTATGTGTTTGACAGTTGCCCAACTAATTCCTGTGATTTAGTTGTTACAAATTTATTTATTTCGCTCAGAGAAGGAAGCTGGGATAAATTCCAGCCAGTGGGTTCTAAGAATGCATGCATTTATGGATTATCCAAATCTCGCAGCTGTCCAAGTGAACAGGAGATCACCCTGCTTTTTCATTACATTTGCTTAGACCCTATGAAGTTTTATGGAAGCTGATAGAGGTTCTAGGCAAATTCTGGTGTAAAAACTACCTGATCTTTCTACCTTCAATACCAACAATATTTCCTTAGATAGTGCTTAAAGATTTACATTCGCTTTCCTCACAAAAACTCAATAAGATAGGTTAGTGCAGGCATATCTTATCTATATTTTATAGACAAGGAAATGCAATTAGAGAAATTATAAATTTTCCCTGTGATACATAGAGATTAATTACCAGAGACTAGAACTAAATTCTTTTCCCGACTTTATGACCAGTATTCTTTATTTTTTGCAAAATTTAAATTTTATTTTTTTTACTATGAACTTAATCATTGAAAAAGTGAACATTTCAGTACGCAAAAATGAGTAGAAAAGAGAATTTATATGAAGCTGAACTGCTAATGTATAATTTGTTTTAAAGTATTAAAGTTAAATTTAATAAGTAGTAATGATATTCCCTTTTTTATTCCCTTCTGAATCTTCTTTTAATTATTTTCTGTGTACTCTAAAAATGTTTTATTCACTTTCCCCTCTACCTTTATCCTTACCCTTCATCCTCACTAAACTTTTGCTTGTAAGAGATAAGTATAGTCAAGTAAAATAATTCAACTCATTGGCAGTGTCTGAAAATCTATATCTGTAGTTCATTTTTGCCCCTCAAGAGGTTGGTGGTATGGTTTAATTTCTAGTTCTCTCTATTACTCTATACTGTCTCCCAAGTCCTTGTGGTACTGCTTACTGAGGCCCTCTTAAATGATGTTTAGAGAACTTTGCTAGGGTTATTCCTTTGGGTAAAGATGTTATAAAATTTTCTCAGTTCTAAAATATGGCTGACCTCAAACTATTTGCACAGGAAGATGATGTGTAAGGAGGGTTAGGGTTGGATTGGAGAATCTGCAGCCTTAAGGCCATATGTGACCTTCTAGGTCCTTAACACAACAAATTTTTTTACAAAACAAAATTTGTATTCAGTCAAAAGGCCACACTTAAGGACCTAGAAGGCCACATGTGGCCTTAAGGCTGCTTAACGTTGAAGGTTCCCCAACCCTGGGTTAGGGATTGAACCTGTTATTTCATTGTTATGGAGATCTCCTGGATGAGGAAGCTAGGGATGTAGTTCTCTGAAACTCAAGATTCTTAAGAAGTTGTCTAGAGGTTAAATGACTTGCCTAGGGTCATATGGCCAGGAGGCAGGATTTGAACCCGGCCAGCTCTCTATCTACCATGCCATGCTAGCTCTGTTGGAGATACATCTTGCGTAGGGTCCAGTTTGGATGCTTTGGTGTCTGCAGTCTTCTTGTCCGTGTAGTGCCTTCTTGGAGAGGTCATATTAGCAAATTTGGAATGTCATCTATTCATGTGAATACTCACTCATGAAGGAGTTACTGACTGGGTCAAATCCATAGGAATCAATAGAATACAGGAATTAGGACTAGGATGAGGCATTTAGAAGACTGGAGAGATTGGGAGTCAAACCAAAATCCAGTTAAGAACAGAGTTGTCATTAAATAATAGTTTGCCCTGTTTCACTGTAGGATTTACTAGGTCAAGCAGAACTACATGTACCAATCAGCCTCCTTCTAGTTTCTAAGAAGGGCAAAATTGTTAATTGTCAAGACCTGAACACATTTAATCAGCAAAATGCAATGAGATAGAAGGAATGTCCTACTTTGATGTACAGGGTATCCCCAAAGTCATTTTAAAATGGCACTGAGACTTTGGGGGACACCATGTAGTTAATGCTTCTAAATCAGAGGTTGATGGTCACAGTACTTTGAACCAAGGCTGATGGTAACCTTTCATGAGCCAGTTCATTTTACCTAGTCAAGAGCCACAAATGGCATTTCTAGCTGTACCAAATGTTGGTCACTAAAGAGAGAAAAATGAATCAAATCTAGAAAACTTTCACTGGAATCAAGAGGGCTCAGGGCATGCTTCCTGTAGGAGGTGGGATTTTAGTTGGGACTTAAAGGAGACCAGAGATGTCAGTAGTCAGAGTGGAGAGAGAGCATTGATACTTACCATGTTAACATTCTGACAACAATGGAACAGTAAAACATCTAACTGAGATGTAAATGAGTAATAAAACGAGAACTCCTGTTAGCCTCATTGTTGAATGTCCCCAGAGTAGCTTAAGAAACAGAATCCTCAAAGACACACTACTCTGACAAGGAAAGGCATGGACTCTCTCTCTTTAATCAAAGCACAGTTGGAGATTTCAGTGAAGGACCAAGCCCAGGTTGCTTGCTTTCCTGCTTATCTTCCAGTACATCTGGAACAAGTCTATAACCTGTCTCTCTGGAAGACTCTTCATTATACAGGCTCCATCTATGTCCTGTCTTGGATTGCCTCAGGTGTTTACTTAGATGTTTCTTCCTCCATACTTCCTGAGTTCTCTGCTCAGCTCAGTGTAGCTACCAACCCAAGCAGAAATGCCCATTACTCTTCCATCTTCTTGGTAAGAACAACGCAACAAAACATTCTTCCCTGGCAATTACTTCGAGAATGATCTTTCTTAAAACACTGCATCCCTGATGAACAAGTACCTTTCTGCCTCCTGACCAGAGGGAGGGGGAGCTGTACCCATGTCCAACAGGCTACATTAGGGATTTAATATGAGACACTGCAGCCTCATCTCTTTCATCTGGCTGGATTTTATTTTGTACTTAAAAAATAACGTATGCAGAAACCTACAATAGTCTGTTTTGTTTAAGACTATGTCATTTTGTTTTGTTTCTATACTTAGAAACAGAAAAAAGTCAGAAAATTATTTCCTTTCTTCTTCAAACACTGATAGAGTCCAGATTTTAAATGATCAGACAATTAACAAGTTTACCAAAATAGTGTCATTTGTTTGCTTATGAAATTTTCAGTTGTAGACCTACGTCTGCTTTTGTCCATCTCTCTAATTTTCTGTCTCTTCTTAAACCTCATCTAAAAAGTGCTTCTTTCCTTCCATGACTACTCTCCTTAATTTTCCCCAGCCCACAATTTTTGGTTAGTCCCTGAAAGGTCTAAGAACATCATCTGGTTGAAAGACAACTCTAATGAACTAGCATTGTGTTGTCTGTTGTAAGCAACATGGGCTCAAATCTTCTGTGAAGTCTGGATCTCAATTTATTAACCACCCCAGGCATGTCTACTTTTTTCTATAAACAAATTTTATCCCCCCACCCCTTTTTTAAAAAAATTGACTCTCATTTTGGGGAATAAGAAGCTTAAAAAAACAAAAAAAAACTCAAATGACTTGCCTTTCTTTCTTTGAAGTTAGAGGATGTTGTTAGTGATAAAATGGAAACATTGAGAGTCCTGTTCATTTCCTATGCAAGTTTTCCACCTCTTTCTTCTTTCCAGTTCCAGGTTTAGACTTCTTCAAAGTTTAAATCTTTAAAGTTTATGGCAGATGCAGCTGATAGGAAGTTAAGGATGTGGCAATATCAGGTGTAACCAGAAAGGCCTTGTGTTTGGAGGAGAGTGCATCTTTCCCTTCTTTCCTTCCTCCATCTCCCAAATCGATCAATTGCTTCCCTGGTGTTCTGGAGGCGGCAGATGGAGCATGTGCAGTCTGGGAGCTCTGGAAACACTCCTGTTCCTCCTCCTTGCTTCCAAGACTTGTTTGGGTTTCATTATCTATTTCATCCAGAGTGAACATGAGCTATTAGCGAGTTCTCAGAAAACAATTGTTTGGCGGGTAGACAGGAATGTTCTCACATTCTTTTAGCAGCTTTTTTCTTTTGCCATACAAAGGACAAAGCTTCTGCTGTTCAATCAACTTTCCCCACCTGTTAGTACTGTAAGGGAGCCAGGCATGGTTTTTGTTTTTTTATGGCTTTTTTTAGTCCACAGCTCTGTGACTGTGTGAGAGAAACCCTTGTTGTGAGGCATCATGTTTAAGGGCGTCGTTAGCACAGACATGCAAAATACGTCTGTTTTCTGGTTTAGAAGAAGGGGCCTGTTGCATAGGCTCCTGAGTATATGCATGGTAGAAAAACATAGAACAAGGGGTGGTCTTTTCTCCCCCCACCCCCAGAACAAGCAAGACCTCTCTTCTTTTTAAACTCTCAGCATTCCCTGTGCAGGTTGAGGAAATGCCAGAGCTAACAGGTGTTTTGTATTGTGCCCTGAAGGTCAATAAATTAGAGCTTTGTTGGACTAGAAAAGAGAGGGAATTCCAAAGCTTCAGATCCCCCAATGGAAATGCCCCTTAGGCCAGGTCTAAATAAGGGAAATAGTATTGGGGCTAATCCAAATTATTTTGCCAGGTCTATACTAAGATAATAACTCACTTATAGGTCCCTTGAAGTTGTTTGTTTAACTTTGTTGTCTACACAGCGATTCATTAGCAGGTGTGAATAACGTTAGAAAAACACCACAGAATCATATTTCTCTGTCTCACCAAAGTTCAGAGCACTAGTTGGAATAGGGTAAGATGACTGCGAATGGAAAGCCATTTAGGGATGTTTGGGAGGCAATTCATAACAATTAAAGCTCAATATTTATAGTTTGCCCAGTTTGAAAAGTGCTTTTCTTCTGCCCTGAGTGTCATCCCCATTTTACAGATAAGAAAAGTGAGGATTTGAGAGGTTAAGTGACTTGTCCAGAGCAGGAATGTGAACCAAGGTCTTTTAACACCAGCACTAATTAGCATTAGCAGGACGCCCTTGGTGGAAATGGCATTCCCACCCCCCAAATAATAGTATCGAAGGCTACTAGATTTAGAGCTACAGGCGGTCTTACAGTATGATCTCCAGGACAATGTTACCTCTGCATCACTTGAAGAGTCTAAAGAACTGGTGCATCTAACTAGATGGAGAGCAAACTGGATAGAGATTCCTAGCAGGAGACTCAAGAGACCCAATAATTACTGAACTAACCAGAAGTCAGTTTTACTATAAAATAAAATGTAGGAGATAACTCTGTCTGAGGCATCCCTATCTTCTGCATTCCCTTAGGGTCATCTTTAGAAAGGATTCCAATCCAGATGTAATCATCCCCTAGTCTCTTTTGGGTCCTGTGATTTCTGTAGGGTCAGGCTAGACTTGCTACATTGAAGTTCTTTGGACCATCATTAATCTGGATGGATGGATGGCCCATGGGAGAAGGGATTACAAATGGAGTGTAGTAGGTAAGACAATGCTAAAGAGGCATTTCTGAAGCATGGATCTTTTCTGGGCTTGTGTCACCAAGTTTCCCTCAGTGAATGAAAAGAAGGTCATTCCACAAGAACATTGGTAGTACTAGATGGAATGTTAGCATCCAGAAGCACAGAATCACTCAGTCTCAGAGTTGGAAATGACCTCAGGGATCATATAGTCCGGAGTTATAAAACATGAGGCAGGATGCATTGCAGTTGTAACACTCTTTTGTACAGAGTCAGATAGAAATGTAATTGGGACATATTTAACAGAATAAATAAAAATATAATAGAACATAGATAAAGTTGATATGTGGTTTTCCAAGTCAATATGCAGTCTTATGTATGGCTTATTGCCTGATTCTATTTGAGTCTGAACATTGATCTAATCCAGCATGTACACACATACACACACAGAGGATGCATGTATATGTGTGTATATACACATACATACACAGATATATACACATATATGCATGTATATACGTATATATATATATATGATTTCCCCCCATCCCTCCACTTTCAATTTAAGGTCGCCTTGAAAGTATCTGTAAACATTTAGACAAATGTGTTTTTTACTGACCTTTATGTTAACACTGCTCAATCCCTGCCTGTTTTTTGAAGAAAACCAATGATGTCTTGACTCATGGGTGAATTGGGTTTGAGTGGGGCAATTGTATGAAGTCGTCAGCCTAAGTCTCTCTTCCAGACTGAACCCAGTAGCAAGACAACCTTAGCATCTTTGATGTTTGACCAAGCTTTAAGTAATCCACAGTGCCTGCTTTAGTAGTTTTTATAGATCCTGGAACAAATTGTTCTCATCCACCCATTCCATTGGGGGAAATGTTCACATGGTTGGGGTCGCCATCCCCCTAACTCATTAACTGGGGCTCATTGGTTACCCTCAACCTGGTTTAACCCATCTGCCCAGACAGTTTTACCAGGGTGTGGTTCCAAGCTTCTTGGAACCACAGGGGAGTGTTGGGTGGGAGATGGACATCAAAGGAGAATTAGCAACCCTGAAAAGTGTTCTGAAAGCCTTCACACCTGTGCTAGTCCTTCCTGAAAGTTTCATACACCCCTGCTATGACTTACTTCAATCTTCCTGAAAGATTTGCTTCTAACCATGTCTTCTTTCACCTTCCAAATAATATCCTTTCTTCCTGGAGGAGCTGATGAGTTCATATGAAAAAGAGCTGGGGTTCTTAGTTGACTAAAAAGCTCAGTCTGAGTCAACAATGCATCAAAGCAACAACAGCAGTAAAAGCTAACGCTGCTTTGAGAAGCATAGTGTTCAGAATAAGGAAGTGATAATGTCTCTTTACTCTTTTCTGGTCAGACCATATCTAGAGTATCATGTTCAGTTCTGAATACCATGTTTTAACACACTGATAAACAGGAGCATATCCAGAGAACATAAATCAGGATGGTGAAGGTACTGGCAGCTATGTCGCATGAAGATTGATTGAATAATTAGGAATATTTAGCTTGAAGAAAGACAGCTTATGGGGTATGTAATAAAAACCTTCAATTATTGGAGGGACAGTACTGTAGAAGAGGGATCAGATTTGTTCTGCTTGATCTCAGAGAGCAATACCAGGAGTGATGAGCAGGAGTTACAGAGACAGATTTAATCTTCATGAAAGTAAAAACTAAAGCTCCCCTCAAAGTGAAATGACTTATTTCAATAAATGATGGGTGCTTTCTCATTGCATCCCTTCCTCTCTTCCACCTCTCTCTCTCTCTCTCCTCTTTCTCTCTTTCTCTCTCTCCCATCCTTCCTTCTCTTTCTCTCTTTCATCTCTTCCCCTTTATCTAATAATTCCCTCCTCCACTGGAAAAAAAAAAGAGATATAAAAGACCTTTGTAACATGCATAGTCAAGCAAAAGAACTGCTGTGTTATTCCGCAACTTGAGTCCATTTCTTCTCTCCCAGGAGGTCCCATCAGTCCTCCAGAATTATGTATTCTCATTGCATTTGTTAGAGCTCTTAAGTTGTTCGAAGTTGACTTTATGATGCTGTTATGTATATTTTAGTCTATTGGTTCTGCTCACTTTCCTCTGCGTTAGTTTTGTAATAAATCTCAAATTTCCCTGAAATTGTCTTTATTTTAAAGCAGAGGTAATATTCAATTACATCCATATACCATAGTTTTTTTAGACCCTCCCCAATTGATGGACATGCCCTAAGGTTCTAGTTCTTTGCTATAACAAAAGAGCTGCTATAAAATTTTATGTACATTGGGTCCTTTTCTTCTTTCCTTGATTTCTTTGGAGTATACATCTAATAGCAGTGTAGCTGGGTCAAAGGGTATGCACAATTTTGTGACTTTTGGGGCATACTTTCAAATTGCTTTCCAGAATGTTTGGATAAATTCACAGTTCCACCAATGGTTCATTAGTGTTCATATTTTCCCATAGACCCTCCAACAATTGTGATTTTCCTTTATTTAAATCATCTTTGCCAATCTAACCCATTTGAGGAGGAATCTTTGTGTTGTTTCGATTTGTATTTCTCTAATGATTAGTGATTTGGAGCATTTTCTCATATGCTTATTGACGACTTGGACTTCTTCCTGTGAAAACTGCCTGTTTTCATCCATCCATTTAGTCAAGCAAAACTAATTTCCACATTAGCCATGTCTAAAAATTCATGCCTTATTCTGCCATTTGGGTCTATCACCTATCACCTCTCTTCTACTTTGGAATAACTCTGATAGTTTGGAAATGAGACCTCTAACAGAGAAACTTCCTGCAAAGAATATTTTCCTGGCTAATTGTACTTTTCTAATGTCTAATTTTAGGAGTAGTTATCTACCAGGTACCCTAGAACCCAAAGTAACAGTTCCCTCCTGGGGAACAGTCTAAGTATGAGTTGGTAGAGTATCTAGAACAAGTGGTAACAACTTATTGCTCTGTCAGAATCTGAGACATCATGTGGAGCTTGTGTATATGCTTTATCTCCATACTAGGTTGAAAGCTTCTGGATTGTAAGGATTATGGCTTATATTTTTGTAAGTGTTTTGAATGAATGAATGAGTGAATGATTGAATTTTCTGGTGTTTTTAGAATTGACCTAGATTTGGAGTTTCTACTATTCTGCATCCCAGATTCTGTTTGTATAGTTCAGTTTCCATGTTTATTTGCAGTCAGTGAATAAAAAGAAATTGGAATGACGACTTTGTGCTGTGGTGAAATGAGTATTAGCTTGGAATTTAAGAGATATGGGTTCTAGTACCATTTATTCCCAATGAGTCTTTCACTAATTAATAGTATCATCTTGGTTAGGCAAGTGACAACTGATCTGAGCCTCAATTCTGTCTGTAAAATAAGGTGGATGGAATAGAACACCTTTAGATATCAGATCTTGAAGTTATATGATTATATAAATGCATTGGCCACTCTAGGAAATGGGAGGGAGGTGTTTTGTTTTGTTTTAATTGTAGGGTAAGGTACACTTACCTTACTTATCCTGCTTACCTAAGGTTGAGAATCCTGGTTCTTGATCCCTGTTTCTCAGGTCCTTAGTACAAAAAATCCCCAAATTTCTAGCCCTCTGCACCCTAAGTGGTCATCATTTAAAAGGTCACTGAAGGGGAGGATGCACTTAGAGTGAACTGTATCCTTAGCTCCTGGAGCTGGGGAATGTACTCTTATTTATTTTTACTGCTGAGTGTTATGTCCAGAAAAAACAGATGAGGATTTTGGGGACTGGTCAAAAGAAAAAGTAATCTGAAAGGGCATTTGTAGTCTGTGAGAAAAGCAAGGAGTCAAAACTTAATCAACCCTCCATGTTCCTATTCCTATCTCCTTAGCTGGGCTTCATTTCATGGATGGAGATGAAGATGGACTGAAAAGTGTACCTTGAAAGCAGCCCTCACCTTGCCCTGCAAGGAATTCCCTTTTTTGCATCTTTTTGTCCCCTTGAAAACCCAACTGAGGCCCTTGTCAGTGTCCTGTGACTCCCCTGAACTTTTCCTCCAATCTTCCGTGACTGCATTTTCAAGTTTTTGGACTTCAAAGTTCATAGCTGCCTTGTGTTCTTGCTTTTACAGAAAGACATCCTCTCCCTCGGGCACCTTACTGCTTAACTCACTGCTTTCAACTATGGCCATATGGGTATGTGACCAATCTGTCCTCCTTGAGGAATCAAACCAGGGCATGCAAGGGAATCCATCTGGATTCTCTGCTGCTCTCTGGGAGGCTGGAGAGAGAGAGAGAGAGAGAGAGAGAGAGAGAGAGAGAGAGAGAGAGAGAGAGAGAGAGAGAGAGAGAGAGAGAGAGAAGAAGAAGAAGAAGAAGAAGAAGAAGAAGAAGAAGAAGAAGAAGAAGAAGAGATGATCAAGAATGAGTGTACTAATGAGGTGTAGGTGTAATCAAAGACGCTCCCCCCCCACTTATCCTAGGTGGCTCAGGACACACCAACCTGAACCCTGACACAGAGCCAGACTCCTGCTAATAGTAAGTGTGGTTAAAGTTAAACAGCACTGAAGGTTCACTACCTTCATGTACTCTCCTCTTGTCCTTTACTATGAACTGTTTATTTAAAAACAACCTGATGCTTTTTTGTTTTGTTTTGTTTGTTTTGCTATGTTTCAGAGACATATCTCAAGATACTCTCCACTTCTTTGATCCCTCCTTAGAATTGGAAGCCTGGAACACTCTTCAGGGTTGGGCTGGGATGGCATAGCTTGATCTTGTTCTTACTTCTGGCTATTCAACCTGCAATGTCAACAAGGGATCACTGAGAGAATACTCTCAAATACTCAGCACGAAGTTAGGTTCTACAAGGAATATAAGAGAAGCATAAGACAGGGGCCCTTCCCTCAAGGCACTTATGGGTTAGTTGAGGAGTTGAAATGAACTGGAATGAAATTAACTGGTTACGGAGATAGCATAGTGTAATGGAAGGAATGCTGGTTTAAATGTTAGAAGATGTGTGTCCAAATCTTGCTTAACTTATCTAAACCTCAATTTCCTCATCTATAAAATGGAAATAATAATTCTTACCCCCTGTCTCACAGGGCTGTGTCGTGTTGTGTTGAGGAAAGCACTTTGTAAACCCTAAAACTATATAATGGCGATCTATTACTGTTAGGTGGAAGACAGCATAACAGAATGGACTGGGATCAGGAAGGAGCTGGGTCTGACTCCTCTTTGTGACGCTTGCTGGCCTTGCAACCCTGGGGCCAATTACTGAGCTGAAGCTCATGGGTAAAATGAGGATAGGGTGATTTTTCTCCTCATTAATCTTCAAGTGTTATCAATCACCTCTTGATCTAACTCTGGTTCCAACGATCACCAGGTTAACTCACCTTGAACCTTTCTTAGATTAAGAGCCTCCAGGACTTTATCCATAGCTCTGGAAGTTTTCATCAGCTTGGCAATAAAAGCCCTTTCAGGCCTTTCCTGAACTGAACTGTCAGTGAGTTCTCTTGGCCACCGTCACAAAGGTCTATTCACTATGATTAATTGTGAGCTAATAAGAAAGCCAGCCTTATTTGCCTTCCTGATTTGCTAGAAGGTCCATTTTATATTTCCCTTGAGTTGTTTGTGTTTTCTTTCATTTAATGGGAAAGGAGAAAGGAGTGACAGAGGGGCCTGATCACATAGCCTCACGACTCTCCCCAGATCTGTTTCCTGTTGGTTCAATTGAAGTCTTTTGAAGCTAGAGCTCTTGTTATGGGTGATTTTAAAAAAATGAAACTCAAAACAAAAACAAAAACATTTACACATTTATTTCTTCCTTGTTCTGGCTCCACTGCTATTTCTAGCCCACTTACACACACATTTCCGTGTCAGCCTGCTTTCAGTTACCATCGAAGCTCAGCTCAACACAACTTTTAAAATACATTTATACAGAATACAACAAGGTTTCTAAAACAGAAATACGAAGTGATGATTGCTGCACAGTAAAGCAGAAAATGCCTCCTATTTCCTTCCTTTCTCTGGCTGCTGTTGCCCTTTTCACCCTTTATTCAACTCTGGCTCAGGGAGGCCCTCGGGGCTAGGGGTGGAGGCTATAGGCCCCAGTTAGAGTCAGGGCGCTGACCTCTGGATACCCTTACTATTGCTTGGGGCAGGACTAACTCATACACCCAAGGAAGATTTTTTTTCTTCGGGTAGGCTCTTTTTGCTATTGGCAAAAGAAGAGACAAGGGAGCAGGGGATTAACTCAATTGGTTAGAGCCTGGAACTAATGAAACTAAGGTCCTAGAGTTTTACAAATGGAGGCTCTGGCCTGAAAGACAGTGGGTTGATCATTACACATAAATGACTGTTTTTGCAAAAAAAAAAAAAAAATATATCAAATTAGCCACTCTTGTGATAACTGGCCCGGGGTACCAATTTAAAAACAAAGAGCTGTAGTGCTTTCTTTTACTGATTGAGAAGTAGGATTTCAAAGACTTTGCTTAGAGTCCTTTTGAAGAAGGAGACCATATCCTATTAGAAAGATTTATCTTTTTTTCAAAAGATCATTTTCAAGACCATATTCTGGAACATTTTTTAAAAAAAATGTTGGTCCATCTTTCCTACACAATTATAAATGGGTATCATTATATGGAATTATCACTATATCTGTCTTTTCTCCTGGAATCATAGAAAGGGATTATCTTTAGTGTAGAATATTAGAAACAGTTCTTCATCTGTGTGTCCTACAGCAATCAGTGACTTTCATGATTAACAAGTGCAAGTGTGATCTGGGTTGTGTTAATTGTCAGTTGGTGGAACAAATCACAAACTGGACTTAAAACATTATTTTAATGATTCCAAGAATCCAGTGGCATTTTCACTGATTACACCAGAAACTTGATTTATGTTCCTGACAAATATAAATGCCATATATTATACACTTCACTTGGCTGAGGGATCTTTTGAAGACATACAGGTAGAATGTTTAAAGAAAATACATAAATCTACAAAGAAAAACACTTTATGATTATTAGAACCAATTGAATTTGACAAATGCATTATGGGAACTTTACCAGTGGTCTCTTTTCATGGCCCTGGACAAGTTACATCACTTTTCAAATGTATAAGGTCTAGGTTGACTTGCTTTTCATGAACTATATACATCATATTGCTTTCTGTTTTTGAGGTGTGTATTTTGTCCCACAATCAGACACCTTGCAGAGACCTTAAAAGATCATGTAGTTCAACCTCTTTCTTTTATGGATGAAGAAACTGGGCCCAAGAAAAGTAAAATGGGGTGGACAAGGTAACTTGGGGCAATATTGGAACTAGAATGAGGTTCCTAGTTCAGTGTTCCTTCTGTGATACCATATTTCTTCTCACTAGCAGATTGGAATCTCTTTGAGGGTACCCACGATACCTTTTACTGTTCTTTTTTAGTTGTAGAGCTTTCTTTTTTAGTTGTAGAGCTTTCTTTTTTTTGGTCTCTTGTGTACTCAGGAGCGTGCTGAAACTAGCTTGAGGGAGGATTGTTAACTTTTCAGTGTGAAATCTTACACCTTGGAGAATTCACACCTTGGAAATCAACAAGACTACAAATCAAAATTTAGCTCATCGTTTTGTTGATTAGATAGACCTGGTTGCGACTGTTTGTCCTTTGTTCCTGAAAGCAAATGATAAAGAGACTGTTCCTGATGCTGATTAAATTTAAGCGTGTCCTGCTTTCATTACCCCCCAACCCCCATCCCTAAGCTGGTTGTTAAACATTTGCCAGAACATCCCTGTTCTTACCTAATGGTGGTGTTGTTCATGTTGGCAATAATGAGGATTAAGGAGATGCAGGGATAATGAGGCCAAGGTAATGTACAAGCCAATTTAGCTCTGTATTGTACAGAAATTCTAGTGTGGTTATTGACTGTACTGCTTAATAATAAGAGAACAGCTAGCGTTTATATACTCCTTTAAAGTATGCAAAGAGTTTTATACATATTATCTCATTTAGTCTTCACAACAACCTTGTGACATAGATGCTACTTATATTCCCATTTTGATTCCTTTATTACAGATAAGGAAACTGACTCAGAGAGGCTAAGTGGATTTGCCAAGATCACACAGCTACATGGTAAGGAGCTGAGGCAGGTTTTGAACTTAGGTGGATCTATCTCCAAATCTGGAGCTCGCTCCACTTTGCCACCTGGTGGTCAATGCTGATTGACCATGTATCCTCGAAGAATCAGGATTCCCTTGGTTCAGAAAGTGGAAGGTGGGGGACACTAACCAACAATATGCCCTATTCACAGTGGATCAGGAATCTCATGAAATGCATCTGTGATTCATTGCATTCCTTATAACAGTTTTGTTGTCGTTCAGTCATGTGTGATTCTTTGTGACTCTATTTGGGGATTTCTTGGCACAGATACGGAGTGGTTTGCCATTTCCTTCTCCAGCTCATTTGACAGATGAGGAAACCAAAGCTAACAGGGTAAAGTGACTTGCCAGGATCACACAGCTAGGAAGTGTCTGGGGCCAAATTCGAACTCAAGTATTTCTGACTCTAGGTCTTGTGGTCTATCCACTGTGCCACCTAGTTGCCCATACAGGATTGTATATTTAGAGCTGGGGTCATCTAGTTCAACTCCGTTGTTATATGGATACAGACACTGAATCCCAAGAGCTCAGATAGAATGGCCCAATCAGGATTCGAACCCATGTTTTTTGACTCCAGATACATCACTCTCCCCTCCCCTTCTAATCGACCACATTTGTGTAGTGTTTTAAGGTTTACAAAGTGACTTCCTAAAAGTAACACTGCAATCATTGTAGAAAGGCACTCTATAAAAAGTCACTTTTAATTAAAATAGAACTCTATCAATTCTTCCAAAATAGAACTATATCTTCTAAAATAGAGCTATATTAAGTATTTACGTGTCCTGGGACCTTTTCAATGCCTTCCAGCATATGACTAAATTCTGGCTGCCACCCTGTCGTCACCAGGCTTTGGGCCCTGTGGTTCTAAAGACATGGATTCTTTCCTGCATTTGTGTATAGCCTACTGCTAATTTGGATGGGGTAATTTTGTTTGCCAGATTAAAAAAAGATTTTTTTCTTCAAGGGAGCATTTGAAAAAGCCCTTTCCTACTCCAAAAAGGAGCTCAGAACGAGTCCGGTTGGATTAGAATCTCTCAAAAGAAGCAGCTTTTGAAAGATGAGACAAACTTCAAACCGGCCACACTTGCTACTCATTTTCAGACACATCCTGGAAATGTAACTTCCTCTGTCCGGGTGCCAAGATACGCTGCACCCTCAAAGTTGGTATCGAAATCCCCCAGTGTTTACAAGGAAAGTACTCTGGCAGCGTTTAAATTAGTGGTGACTCAGAATGCATACAGTAAAACCGTTGCCTTTGCAAAGAATGTCGAGCTCTCCGAATTGATTTTTATCTCAGGCCCAGGGTTTCTTTGAGAGATTAACTCCCTGGCACTGGTACCTACGGATGATGGATGCTTTGGGAGAAAGAGGTTGAACAGTGTGTAGAGTGAGGTTTCCCTCCTCCTGCTGGTCAGATGGGAGAACTGTTCACCATTAAAAACAAAACAGCCAGGCCACTAAAGCCTCCCCTCAGTGGCTGGGCTGCCTCTCCCTTTGTCTGCAGTGCTTGCTCCTGCTGAGCTCCAGGAGCTTTTAGTATCTGTGGGCATGGCATGAACATTTGAGACCTTGAAAGAAAACAGGAGGCTTTAATAATTTTCAGGCAAGTACAGCAGGAATGAGATGAATGTAATGCTTTCTGTTTCTGGAATGCTCTCCAGTCTCTATGCTCCAAAGTGTTTAGTAGCTATTGCTTCAAGTCTTTCTGAGTCACCATGAGATAGGCAAAGGTCAGTCTGAGGCATGTAGGGATATCCCCACAGGCCGTCTCTGCTGCACAGATGGCAAGGTTGCCTGGACATATGCGTCTCATGAGTTTCCCTCCCCCTGTTCCTAGCACATACATGCAGGGGCTTTGAGGGGAGCTGGTGGTGGATGGAGGTGTTTCTAGCGAGAGGCCTTCGGAGCTCTGAGGAATCTTTAGGCAGTTTGCCTCAGGTCAGCATCTGATGATGGCATGTGGGACCGAGACTCTGAGATCCCCTGTGCCCACCCAGTGCTCTGTGTGTGTCCTTCAGATGGACTCCCACCAATGTTTGGTATTAATATGAATGCTGGGTTGTTGGTTTTTTGTTGTTGTTGTTGTTAAGATAGTACAACTGAGATATGGAAAGGTAAAGCAATTTCAGTAGAATTCCCAGTTGTTTCTTAGGACCTTATTTGGGGTCCTCTCAATCTAATGCTTTCCCCCCTAGACTCCCTATATCCAATGTCTCATTTCTGCTTGATAGTCTCTCTAATAAATAATTATGATAAGAAATGTATAGGATCATGTGCCCTAGGGATATATCTATATGCATATGTCTGTACACACACACATATATTTTTTTCTCTCAAGACTCCAAACAATGAAATCGCCTATTTCAGGTTTTGTGTGTTTGTGTATGCAAAGCCCAAACCAAACCAAGATGCCAGCGGTGCTGGTGACCTTCAAGATTCCTAGAGAAAATGAATGGAGTAAAAAAAATCACATGCATTTCCCTAGGGGTAGCTTTGCATGGAACATGAGCAGGAAAAGTAATAGCTGACTTTGGCTTTCAGAGTGACCATGAACCATTGACACTGATAATGTAGAGTCCTGGAAACTGCCCAGACAGAAGGTGACTCTTATTCTGGAAACAGTTCATCATCCTAAGGCTGGCTTGTTCTTGAAACAAATGCTATCCAGGACTAGTCATCAAGCTTTAAGGATATTGATTTGAAAGAAGTGATTTCCTTAGTTCTTACAGATTTCAGTTAATACTCACACACCTGGTATTCTTGGCATTCGTGGATAAGGTCAACATAGTCCCTTTCACTGGCTGCTTCAAGATTCTGTTTCTGGGAATATGTTTATTTGGGGGGATTCCAAAGTATCTGATCTTAGCTTTGGATCACTGCTTTTCCTCAAACACTTGAGCACAGAGAGAAAAGGGAGAAAAAAGAGACAAGATTGAAACCCATGTTGGGGCCACCTGAGGTACTCCCTATCCTTTGGCTCTTTGTACCTCCCTATGAAGGCCACCCTTTCCTCTCACAGGACAGATGAGTCCCCAGAGGGTAGCCTAGGGCAGTGTATAAGTCTATAGCCAAGGAATGAGGGTGGGGACAAGAAAGGCAATGTCGATAGCCAGAACCAGCCTTTTAGGCAAGAGAGAGTAGGCAATTGTTTTACTGATGCCATGGAAGGGAGTATGTGTATGCATACATACGTATGAGTGTGTACAAATGTGCCTATACAAATATAAACACATACATAATGATAATAATAACTTTTGTCAGAGTTTCATACTTTTGGTGAGAAAAGTAATAGTCATAATAGTGATTATTGGTAATAATTTTTATAAAGCGCTAAGTACATGTAAGATAATTGAAAATAGTTTGGTTATTTTTTGCGTTACTATAAAAGCATTTTCAAAATCTGGATTGAGATGATCATTAAGCTTTTCTAATCCCCAGATATTTGTATGCTTTCAAACAAAACTTGTCTGAGGTTCCATTAGTATCTTTGACACAATCAAGCAGATAAGTCTAGCTTGGAAAGGGGGGTAGTGGATAGGGAAGAGGAATGAGGAAGAAGGGACAGAGAGGAAAGAAGGGAACTTTTCTTCAGCCTGAATTTAAGCATGGATTTTGAATCCATTTTTTAAAATTTTGCATTCACATTTATCTGTCTGTCTGTCTGTCCGTCCATCCATTTATCTATTTGTCCCCACTACCAGCTCCCCTCAAAACCACAGTGTGTATATGCTTCTTTTTATTTTTTTTAAATCTTGCATTCACGTTGTTTTTATTTATTATTGAGCTCTTTGAGGGCTCACACTGCTTTTCTTCTATCATAGGACCCTAGGTTATGAACTAGAAGAGACCTTATAGATGAAGTCTAACCTCCTCATTTTACAGATGAGGAACCTGAGACCCGCTGAGACCAAGAGACTTGCCTAAGGTCATATAGGGAGTAAATAGCAGAGCTGGGATTTGAACCTACCTCTTTTGACTCCAAATTCAGCATATTCTCCATTATCTGTTTCTGTTTCTTATTTGTATTACTAGTACCTGGCACAGAGTAGACATTTTGATAAATGTTTGTGGGTTGGTTGTGATTGATAGTAATTGTGAGACATAAATACAGATAGTGTGTTCCATTTCTGGCATCCTTTTGTAATAATAATTCATACTTAGGTGACCTCTGGATCTCAAAGCATCATGATCTGCACAGTTTTTAAAAATAATGGCTGCGTCTTGCAACTCTTTTACTGGAGGGGGCTTCTCTCCAAAAAGAAATACAAGACTGAGCCACAGGAACACTGACAGGGCAGAAGATATTGGAAAGTAGGACACCCTTGGGGGTATTTGGCAAATAACAAGGATCTAGTTATATCCCAAATGAAGAAAAATCAAAGCATCCCTTTCTCATGTGAGAGATGGGACCCTGCCTCTAGCTGACAAAACCCAGACTGTGGCCTGGCTCGTCGACTAAAAAGAAAATGAAAACATTCTCCAGCTCTCACATACTGCCACCTTCTTTCCCTCGAGCCCAGAGGATGCTCTACGGAGTGTAATGCTAGGTGAAAAGGATGCATATGTAGCCTTGAGATGCTGTAGTCCATGGTCCATTTTGGCCCCGCCTGAAGAGAATATTTTAAATGCACCCTTAAAGGAAACCTGAAAGAAATCCTTCCCCTGCCAACACGTATATATGTGTGTAGAAAATAAATGGGACTTTTAGAAAATAGAAAGCCTTTAAGGAGACGAAAAGCTTCAGGCCATAAGACTTGAGAAAGAGAGAACTGCGTTGTGCGAGTGAACTCATTGCCAACTGGTCCTATGGGGGAAACAGAGAATGCTTCTGGTAAAACATCATGGCCAAAGGAGTAGGGTTTTTCAGCCAATTCTGGAAGGACAGTGGGCAGAATAATTGGTTGATGTGGTAGCCTACGTATTTAAGACAGGCCAAGAAAGGAGAATTAAAGGAAGAAATGTGATCCTGTGTGAGATGACATTTGAATTTGACCGTTGTAATTTATACTATTTGATAACACCTATGTTCCTTTAGGTTTTCATTAGTTTAATTAGGACAATTTTATAAAGAATAAAGCAGCCTCCCCAAAATCATAACTCCTAACATTACCCCCTGTCCCCACCTATAACAACAATTGTCTTCGTGATTTCTGAGGGCTGGTGCTTAGTTTGAAAATGGCTTTCACATTTTACTTATAGTATCATGGAAGGGGTTTCCCTAAGTCCTATTCACATCTGAGAAACTGTAATCTTTGCTTTCTCCACACCTATTTCATATCTCACCCCTGCTGTGCCCAGAGAAGGCAGGAGGTGAGGATACCCAGAATTCTTTGAGCTTTAGCTGATTTATAACCTTCTTTTAATGTAATTTTTCAAGTGAATTTCTTGTGTATTTTACTGTCACACTTTTTAGAATAAAGTAACACCCTCTTGACCTATTGATTCTGATGGAGTAGGTCTCAAGTGTTCAAAAACAAACACCGTGGATGTGACTGCAATGATAATTTTTAGTTTACTAAGTGTTCCTTAGCCCCTGGTCAAAATGACCGCAGAGAAACTTGGGTGTTTGAGGTATCCACCTGCTTTCCATTTCCCGACAGAAAAATCACATATAAAGGAGCACATTAGAGCCTTCATTTGTTAAAAATAAAGCAAAACCACTTAAATAACATGGTCCAAAACAATAAACAAATCTGCGATAAATTTATTGCCCAGCTGAGAGGGAAGTTTCATTAAAGTCATTATTTAACATTTATAGAAGGCATCATAATTACCTCCCCCCGCCTTTTTCCCTAGTCACAGAAGCTACAGTCTCTAAGTACTTTAATCAAAGTCACCCAGTCAGGATTATATTACACAAGTTCATAGTTTTTAGGCTATTACTGAGCCCAGGGACCCCAAACAGCATTGATTATCTGAGGAAACCCCTGAGGAGAAGCAGTTTTTAGCCTAAGGCCTGAAAGTGTCTTTCCATATTATTTCTAGCATTGTTGGAGAGCTCCCAAGAGTCTAAGATGTTTTGTGGCATAGCAACATTTTTCTTTTCTTTTTTTTTTTTTATGTTCTCTCTCCTAATATTCTCCTCTAAGACCTCAGGGCCAAGTGTAGGTAGTTTTGTAGTCTTGGAGGCTATGCCAATGGGACAAAAACTCTGGCATGTGCTTCTTCTAAGCTGGAAAGGTTTGGAATGTGAGCCAGTAACAGATTCGAGACCAGCCATGGAGCAACAGATTAGCTAAACTCAGAGAGGATTATTACTAGGTTGACGACAAGTGGCTGAATTTTATGGCCCTATTATCTCTGAAGACCACCTTCTAGGCTGTAGAGGTGTAGAGATTGGTCTCCATGTATGGAATATCCACCTTGCTCCTTAAAGAACTGAGAGAGATGGCCTCTAAATCATTATAAATATTTTAAAATATTTCCTTTCATAGAATTGCCAACTAGACAGCTACGCATGAAAAAGATTGTCTGAAACCCATGAGAATCACATTACTTCAAAGACAATCAATACTCCTTTTGCCCAAGGCATCCCAAAAGCAGGCCACAATTCATCCTAGATATCTGGCTTGGTAGCCTAACTTTTAAGTTCCTTTAAGGTTATAGGTATAATCTGGAGGAAGAAACCCAGAGAGCAAGCAGCAGCATCTCTGAATCCATCAATAATCAGGCATTCGTTAAGCACCTACTACATGCCTGGTGCTGTTGTTCTAGATGCTAGAAATAGAAAGAAAAAGCAAAAACAGACCCTGTCTTCAAGGAGCTTACGTTAATAATTTGCAGCAAATTAACAAGGCAAACAACATGCATAATTTGGTAATATGAGATAAATATGGAATAAATGGAAGGAAAATTTTATTTTATTTTCCAGATAATTCAGATTTTACATCTAAGTATTACGGTGTCTAACATATACAAGGCGTTTAGTAAATATTTGTTATTTGATTACTGATCTAATTGTTCTCTTTTATCTTTCATATTCGTCGATGGCAGGGCCTATTTCATTTTTATCTCTAGATTCACATCTCCTAATTTACTTTACTTAGGAACTTAACAAATATTTTTCATTCACTTACCCAACCAACAAGCATTTGTTAAGCACCTACTATGTTCCAGGCACTGTGTTAAGTTCTGGGGTTATAAATATAAAAATGGGGAGAGATCCTGACTTCAAAGAACTTATATTTTAAGTGGGGGAGACAATACACATGAGAGAACAGTGGCCAGGGAGGAGTATTTTGGTTTGGAGAGCTGTGTTTGTCTTTTGTTTTCAAAGAAGACCATGACATCAGCGAAATGATGACATGACTTGCACTTGACTTGTTTTGAGTGAGGGAGGGTTGTGCAAGGTCACCAGTCTCACTTCCCCTCCTGGGCCATCTGGGTCCAGTGACCAGATGTTCATCAAGATGACTGGAGAAGGCCCAGGATACAGTGGGAGACCTTGGCCTATTCAGGTATTCACTTAGAGTGAGGTAGGGACCATTCAGTGAACAGGCCTCTTTAAGCTACAGTAATGGAGTGGGGGAAGGTGCTTTTCTTGGGGCAGTATTCATTAGATTCTGGTTCCACAACTGGAAAATGGATGAAGGGCAAAGGGTAAGTGTTAGTAAGGAGGTTGGTGAGATGATGGATAGATTTGATTTCTTCCATTTCTCCTTATAAACTGATGTGAATACATTGAAAATTGGAACCTACATATTCTGGTCATACTTGGGTTGGGTTGGTGAGATACCATTTTATCTAGGTTTGACTTGGTATCATCAGATTTGTAAGCATGTGTACTCCCCACTTGTACTAAGTTCACTGACGCTAACCCACAGCTCCAGGTCAAACCCAGGGTGTTGAGAAACTTATAAGAACTTCCCCCAGAGATATGGGGCAGGAGAGGGGCTGAGGCTGCTCTCCCTGCTGTGCTAAGAGCTACCTCCCACTTCCACAGCAGGAGAAGAAGTGGAGTAGGGGTGAAGAGGCAGTTTTTCAGCTACTGCTGCATGTCAAATAGGACTTCCTGCTGTTTTGTTTACCCTATTAGCTAAATCTTCAAATTTAAGTCCAGGAGGTTTTTGCCAGGTGGCAAATATGCCAGGTGACTGGGAAGGGTAAGGCTTGGTAAGGAAAGTGATCTAGGGCTATTTGGACCAGCGTGGTGCTGACTTTTATTCTTCGTTATTTTCCCCCGACTTACACAGTCTTACTTCCAAAGATGTATAAACATGTGTTGTGAAAACCAGCCGTATTGAAGAGGTTGAGGTTAAGGAAGTAGTTTCCTTAGCAACTGGAGACATATGAAAAGCCCAGCAAACTATTCCTCAACTCATTTTTCATCTTGTTTTTAGTGGTTCCCTGAAAGGAGGTCAGATGCCTTCTACGAAGTTCATTTTACAGTTTTCTTTGCAGCACATTTGGTTTCAGAACAGGGAAATATTTGTGCTTGCCATCATGACTGCTCGCTATATTTTGTCCATCTCTTGTTTTTTCTGTTAGAAATTGGGATGTGAAGATGGAGACACTCATGAGCCAGTGTCACTCGTGACTGATTTCAGTATGGGAAGAGAAATGCCAAGTGCAGTATGAATTCATAGAAAATACTTATGTATCAGTGTTCTTTGTGAAGCAAGAGCTGATCAGGCTTTAAAATAAAATTAGGCACTTAGAGTCTGTAAATGGCAATCAGAGCTCTGGCTTATTGCCCTGCTGAACTTAACAGTGTTTCACCATCTTTTTCTTCCTTCAAAGTCACATCCAGGTCCAGTCTTTGAGGTTTATGGGCAATCTTGAGTTGTAATCAATCCTCAGGTTTTATATATGTAATTACAAAGCATTACTTTTATTTTCAGCCAATTAGAGCTAACACTTTTTCCCACCATCTGAGCAATTCTATAACATTCTACTCTATTTGGCCACTTTATAGTTAACAATCTACCAGATCCATGGAATGAAATGCTTCTGGTTTGTCTGTGCTCTCTGATGAAAAAAAAAATAAGCCCACTAAACATCCATAGATTTATTTCTTAAAAATTTTATTTTCCTTTCATTATCAGCTTAGGTGTACTTATTTTTTCTTTTGTCATTGAATGGGTCATTCCCCAACTTCTTCTTAAAGAGGCCTATTCACTGAATGGGTGTTGCCTGACTCTTATTGCTGTGTTCGTCCTTTGTTGCCGAAGAAGACCATGCCATCAGAGAAATGATGACATGACTTGCACTTGGCTTTGTTTTGAGTGAGGGAGGGCTGTGCAGGTCACCAGCCTCACTTCTCCTCCAGAGCCATCTGAATCCAGTGACCTTATAGTCCTCAGGATGACTAGAGATGGCCCAGGATGCCCTGGGAGACTTTGGGCCCTTTAGGCCAAGGTCTACTCAGGTACTCACTTAGGGTGAGGTAACTCTCATTCAGTGAATAGGCCTGTTTGAGAAGTAGTCAGGGGATGGTCTCTTTAATGAGTCAAAGAAAACCAGATATCAGGCTGGGAGGGAAACAGCAAAAGTTACTATTGATAATCACTAAGCCAGGAGGGTCCAGAAAACAGCCCTTAAGTGGACACCTCACTCTAAGTGAGTAGCTGAATAGGCCAAGGTCTCCCATTGCATCCTGGGTCTTCTCCAGTCATCCTGATGAATATCTGGTCACTGGATTCAGATGGCTCTGGAGGAGAAGTGAGGCTGGTGACCTGCACAGCCCTCCCTCACTCAAAACAAAGTCAAGTGCAAGTCATGTCATCATTTCCCTGATGGCATGGTCTTCTTCAGCAATGAAGGACAAACACAGACAGACAGGTGATCGATTATCAATCAGGACTTAGACATAATTTGCAAACACTGTTAGCCAAACTTGTAAAAACTCATCAGAGACCCCTGTCATCAGCCTGCTCCTGGGATGAGACAAGGGTAAATTGTTGTGTTCTCTGCACTTGAAAATGTGAGCATCTTGTTTTCATTCTAAAGCCATGAAGATGGAAACTGCTACCTTGGAAGAAGGCACATGGCCTCCAACTGGGCACGAGGGAATCTTGTCAGGAGCACTGGAGTGAGACAAACTTACCAGGACCTTTAGGAATCAGGTTGTTTGTTCTTAGAGAGCTTGATGCTTGTTATTGAATAGTCAACAAAGTTTGATTGTTTGTCAAAGCTCACATCATTAGGAAGTGTTTATCTGTCGTTTACCAAATTTGGGACACATGTACATCCCTAAACACACATACACCTCCCCCACCCTACATATCCCATTAGCAGTTGTTTACCAAATCTGGATAATACACACTTCAATGGTAGTTTACCAAGTTTGAGGGACACATACATCATTGTCAAATTATACACAAGTGCTTATTTTATTATGGAAAAAGAGCTTACATAATAACTACTAAGTCACAACTTGGAGGCTTATAAAATGTAGTTGTTCATCCTAAATTAGCATACTTATTTCCATTACACCCTGTAAATGGGAGAAAAAGAAAGAAAAATAAATTCTTATAACAAATGTGTGTTGTCAAACAAACCAATTCCCCTATTGACTATATCCAAAAATGTGTGCTCTATTATGCATATTTAATTAATCACTCCTCTGTAAGGAGGTTTGTAGCATTCTTCATCATTTGTACTTGGAATTATCATTGTATTGTACAGAGTTCTTTCAAACTCTCATTTTTCAAATTTGTTTGTTTTCTATATCGTTGTAGTATAAATTGTTCCAGCTCTGATCACTTCATTTTGCATCAGTTCATGCAAATCGTCCAAGGTTTATCTAAAACAACCACTTTTGTATTTTTTTTTATAGAACAATACTATTCAATTGTATATGTATACCATAATTTGTTTAGCCATTTCCCAACTGATGGGCACTCCCATAGTTTCTATTCTTTGCCACTACAAAAGAATTGCCACACATATTTTTATGCATGTAGAATCTTTTCCTCTCTCTCTCTTTTTTAACTCTTTGGTGTATCTGTCTATAGCAGTATTGATGGATAAGAAGATGGAGGACAAGACATTTTTTATGATCTTTATTATCTCTCAAATCTCTCCAAAATAGAAGTTATGCATGAGAAGCAAAATAATTTCAGTTCTCTCCATGGAGTAGGACACTAAGAACCCTAAGAGGTAAAAACTCAATGAACTAACAGCAAAGAGAGATAATCTCAATCTCCTAATGTACTCACTGAGGATCCTTTCCCCCACTACCCACAAATAGGTTTGCAGCATTAATGATTAGGCTCAGGCTTACTTTGGCATGCATTTTCAGCTATTTTATTTTTCAAAACACATCATACCATTCCCTCTTGTAGTTTTGATCAAAACAGAATTGACTCATGTTATTTATTTTTCCTTTCCTTTGTATTTGAAAGTCTTTCTCATGATCACTTGCAGAATTTATTTGTCATTGAAATAATTAAAATTAACCACCACTTGTCTTGGGAGTTTGCAGCACTGCGGTTTTTTTTCTCCTGTAAGTGATCTGTGAATTCTTTCAACTGGTATTTTGTTTTAAGTGTTCAGAAGTTCTGAACAGTTTTCTTATATGATTTCTCATTGTTTATAGTTTTTTTGACATTTTATTTTTGTTATTTATTTTCAGTGCTCTATGATCACTACCATAAAACTTAGATTTTTTTCCTTTCCTCCCCCCATCTTCTTCCTCCCTCTCTGAGATAGCATACAATTTTATATAGGTTCTACACAGACATTTCTATTAAATACATTTTCACCATAGTCATATTGTATAGAAGAATTAAAATGAATGGGAGAAATCATATAACAAACAAAAACATAACACAAAAGAAAATGATCTGCTACATTCTGCGATTGAATCCCATAGTTCTTTCTCTAGATGTGGGAGGCATTTTGCCTTAAAAGACCATGGGGAATATTTTAAGTCCTTGCATTGCAATGAAGTTCTAAGTCTACCAGAAAAAAATTCTCGCATACTGTGGTCCTTGTTGTGCACAAAGTTCTCCTGGTTCTGCTCCTTTCGCTCAGCATCAGATCATATAAGTCTATCCAGGCCTCTCTGAAGTCTTCCTGTTTATCATTTCTTATAGTGCAATGGTGTTCCATTACATTTATATACCATAATTTATTCAGCCATTCCCCAGTTGATGGGTATCCTCTTGATTTCCAGTTTTTGACAACTACAAACAGTGCTGCTATAAATATTTTTGTATGGGACCCTCTCCCATTTTTGTGATCTCTTGGGGATACAGTCCTAGAATCTGTATTGCTGAGTCAAAGGGTATGCACATTTTTGTAGCCCTTTGGGCATAGTTCCAAATTGCTCTCCAGAATGGTTGGATCAGCTCATAGCTCCACCAACAATCAATTAGTGTTCCAACTCTCCCACATCTCCAACATTTATCATCTTGCTATTTTGTCATGTTAGTCAATCTGATAGGTGTGATGCGGTACCTCAGAGTTCTTTTGATTTGCATCTCTCTAATCAATAGCGGTTTAGAGCATTTTTTCATATGACTGTAGATATCTTTAGTTTCTTGCTCTGAAAACTGCCTGTTCATATCCTTTGACTATTTATCAATTGGGAAATGACTTGCATTCTTGTACATTTGACTCAGTTCTCTATATTTTAGAAATGAAGCCTTTATCACTGAGACTAGTTGCAAAAATTCTTTCCCAGTTTTCTGCATCCCTCTAAATCTTGGTTGCATTGGGTTTGGTTGTGCAAAAGCTTTTCAGTTTAATGTAATCAAAATTATCCATTTTGCACTTCATAATGCTTTCTACCACTTCTTTAGTCAAAAACTCTTCCCTTCTCCATAAATCTGATAAATACACTATTCTTTGCTCCACTAATTTGTTTATAGTACCAATCTTTATACCTAGATTATAGTTTTTTTTTTGACATGTGTTTTTCTAGGAGACCTATAATCTTTAAGCTGTCTCTATGCAGTCTGTCTTCAAGATCAATATGTTTTGCTTGTATGTAGATCGTTTTCTTTTAACATTATTGCTGCTTGCTTTTCTTTTTCTAGATTGTCCTTCGCTTCAGTGTATTTTCATTCCCAATTCTTTTCTTTTGTTTCTTTGATGAAAATTGCCATTGTGGATTCATATTTTTCTGTCCTGCCATTTTTTTCTGTGCAGGCCATGAATTCTGCTCTCATAATTCTCATTTCTTTTTTACACCATTAAGGAACATCATGCTATGATTCCATGCAGAAATCTACAGGGTCTTTTGCTTCAGCAGGTATTAATTTATTTTCCTTGTCTTGCAAAATTTATTCAAAGATGTCTGGTCTCTTTTAGTTGATCTGGAGGTCATATTCCCTTCTGTTATTAATATCTTCCCTCAGGAAGAAGAGAACCTTTAGGGAGAATGAGTGAAGTGAAACACAGGGAAAGAAAGGGGGAAATCATATTTCAGTGGTGGGAGGGGGTACCACTTATGAATGCCTTTATGGGAGGAGAGATATTCTATAAAGGGAGATGGGAACTTTATAAGGAATATAAGTTGTAGGAATTTGGTATTTAGAAATCGATAATTTTTCCTTAGAAGAAGTATAATTGGAGCTCCTGGGGAACTAAAATTCAAAAGGGTGGGAGAACATGTACTCAGAGAGGAAATTTCATGGCAAATGGAGGAAGAAATGCCCATGAGTGGGGCAAAAGTTAATAATAAATTGTATATTCAGTGACATAGGAAAATTCCTACAATGGGGCAATATCTTCTTGTCAACTGTGGAAACTGATATTTGTTCCTAAGAGTGAGGGACAATAGAAAAAGGGACAATGGAGCAAGATCTACAAGGCATTAACTTAGAAATTGTCTTGAAGAAGAAATACAAAATAAATTATGTAGAATGAGGAATACGTAGACTAAAGAAGGACTAAATATATAGAAGAGTCATGAACCAAAGAATAAATCTAGACTTTGTCAGAAAGGGAAAATAAATAATGAAAAGAATGAAGGAAACACATCCTTTTAAGACAAAAAAGCACAGAAAAATGAAATTTTATAAACACTTAAGAGCAAAAGTTGAAGGAGAAAAGAAGGGAGAATCTTACTTGACTGCTGAGAAGACAAAAAAGAAGGGAATAATTAAAAATCTTCATAGAAACAAGAAGGAAAAAGGAACTAATAAGTTAAGCAAAACTCCAAAACTAGGGAAAAGATTCAGAATTGGGGGTGGGAGGTGAGGGAGAGGGGGTTGAAGTAAGAAGCAAGGAATCTTTGGGAATAGGTTGCCTTAATTAAAATAGATTATCATCGCAAAAGAATGAATAAGATGAAGAGCCAATATTGTATTTACAGAAGAGAAGGGGAAAAATTCTAATTTTAGAAAAAAAATCCACTATTCAAGACTAATGGTAGAAAATACGAACCTAATTCTCAGAGCTTGAAATGTGAATGGATTAACCAATCTGATAAGAAAAAAAGAGTGATACACTAGAAGGAAAATAAAATCTTACAATTTATTACTTATAGTAAACAAATAAAAAAAGACATACACAATAAAAATGAAGTATTGGAGAATCTTTTTTTTTTTTTTTGGCTATGTATCAGGTGAATAAAAAAAATGTGGTTGCAATCATATCAGACAAATCAAACAAACACAACAAAAAGAGATATACAAGGAAACTATATCATGCTGAAAGGAATCATAGGCAAAAAACTAACATCAATATTAAACATATGCTCCAAGTGTCTTAGCATCCAAATTCATAAAGGAAAAATTAACTAAACTACCAGAACACATAAATAGTTATAAAATAGTGGCAAGAGATTTCATTATCTGTGTAGTTTTGAATGTGTCCAACTGAAAAGTAAACAAAAGGGAAAATAGAGACTTGAACAAAGTTTATAGCATTTTCTAAATGGGACTGATAAAGAATACACATATATGATCACAGACATATTCATATTTATCATCACCATGTGGAACTTTTACAAAAATTGGCTATGTGTCAAGGAACAGAGATATTGAAACTAGATATCAAAAGACAGAAGTAGTAAATACACTTTACAGATGATAACCCAATAAAAATAGTAATCAGTTCAGGAAGCACAAACAAAAGATATAAACCCAAATGGAAATTTAACAATGAAATCCTAAGTAATATGTGGGTCCAAGAAAAATCATAGATTCAACATGTACAATGAAAGAAAGTGATAATGCTGAAACAATACACCAAAATTTCTGAGATACAGCTAAAATGGTCCTTAGGGGAAAAATAATATCTACATTAGTGGAGTAGAAAAAAGAGGATCAATGAGCTGAATGTTCATTAAAAAATTATAAAGATAAATTGGAAACAAAAAACTGTAGGAATGATAATTTGTTGTTGTTCAGTTGTACCCAACTCTTTGTGGTCTCATTTGGGGTTCTCTTGTTAGTGATACTGGAATGGTTTGCCATTTCCTTCTTCAGTTCATTTTATAGATGAGGAACTGAGGCAAACAGGGAGTGACTTGCCCAGGGTCACACAGCTAGTAAGTATCTGAGACCAGATTTGCACTCAAGAAAATGAGTCTTCCTGACTTTAAGCCTAACACGCTCACCACTAAACCACTTAGCTGACCTGATAAACCTTTAGCTGATCTGATTTTTTTTAAAAAAGGGGGGCAGAAAATTAAATTAACAACATGGAAAAGAGCAGTGTGATATCATAACAAATCCAGAAGAAATAAAAAAGAAATATCAGAATCTACTAGTTGTATGGCAACACAACTGTGAATACAAGAACAGTAGAGGGATACCTTCAAAAATGTAAAATACTCAAAGTAACAGAAGACTAACCAGAAATTTTAAGTAATTTGATCCCAGAAAAATAAATGGAACCAGTTGAAAAGGAATTACTAAAAGGGAGAAAAGAAATCCCTCCTGCTCCTGATGGGTTCACAGGGGGATTCTACCAAACTTTTAAAGAAAAATTAATATCCATACTATCCAATTTATTTACAAAAATTGAGAAACACCCTGCTAGATTCCTTTTATGATTCAATGTTCTAATACATAAACCAGGGAAGGATAAAGCACAGAAAAAGAACTACAGTTCAATATATTAATGAAAATAGATTCAAAATTTTGAAATAAAGCCCTATTAAACAGAATGTAGCAATTTATCCAAAAAATTGTTATTTATGACCAAGTTGGATTTATGTAAGTGATTCAAGGATGGCTCAAGGAAAACAACCAATATAATCAATCATATTTAAAATAATTATGTGCAAAAGCACATAATTATCTTAATAGATGTGGAAAAGTCTTTGACAAAGTACAATACTCATTTATGCTAACCACCCCACAAAGTATAGGCATAAATAGATCTTTTTAAATATCATGAAAGTATCTGTCTAAAGCTACAAGGAAGCATCACATGCAATAAAAATATACTAGAATCTTTCCCAGTAAATACAGGAATAAAACAAGGATGGTCACTCTCCTCATTATTGTTTAATGTAAATGGAAATGCTAGCAATAGCAATGAGGAGAAATTAATTAAAGTTAAAAAGGTAAAGAGAAGATAAAACTATCCTTATTTACTGTTTAAATGAGAGCTTACTTAGAAAATCCAAGAGAATCAGCAAAGTTACTAATTGATATAAATAATATATTCAGCAAAGTTGCAGGCTACAAAATAAACACTCAAAAGTCCACAGTAGTTCCATAAAATACCAAAATCCAAAACACAGTAATAGAATGGGAAGTCTAACTACAAATAACTATAAAATTCATAGAGTATCTGGAGATAATCTACCAAAGTACACATAATACTTATATAGATTCAATTACAAGGAATTGTTAAAGAAATAATAAGTTAAATAATAATAAATTAAATAAATACACAGTGCTAATGGTTGGGTCACACCAATATAATAAAAAAGACAACATGCCAAAGTTAATTTTTGCTTTAAATACTATACAGTCAAATTATCAAAGGGATACTTTATGGAACTTGATAAAACAATAACAAAATTCATTTGGAAATGTCAGAAATTTAGAACATCAAGGGAAATTATGAAAAGAGGTAGGGCTAAAAGACAAATAGTACTTCCAGATCTCAAACTATATTATAAATCAAGAAGTTATCAAAACCATCTGATATCAATATTATTGGGTCAAAGGACAGGCATAGGTTAGTAACTTTTGGGACATAATTCCAAACTGGGGCATAGTTTCAATTTCCAGAATGACTAAATCAATTTGCAGCTCCATCAACAGTGAATCAATGTAGCTGTTTCCCAGCAATCTTTTTAACATTTGTAATTTTTCCCCTTTTGTCAACTTTAACAATCTGATAGTTGTGAGCTCAGTATTGCTTTAATTTGCACTACTCTAATTATTTGTTATTTGTAGCATTTTTTAATGGCTTTAGATAGCTTGGATTTCTTCCCTTGAGAGATGCTGTTCATATCTTTTGACTATCAATTATAATTTTTAATCATTTCCTTATATGTCTTGGAATTAAGAACTTTGTCAGAGGAACTTACTACCAAGATTCCTCCCTGCCCCATTTAACTATCTTCCTTCTCATCTTGGCTGCATGGCTGCTCTAATTTTTAGGAAATTTTTCCTTACGTTGTTTCTCTATAACTTATTCCAATTGGTAGAATAAGTTTTTTTTTTAATGCTTCAGAAAATCTATAATTTCATCAGTATTGGTATTCACAGATCATAACCCTTCTCTGCCTTAGGAGATGGTCTTCATAATTTGCTATGGTCAAAAAATTTATTATCCAGGGGTCAAGTTTGTGGAAATCAATCTCTCTGAACTTAACTGTGATGAGAGGCAGTTTAGTGTATGACCTGTATTCCAAACCCTTTCATCTTGTACTCTGCTTACATAGTCTTCGATTTACTTTCATATCATGATGAAAGACTAGAATAGGAATTTAGTGAAGGAATGTTATATATGTATATGCATATATCTATAATACATATATTTCATTTATATTGCATATAACTTTTAAAGAGTAAACAATGAGACTTAAGGTCAGACCAATTTAATATATACATATATACACACATATATGAAATGTAATTGCATATGCATTGTATATATACACAAAATATGCAATATATAGACCTGTGATTTCATTGGTATCAGACGCTGCAGGTATATGAACTCCCATCATCCATACAGATCAGCAAATGTCAGTGACAGGGTCACAGAGCCAATATGTGTCAGAAATGGGACTTAAATCTAGGTCTTGTTGATTTCTGGGCTGACTCTATGTGAATTATGCCAAGCTTACTCTCATTTTACACACACAGACACACACACACTACATATATATATGTATATACGTATATACGCATACATACATTTTTACTTACACGTACACATGTGTATGTGTGTATTCACATATTTGTATATCTACATGTATATCTAAAAAAGAAACAGAAAGCAAAGAAGACAATGGAAATGGAAGAAGGAAACTGGCTATGTATTTCTGTTGGTTTTGTCTTCTGGGAGTACAGACAGCATGTTTCAAGCTGTTTAGTGGTTATGTTCAGCGGTGGGAATCCCCGATGGCGCCATGCCCCCAGCCTTCCCTTTGGCTGCCCAGAAAGAGAGTTAATGAACAGGGACAGAAGCTACTAACAAAAGAAGAAATACTTTATTTATTATTTACTAATCTCCAGGGTCCCCGTGCTACTCAGAATTAGAGCAGTTTCTCATATAATTGCTTAACATCTTCTGGTTTGACACAGATGTACTTAGCAAAGCAAAGACAATACTGCAAAAAAAAATCCTGCATGCTGGGCTCTTTGTCAGAGAACAGAGGAGGGGGCTAGGTTCCAACCTCTCAGTGGATTCCATCATTTTTTCCCATTTTTCTCTATTAAATTTCTTTGCTCTATGACTGGAGTCCCTCATCTTTTTGTTCTTAAAAATATTATAAAAAGCCCCACATGAAGGAAAAAAGTACCTCTTGAAGTCCATCAACTCAAATTAAGGTGTTCTTTTTGTTTTTTGGTATAAAGTCTCAAACCATTGCACATTAAACTTTGGGACCCTCTATATTAAAGAGGTCTGTGGAAATTAGAAATAACATTTGGGGCATGATTTTCCCATTAATTCATGAACTCTCATGTGGTAGGTGTCCTAAGTTAAGTGGGGCAACTAGGACTCAACTATAGGTTGCTACTGATTCTTTGCCCAACTTGAATCCCATTTCATGGGCTTCTGACCTGGATCCTGTTGGCAACTTTAGCCCGATCTTATTGTTTTTCACTATAATTGAAGTGCCAAAAAAAGTGAGTGTGTATGTTGACGGGAGAAGATTCCTTGGCTAATGCCAAACTACTCACTTTGTTGAGCAGAGTATTTTCTTTTGGGGCACTTGGCACCATACTGGGTACATAATAGGTGTTTGTTAAATCCATACTGAGGCACATTCTATATTCAGACTGGGTAGGACTCTCCTGAGTGTGTTTATATGTGCTGTAGGTGTAGTGGGAATGGAAAGTTTTCTTTAGTGACAGTAGGAAGGGGGCAGTTTAAAGGCTTTCTTGGGGTAAAAGTCTATGTACTGCTTTGAGATCGACTGTTAGGGAGAAGAAAGATAGTGAGTCCATGTCTGGGGAGAGGGTGGTACAGAAGTGAAAGGGAGAAAATAACTGTTTGATACATGAATCAGTTGAGTTTTTTAAATGACTTGCTTTTAGATTAATGTTAAGAAATCCTCTTATACCCATCATAACGTCATTGTCCTGAGAGCCAGGTTTGGGGGAAGGAAGGTAGTCTTGGGTTAGAAGTAAGGTACTGAGATTCCTCTTCTTGGATCCTGTTGTGTAAAGAAAATTCTTTGTTTAGGCTTTCCCCTTGATTAATGAGGCAAAGCTCAGGAAAAAAAGAATTAAAAGAGTTTATTAAAAATACGTCAGGGTAGCAAGATGTTGACAGGCTGATCACCGGGGATCAGAAAGGGATTCAAGATGGAGCCAGTTTTTATTGATAACTCCTGTAATGAGACAAAGACAATTCAGCCAGGCCCACATTAGCCAAAGAGGATGGACCACTGCATCTCAGCTCCTCCCCAATGTAGCAGGTATGTGAAGTTTAACATGTGGGGATACAAACATCACAGACAGGGGTTCTTGCGGAGGAGCAGGTAATACAAAAGCTGCATACTGGCTGATGTCTTCCCCAGTAGCACCTTCCTTTACAGAGCCTCCCCTAACACTGATTGACAAACGGAGCTGGGAACAATGGGTCACTGAGTCAGCATAACTATTTTGTTAAATAGTGTTTCATTTCTTCCAATTACAGGTAAAGATACTTTATAACATTTATTTAAAAATTTTTGAGTTCCAATTTTTTTCCCCCTTTTATCCCTCCTCTCAAAATGGTAAGTAATTTGATACAGGTTATATATAGTTAGCATAATTTTCAATAAAGTAAAGGCTTTGAACTAAATCTCTTAAGATCACTTCCATTCCTAAAATTCTGTGATTTTGTGAATTCAATTTAATCTGTTCTAATATGTTGTTTCTTTTCTCAACCATATATTTTCTTTTAGGAGCAGCTAAGTGGTACAGTGGAAAGAGTACCTACCACGGAGTCAGGAAGACCAGAGTAGGAGCCTAGTCTCAGACACTTACCAGCCATCTTGTTCTGGGCAAGTCACTTAATTTCTGTTTGTCCCAGTTTCCTCATCTGTAAAATGGGATTAATAATAGTACTTACCTCCCAAGGTAATTGTGAAGACCAAATGACATAATAATTATTAAGTGCCTAGCATAGAGTAAGTACTATTTAAACGTTAGCTATTGTTATTATTATTATTTCTTAAGGGGCAGCTAAGTGGTGCAGTGGATAGAGCACCACTGCAGGAGTCAAGAGGACCTGAGTTCAAATCTCACCTCAGACACTTGACACTCACTAGCTGGGTGACCTTGGGCAAATCACTTAACCCCAACTGCCTCATCCTGGGTCATCTCCAGTCATCCTGATGAGTATCTGGTCACTGGATTCAGATGGCTCTGGAGGAGAAGTGAGGCTGGTGACCAGCACAGCTCTCCCTCACTCAAAACAAAGTCAAGTACAAGTCTTGTCATTATTTCTCTGATGGCATGATCTTCTTCGGTAATGAAGGATGAACACAACAATTATTTCTTAAAGCTTCAACCTTCCAAATAAGAGAGGGCTTCACGTATTCAGTATCTCTCTTCCATAGTCGTAAAAAGTTCTACTCTAGTTGTTCTCTTTTTAGAGGAATAGTCTATTATATTTTTACATGTAGTTTAGATATCTGAATATATGTATATAAATATATAGATATATATTAAGATATATACATAAATGTATGTATATAAATATTTAGACATATATTTAGATATATCAACAAATATTTAGATATAGACATATTTAGATATATATTTCCTTTACATATAAATATATTATAGATTAGATATATCTACTTAGATATATAAGTATATTTCTAGATCATTATTATTTAAAGGAAGAGGCAAAAATCAGCATGGAAAGAATTTATGTTACTAATTTGTGTCAGCACTACTTCAAAGGGAAGGAGGTGGTGAAAGATAATAACAGCCAGAAATTTAAAAATGCTTTGTATATTATAGTGGGTACTTCCATTGTGTAAAGCCCTCAGAGCAGCTCTGATGTCTATTTTCTGTCACTTTTGTAAATAAAGCAATACTATTTTTGATTATAATGACCAAGAGGTATGTAGATAGAGTTAATTTGTTTTTTGCATAACTTTTTAAGAGAAATTTCCATGATCCCTTGTGTATAAATATAATATGACTTGAGGTGAGACTAATTTAGCTTATTCCTCCTCTTTTCTGTAGACAACGAGTAGAATCTTATTTTTGGCACAATTTAACTTGTATCTAGCCCTGTACCAATAATAATAAAAATAATAATAACTAACATTTGCATAATGCTTTAAAATTTACAAAGCACTTGAAATATCTTATTTGATCCTCATAACAACCCTGGGTGCTCTTATTATCTTCATTTTACAGATGAGGAAACTGAGGCAGACAGCAGTTAAGTGACTTGCCCAGGATCACACAGCTAGTTAGTATCTGAGATCAGTCACTCGGTTCTCCCTGACTTCAGGTCCCATATTCTAACCACTATTCTAACTACTTGCCCTTAATAAATGTTTGCTGATTAATGATGGATAGTTACATAGCCATTAAAAATATGTAAAATGCTTTGTACACATCATCTCTTTTGAGCTTTGGTATTAGTATCCTTATGGTACAAAAATTTAGATAGGGTAAGAGGTTTGCCCATGGTGAAATAGCTAGTAACTGTCAGATCTGAAATTTTAAACCCAGGTCTATTGGCCATGCCATGTTGCCTCGTACATACCATTGCAATGTTCGTATCACTGTAACGAATATTTTGTTACAGTGATCTCTGCATATAATGGTACCAAATCAGCATGCTAATATGGGGGATAATGAAGTCTGTTTGAATGAAGAATTCTGTATCACAAATACTTTTAAAAGTCTCCCTCCATTCAATGATTAAACAGTTTGACAAAGATACTGTCCTCAAGGACTGTACTGATTTAGAACAATCTCTCTCTCAGGTCCTATCACATTGGAAAGGCTTTAATTTCTGGCTGGTTAACAGACTTGTGCCAAGGATCAACCTAAGTAGCTGGTCACCAGATGGCCACATGGTGGCAAATGATTCTGGCCACAGTAACCCATAACAAGTTTGAATGGGTCATGATTTCAATGAGAGGAATGGAAGACACCAGTGATCTCATTCATTATTCAAAATGAGTTATCTTTTTGGAGTATTTATGTCAAGTAACTTTTTGTATACTTGTATTATTTATGTGATTCAAAAGAAATGGAAAGATAAATGATTAATTTCAGGAGGAATGAGGACTATGGTTTCCTTCCCCTCTCCTCCTCAAAAAAGTGCCTCCTTTGGGAATTAGAGTTGGCTATGATGATATGCTAGTATCATCAAAGATACCTCAAACCCAGAGCTACAGTAGTAAAAGTGAGGGCAAACACTGGGGGAAGGTGAGGACTCTGTCGTTTTAAAGAAACAATATCTCATGAGATACGTGAGGGAGCTAGGATAGGGTGAGGTGGACTGAGGAGAGCAATCTGGATAAGACTGAGCAGAAGAATTTGTGTGTGTGTGTGTGTGTGTGTATGTGTGTGTGTGTGTGTGTGTATGTGAGTGTGTGTGTGATCTGAGAATATGTAGGAGAAAGGAGAGGTTGTACTTGACCAATATAGATCAAAAATCCAACTTTTGTCCAAGTTGTATGAGATAGGTCATTTTAGGAGAGCACTGGTGCGCTAGAGTCATCAAATCAGTATATATCAGAGGCAGGACTTGAAATCAGGTCTTCTTCACTTTGAGATCAGCCCTCTAGCCACAGCTTATGGAATGTAGGTGTTAAAGTATAATACAAGATAGAATGTAATAGGAACAAAGAAATATCCAGACAAAGTAATCTAATTTGAAGAAAATAGATTTAGAGCTGAAAGGGACCTTAGAAATCATATCTAGTCAGATTCTCTCATTTTACAAATGAGGAAACTGAGGTTAATTGACTTGTAGTAAGTAGAACCAGTGCTCAAACTCAACTCCTTTGCCTCTGATGTGTCCAATCTTCAAATAAAAACCACTGAGGCAGAGCTCTGAGCTAATAACAAAAGGAACATGACCCACTTTATAATAAATGGGACCTTAGATTATCCTCATGACCTGAGATACACACTTTCTCCAGGTCCTTGGTTTTATGGTGTGTGATACCCAGATGATACAGATGAGCTAGAGTGAAATACAGAATCTCACTGATTGACAGATCTGTACCCTGACCCTCTGGGAGGACCAAAGAGGGCTGGTAGACAGGCATGTAGGTATACAGGGTCATGAAGACAAAGGTGGGCAAGGGACATCCCCTGGCCATGTACAAGTTGTTTCCCCATGTTAGGCAACAAAGGGATGATAAGGGCAGAGGGACAACAAAAATACCTGGGGGTTTTCCACATCTTTGAGTCATCTCCACCATGCTGGTCTTAGTCTCTTATTAAGAAGTCTCTAGTTAGCTTCCTCTGATTAAGCAAGTGAACTTTATGACAACCAAGTAAAATATATAATGGGTAGTTTGAAGTTCTGAAGCCCAATATAAGAAAGAAACTATATAATCTTATCCCTAATTATCCCTGAATATAAGAAAGATATGCATTAATATTTGCTGATTAAACTGAGTGAATTTATATTAATAGATAAGTATAACAGCAACATTCACCACCCCTATGGGATCACAGATTAGGAGAGGAGGAGGTAGGTATTTGTTAGCCATTGGATTAGGGGAAATATCAGTTGATGAGGGCTTTCACTCCCTAGAGTCCCACATTGATGGTGAAGAGATTGAGTATCTCCTCAAATAAAAGAGAAGATGGAGTTGAACTAGCAGACTCATGGGTTCATAAATGTGGATTCCTAGGTCTCTGCTGAACTTACAGCCCTATATACTTATCTCAGAATGGTGATGAGGAACTCTAGAAGATAATTCACATGTAGGTATGCATGGACTTTGCTCCTGGTCTCTGGTGATCCTATGGTCTTAATAGAAAAGCTCTTCTGGTTAAGGGGAAGGAGGCACAATATATTTGTTCTGGTTGACCCCAGAGAACAGAACTAGAAACTGGGTGAAATTTTCAAGAGGGATCAGTTGTAGGTCTGATGTAACTAAAACTTCCCTAAAATTAGAGCTGTCCAAAAGTAGAAAGGCATACCTTGAGAGAGAATGGATTATTCCTCACTAGTGGTCTTTCAACAAAGACTGGGTGATAACTTGAGGGGTTCACTCGAGTAGAGAGTCTTGACCAGTTATGGGTTGGATTAGCTAGTCCTTGAGAACTCCTCTAGCTTTGAGATTCTGTGATTTTTGTGATGAACATTCCATTACAGTCAATGACCTTTTAGATTCTTCAAGTAATACTCCTAATCTTTTTCATTATACAGGCTACTTTCCTGTTTCCTCCTCAGTTATATGGTAGGAAGTGGGTAAGGTTATAGAATAGTAGATTAAGAGCTGACAGGGACCTTAGAGACTGTCCAATGTCCTCATTTTATAGATGAGAAAATTAAGGTCCAGATAGGTTATATAAATTGCTTAGGGTCACACGACTAGTTAATGGCAGGAATTGAGTGAGGTAACCTCAGATGTCCCTTTTCAATCTGAAATTCTATGATTTTTTGAGAAAACACCTTCCTATAAAACTAAATAGATTAGAAATACCCAAAACATGAAATTCCAATACATTTAACAAATGTATTGTTATCCAACACATTTAACATGAAAAACGTTAAATTTATTTAAGAATGTCTTCTCCAGACATTTCCATTAAATGCGGTATGGAAGAAGGAATAAATAGTGTATAATCATAGTGTTACAGTATAATGGACTCCCAGGTGTCCCTGCAGAATCTTTCCCCCCAACATCCTCCATTGCACATCTATCTCCATTTTATTATTTGTAAATATAGCATATACCAAATGTTTACTGAATACAAACACATAGAAAAACCATTGAGAGGATATTCTTTCCCCTTCTTCCAATACTGTAATATTGGCTTTAATTTTAATTCAGCCTAGGTACAACACAGGAATTTTGACATCTGTCCAAACTAATTCAAATTGCTCTCTGCTTATGTTTTCGTGTTCTAAGGGAGCACTATGGACTAAGTAGCTTACTCCTGTGCAGCTGAATGAATGATTCCACTGTCAAAATATACTTCCTAAAGTTTAGTTTAGTTTTGATTTGAGACCAAAGCCAAAGTTTAGCACTTTTTTCTCAGTAGCTTCTTGGTGGGATTTGTCATTGCTGATTTTTCCCCAAGTGGGTCCTTTTACAGTTTCCATATTTAATATGAAATCTCTCTTTTGCAAGATAAATGATAAAAGAAAAAAGAAACTCGTTTCTAAACATCTTCCTGAATAGCTAACCACTGCTAGGTATTTAAGGCTGAGCAGTGTTTTGCATAATTTTAATGTAATTTTAAAGAATGGTATAGCTGAGTTTCTTTGGACTCTCTAATGACAATTTTATTTGAGATCTTTTGAGCATCCATCCAGAATGTTACATGTACTTCAGATATGACCTTTTCTATTTTATAATCTACCTTCATATTTATAGAAAAGTCAAGTAATATGACACACAGATACCAATACCTGGTTGGATTTGTGGCCTCCAGATATTCCCTAGACTTGCCAGGGATTCTTAACATTTCTTTGAGGGGGTGGGTACGTGTCATGAACCTCTTTAGCATTCAGGTGAAGTCTTTGGATCTCCTTTCAGGATAATACTTTCAAGATAATATTTTTAAGTTTATAAAATAAAGTAAGACAGGATCACAAAGCAAATCAATTATATTGACTGCAGTTATCAAGACATATTAAAAAAAAACCAAGTTCACAAACTTCTGTATCTAGACAGACTCTACTTTAAAAATTGACATTTCAGGGAAATCTCTGACCTTGTAGCAGTCAGTTCAGTTTCCTCTGCAAACAATCTCTCTTCCCTCTTTCCAACAATCTGTCTGAGAGTCACTGGTTTTTCTTAGTTGGCAATGCAATGTTACCAGTAATTGCAGAAACCATTAATAAGGGGGGGAGGGGGGAGCAAGACACAAAAGGGAATAAGTATTGTACATAGCCTGCAGGTCTTTCCCTCCCACACATATGATTCACTGTTGTTCCCTGCCTCACATGGGAAAATGCTGTCCTGCTGAAAATACACCTTCAAGGCAACTCTGCCTCAGAGATATCACATATGCATATTAATAACATACACTTTTGTAGTGCCTAGAGTTGTTTTTTAACGGAGCATGCTGAAGTGTACCAACAACTTTCTCTTGTCTCCGTCTGTGGGCTTTAAGTGTGTTTTCTGGTGCCCCTGCCCTCCTGTGACAGAGAGAAAAGATGGCAGAGTTAGTAATTTTCCATTGTGAAAGCAATGAGGGAAGATTCCTATTATCATTATAGAGAAGGGGACGGCCCTGGATTTTATGAGGCCAACTTCCTGGAATATCCAAGCTTTGGGAACAGACATTCCATAAGAAATAGAAGATTGAAAATGACTGAACAGCACCAGAATTAGCCAAAGATGAAGCAAAGACAGTAAAGAGAGAGAGGGCTAGGAAAAGGTACGAGGAGAGAGGGTCAGAGGAGAGGAAATTGCGAGAATGAATGAAAAAGCACTTATTAAGTTCTTACTGTGTGCAAAACCCTGTTAACTTCTAAGGATAGAAAAGCAAGATAATCCCAGCTCTCATGGGTTTCACATCCTAATGGGGGTGGGGGGGATGCCAGGGAAGGAGACAACACATAGGGGAGGTTGAGTTGCAAGTCAGAAAGAAAGGTCCCTTGGTTCTTAGGTGCAGTGGCAAAGCAGATGGCAATGTACCTTTAATGTCATTTCTTTTGATAAGGTCATAGCTGTTCCTGATGCTGAACCATTTGACTGTGGTAGTAAGGACATTTTTTTCCCTCGGGGCCGCGCAGTATCTGTGGCTTCTGAGGAGGTAAAATGGTGAGACCTGCAAATGTGGTTGCCAGGTTGCAATCCCACAGGGCATGCCTCCTGTGGGGGCCTGGAAGTTGAACAGTAAATAGAGAACTGAGCCTGGAGTCAGAAAGATCTGGGTTCAAATCTAGTCTTAGACAATTACTAGCTATGTGATTCTGGGTAAGTCACTTAACTTTTGTCTGCCTCAGTTTCCTCAGCTGTAACATGGGGTTAATAAATAGTAGTACTTACCTCTCAAGGTTGTTGTGAGAATTAAATGAGATAATATTTGTATAGTGCCTGGTACATAGTAGGTGCTTAATAAATGTTTTTTTCTTCCTTCCTTGGATGATGGCTGTGGGAGGCTGAGCTAGAAGCAGAACTGATCTACAAGGTGCTGCCACCCTTGGCACTTCTGGGATTATTTGCCTGCCATTGGTAATTGGTTAGCATTTGTTGTTCTCCTTCTCCATAGTCATTTCTCCCCTCAATCACAGCCAAGGCTGGAATCGGGGGTTGGGAGGTTATTGCTATTCCCAGTGCTTTTGGGTTTAGGGTCCTGGGTATTTCCAGTAGGGTCCAAAAGAAAGTGGTGGTAGATTAACTTGCTTGACACATGTTGCCTCTTGTCTCTTCCTCAGGGTGACTTGTACCTTTGGATAAAAGGAAACTGGAATAAATTTGCCTACCTAGATAGGTACCCTACTGTGTATACATCATCATCAATCATCATCACTGATATTATCAGCATAGTGCCTGACATGTAGTAGATGTTTAATAAATGCTTATTGTTGGCCTAACAGGGATTTAAATGAATGAATGAAAAAAGTATTTATTAAGCTCTTATTTTGTTCCAGTTATTATGCTGAATAGTGGAGATACAAATTCAATGATCAAGTCAATCCCTGATCTCAAGGAGCTTGTATTCTAATGGGGGAAGACAGCAAATACAACGAATTTATGGTCAGGAAGGTATGTTTGATCTGGGAGTTTGTAGGGGTAATGAATGGAGTCATTGGGCAATAGTCAATCACAATATCCTTTCCAGGAAAGGTAGTGTTGAATATAATTATTGTATTTGGAGCTAGAGTCAAGAGAAATCAAATCAACAATAATTTAATTAGTGCTTATGGATAAAGCACTGGGGATACAAAGAAAGGCAAAACAGTAAATCACAAACATGGTAGAAAAATTATGGATTCTACTATGTGTGTAAGACTTCTTTCTGCAGGGGTCGAATGGCTAAGGACCAATCTAGTGATATGTTCAGAGACACTTCTCATTAGGACCATTGGTCACCATGTGGTGAACGTCTCTCTCTTCCCCTAGTAGAAGGCAAGCTCTTTAGGATGATGGATCAAAGGATTATAGATTTAGAGCTAGAAAGGATCTTAGAAGGCATCTAAAAAAATTCTCCATGACTCCTCACTGCTTACCACAGTTCAATCTGCTTTGCTTGGAATTCATAGCTCTCTGCAACACAGACCCAACATACCCAACATTGCTAGCCTTACCATTTACTGTTTCTGCTTGAGTATCTGACTCTAATCAGACTGGACTTGAACATGCCCCATGTTTCTGTGGACACTGATCACACTATTCCTTCCACCTTGAATTTCCTTCCTTTCCATCTATCGTTATTCAAATCCTACCCTTCTGTAAAAGTCAAGATCTTTTTTTCTTTTTCTTTGGAACTTAATAAATACCAAAAAAGGTATTTGCATATGCATAGTATAACAGAGAAAGAGGATTGTACATGAAACTGTAGCTCTCTGTATGTACAGCCTCTTTTGTTTTTAAGTAAATAAGTTTAATATGCAGGTTTCAAAACCATTGCTTGTCTGTGTTTTTTTCTGTTCTCCCTGAAATGGTGCTTAATAAATGTAAACTCTCTCTGTCTCTGTCTCTGTCTCTCTGTCTCTTCTTCTCTCTCATCTGTCCATTTATCTCTCCATCTCTCCATCCACCCATCCATCCATCCATCCATCCATCCATCCATCCATCCATCCATCCATCCATCCATCTATCTTTGTCTGTCTCTTTTACAGTAACTCATTTTATGCCTAGGGGCAATATAGTGGCACCTCAGGTCCATGTGACTCCCTCTTTTGCTGCTTGAGGTAGCAGACTGTCCAATTAATAATTCCTTTTGTAATTTTGATAACTTATTTATCTCCCTCTGAACTTTTTTCAAATGACACTTTGCCAGGGGTTAGCCTCCTTCTTAAGGAATACTATATAAATGTCAAGGTGTTCAAAGTATTTCAACAAGCAAGAAACTCATCTATGTTGTATCTGCTGATACATCCCAAGGTGATGGAATAATAGGGAAATAAAATTAGAAATCATGTCACCATGGCAATAAGAAGGTTATGGTTTGCATGCATGTATCCACTGATTAAAGGGATTTCAACACTTCAGTGGTCCATGGATTTATGTGGGGGGGTATTCCTTCCTGTGAAGCTGATTGCACCCCATTTGCACCTCATGAAATTTTTTGGGGTGTTTCTCTAGACAAAAGAGTTAATTCATTCAACAAGCCCTTATCAAGAACCTACTATGTGCCAAGCATTCAAGAGTAGGGCTTCTTATCTTTTTTTTGATCATGGGGTCCTTCGGCCATTTGGTTCATTTATGAACCTTTCTCAGAATAATCTTTTAAATGCATAAATTAAAATGGAAAAGATTACAAAGAAAGTATATTATTCCAAAATATGAAAAAAAACAAGTTCACAGACCACAAGTTAAGAACTTCTTTTTAGAGATATAAAGACAAAAAACCAAAAACAATCCCTGCCTTGGTTCAGTAGCAAGAAATCTGAGTTTGGAGTTGGAGGATGTGAGTTCAAATCTCTGTCATTTAATTGTGTGACTGTTGGCAAGTCCCTTGATGTCTTAGTGTCTCAGTTTACTCATCTGTAAAAACCCCAGACATTAGATGACTTCTAAGGTCCCTTCCAACTCTAAATCTATTATCCTATGATCCACCATCATAAAGACCTTGCCTTCTACTGGGGGAAGAAGGGGAAGTTCAAAGTTTACTACATGGTGGCCAGCTTTCCTGATGACAAGGCTCTCTGACTGTCATTAGAATGGTCCTTTGTCAGCCATTAAGCCCCTGCACAAAGAGACCTTCCAAACATGTGTAATCCATGTTCTCCTGTCCTGGTCTCTAAAAACCCAAGGTCACCTTTATGTTTGATAGAGTATTAAAATAGAACAGAATAGTAGTAGGTATTAAAGGGTTAGTTCTAAGAAATATAACAAAACATAACATAAATAATTTGTTAGTGAAATAGACATTCAAACACAGGTGAATTGTTATTGTTTTCAAAAGGAGTCATTTTTGGGAAGCTTATACAAGGACTAAATCATAGAAAAGGATTTTAGAGCCGGAAGGTACTTTAGAGAACATCTGGCTCATTTTATAGATGAGGGAACAGACCTAAAGGGGGGAAAGGGACTTGCCTGAGGTTGCACGATTAGCCAGTACCAGAGTCTGTTAGATGGATTCTTGATTGGGACCATTCTAATATAGCATATTAACTTGAAAACGACTAAATGGGAAACATTTCTTATGAAGTTTCATGGCAATATCTTTAAACTAGCAATCGCTTCAGCTGCCTACAGTAACTCACAGGGTTGTTGTGAGGATAGCATGAGAAACTATATTTGAGAGTGCTTTGCAAAACAACGAGCCATGTAAATGTTAGCTATTGTGATTCTCATTGTTGTTTTAGTTTTTGGTATTTAAGTCAGATTTAGTGTATTTATGATTATACTGTAGATCACATTCTATGTTTTATACTGTACTATAGAGTACATTATAAGACAACTGAATTTTTAACCTAGCCCAACATATATGTGTTTACATATGGAGAGAGAAGTAGCAGGGAGAGTAGTTAGCGCTCTAAGTTGGAGGTCCAGTTAATGCCAGATCTTGTGGTTGCTTGAGGGGGCTTATACCACCCTTGAGTAATGAAGGTATGGTTATCACAAAAATTATTCCCCAATTCGTGAAACCTTGGATGTAGTGATAGACTTTAGGGAAAGTCTTTGACTTGGTTTCCCCATAAGAAAAACAAAGGGTTTGCAGACTAGATGACTTTTCAAACTTCTGTTAGTTCAAAGAAGCATTATTATTACTCTGGCTCCGTGATATTTCTGTCTGAGGTTTCTTTTCCTGTTACTCAGATTAAGCTGGAAATCCAAGGGGAAATATGAGGCATATGTCATTATTCTCTGATTTTGCAATCCAGTGGCACTCTCTATGAGACACATTTGTAACCAATGACTGAAGTTTATTTTTACATCTTAAAAAAACTTTTCATATTTTTAAATTAAATTTTATTTCAAGGATCAAATATTTTTTCTTCTCACCTTGCCACCCTCCAAAAAAAGACAAAGAAAAATCCTTGTAACAACTATGCATGTAGAAGAAAAGCAATTTCCCATATTGACCATGTCCCAAAAAATGTCTCATTCTGTGGCTTTAGTTTCATACTTTTCTGTCAGGAGGTATTATGTCAGGTAGTGTTACAAAGCCTAATTAGGCTGGAAGAATATCCCTGAGTTCTTATGGAGGTTAATGAATCTTTCATCTTTGCTTTTTTCTATGAATGGTTGGAAGATAAAGGGTCAGGTAGTATTTACAAAGGGATAATAAGATGAATTGCATTATGCAGGAGCATTACTAGGAATTTCTGTGGTTTGTGTAAATCTCCACAGTTATTCTCCCCTTCCTAGTCATAATTATCCCTGCCCTGCCAATCCATATCTCTAGAACTAAGCTGTTGCAAAATAACTCTTTATTTTCCATTTCAGCACAACGAAATGAAAATGACCTAAGTTTCACTCAGTTACTAATGTTTGTTATACAGTGCCCAGATTAGGTGACACGGTGTATACCAAAGAAATAGCATATATGCTAAATATGCTGCTCAGATTTCTCAAGGAGTAACAGGACCTTGCGTCCCTCTGGGGCCAAGATGAACAAGTCTATTCTGTCTTCCACACAACGACAGACCTTCAGATTTTAAGAAAGCTTTCATGTTGCCCTTGTCCGTGCTAAGTATCTTCGGTTCTTGTGGGATAATGTCAAGTTCCTCTGTATTTGTTCCTCCTTCTCTGTATGTTTTTTACACAATCCTCGCAACAACCCTGTGAGTTACCATAGACAGCCAGAAACAATTGCTTGTTTGAAGATATTGCCATGGAACTTCATAATAAATGTTTCCCACTTGGTCTTTTTCAAGTTAATATGGTGTATTACAATGGTCCCAATCAGGAATCCATCTAACATATTTCCCTTGTGTCTGACTCTTCATGACCCCATTTGGGATTTTCTTGGCAAAGATACTGGAGTGGTTTTCCATTTCCTTCTCCAGTTCATTTTACAGATGAGGAAGCTGAGGCAAAAAGGGTTAAGTGCCCAGGATCACATATCTAGTAAATATCTGAGGCTGGATTTGAACTGAAGTCCTGATTCCAGATCTGGCTCTCTATCCACTGTGCAAGCTAGCTGCCCTGTCCTTAGTATGCTCTCCAAATTATCACAGTCTTTCCCGAAATGTGAAGGCCAGAACTAAATATAGTGTTTTGTATATGGTCAGATTAGGGCAGAATACAGAAATACTATCACTGGCCTAATTCTGGTCTTTGTATCTCCCTTTTAACACAGCCTAAAATGGCTCTGACTTTTTGGTTGTTCTGTCACACTGTCAAATTATATTGAGCTCGCAAGTCACTAAAATACTCAGGTTTCTTTCTTCCTTTTTTCTTTTTTTTCCCAGAAAACTGTAATCTAATCATATCTCTCTCATGTTATACTTGCAAAGTTGATATTTTGAACCTGTGTAAGATTTGCTAACAATAATAATGATGATAATCATGTATTACTTTAAGATTCATTAATATTAGCTCATTTAATCCTTACAATAACCTTATGAGGTAGGTGCTATTATTATCACTATTTTACAAATGAGGAAACTGAGGCACAGAGAGATTAAGTGACTTGCTCTGTATCACATAACTACTAAGTATATGAAGCTGGATTTGAACTCGGGTCTTACTAACTCCAAGTCCAAAGCTCTATGCCATCTAACTGCCAATTATTCCTGTTGTATGTAATAAATTTGCAGTTTCATATGCAATCTTCTCTAGAATTTTACAATTATGGAAATGTTTGTTTTATTTCATAAATTAAAAATGAAATAAATAAAATAAAAAAAAATTCAATGCAATGCCCTAGCCAGTTGACTTCTTTCTGTACTCTGACCTTGTCATCCAATAGGGCGGAGTAGAATGGACCTATCACCTCTCTCCTTTGGGACATTTTGCTTCTTTTAATGCAGTTTGAGATTGCATTAACTTTCTGGACTACAATATTGCATTTTTATTCAAATAGGTGATAGAAATCTTGGTATGGGCCAAAAGTAGGAATTTGTGGCCAATAAAGCTAATATTAACTTTGGTTATGTTAATAGAATTCTAGTGTCTAGAACAGGCAAGGCAGTGGCCTCAGGATATCCTGCTCTGGTCAGATGCCTATGAATATTCTGTTCAGGTCTGGGCACCACATTTTATAAAGGACATTGAGAACCTGGAATATGTTCAGAAAAGGATTATAAGGAAAGGAGATAATCAGAAACAATACTACATTAGGATTGATTGAAGGAATTAAGGATGTTTAGCCTGGACAGATGACTAATGGGAATGAAGGAATATGATCATGCTATTCAAATATTTAAATGGCTTTCATATGGAAGGGGGCATTAGATTTGTTACATTTGACTCTTAAAAACCAATGGATACAAGGTATAGGGTGACAGATCCAAGCTCCACTAGGGAAGAGTTTTTAACAGAGCTACAAAAGGTGGTGATTTCTCCATCAATGGGGATTTTCAAGCAGAGGCTGCCTGATCACTATTGAGGGTGCTGTAGAGGAGATGCATGTGTAAGTGAGGGGTGAGGAAAGGTGATCCCGAGGCTCTCTTAAGACTTGGTCTCTATCTCATCTCTCTCATATATTCAGGTCAACAAATATTTGTTAATCACCTACTATCTACTAAGCACTGTGCTAGACACTCAGGATTCAAAGAAAGGCAAAACAAATTTTGTTCCTGCCCTCAAGGATCTTACAATCTAATGGGGCAGACAACATACAAATGGGTACATACAGGAGAAAATGGAGGAATATCAGAGGGAAGGCACTAGCATTAAGAGGACCCGAAATCTTCTTATAGAAAGTGGGACTTTAGCTGAACCTTGAGGGATGCTAGGAAAGTCAGAAAAGGAGATGAGGTGGGAGAGTATTTGAGCAATGGGGAATGTCTAGTGAAAATACATAGTCAAGAGATGAAGTATCTTGTGTGAAGAACAGAAAGGAGGTCACTGTCGGATTGTAGAATAATAGAGGGGAAAATGGCAGTTAGACTCATCTTCCTAGGTTCAAATTCAGCCTCAGACCCTTATAAGCTGTGTAACCCTGGGCAGGTCACTTAACCCTGTTTGCCTCAATTTCCTCATCTGTAAAATGATCTGGAGAAAGAAATGACAAATCTCTGTAGTATCTTTTCCAAGAAAGCCCCAAATGGGGTCACGAAGAGTTGGACATGACTCAGTAACAACAGAGAAATGTTTTTTTCTTCTCTCTAGTCACTCAATAACCATCCCAGTTCAGGCTCTCATTAGATCTCACTATAACTATTATAGTATCTTTTTTATTGGTTCCTTTGCCTTTAGTTTTTCCTTTCTCTGATCCATTCTTTATGTAGTTGACAAAGTGTCTTTCTTAAGGCACAGGTCTGCTCTCATCACTCCTGAACAAACCCTGCATTGACTCCCTGTTGCTCCCAAGATAAGTATAAGCTCCTTAGCCTGGCATTTAAGGCCTTCCACAGAGCAGATCCAACTAGTTTTTCCAGATTTACACTATGTTATGTCCCATCAATCACCTTGTATTCAGTTAAACTGTACTGCTAGTAGCACTCTGAACTCAATATTCCATTTTTCCACTCTGAATCTGCACATTTTATTCCTCCTTGTTTGTACTGTGTTTTCTCTTCATATTCACCTCTAAAAACTTTCCCTTTTCTTCAGCACTCAGTGGAGGTGCCCTTGCTTGGTTAGTTTTTCTGATCTCCTCCCCTGCCTCACAAGTGATGCTTCCTTTCTCAAATCTTCTTCAAATACGTTGAGTCTTTCCTTTATTGTACATGCTAGTTAAGTACATGTCATGAATTAATACATACTTCCTAATGTAAGCCCCTTAGGGTCAAAGAGTGTGTCATTTTCAATTCTGTGTATTCCCTATACTGAGCACAATGCTTTTCATATATACATATGTATAATATATATTTAATACACACACACATATACATTTTTTTTAAGGAAATGTGTTAGACCTGAGATTCCAGTGGTGTGGAGAACTCCCAATGAGGAAATTCCTACTACCAATATACTTGCTTAGTCTTAGATCAGTAACTGAGGCACTGAGAGAACTGACTTGTCTAGGGTCACATAGCCAGTAGGTATGAGAGGTTGTACTTAGATCTACATCTCTGATTCTAAGGCCTGTTTCCTTCTCTCCCTTCCTTCCTTCCTTCCTTCCTTCCTTCCTTCCTTCCTTCCTTCCTTCCTTCCTTCCTTCCCTCCCTCCCTCCCTCCCTCCCTCCTTCCTTCCTTCCTTCCTTCCTTCCTTCCTTCCTTCCTTCCTTCCTTCCTTCCTTCCTTCCTTCCTTCCCTCCTTCCTTCCTTCCTTCCTTCCTTCCTTTTCTTCCCTTCCCTATTTCTATACCACCCTGATTTGCACACAGTAGGTGCTTAGTAACACCGCCTTCTTTTTTTGAGGCAATGGGGTTAAGTGACTTGCCCAGAGTCACACAGCTAGTAAGTGGCTGAGGCTGGATTTGAACTAAGGTCGTTCTAACTCCAGGACTGGTACTCTATCCACTATGCCACCTAGCTGTGTCCCCCCTCCGCTTAAAAAATTTTAGTTGAAATGGAGATAATGTAGCATGGATAGGCTGTGCTTTGTACTTCAGATAGGAATATCCCTGCCAATGAAAATGCATGTAATTTAAGTATCAAAAGATTTATTTCTATATGTGCATATGTATTTATATGTATATATGTTTACCATTTATACTCTTGACTTCTTCCGAAAGAACTTGAGGAAGCTTATAGTTTATAGAGGTCTAAAGAGGAAATACAAACAAGAGATGAAGATGTTATATATAATAACATATTTCATATTGAACCTTGTGGCAAAAAGACTTTTCTTTTGATAGGAATTATCCATATTGCTTTTTAAAAATACATATATTATATATATGGGTGTGTGTATGTATGTGTATGTATATACATATGATATATCTATATATATTTAGTTTGCAACATTCGGTTTCACGAGCTTTTTAGTTTTAACCCCTTACCTCCTACTCCTTCCCTAGGACAGCATACAATCTGGTATAGTCTCTACATATACATTCATATCAAACATATTTTCACATTAGTCATGTTGTAAAGAAGAATTAGAACCAATGGAATGAACCACCAGAAAGAAGAAACAAAACAAAACAAAAAAAGAGAGAGAACAAATAGTAATGTTTCAATCTATATTCAGACTCTGGAATTCTTTCTCTGGATGTAGATAGCTTTTTCCATCATGAGCCTTTTGGAGTTGAATTAAAACCTTGCATTGCTAAGAAGAGCCACGCCTATCAAAGTTAGTCATCGCACAATGTGGCTGTAACTGTTTACAATGTTCTCCTGGTACCGTTCCCTCACTTCAGACAGGTCTTTCCAGGTTTTTTTGAAGTTCTCCTACTCATCATTTCTTACAGCACAATAGTATATATGCCACAACTTGTTCAACCATTCTCCAGTTGATGGGCATCCCCTCAATTTCTAATTCTTTGCTACCACCAAAAGAGCTAATATGTATATATATATATACAAACATATATGTATATATTTGTAGATGGGGGTATTTTATATATATATATATATATCTCTGTACATGGGGGTATCTATATTGATTTTAATGTATGGTCCAAGTATTTTAGAATTATAAAATGGTAAAGATAGAATTCTGGAATCTATTGTCCTGGAAGCCCTTGGGATCATGAATCACAAAAGGGTATCCTAGGAAAATGGACATAGATAGTAACTTGGATCAGTGATCCTAATTGCATAATTAGCTCAATATATGATGGTCATCTGCTATGCAAGTGAACTGAAAGCTGGAGGTGTTTATTAGACGGGGAAAAGAAACCTAGAGATTGGGCCAAAACAGAGTGCTGAGATTTTGAAACAGGAAGAGGAGAAAACTTGTATCTAGTTGGTATGGGAAAGTAATTACCAGCACTTAGCACAGTGTCTGGCATATAGTAGGCATTTCATAAATATTAATTAATTTATTGACTCCTTGCAGAAAACTTCTAGGGAAAAATGGTGGCCATCATGGAGAACATATAGTTAAAACAAAGATGAGGCCTAGTTGCTAAACAGAGCAATATATATGAACCGTGATTCACTAGGACAGTATTGCTAGCTTGATAGGAGTGATTAGTGAGCTGAATCAGTGCCAATCAAATGGGAGTTGAAACAAGAAAAGGAAGTGGGATTGCAGTCATAGGGTTTGCTCGCCAAGCCAATACGACTAGTTTGGATAAGAAATTTGTGCTCTGCAAAAATTATCCTTTTCTACACTTATATTGTTTCTTAGTAAAGTTCCTTTTGGAAATTGAAAATTTTTTGTGTGTAGCTTGTTTTGGAGTTAAATAGATTTTTGTTTATCTCAGTGTATATAGCGAGTGTATTCATGACCCTAGAGGCAGATGTGATGTTGGTAGTGATTACCTTAGGTCCTCAGTCTGGGTGAAACTGGTGGAGAGAGAGAGAGAGAGAGAGAGAGAGAGAGAGAGAGAGAGAGAGAGAGAGAGAGAGAGAGAGAGAGAGAGAGAGAGAGAGAGACAGAGAGACAGAGAGACAGAGAGAGAGAGACAGAGAAAGAGAAAGACAGAGAGAGACAGAGACAGAGACAGAGACAGAGACAGAGAGAGAGAAGAGACAGAGAGAGACAGACACAGACAGACAGACAAGAGATGAAGATGAGCCACAGAGACACAATGAGAATATGAGAGACAGAGATAAAGAAACATTGACAAAGAGACAGAGCTCAATAAGTAAGTGTTTAATAAATGAGAGAAGAAAGAGAGGAAAGGAGGGAAGGAGAGGGAGGAAGAGAGAGGGAGAGGAAAAAGGAGCAGACATAAGGGAAAGAGAGGGAGAGGGATAGGGAGAGGGGGAAGAGAATGAAGGAGGAGGAGGGAGGAGACAGAAGAAGAAGGAAGATGGGGGAAGGAAGAGAGAGAGGAGACACAGGGGGGAGGGAGAAGACAGGGAGAAATGGAGGGAGAGAAAGAGAGAGGGAGAGGGAGAGAGGGAGAGAGGGAGGGAGGGAGAGAGGGAGGGAGGGAAAGAGAGAAAGAGAGAGAGGGAGAGAGAGAGAGAATATGATATCAGGAATGAATCTCTTGGGGAAAGAACCAGATACAGTTGTAGCTGATGTGTTGTCTTCATTCCTGAGTTATCTGTCCCAGCTCTCTAAAAGGCAGAGGGTGTACCATGAATCATAAATCAGTGAAGGCATTTCTTTGAAGAGCTGAGATAATAAGGTCTAGGCACTATGCAGGAGTAAACAATAGAGAGATAATTGTTCCTGAATCCAGCCTGCTGCTCTTACAAAAGATTATTTTGGGAAACCCATCCCTGTAATTTGCAAAACTTTATCTTTTATTGAGGAGAAAACTATTATAGAGGTTTGAAGATATGTACAACAGAGTAAGAGGTCTATAATTTTGAGATGATTAAAGGATACCCCATTGTACAGAGGAATACTTACTGCCCATCCTGAAAGAACTGTACTTGTAACATTAATTAATTTGGCAAAAATAAGGGCCTGTCACTCAGGACAGATTCTAAAACGTTTTAGTGGCAAGAGATTTTCTCCTGGGGTCTTCTTCAACTTCATCTTTGTTCATAAATTTTTTTTTAGTATAGATGAGATCACTGGCTCCAGCTGGCCAAATCCTTGGTATCTATAAAAGGTGGTGAAGCACCTATGTGCGATGAATTAGCGCTATGTGCTCATGGATTACATGGTTTAGCAAAGTGGCCTATCCAGTCCCTACTGGAGATTCGAGCTTCTGTGATTTGTCTGGTACAAGCCATGTGGTGCACAACAATGTTTTGGGTTTTCATTTGCTGTCTCTTACAGCTGAACCCACAGACTGCTTTGGTATTTTTGTACAGCCCAGTTCTTTGGAAAAGTATGTACGTGTATAGATACTTAATAAATTTTCAAGTGCCTTCAACTGATTTCTATTTATGATGCCATCTAGGCAGCTTTGCCCCCAAATTTTTATCTTTCTATTCTTGTCAAATCAAGGGGTAATATGTTCTATTTTTTTGGTAGGGTAGTGGGAGGTGTGGGTGGTGACAAAGAGTAGCCAAGGATGATTTTAGTAGAATTGATAAAGATTTTTTTTCCTTTTCTACTTTTTCATCAGTGTAGGGAACTACTATTATGCAGTTTCTATCTAATAATGCAGATCAAAAATTCTGCAACTTTCAGTCTTGGAGATTTGGTTGTATATTCTGAATCCAACTCTTCCTGACTCCAAGACCAGTTTTCTATTCTTTACACAAACTGCTTCTCAGTTAAAGGAAAAGTTCTCAAAACAACAACAATGAACATGTTTTCAGGTCATTCGATTTTGACAAGTTGACTAAACCTTTGGAAATATCTTTTTTGAGAAGAGTAAGGTGATGGTCTGAACAACCCAGGTTGTGAGTCACAGGCAGAAATCAATTTGACTGTTGCCAGAAGTTCTGAATTTATTCTACCTCATTTATATTTACCCTTAAGTTCTCCTTACTTGTGTAAAGTGGGAAGAGAACAGAATTTACTGACAATAGGCCAGCAAATTTAACTCCAATTCCTGGAGAAATGCTTTTGTGGTTCAGTTGTTTCAGTTACATCTGACTCATTGTGACTCCATTTGGGGTTTTCTTGACAAAGATCCTGGAGTGGTTTCCTATTTCCTTCTTCAGCTCATTTTACAGATGAGGAAACTGAGGCAAGCAGGGTTGAATGATTTGCTCAGGGCCACACAGCTTGTAAGTGTCTGAGACTGGATTTGATCTCATAAAGATGAGTTTTCCTGACTCCAGGCCCAGCCTGGGGCCACTGCACCACCTTGCCCACAACAACAACAAATATCCATCACTCAGAAGAGAGAGTGATGATGACAAAGAGCCAGCATGCCTTTGAAGGCCTGTCCCCTACAAGAAGAATTAGACTTGTCCTGTTTGTTTCTGGAGGGAAAAATCGGAAGTGATGAGCAGATTTAGTCAGTCAGTCAGCATTTATTAAGCTCTTACCATGTACTAGACACTGGGCTAAATTCTAGGAATACAAAGAAAGCAAAAAAAAATGATGATCCTTTCAAGGAGTTCACATTACAATAGAGGGTGGAGGGAGCAGCATGGAAATGACTCTCCATACAAGATACATCTAGTGTCAATGGGAGGTAATCTCTGAGGGAAAGCATCCACATTGGAGAGGATTTGGAAAGGTTTCTTAACAGAAGGTGAGATCTGAGCTGAGTGTTGAGGGAAACCAGGAAGCAGAAATGAAGAGGGAAAACATGGAGGCCAACAGTGAAAGAGCCAAGGGTCAAGAGATGGAGAGTCAGATGGGAGGATTAGGATTGCAGGGTCTTAGAGTATGTGCAGGAGAGTAAAATGTAAGAATGGGAAAGGAGGAAGGGGCCAGTTTGTGAAAGGATTTAAAAGCCAAGCAATATATTTGACTTGATCATGCATTTAATTCTGGAGGGAATAGGGAGCTCTGGAGCTCATTTGTGAAGCAGGCGGGGTGATAAGGTCAGATCCACACTTTAGCAAGATAGGTTGAGCAGAAGTTGCAATGGGGTAAATTTAAGCTTGATTTCAGGAAAAAAACAAACAAACCCCAAACTCTCTAATAATTTGATCTCTCTACAAGTGGAAAGGATCACTTAGAGAAGTATAGTGAATTCTTGGTTACTAGAGGCCTTTAACAGACACTAGAAATCTACTCACCAAAGTCACTGAGTAGAGGTGACTATTATTCCTATAGAGGTGGCCTCTGAGATCTTTCTAACTTTCAGATTCTGTGATTCTTTGTAGGAACAAACAACTGCTTAGGGAAAGAGCATATTTTTGTGGGCAGGGGCCCAATTTAGCACAGTATATTTTTCCTCCCTTAATATCTCCCACTCCAGACCCTTAGTGACCTAATTTATTTATAACATTAATCATTATTTCATAAACCTCAGGCATTCTTCTTTTTGAAGAACTATCAGTTCTGGCTCACAGGTAGATAGTTTGATAAAAATGAGCAACTCTTGAGACCAACTCATCAACACCTTCTACTGGGATCATTGTTCATCTATTCATTCAACAAACATTTTATCAGCTCTTTTTATGTTTGGTGGGCTCTGCTAGGCATTGTGGATTCAGCAGTGATAGATGACATAGTCTTTTCCCTCTTGGATCTTCTCTGTGCCTGATGAGTTAACCACATAATTCAAAAAATAAAAATTAAAGATATTGAAAATTCTGGCAGAGATTTGAGTAAGATTTTCAGGATTTTTTTTAGTGTAGAACACAGCCTAACAGGAAAACTGAAAGACTATCTTGAGTTAAATTATTTCAGATTGACCTTAGAATGTTAGTGCCAAAAGGGACTGATAGAGTATTGAACCTTCTCCCCCATCTTAACAGAGATAATGAGAAAAAAAGTGACTTGACAATGTATATGTTGTGTATATATGTGTGTGTATAAGTATATATACATATATAAAATATGTGTGTATATATGTATGTGTGTACACACACACACACACACACACACACACACACACACACACACACACACATATATATATATATATGGTACATAAGTTCTGGGCTCCCTCATTCTATTTCAGATGTACCAGCATTATCCAGTCATACCCCCAAAGTTTAGCTATTACTCTATTTTTTAGGGTTCTAAGAGGGATGTGCTGGTAAATGATTAACCACCCACTTTCAAAAGAGAAATTTATGTGAGATATCTTTTTAACTTTTATCTGCATCATCAACATTTTCCCCATTACTTTCTCAAGTCTAGACAATTAAAAAAAAGGCATCTTGATTTGTAGCATTTGGCAATTTCTTAAATATAAGAAATTGAATTAAAAATTTTAATTATCAGATTTCATTGAATTTGCATTGCCTCGAATCACAAGTGATTTACATTGAACATCTTAATAATCAGATTTCTTGAGCGGATCTGAACTGATTCCAGGACACCCCTGCTTTTGGGGGTAACCCTGATGAACTCATCAGGGGATATCTAATTCTATTGTTCATAAGTCCCCTTATGGTCTGTTCCCCCTAAAATCAATTAAAAAGCTAACGTTTTGCTCAAATCCATTAACCACTTAACATCAATGAGATTTTATAAAGGGGTATTTACTAAGAAGGAAGGTATAGAAAGGGGCAGGTAGGTGGTGTAGACCTAGCCTGTAGTCAAGAAGACTCATCTTCCTGAGGTCAAATCTGGCCTCAGACACTGACTAGCTGTGTGATTCTGGCCAAGTTACTTACCTCAGTTTGCCTCAGTTTCTTCATCTGGAAAATAAATTGGAGAAGAAAATGGCAAACCACTCCAGTATCTTTGCCAAGAAAACTCTAAATGAGATTATGAAGAGTCAGATACGACTGAAATGACTCAACAGCAAACAAAAGGTATAAAAAAAAGGCCCAAGTATATCAACATCCCTCCAAATAGGGAGGTTTATGCTTCCTTGCAAATCCCAATTCAGTTCCTAAGGAGAGTGTATTCTAATGTAAAATGTTTGATACAAAATATTTCTTTTTCCCAACCCCAAATCAAGGATGTATAGATACCTTTCAGCCATGGGAGTCCTTCTTTTCGCAGATTCTCTATCAACTCCCCTTCTGGGTGTGGCATATCCAATGGCTGAGTTTCTCCCTTGCTCGACTAGGCTGGCTCCTGGCTACTGTGCAACTGCTCTGACTTCTACAAATTCTGACATGGAATTTGCTTGCTGGACCTCTGGATGGTTCTTTTATCCTTTGGAAACTCACAAGGTGAGGCTAGCAAATTTTGCCTGGAAATATTCTCCCAACAGCCTTCTGGAAAATATAAACACAAGAGACAAAAATAAACAGAGACAACAGGCACTCTCATATTGGGTGGGATAATGGAACTGATACCCTTTCCTACCTAGAGGTCGACAGACTTCTTTACTTGGAAGTTGCCAAGGAAGAAAATGAGAGATTATCCTTTTTAACTTTGTATATATATGCACTTAGTTCAGGCTCAGTCACTAATTAAAAGCTATCACCATGCAGTAAGCCAACAGAAAATACCCAGAGGATACTGGATGTATCCTTCTATGAAACATGCCCAGAAGCCAGTTCACCAATCCTTCATGTGGGTTGGTACCAGGCAGAGCATATTGCATCAGCTCTTAGGACTGGGTTCCCAATGACCAATGTCTTCAATGCATACATATTTATGTATATGTGTATATATATGAAAATATATTTATACCAACATGAATACATATGAATTTATGGATATAAACTTTATATCTCTTCCAGTCCTTAGTACAGGATTCTATTACTAGTGGGATCTTAATTGTTGTTGTGTCTGACCTTCATTTTTGAAGAGGACCATGATATCAGGGAGATGATGACATGATTTGCAGCTGACTTTGATATGAGTAAAGGTCTTAATAAGTGTTTCTTCAACTAATGAATACGTATTTGATTAACGGTCAAAGAAATCCGGCTGGCCATGTTGTTCAAATGCTTAATGTACATTTGCCAAAAAGACTATTTTATGGAGAACTCATAAAGGGCAAACAATCACATAGTGGTCAGAAGAAGCATTACAAAGACACTTTCAAAGTCTCTTTTAAGAAGTCTGGAATTGATTTTGTGACATGGTAGACACTGGCACAGGACCGCTCAGCATGGCGTGCCCACATCAGAGAAGGTGCTGTGCTCAATGAGCAAAGTAGAATTGAAACAGCTCAAAGGAAACACAGGATGCACAGATTTAGAGAATCCACCCCGAATGTTCACAGGAACTATTTGTGCTCGACCTGTGGTAGGGCATTTCGAGCTCGTATTGGTCTGATCAGCCACAGTTGAATGCATTGTAACTTGACTCTAACATAGTGATGTTATTTTGGTCCTCTTTGAGAATGAAGGACAACCACCACCAAAGGAAATAAGGCTACTTTAGGTATAATTCTTTCTACATTCAACACCTGCCATATGGTGGAGCTGTAGAACCACAAACAGCTTATTGGTTTTGCTTTCTTTAATTCATCAACATCCATCTTTTACTAATTGGCCTCAACTTATAGTAAGCTCTTGCCTGTTTCAGATAGTGCTTTTATACTGTAAAATATGACAGTTTCTATTTATTTATGTGAATGGGGAAAGAATACAGACAGATCTTGTTTTATATAAGTGGACCATTCAGTATCTCTACATAAAGCAATTACATAATGCAAATTTGCCCCTACCCACGCACTTCACTTAGCCTATGTAACAAAGGCATGCATGAAATAATACCTTTATGCAAGGTGTAAAATGTACTAAAATGCAGACATGTAATGTATCATGATAATAAACAGAATTACGAAGTGAAAGTTAATGATAATCTATGCACAGTATCGTATAGTACAGTAACTTTAACGAAAGTGCACAGTATGACAATTTTTGTCCTCCATATTTTCTCATTATTTTCATTTTTAAGTCTAGTGGCTTACATTTATGAGATGGTTCACTTTTCCTCTTAGGAGAATGTTTGCCACTAGCCATGGTGGAAATATAAGGATCACTGTTGAACACAGGGAGATGTACAGTATCACTCATTATCTGTGACATGTAGGACTGACTTCTCAGCTTTCTGCTACCATTTATGCTGCTTGTATTGTAGACATTGTACAGCATCTGCTTTACATATAAAATTTTTAAATTTTTTTTGAATGGGGATTTCTTTCAGAATTCTTTACATAAAATCAAATTTATGTAATGTGAATTTATATAAAGCAAGAACTGTCTGTATTGGTTTTCAGTTCACAAGGTTGAAGTTGAAACCCTTACTATCCTATTTCCTACCTTTGTGACCTTGGGCAAGTCATTTCAACTTGCTAGACCTCAGTTTCTTCATGTGTAAAATGAGAGGTTTTGTCTTGATAAGACCTGAGATCCTCTCTAGTTTCAAATCTGATAAATCAGTGGGAGATGAATAGGGAGAGATTTGCCTCAAGGGAACATTACACAGATGCTCAAAGAACAGTCATGTGTATGAAATACAAATGAAGGGATGAGCAGAGGAAAGGATTATGCAGGAAAATATTTAAAAATATTCACTTATTTGAGGTATATTGTTACAATGTCACTTGAGTGATAAACTAGAACAAGAATGAGCATTTATTAAGCACTTATTTTGTGCCAGGCTCTGTGCTAAGCCTTGGGGGATAGGAAAAAAAAGCCAAAAATATAGTTCTTACTCTTGAGGAGCTCATATTAGACAACATACAAACAGCTTGCAAATATAAAAGGCATGCATAATGTAAGTAAAAGGCAAGTTCAGAGGAAAGATGCTAGTGTTGTATGGTAGTGGTAATGGTGGTAGTGATAATGGTGGTAGTGGGGTTGTGAAAGGCTTCCTTCTAAAGCTGAGTCCTGAAGGAAGTCAGTGAAGCCAGGACATAGTGTGCTGGTATGGGAGAAATAGCAGGTGGGCCTGGCCTGCCTGATAGTAGAGTATTTGGGAAGGAATAAGGCATAAATAGACTGGAAAGGTAGGAGGGAGACATGTTATGAAGGGCTATGAATGCCAAACTATGGCTTTTATATTTGATCCTGGAGGAAATTGGTAGCCATTGGAATTTACAGTGATAATCCTAGTGTCAGGCCATGTTTGAAATGTGTTCAGTTCTGGGCTTTAAATTTAGCAGTACCATCGACAAGCTGCAGTATGTCCAGAAGAGTATGAACAGGATGCTGAGGGAGCTGGATATGATGCCAGATGAAGACCAGCTGAAACAATGGGGATGTTGAATCTAGAGAAGAAAAGATTTAGGGGAGATGTGGTAGCAGGCTTCAAGTCTTTGAAGGTCTTCTGTGAGGAAAAGGGATCAGACTTCACAGCTCTGAATGCAGCTTGTAGCAGAGTAAAAGAAATAAAGCTGCCTTAAATCCCTTTGGATCCTTCCTTCGGAGGAAGCCCTGAGTTGTCCCAGAGGGTTGGACTTGGACCTGTCATTAATGGTTGGAGGGAGTCAGATTTAGATTCATTGGAAAGAAATATAAAGATCCCTGGACCTGGAGCTAATTAGAAAATGTCTGAGTGCTGGCTGTCTCTCACTACCTGTATGACCCTCGGCCAGTCACAACCTTTCTGAGGTTCACTTACCTCTAAAATCAGATGGTTTTGGTCCTATTCCAGTTTTGAATTCTACGAACTTTTTATATGATATGTGTGCTACTTCCTTCAAAGAGCCATTGTGAAGAAAGTACTCTGTTATTAAGTCATGTCCAACTCTCCATGATCCCATTTGGGATTTTCTTGGCAGAGATACTGGAGTGATTGCCATTTCCTTCTCCAGCTCATTTTACAAATGAGGAGACTGTGGCAAACAGGGTTAAGTGACTTGCCTAGGGTCGTACAGCTAGTGTTTGAAATCAGATTTGAATTCATGAAGATGAATCTTCCTGATTCCAAGTCTGGCACTCTATCTGTGCACCACCTAGTTGCCCCTATCTTGAAACCTATCTTTTTCTTATTTTAATAGGTACTGATATAGCCCCACATTCTAGATTTCTTGGGACAACATTGATTTAAAAAAAAATGCTGGGAAGCTAGGTGGTACAGTGGAGGCAGCTTGATGGAGAGAGCTCTGGACTTTGAATCATAAAGACCTGAGTTCAAGTCTTTCCTCACATACTTATTAGCTGTGTGACCCTGGGTAGGTCACTTAACCTCTGTCTACCTCATTTCCTTTATCTGTAAAATGATGGGGATAATAATAACACCTATCTCCCAGGGTTGTTGGGAGAATAATATAATATTTATAGAGTTCTTTGTAAACCTCAGAGGCATGTAAATGCTCTTTACTTCTAATAAAGTTTTAAGAAAGGTGTACCATTTGTCAGAGCATTTGTCTCAATTTTTGGTATAGAAAATATAGTCACAGTATGTAAAATGGGCACATATGTAGTTTATATTTATCTAACTAATTATCAATCAATCTCTCTGTCTAGCCATCTATAGAAAGATAAGGAAGGAGAGAGAATTACATTTGTACATTTTAGCTATCACTTCATCTGATTGCTACATAATTTGTTTTAGCACTAAAACACACAGGAGATCTCAATTCATCATCATTATTTTTCCTAATAATCATACTTTACACATCCATAGTGCCTTGCAGTATTCAAAGTGCTTATGTACAAATGATCATTTCTGATTCTTATGATACCCATTTTAGTTTATAATGAGAAGTATAATTTTTTTCCCATTTTCTAAGATGACACAGTCTTAGAGGAATAGTGACTTGTCTAAGTCACAACTAGAATTAGAATTGGAATTCTAGGTTGGGGCAAGGAAGAAAGGCCAAGATTTAAAAGAACCACAACTATCACAACAGCAACAACCCATCTGTTCACTTGTAATAATCCTAAATCAAAAGGAATCGGTGCTACCATAAGGTGGCACAGTGTGGCTATTATTTAAACTAATCTGAAGCTATCTATGTTACTGTGGACAAATGTACACCCACCACATGCCTTTATAAATCACAGGTTGCACAAGATTCCATGGGGTGAAATAGATGCGGAGATCTTTTATCCAGCTTTTCGGCGTCTTTGTTTTCATGTTTGGTCTTTGGTTGTATTGATTCTTTGTACAAACTCTCCTTGGCTCTCCTATTGCTTCTTAACAATGGTTTTCCTCTGCTGTTTTTCTCTCTCCTGCTGCTGCAGCAGGGTTTTCATTGGCACTTCCAAAGTACATGTCAAAACCTGCCTTGCATTTGGACCAAGGTCTGTATTTTTGTTTTTGCCACAGTTTTACTGTGAGCCAGTGGTTTTGAAAAGATTATGCACTGCATCTGTCTTGTGGAGAATAAGGTACTGTGTCTTCGTCTTGAAGAGAAGTCTTCAAATGTTTCCTTAAAAGTGGAAATATTTTATAAAAAATACCAACTCAAACTGTCATGTTTTCTGCTAAGAATTCTCAGTCTATGTTAGTATTTGGTTTCTTTTTCAATAACCTTTTTCTGTAGTTTCTAAAAACCAGGGTCAGTTGAACCTTGAGAGGCAAAGTTGGGTTAAGATGTTAACTCAGTGTTTTAAGAAAGAAACATTAAGAAAGCCAAGACAGTACAAAAGAGTTTAGGAAATTTTGGGTCAAGAGCCACATATCATTTAGCTCTGGGTAAAGTACAGAGTCTTATTTTATGAAATTTGAATGAAACAAAGACCTGTGTAGCAATATAGAGATAGCGATGGAGATACTCCATCCCCTATCTCCTGGGAAATCAGATTTTGCTACCTTTGTGAGTCCTGTAAGGACACAGCAAAGGCTTGATGTACACTTTCTTGCTTTCCTACTTTTTTTTCTCCTTAAAACTGCTTTTTAAAAAAAATATATTTATTTTTTAGTTTACAACATTCAGTTCCACAAGCTTTTGAGTTTTAAATTTTCTCCCCCTCCTTTTTCTCCCTCCTCCCCAAGATAGCATGCAATCTAATATAGGCTCTACATATACATTCATATTAAACATATTTTCATATAGTTATGTTATAAAGAAGAATTATAACCAATGAATTGAGCCATGAGAAAGAAGAAACAAAACAAAACAAAAACAAAAAAGAGGGAGAGTAAATCATATGCTTGATCATTCAGAATTTGTAGTTCTTTCTCTGGGTGTGGATAGCACTAATCATCATGAGCCTCTTGGAGTTGTCCTAGAACCTTGCATTGCTGAGAAGAGACAAGTGTTAGTCATCACGCAATGTGACTGTAACTTTATATAATTTTCTCCTGGTCCTGCTCTCCTCACTCAGCATCAGTTCATATAAATCTTTCCAGGTTTCTTTGAAGTCTGGCTGCTCATCATTTCTTATAGCACAATAATATTCCATTACATTCATATACCACAGCTTATTTAGCCATTCCCCAAATGATGGGCATTCCCTCAATTTCCAATTTTTTGCCACTATAAAAGAGCTGCTATAAATCTTGCTTTCCTATTTTTAAGAGGTGTTGTTTTGCTAGAATTACATTTATCTATTATAGATCAGATATTTGAAGTCTAGGGTAAGGATGCTTTTGGGGCTCAAGATATCATCTGCTTTTCCTGGTCTTTCTGCCTCTCCCAGAATTTTCATAGCCATTCATTCATTATGTTTCCTTATGTGTAAAGAGCATCATAGGATTGTCCCCCAGAGGAATGCCAAGACCACCTGGGATGATGGGGACAAAGAAGTATAGGGATAACACTGTTTTTTTCCTTTGACATATACTTAGAAACAGGCTCTCATATATGCCATGTTATAGAATTGGCTGTCACCCAAGAAATCTAGGTAGCACAGAGAGACAGAATGCTGGGCCTGGAGTCAGGAAGACCTGAGTTCAAATCTCAGATGCTTACTAGTTTTATGACCCTGGGCAAGTCTCTTAACTTCCTGTTGGCCTCCATTTCTTTAGTTATAAAATGGGGATGAGAATAGTATCTACCTCCCAGCATTGTTTTCAGGATCAAATGAGATGTGCTTAGCATGTTGTCTGGCACATAGTAAGTGCTATATAAATGCTAGATGTACTCCTCTTCATCTTTTTCCTCCTACTAATGATAACAATAAAATTTTATTATAGTAAATATATTAGACGTCATGATGGGCTAGTCATTTCATCCCTTTAGGCCTCCAATATCCTCATTTGTAAAATGAGGAGGGTGGAGTCAATGTAACAATGACAGGTGAGGAAATAAGTTGATTAATGCATCATGACATGGTTAGTATGTATCAAAGAATATAAGGTAGTATGTATATATATATTAAAATATATATATGTACACCACCTTATCCTATATAAACATGTGCTATTAATCTAATATATATAACATGTACACATAAACATATATATTATATGATTAATATAACAATACAATATGTTAATATAATATATTAATATTTACTAATATCCTATGTTTATATAGGATAAGGGGGTACGTTTTAATATATATTTATATAAGTAGATATTATATTACATATTTATATGTCATAAGGTAGTATATACATTTTACAAATAAAAATAATAATGATAATTTGAACCTAGGCGTCTGGTTTAGGTCCAGAGCTCTCTGTACTATCTACTATATACTGTACTATAAAATACTATGCTTCTGATTTGGGCAAATGGAGAGAATTCTTTACCTAAATTGGATTTCTTGCTATTCATCTTGAAGTAAACTATCATCACTTAGAGTGCACGTGGATCTTGATGCTCTTTGCCATCTTTCTATGCTATATTTTCTGCCTTTGACCTTGATTCCTGTTTAAGCACGACCCTCTTCTCTGTAGTCCTTTTAGCTTCATGCTATATCTGCCTTGTTCTTGATTCTTTGACCTCTGTCTCACAAGAAAACCTGACCCTGCTCTTTGCTAAGGCAAAGGCTTCTACTTGCAGAAGTGATCCCGTTCTATCCTGTTCCTCCCCCTCCCCTTCTATCATATTCACTCTCACTTATCTTCCATCTTGCCTTGTCTACTGACTTCTTCCCTACTGTGTACACATATGCCCATGTCTCACCATCCTCAAAACACCCTCACTTGATCCACCCGTCCCCACTAGCTATCATCTCATATCTGTCTTCCCTACTTCCCAGGGTTGTTGTTAGGATCAGATGAGATAATAATTGTAAAGCACTTAGCACAGTGCCTGTCTGACACGTAATAAGGATGATGGAAATGTTAGCTATTGTTAATAATAATAATTTTGTGTTTAAAATCCTTGAGAAGGCTGTCTGCAATTGATACTTCCATTTCCTTTCTGGCTTACTCTTTTCTTTATCATAAAGTTTTGTTTCTAACTGCATCATTCAACTGAAATTCCTCTCTGATTCAAAGTTACCACTGATCTCTCAGCTGTCAAATCTGATGGACTTTTTTCAATCAATACTCTCATTCTTGACCTCTCTGCAGCCTTCCATACTGTTGCCCACGTTCTTTTTAAGGCTTTCTTCTCTGTAGTTTTTTTTTTTTTTTTTTTTGGTGACCCTACTCTCTCCTGGTTCTTTTCCTATCTTTCTCCAGGTTGTACCTGCTATTGGTGAGTGCTCCCTCAGGGCTCTGCACTGGACTTCTTTTATTCCATTTCACTTGATCTCATCAACTCCCATGGATTCAATTGTCACCCCTATGCAAATTATTCCCAAGTCTATTTATCTAGTTCTACCTACTCTCCTGACCTTTGTACCTCTCCACTGCCTGCTGATCATCTCAAACTGTTCTATTGCAAAGACCTTTTAAATTCAGCTTGTCCAAAATTGAATTCATTATTTTTCTTTCCCCAGTCCCCCAACTCTTCCAAGCTTCCCTATTACTCTCATGGTTACTACCATCTTCCCAGTCACCCTCAATTCCCCACTCTCTTTCCTCACTCATATCCAATTTGTTGCCAAATCTGGTTGATTCCACCTTTGTAACATCTCTCCTCTTTCTTTCCTGTGACATTGCCACTATCTTGGTGCAAACCTTTGTCTCTTCTTGCCTAGACTATTACAAGAGCCTTCTATTTGGTCTTCTTGCCTCAAGTCCCAACTTGCTCCAATCCATACCATTTTTAACTGTCAGCATTGGTCTTCCTAAAGCACATGTCACCACCTACTCAGTAAATTCCAGTGGCTCCTTATCAAACTAAACATAAAATATAGAATGCTTTGTTTGATGTAAAAAACCCCGTCATAACCTGACTGCTAACCTTTTCAGCCTTCTTAAACCCTACTTCTTTTCTTCTTACTCCTTTTTTGTGATCCAGTAACACTGGCTTCCTTGCTGTTCTTTGTACAAGATAATTCTCTCCCAACCAACCTTGCATTTTCTCTGTCTGTTTCCCATGCCTGGAATTCTCTCCCTCCTCATCTCTCCCTCCTGGTTTCTCTGACTTCCTTCAAGTCTCATCTAAAATTCCACCAGTGACTAAAAGTCTTTCTGATTCCTTCTGGGAAACTCAGTGCCTTCCTTCTGAGATTATTCCCAACTTATGCTGTATATCTCTTGCTTGTTCATAGTTGTTTTCACGTTGTCTCTCACATCAAACTATGAGCTCCTTGAGAGCAGGGATTGTCTTCTGCCCTCTCCTCTTCTGTGTGCCCAGTGCTAAGCACAGAGCCTGACTCACAGTAGTCACTTAATTGATTGGTTACCTTTTACTTTCTCTCATTCCCCAGCTATCTATAAAGTCTCATCAGACAGTCATTTTGCTAACACATAGTAGGTGCTATATAAATGATGATGGTGAAGCTAGGTTTTTAGAACTGAACAGGACATGGGCAGGCTGGGGTGGATGTGGGTATGTGATTTCTATCAGAGGTCTCCCAACATGTGTTACATGATAAAAATTTTCTATCACAAATCAATTGATGAAAATTCTATTTTGGTAGATATTTTCTGCTCTGAAGGCTAACACTGTAAGGGAAATGATGGCTAACCTCTTCAGGTACCTTTGTACAAACAACAGACAGAACAGTTGTGGTATCTGCTGATGCCTTAACGATGACAAGTAATCTTCCTGTGAACAATCTGCTGAGATAACTGACCAAAGTGAAAATTATATCCTCAGACAGTACACTGGCATGATCTGCTCCCTTCCCTGAATATTTACAATGTAGGTAGAAAAAATGTCACAAAACACACATACTTATTACCATACAAAAGTAGAGAGTGGGGGATATTCTGGTTAACTGAATTTATGGTTAACCCCAAACTTCTTTCTGGTTTCAACTGTTGCTGAAAATCTTTGTAAAGCATATTAGTCCACTTTCCTTCCTTAGGAAGTACAGAGTAGTAAATGTAATTGCATCTTTCTTTGATGATTGAGGATCTTACAGTGCCTCTGGGTTATAAGTCTAGCTATAAATTCTCATTATATGGTATTGTCGATATAGAAGATGCAGGAAATTGGGCTAAATGTGTACTGACCCTAAGATAGAGCCAGGAAGTTATCTTTTTGGGGAAAGAAGAAAAAAAAATCTCTCACTACAGCTTGCTATATTATTCTTTGTTTCTCTTAAAGTCCAGTGTAGAAAATCAAGGAAACAAATCAATGAGTATCTTATCAAACACCCACTATATTCCAGGCATCGGAAACAAATAATTGGAAATTTTGGTCACTTAATCAAGGTTTCAGTATTTAATTTTTTTCACCCAAAGCAAGAAATGCACACAAAAATGAGTAATGATTCATTGTTGTAGGAGGAGGAATTAGGAGTCATGTCGAGAAGGTGTGGTGTTAGGTATGAACAAACAGGCAAGGCACGAGCAGGCTTTGATGCAAGTGTCCATTTACTGTACCAAAAGTACTCTGGGCAAAGCACACAGTTTCAGAATTCAAAAGTTGAAACAGATCTAAATGATCATCCAGTTCCACCCATACACTAAAGGAATCCTTACTGTGGCATATTTAATAATTAGTTTTCTAGTATTTGAAGATCTCCAAGGAGGGAGAGCCCATTACTTAAAAACTCCATTTTAAAAATCATAAAAATCTTAAAAAAAACATAAAACCACAGGACCTGAAAAGGACCAACATTCTAACAGTGACCCCTGATATTCATACATAGTTAGTACCTTCTCTCTGAGGTTAGCTCCAATTTAGTTTGTTTGTATCTTGTATTACATAATTATTTGTATATTAGTTCTCCTGTCAGAGCGGCAGCGAGGTGGCACAGTGCTAGGTCTGGAGTCAGGAAACCTCATCTTCCTGAGTTCAAATGCAGCCTCCAGACACTTGCTAGCTGTGTGACTCTGGGGAAATCACTTACCCTGTGTACCTCAGTTTCCTCATCTGTAAAACGAACTAGAGAAGGAAATGGCAAACTACTTCAGTATTTTTGCCAAGAAAACCATAGTCAGGAAGAGTTGGATACTACTGAAAAATGACTTAAACAACAACTCCCCTGTTAGATTGTGAGTTAGCAGGGACATTTCTTTGTTCTCCAATACTCAGCACATTATCTAGACATAGTAAATGCTTAAGATATGCTTGTTGCTCACTTTCTTGCTAATATTGTCTTTTATCCATCAAAATAAACTTTTCTGAGACTGCTTTATACTAGTGAGTATAGAAATACCAAATGGTTCCTCTTAAATTATGGTGCCCAGATAAGAGCGAATCCTCAGGAAATGTTGAAAAATCCAAACAAAATGACATCTATGAGATGACCTCTATGGGTCTTTCCAGATCTAAACCTATGAACCCATGAGACTGTGGCACTGAGGAGGGTTCTAATTATTCTGCTGTGGAAAAGTCATCCTGTCATTGACCACCTTCATGACTGATTGACATGGTGATACCACACAGCTTCAGCTACACTCTGGACTCTGTATGACACAGGGTTTTAACTTTAGTGATTGTAACAAGAATATATCTTTTCCCAGGCCTCTAATAGCTGGCAAAAAATGAAGCCTTTGGAATTGAGCAAAAAGAGGGAAAGATCACATAGAATTCAGAGTCAATTCTTGTTTGTCTTATAAATCCTCATATAAGTCTGGATGGGGATTGGCGAGACAAAATTTGGGAACATATTAAAAGGATGGTTAAGAATGTCAAGAAAGGAAGTAGTGATAATAAAGAGTCAGCATTACTTCACCATGTACATATGACACATTATCTTCATCTTTTATTTGCTAGATAGGGAGCAGTTAGGTGGTTCAGTGGATAGAATACCCAGCCTGGAATCAGGAAGACGTGAGTTCAAATCTGCCCCAGACACTTACTAGCTGTGTGACCCTGGCCAAGTTACTTAACCTTGTTTGCCTCCGTTTCCTCATCTGTAAAACGAGCTGAAGGAGATTCCAAACCACTCTAGTATTTCAAGAAAATCCCAAATAGGGTCACAAAGAGTTAGACACAACTGAACAACAACAATAGATCAGAGGAATGTTGTAGATACAGACATTTTTAGAAAAATAATGAATTCATTTTTGTTATTTTATGGAAAATATGGAAAGAGATGGCCTCTGATACTACTTATTTGACTTCAGCAAATCATTTAATCCCCCCGAGTCCCAGTTTTCTAATTTAGAAATCGTAGTGGTTGGGTTACATTGTCTTTGAGGTCTCTTTCATCTCTAGATCTACGATACCATAAGCTTTGGAGAGACAGATTTGGGCTTGATGTAAGAAAAAATTTCCTGGTGAGTAGACATCTCTGAAAATAAAGATGGGCTACCTTGGGAGGTATGCTTTGTTTTGTGATCCTTCAGATGATCACTGGTTTTTCATTTGCCTAGAGTTTTACCTCCTTTCAATGTTTTCTTCATTTAACTTGTGGTAATTAGATTATTCTTTTACTCCTGCTTATATTTATTTTATTTTGCCTCAGATTATATAAATCTTCCCATGTTTCTCTGAATGCCTCACATTTGTCACTTCTTAATGTAAAATATTTTTTTACATTTATATACTATAGTTTTTTTTCAGTCTTCTCCAATCAGTGGGTAACGACTTCGTTTCCAGTTCCTTGCTACAACAAAGAATATTATGATGATTATTTTATATTTTGGACTTTTTTTTCTTTCAGTCTCTTACTTCCTTAGGACATATATTCAGAGGAATCATTGAGCATTGGTAGTTTAGTCACTTTCTTTGTAAAATTTCAAATTGGTATCTAGAACAGTCAGACCAATTCATAGTTCCACCAATAGTGTTAGTGAAATATCTCCTCTCAGTTCCCCATTCCACCACGGATTACTCTCATTTTTGTCATCTGCCAATTTGCATAGTATAATTTAAAATGTGTATTTCTCTTACTATTGATTTTGTACATATTTGTAAAAGGTCATTTATAGTTTACAGCTCTTCTGAAAATATTTGTTATCCTTTGACTACTTGTCTCTTGGTGTTAAATATTTTAATTAATTTGACTTTTCCTTCATTCCTCTGTGGGCTGTGTTCCTGGATCTTCAAACTTCTTTTTTTTTTTTTTACCACTCTTCTCGCTCCCAGGATTTATGGAGGCACACCTTCCACCCTGTCCCTTTCTGCTTCCTTTTTATATGTTGTGTTTTTTCCTGAAAATGTAAGCTCCTTGAGGACTGGGGCTATCTTTTACTTGCATTTTTATGCCCGGTGCTTTGTCCAGAGCGTGGCACATCATAAGCATTTAATAAATGCTTGATCACTTGACTTGATGACTTAATTCTCTATATATCTTGGCTATCAGATTTTTATTATCAGTATTTGAGTTAAATATTTTTTTCCCATGCTACAATTTTGTTCCTTATTTATTTTCATTACTGATTATGCTAATACAAACACTTCTAAAGTTCATCAAATTGAAGTGGCCTATTTTATCTTTTGTGATTTCCCCATTCCTTGTTTGGTTTAGAATTCTTTCTCTCACTACAGTTGAAAAGTACCTTCTCTTATTTTTTCTAACTTTATAATGTGTAACCTTTTATATTCATTTTATATTTATAATTCGTATCTGTTTTGAGCTGATTGTGGTATATGGTATAGATTCTTGTCCAAGTCTAATTTCTACCAAACTGCTTTGCAGAAGATCTTGTTAATGTTGTTGTTCAGTTCTGTCTGACTCTTTGTGACCCTGTTAGTAGTTTTCTTGGTAAAGATACTAGAATGGTTTGCACTTCCTTCTCCAGCTCATTTTAGAGATGAGAAAACTGAGGCAACCAGGGTTAAGTGACTTGCTCAGGGTCACACAGCTAGTAAGTGTCTGAGGCCAGATTTGAACTCAGGGACATGAGTTTTCCTCACTCCAAGACCACTGAGATACCTAGCTGCCCATAGAAAGTTAATGCTTCCCCTGTAAGCTAGGTTCATGAGTTTGTCAAACATTTGGCTACTGTTTCTGATTGCTTCTGTTCCTTGCTGAGGTAGAATATTCCCTTGATCTATTTTTCTGTATTTTTAAAAAATCAGTACAATGTAACTTTGGTGACTATGACTTTATAATATAATTTGAGGTCTCTTAATGATTAGTCCATTTTCTCATTATTTCCCATGAGATTTTGGACGTTTGGTTATTAAACTGAACTTTGTTATTATTTTGCCTACTTTCATAGAGTATCCCCTTGGTAATTTGATTAGTACAGCACTAACTCTGTAAATTAATTCATATTATTTTCATCACATTGGCACATCCCAATCACAAGCAGTGAATATTTCTATAATCATTTAAGTCTCATTTTATTTCTGTAGATATTTTGTAGCTTTAAGTTATAAATTTTATGGGTGGCTTGATAGTATAATCCCCAGGTATTTTATTAATTTTGTAGTTGTTTTGAATAGAATGTCTCATTATTTTTTTTGGTTTTTATTCAGTTGTTTCAGTCGTGTCTGACTCTTCATGACTCCATTTGGGGTTTTCTTGGCAAAAATACTGTAGTGGTTTGCCACATCCTTCTTCAGCTCATTTTACAGGTGAAGAAAGTCAGGCAAACAGGGTTAAGTGAGTTGCCCAGAGTCACACAGCTAATAAGTGTCTGAGGTAACACTGTACTGATTTAATACATAGAGAACTGAGTCAAATTTATGAAAATACAAGTCATTCCCCAGTTGATAAATGAACAGGCAGTTTTCAGACAAAGAAATCAAATCTATCCATAGTCATATGAAAAAAATATTCTAAAATACTACTGATCAGAGCAATGCAAATTATAACAACTTCAAGATACCATTTCACATCTACCAGATTGGCTAATATGACAAACAAGGAAAATGTTGGATGTTGAAGGGGATGTGGGAAAACAGTGACACTAATACACTGTTGGTGGAGTTGTGAACTGATCCAGCAATTCTGGAGAGCAATTTGGAACTATGCCCAAAGGGCTATAAAACTATGCAGACCCTTTGATTAGGCAATACCACTGCTAGTTCTATATTCCAAAGACATCTAAAGAAAAGGGAAAAAGACCTATTCATACAAAAATATTTATAGCAGCTCTTTTCATGGTAGCTAAGAATTGGAAATCAAAGGATTGCCCGTCAATTGGGGAATAGCTAAACAAGCGGTGGTATGTGATTGTAATGAAATATTACTGTGCTATAAGAAATGAGAAGCAGGATGATTTGAGAAAAATCTGGAAAGACTTATATGAACCGATGCACAGTGAAATAAACAGATTTAGGAGAACATTGCACACAATAACAGCAATATTGTTCAATGAATAACTGAGTGACAGCTATTATTAGCAATACAATGATCCAAGACAATCCCAAAGTCCCAAATTGAGCAATTCTTGCTCCCAAGAAGTTTAAATTCTATTGGAGGAGTCAACATACATATCTATCAATCTCTCTCTATATCTAGAATGGATATATGCAAAATGAAAGTATGTAATAAATACAAAATAAACACAAGGTAGTTAAATATGATAGCTAAGGAAGGAGGGCTCTAGGAATTGTGGATGGGATGGGGTGATAGAATGGGAAAAGGTAGAATGTGGTACTTGAATTGCATCTTAAAGTAAGAGGTACTGTGAAATGAAGGTGAAAGAAAGAGTACCTTCTAGACATGGTAGTTGGACAGTTCTACATTGCTACATTACCATTGTTCTCTTTAATTCCTTGTCTCTCCCTGGTTTGGGTGTTAGGATTGTAGTTGTTTGTAGAGGGATTTGGATTGGGAGCCTTATGTCTATATTTTTGAGAATACTTTTTGTAGCCTAGGTTTTTAATTCCTCTTTTGAGATTTGATAGAATTCTTTTAGTAATACATTTAGCTCTAAGTTTTTTCTCATTGGCAATTTGTGTATAGTTTGCTTCATTTCTTTTTCTAAGACATCGCTATTTAAGATAATTCCTGTTTTGTTCGTTTGTGTGTTTTATATTTTTGCAGATAAATTAACTTCATTTGCATTCTCAGTTTTGTGGGCATATAAATTCACCTGTTTCTTTTAATTTTGATTAAACTTGATTAATTTGAGTTTCCTCTATTTTTTAATTAATCAGATTAGCTGATGCTTTACCATTTTTGTTAGCATTTTCAGTTCTATAGTCATTTTCTTTTTAAGTTTACTATTTTTCTTCTATTTTAAAGATTTCTTTTATATTTGTTTTAGCATTGCTCATTTGTTTATTTCTCTAGTCTTTTTATTGAATGTTAAGTTGATTCTTTATTTTGTTAATACTTTTAGAGATATACATTATATTCTGATGATTCCTTTGAGTCCCATAAGTTTTTGAATATTGTTTCATTGTTTTCATTATATTTAACATAATTACTTATTGTTCTATTATTTATTAATTGATGCATAAATTATTGAGGATATCAATATTTAGTGTTTAGGTCTATATTTTTTGCAATATTTATTTTATTCATTAATATTTTTATAAGTATAAAGAATGTTCAGCTTTTTTCTTGGTTATTTCTTTATGATCTTGCACATGATCAGTTTTTATAAATGTACCACGAGGTATGTGTTTGCTTTAAAAATATAATTCATCCATCTGTTTAGGTCAGCCAAATCTAATTTTCCAAGAGTATGTTCAGATCTCTATTTTCCTTTTAAAAATATTTCTGTTGGATTTATTTGGCTATATCTTTTTACAATTTACCTTATTTTTCTCTTAAGGAATTTAGATGCTATATAATTTGGGGCATATAATTTACTAATAGTTTTTATAATATCTATTGTTCCTTTAGGCACTATATAGTTTTGCTGGGTCTCTCTTGACATTATCATTATTGCTTTATTTGAAATTGTGATTGCAACACCTAATTTCCATAGTTTCCTAAAACATGATAGATTTTGTTCCATCTTCCTATTTATATTGATTTACTGAGGGAATAAGATTATTTCCCCCAAAATATTAATTCTTCCATCTATTCTTGTCTTGCTTTTTGCAGTTAAATTTTTTGCTCCTTAGATTTTTTTTATTAAGCCCATAGATGCTATCTTAGACTTCCCAAAGTATCTCAATGTGCATATTTTACTTAAAATAAATTTTTATTGATATGTTTCTGTTTATATCACCTAAATTTCCCAATGTCTCATTTCTTCTCAGAGAAATAACCTTTATAATAAAGAATTTTTTAAAAAAGGAAGATTTAAAAAACACCAGCAAAATTGGTAGACACATAGGGAAAATCTGATATTATATATTATATTCCACAATTATTGACATTGAATTTGCAAAGAATCAGGGTGAGGCATTTTCTCACGTTTCTTCTTTGGAGCAACCTTATTCTTTATACTTTCGCAACATTAAGTTTTGATTGCTTTGGCAAATTTAATTCCAAAGCACAGCAAATAACAAACAAAAGATAACCCACACCCTACATTCCTGGCTTTTTCTAGCCCTAGCAACATGAAAATAAACGTTTCATTTCTTCATCTTCCACCGCTTTTCTTCTGTTTGGTCATTTTGCATGTTGAGCATCCTGCTCACTTTGGATTCTTTTGAAGAAATTAATAAAATTCTTCCTTTTTGCTCAAGCTGTAATTATTTTATTGTGTGTTTTAGACCCAGCTTCTCAGGATGTAATTTTGGCATGCCAACCAGTACTTTTAGAGATATAATATTTCATTTTTTTCTTATTTTTGTGTTATTCAGTTTTCAGTCATGTCCAACTCTTTGTGACCCCATTTGGAGTTTCCTTGGCAAAGATAACAGAGTGCTTTGCTACTTATTTTTGGAGCTTATTATATAGATGAGGAACTGAGGCCAACAGGGTTAAGTGACTTGCCCAGAGTCAAACAGCTGCTAAGTGTCTGAGTCTAGCTTTAAATTCACAAAAGTATGTCTTCCTGACTCCAGGCCCGTGCTCTATCCACTATGTCACTTAGCTTTGGTTATCAATAAGGAATAATCTAGTGCTATTCTAATTGATTCTCCTTTGAAGTAAAAAGTTTTCCTTTGCTGTTGTTGCCTGCAATTTTGATTTTGCTATTGTAATTCAGAATTTTGATTATGACATGTCTTGGTGAATTAAACTTGTTCTCCCCTTCTGTTAGTGTTCTTTGTACCCTCACAATCTTTACTTTGCTATCTACTTCCAATATTTCTGAGGAATTTTTCTATATGATTTTCTGAAATATGGTATTTATATTTCTTTTCCATGATGCTTTTCTAGACCTATAATCCTTAGATTATTCCTTCACATTTTCCCTACAAGTTCAGGGGTTTTTGTTGTCATTGGTTTTGTAGGGCTCTCAAGTGTTCTTCCAATTTTGTTGTCTTTTGATTTTGTTCAATTAATTTTTCTCTTCCTTATGAATTTTTAGGTTCCTTTCCTTTAATTTTTCTGAAAAGTGACTGTTTTGGAATCTTTTAATCTTCTAGACTCTCTTAGTACTCATATTAGCCTGGTTATTTCTTAATTAATAAGATGAATAGCTTCTATTCTTTTTTCTTTTCTTTTTCACTTAATTCCTTTCACTTCTATTGGTCCAGCATTGTCAAAGATTTTCTTAAATTCTTGTTGTCTATTCTTTATTTGCTTGACCTGGGGGGAGGGGGAAGGGGTGTAATTAATCTGTGGTCTTGAGGTCACTTGTGGCCCTCTATGTCCTCAAGTATGGCCCTTTGGTTGAATCCAAACTTCATAGAAAATCCTTTTATTAAGGGGAGGTCTACTAAGTTCTAAGCCTTAGAATACCAGTTTAGACAACATTTGTGGCCCTTAATTGTGAGGGTGACTAGTTGGGACCCTACTTACCTCTTCTCCACCTTTCCCACTCCAACTCTTAGGTGCTTTACAGACTTTCTTGTGTTCCTTAGCTAACCTAAAGGGGTTTGTTAAAATACAATGATTGCAGAAGGGTCCCCCAGCCACTTTTGAGAGGAAACTCTGAGTTGCCTTTGAAACTACTTCACCCCCCTACCTTTCCTGTTGGCTTCTTATTTCACAGAATCATATGCTTATAGATTTAAAGCTTGAAGGAAAATCAAAGGCAATTTAGTCCAACTTTCTCATTTTATCAATAAGGAAACTGAGACCCAGGGAAGTGAAGAGACTTACCTAAATCATTTTAACATGTGCCACAGTTCTGGGCCCTACTAGCTTCTGTGATCTTGCTCCATACTTTATCCTTTTTCCTTCCTCTCAAGGTTTGGGGATAGTGTGATTCACAATCTTCAGTCTTACCTTGGAGTGCCCTCTTTCTCCTCCCCTCTCCCATATTGCCAAGGGGTGAACTCCAATAACCAAGGTCTAAAGGTCAAAGAAGATGAGGCTCACCCAGCTAATGGCCTCCAGCTGCCGAGAGTGGACCGGGGAGAGGCAAGGGGATAAGGGGTGGTCCAGGATTAGAAGTGCCAGAAGCAATAAATTGGCAAACTAGCCTTCATTTATTTATTTATTTTTGGGTGAGAATTACCTTCAGGTGAATACTTTAGATTTTCCTCTTCTCATTGTATTTTCTTTGTTTTAGGACATTTTTCTAGGTTTTTTTTTTTTTTTTGAGATGGTGGAGGGGAAACTATCTTAGGTTACTTCTCACTAGACTATTTTCCCCGGGTCCTTTCTTGGCCCCTCATACAGAAAAATTAGAAATAAAAACCAACAGGTACCTTAGGTGGGTTTATATTGTATTGTCCAATAGTTTGCAATATTTGCAAATTGCAAATTGCAATATTTCATTATCAACATCAATTCCAGGCTGTTAGACATCGCTATTAGCCAATGGCTTTGTCAGAACAATTCCCTGATGTGTTGTGTGTTGCAGTGTGGCTTAGGCAACAGACTTGTTTTATCAGTGAATTTCTCCTGTCAGTGACTTGGATTTCTTGAGCCTTTTCTGTTATTGTTATTGTGGGACATCCTGTATTCAGGCAGTCAAAAATAGACTAGTTTTTAGACAGTTTCTAACACTTGGGTCCCTGAGAGTTTACTAACATCAGTACTTCTAACAAGGTTCAATAGAATTTGGAATCTATAACTGGATAAAGAATTAGCTTTCCATGTTGCTCCTCACCAAGGTTGTCAACTGTCATGTTATCATGATCCTTCTTTCAGGGCCCAGTGGGTAGGGATAGTTACTGAGCACTTGGAAGCAGAGCTGGTATTGTTCATCCTTCCTTCTTGAGGAGGACCAATGTATGTCAGAAGGGTGATGTCTTGACTTGGAAGTTGAATTGGATTTAAGTGAGGCAGGGCTGTACAAAGTTACCAGTCTTACTCTCTCCTTCAGAGTCGTTGGAGTCCAGCACAAGACATAGATCAGGAAGACTGGTGATGGTCCAATGGAAGCAGGGGTGGTTTGATGTATAGCTAGATTGCTCATGTCATTGTCCTTTTTTAAAAAATTTTTGTATTTGTAATTTATGGAATAAAACAAGTATTTCTACAACATATTTCAATAAAAACGATGGTTGCACATGAAACTGTAAATCTACTATTCAAAACTTTCTATTCCTTTCAAATATATAACAATATTATCATGTAAATTTCTTTTTTTCTTCCCAAATTTTCTCCCCACCCCCATCCCACCTCCACTCTAGAGATGGCTAGACACATATATACATATATATATATATATATATGTAAAATTATTCTCTATATACTTCTATTTATCAGTTCTTTTCTGGATGTAGATAGCATCTTTCTTCATATGTACTTTATAGTTAATTTGGGTATTTGTTATAGTCAAAAGGCATTCTTAAAACAATATTGCTATTTCTGTATACAGTGTACTCTTGGTTATTCTCATTTCACTCTTCATTATTTCATGCAGGTCTTTCCATATTTTTCTAAGATCCTTGAGTTCATCGTTTCTTATAGCATAGTAGTATTTTATCACAATCATATACTACAACTTGTTCAGCCAATTGATGACGTTTTTGCATAATGAAAAGGCATTGCCTACCTGGAATTTTGTGGACAAACAAAGCTCCAACACCGTAAGATGAAACATCGAGGATGAAAATTCCTGTTTCATGGGCAACTGGTTCTCTTGTTCTATTTACTATCTATTGTCCAGGAAAAGTGAGTCTTGTATTTTTGTGTTTCACAATAGATAACTGTGAGCCATGAACTAGTCCGTGTACAAGATCATTCAATTTCCAATAGCCCATATTGATCATCAAATCCCCAAGAGGGCATAGTTCTTTTAGGAATAGAATGTTGGAGCACATCTAACACACTCCAATGAAAGAAGGGGGGATCCTTAGTAGAGGCAGTACCTTTACATGAGGTGTCCCATCTAAACACAGGCTACACAACTAGCCTCCAGTCCATATTGGAAGTGACCTAAGTGGCTGAGGAAAGCAGATTTGTGGAGGGGACACCACTAGTGGATGGGGACCATCTGGTAGATGTACTAGTGCAACTGAATGAACAGATAAAGTTTTACCCAAAATTCCTGATTTGCCACTACCATATCCCATGGCATTCCATGATAGGTCTAAATATAGATATGCTTGACATCTGTGTTGTGCTGAAACCAAAAAACGTGCATAGAAAGGTTCCTGTTGATCACAATGTAAATTTAGAAATTGATGAGTGTTTAACATTTTAGAGAGCAGTCTCAGCTGTCAACACCTACTGGATGAACTACTCTTATTCTAACCCTTAGATGTCAGTTTCTAATAGTGCAAGCCAGATCACAGTATTAGAGACCTCTGTGAATAAAGAGAGACATCATAAACAAATTAGATGAGCAAGGAAGAGATTACTTTTTTTATTACCTTGATCTACAGAGAGGGGAACAGTTCATAACTAAATGGAATAGAGAGGATTACAGAAGAGAAAATGAACAATGTTGATTATGTAAAATTAGGACGTTGTTTTACAAAAACAAAACCAATGTAGTTGAAATAAGAAGGGAAGCAGGTAAGTGGGGAAAATCATCTTTGCAACAAAGTTTGCTGACAAGGGTCTCATTTCCAAGATACGTAAGGAACAGATTCAAATTTATAAAATTAGGAAGCATTCTTCAATTGATTATGGATGAGACAGTTTAAAAAAAACTTTCTTTGTATCCTCAGCACTTGACACAGTACCTATCACGTTAAATACTTAATAAATGCCTGTCAGCTGACTGCTCCTATCAACTCCTTCACTTTGGACACTAGGTCCCTCATCAATGCAGACTAAGATTGCACCAGCTTCTTTTGGCTGCTGCCATATTGCTTATTCAGACTGAACTTTATTATACATCAAAACCTAATTCAATTCCATTCAACCAATACTTATTAAGCACCTGTTATGTGCAAGGTGCTGGTTTTTAGGCACTGGGGATACAAAGGCAAATATGGAAGTCTCTGCCCTCAAGAAGCCGATGTTTGGATACAACCCATTAAGTCAATATGTATTTATTATGCCAGTGCATAAGTAACATAGAACAAGGAAAACTGAAGAGGGGAGAGCATTAACAAGTACAAGGGTCAGAGAAGGCTTTAAGGAGGGGGTAGAACTTGGGCTGAGCCTTTAAGGAAGGTGAAGATTCTGAAAGAGAGAGATGGACAATGAATAAATCCTAATAATAGCAAATATTTATATATACTTTAAGGTTTACAGAGTGCTTTCAATATATCATAGAGTTTGATTTTCACAACAAGCCTGTGAGGTAAGTACTGCTATTAGCTTTCCTTTACAGATGAAGGAACTAAGAGTTGGAGAATTTAAAGGGATTTGCTGTATGAGGTGTATCATTCAGTTGTGTCAGACTCTTCATGACCCCATTTGGGGTTTTCTTTGCAGAGATTCTGGAGTGTTTTGTCATTTTCTCTTCCAGCTCATTTTACAAATGAGGAGACTGAAGCAAACAAGGTTAAGCGATTTGCTAGGGTTACATAGCTAGTAAGTGTCAGAGGTCAGATTTGACTTCATGAAAATAAGTCTTCATGACTCCAGGCCTGGAGTCTCTATCCACTGTGCCCCCTAGTTGCTCTATCAGGGGTTATTCATCTAATACACATCTGGAGCAGGATTTGAATTCAGGTCTTCCTGACTTTAGACCCAGCCCTCTATCCAGTTTGCTACCTAACTGCCACATAAATGAGTGAAAAAACATTTATGACATGCTTACTTTGTACCAATCACTATGCTAAGGGCTAGGATACAAAAACAGACACAATACCTCTTCTTGAAGCTTTTACTTCCTAATGGACAACTCATAGAGAAAAATGGTGGACTGGGGCAAGGGGATTTGGAATTAGTGAATTGGAACTACAGAGGAGTGGATGGACATATCCTAGCAATAGCTCGGTTGATTCTGTTATAGTACCATAGGAGAGGACAGCAGAGGGTAAATGTGGAGAAGCAGGTCAACTGATGAGAAGATGATGAATAGAAAATGACAAAATGGCCTACACAAGGTACTCACCAATCAGAATGAGTTGGGTGGGGGAAGGCCCACACCAGAACTTCTGGAGGTGAGAAGGTTAAGCAAAAGAAATCCAGGCATGAGGAACGATTTATGTGAATGTACAGAGGTGAGAAATGGAATATTGGAAAGAGAAAGGCAAGTAATAGAGTTTAATGGGAACATGGAGTTTGTGAAAGGGTATAGTGTAAAATAAAACTAGAAAGGTAGATGAAAGGCAGATAATGAAATGCCTAAAATGGTGGCTCTGTAAAGGAGTTTCTGTTTTATCCTTTATGTCAGTAGGGCCAAACTCACACAGAAAAATGAGCCACTAAACTATACATGAGGATTCCTGAAGGCCACATATTGACCTAGAAAATCTCACATTGACATTATCTATGTTCTATTGTATTCTTATTTATTTTTGTTAAAGGTTTCCCAATTTCATATTCATTAGATTCCCTAAGCACTAGGGATTGTGGTAGGCTGCAATGCCGTTCCCAGGACAAGCATTTTATACATCTGGGTATATAGGCAACAGAGAACCACTGAAGGATTTTAAACAGAAGAAATTCAGTCATATGCCTTCAATATAGCAGCTGTGTGAGGAATGAATGAGAAGGGGAGAAACTTCAAGGAGAACAATTAGGAGGCTGTTAGAGTAGTAGGGGATAGAGATCAGGGGAACCTGAAGGAGGGTGTGACTAGAGAAAAGGGGATGAATATGAGAGCTGCTATGGAGGTAGACTTGGCAAGGTGGTCTAACTAAATTCCCTAGTCCTATCCTTGGGAATTAACTTCAGACTGATATTGGTCTATTTGGAGCTGCAACATGAATGATTGGAAAGATATTTGCTTCTAGTATACTGCAGTGAGATGCAAAATGAAGAAATAGCCCATTTCAGCTATGGATTCAATATGAGTGAGTATAGTGGTCATATGCAGGAGAATGAGGGAGGGAGTGAATTTGTGCTTTGGAACATGGTATTTGAAAGACCATACATTTGGGGACAATTTCATTCATTGGTGCCAGTGGTATCCCCAAAGAAAGAAAGCAGTGAAAAAAATCTGTAAGATAAGATTCTCCTTCTTATTGTGGTTGTTCAGTCATGTCTCACTTTTGGGGTCCCTATGGACCTTATAATGCCAATACCATCCATGGGATATTCTTGGCAAAGATACTGGAGTGGTTTGTCATTTCCTTCTCTATTTCTTTTCTCTTATAATACACCTAAATCATAGTAACCTTCATGTGTCTGTTTTGGGAATAGATAGTATGGGGGAGGGAGGGAAGGAGTACATTACCTCATAAATCTTTCTTGCATGTCTGCTGCCATGGTTGAGCAGGAGGGAACTTGATGGTATAATGGATGGAATGTTGGACTTGAACTCAGGAAGACCTGAATTCAAATCCTGCCTGAAACACTCATTAGTTATGTGACCCAAGGCAAGTCACTCGATCTCTATTTGCCTTAGTTTCCTCTTCTGTAAAATGAGGATAATAGTAGCACCTACCTCCCAGAGTTGTCGTGAGAATGAGATAATGTGTAAAAGTACTTTGCAGGCTTAATAAAAATGTTATGGTTATTAATTTCCCATTACCCTCCACACTTACTTGGAGCTGAGGTCATCAGTTCTCTGTTGCTCTTGCTGCTAGGCATATCTTATGACTGCCTCATATGTTTTCTTGTCAGGGGGTCAATTGCTAGGGGCTACTGAGTAATGTTTTATTTAAGGTGGATTTAGCCACCTTTTTTCCCTGGGATTTTCCTACCTTTCCTCCTACAGGTGGGGCTGGTTTGCTCAACTGCATTTGACCTATAATTAGCAGATCTCTGCCAAAGCCCTAATACAAACACAAGCTACATTTATTAGGTCTGTGTGAAAAGTGCTTAAGTAGAAATCCACCTTTCAGCTGTTTCTCTCTCCCCCTTCCCCTTCCCCAGCTTCCACTTCTACCTTAGAGGCGTGAAGGACTGGGATTGAAGGGGATCCTATCAGATGACCTTGAACTCCTAAGTAAAGGAGCTGATTGTCCTACACAGAGATGGATAGGGGTGGGGATAGAGACAGGGGCTGGAGGAGAGTTGAAAAGCTTTTGAACAGGCTCTGTGGGGAATATGATAGGGAGTAAACATGCTCTGATCAAAACAAAACCTGACCAAACCTGACCCTGAGCAAACATGAACCTGTTGAGCAACACCTTTTACTTGATGAGGCAAATAAGAATAATACGGTGGGCTTAATCCCCATGTGAAGAGTAAAGGGTGGGTCAGACACCACTATTATCGACCTGAAAGGCATATCCTATTCCTCCTTAGAGCCCCCAGCTCTGGCTACACATGCTGCCCTTGAAAAGTATGTATGTTCTACTGCTTTTCCTCTCTCAGGTCAAGTAGATACTTCAAGATTATCCATCTCTTTTGCCTTTACTACAGGGACAGTGGAGTATAGAGTATGTAATCCCCTTTAGTTTGGTAGAAATGGTTTCCCCGAAGGGAGGGAGGGAGGAGTTCCCCCAATACTCATCAATTTTGTTTTCAATTTACAATGATCAGTCCTGATATAAACCAAAAGTGTACTAGTACTAATCCCATGATGGGCAGCTAGGTGGTACAGTGCCAGGTCTAGAGTGAAGAAGATTTATCTTCTTGAGTTCAAGTCCAGCCTCAGATGCTTACTTAGCTGTGTGATCTTGGGTAAGTCACTTAACCCTCTTTACCTCAATTTCCTCATCTGTCAGATGAGCTGAGAAATGACAAACCCCTCCAGTATCTTTGTCAAGAAAACCCCAAAGAGAGTCACAAAGAATTGGACATGACTGAAGAAAACCAAACAACAATCTTATGATAATGAAGAATGACAAGTCAATTGATGAAAGAGGCTGATGCTATATTGAACCATTTGTGATGTATGTCTTGCCTTAGGGAAGCAGTGGATGGAGAACCAGCCTGGAGTTGGGACCTGGATTCAAGTCCTGTCTTTGAGACGTATTGGCTGGGTGACCCTGAGCAAATCACTTAACTTTTCAGGTACTCCCTGGGTATTTTCATGTCTCCATTTTCCTATACTCCAAGCTGGCTGTCCAAATTCCCATACTTGGATCCACTGATTTCTGATTGGTGAGCATTATTTCTATAAATTCTGGATTCAAACCCTTTGTTCTATACCCCAGTCATCCTCATGCTGCACATCTAGGTATATACTCCCTACCCCCTTTCCTACTTGAGCTCTAAAAATAGTAATCAAAGCAACATTACCAAAACATTCCTTCTAGACCACTTCTCTCCATGTGTGTTGTCTTCACATGCTAAAGGAGTTATTAACCTTTTAATGGTTCTTCACCCATTTGCTAATCTGATGAAGCCTACAGACCCCTTCTAAGAATAAGATTTTTAGATGTATAAAATAATATAAGTAATGTCACAATGGAAATCACTTATATTCAAATACAATTATAAAATTAAAAAAAAACCACTATGAAACAGTTTCACAGGCCTCACTTTAAGAGTTACTGCCCTTTTAGTGAATTGTTGGTGGAATTGTGAACTTATCCAGCCATTCTGGAGAACAATTTGCCACAATGCCCAAAGGGTTATAAAACTGTACATACCCTTTGATCTTGCAATACCACTGCTAGGTTTATATCCCAAAGAGATAAAAGGAGAACAGCAAAGAACCTGTTTGTACAAAAATATTTATAGCAACTTTTTTGTAGTGGCTAAGGATTGGGGGGATGCCCATGAATTGGGGAATGGATAAACAAGCTATGATATATGATTGTAATGGAATACTATTGTGCTATAGGAAATGAAAAGCAGAATGATTTTAGAAAAACCTGGAAAGATTTACATGACCTGATGCAAAGTGAAGTGAGCAGAACTAGAAGAATGTTATACACAGTAACAGCAACATTAAATGATGAAGAATTGTAAATGATTTAGCAATTCTCAGCAATACAATGATCTAAGACAATTTCAGAGGACTTATGATAAAGCATACTATCCACCTCCAGAAACAGAGCTAATAATATCTGAATATAGACCAAAGCATGCCATTTTTCTCTTTCTCTTCCTTCCTTCCTTCCTTCCTTCCTTCCTTCCTTCCTTCCTTCCTTCCTTCCTTCCTTCCTTCCTTCCTTCTATCCTATTTCTATATTTTAGGGGAAGGATTCAATTAAAAAAAACCTTTGCAAACTTTGTATTTTTAAAAGTAAAATTCAATTGTTAATTAAAAATAAGTTTATTGAAGTTTTAGGTTGGTATTTTGGTGAATAAAAATAATGTTCCTTGTGACTGAATATTCAATAAATGTTTCTCTTTCCAAAAAATATAGTTCCTTGGGGGCATACCCTGATGAAATGTGCTGTGTACACATGGCTCTTGCAAACTCTATTAAGATTTTTAAGGTGCCAAGCAGGTACTGATCTGCAGTGGTGGAGGGAGTTTTCTCACTGGGAGTTCCCTGTGCCAATGAAATCACAGGTTCTATTACACAAAAATGACATGTTATTGCCACATATACTGCCCTTCATAGAAGGTCAAAAGAAAATAGAATCTTTATAAAGTTGAAAAGCACAGATTTAAAAAATTAGATTTAAAGTATTTCAGATCTTTAGTCTCAGGTTTCTATTTTGTGCCTGTCTACAGGTAGCCACACACAAGATATGCCATCATCTTTTCTTGCTCCTGTTTTCCTATCAAAAATCCTCAGTTCCATTTTTATATGAAGTACAGACTCTTAATACATTTGTTGAAAGGCCAGCTACTAAAGTCCCTGTAACAGAAAAAAACGTCTTAGGAAAGGAATACAAACTCTGGAATTCTAAGTCCCTTCTGACATTTAAATACTTGGTATGGTACAGCTTCAAATAAATCCCAATGATCTTCCTTTCTGAGAAATTGTAGTCCATTCAAGAGTTGCCCAAGGGAGTGCTCGTGAGCTCTGAAGGCCTGGGGACTTCTGCCTTGTAATCATGACACCATCTAGTTGTCCTTAGTATTATTCAAAGGACAACTTCCAAAAAGGACTCCTGGGGTATCTGGAGTTGTGGTTCTTGCTATCAAGCCCAGGTGCTGTGATTACTACCGAAAGTTAAGAATCAGATACGGTGTACGTGTGTGCATGTGCGTGTGTGTGTGTGTGTGTTTGTGTAATGCTTAGCAGTTGTATATTAGTATAAGAAACAAGACTTGAGAAGATATCAAGCTTATGATTCCACTTACAGGTTAAAGAATGACATGTCACTAAATTGCTATAGACAACCCTTTGTGGATTTGCTCATGGTTGAAGAGACAGAGGATAGATAATTTATTCCCCATTAACTACTTCTCCATTGAGGTCACTCTGTCCTTGTCTCCAAAGAGGGGATGAGGAGTCCACTTTGGACACTCTCCTAAGGGCATTCAGTAGTTTCTGAATACTCTGTGATAACTCTTTCCCCTGCTGCTCATAGGGCTTCTCTTGAAAGTGTCATGACCAGTAGTGAAAGGAGGCTGCTGGTTATGTACTATGTGTGATTCTGCCCCAGAGACCAGATGAAGTTCATTATTCTCTTTGTCCATTTCCTCTTTTACCTCTGCCTCCTCCTCCCTCCCTCCCTTTTCCTTTCATTATTACATTTCTTTGTAGAAACCATGCCAAATTACTTTTTTTGCCCTGAAAACACAAGCTCAAGTGTTAATCAGACTGTCTTGTTTGGACCTCATGCACCTCATTCTTCATATCTCTTCATCCTCCCTCCTCCCTCTGAGTATTGTATTGTATACATGGATTTATATCGAGTACTGGCAATGAGATTCTAAATGGATGAATCAAAATAAGCAGTTGCCAAACATCCAATTTCTGTGACATTTCTTTATCAGTCTTTGGAACAGCTATCAGCTGAGCTTTGGTGAGGATGGTGGGGACAGGGGGGAGTGCTAGCTTTTTCTAGTGAGTTATATTGTCAAGTTACTATATGATTTTTTTTAAAAGAAAGATTCTTTTTGTTAGTAGGTGAATTTGCATGATGGAAGAAAGTTGAAATTTTGGTGCTACTGTGCTGTAGTCTCATACATTAGTGACAGCAATGTAGTTTCCATGGTGATCATTTACCTTGTTTGATTATTCTTCTACCCTCCTCCCCCTTTGTTTTCTTTTATGCCTCACAGTCCAGTCAGTTTATTTGATCATAGTTATGAATATTCTTTTTGGAGTTTGGAAAATTAATTTGATTAAGACTGAGAAGTGGAAGGCTAATACCTTCTATAATTGTAATTACAGACTTTTATATGAATTAGTGAGGAGTTAGGGCTATAAATAAAGGAACAAGCTTGAGATGGATGGAAAAACAACAGAACTCCTTTATATCCTGGAGTCAGTGACCAGACTATGGATTAGAGGTAAAATGTACCATATTAAGCTTGTATTTTATATAGTCAAGTTTCAGGGCACAGATATTATTGTAATGTGACTTTGGACTCATTGTTTCAGAGCAAGGATCTACATCTCCCCCTTGGGATTCTAGGAGGAACCTCTTATATGTCTGAGAGTCTTCCTGCAATACTATTGGCTCCAGTTCTTCCTCCTGTGTGTTCTCTACTTTGTGAACCACTGGGTGATTAACATCCAATTCAATTTAACCAATTAACACTGATTGGCTTTTAAAAAGGGATATTCATTATGAAGATATAATAAAATGGATAGAAATAATTTCCTGCTAACAACTGAAGACAGACTTTCCCCATCCTATTTGGTTCCTTGAGAGTGGGCTCAGACTTAATGCAAGTTTTTACATAGCATTTGTCCTACCAAGTTTACTTCCAAATGTGGCGTAGCTGCTGGATGCATCCTTGTTTCACGTATTGCTGGGCTGGGTCCCTAAAATTATTTTTTAGGGTTTCTGTGTTGGATTGGATTACTGCAAAAGCCATCATGTAATATGATCCTGGATCTTTTTGGAGCTTCCTGGCTCACTCTCTTGAACTTTCAAAGCTCAAAAAGTCATAGTTATCTGTAATCTCCTTTACCACAAACAGGAAAAAATAAACACAAAGAGGAAAAGAATAGGGCTTCATATTCAGAGATCACATGTTGCAAAGGACAAATGCTGAATGATTGGTGTCTTTTGAATACATCAGTTCCATAACTCATTAAAAAGGGATCATCTTTACCAAAAACAAACAATTACAGAGGGTCTGCATATGTTCTGAAGCTGATGTGAGGTTTGAATCAGCTGAGCACTCTTTCCACCACCTGAGTGGATGTTTTTGTCCACTTCCTAGTTAACATTATGAAATGTGAGAAACAATGACACATAATGAATGGAAAACTGGTCTCAAACTCAAGAAGATCTGGGTTCAAGTACCATCTCTGAAATATACCAGCTGTTTGACTCTGGGCAAGTCAACTTCTTTGTGCCTAAGGTAAATCTCTAAAACTGTAATTTGCAATACCTCTTCAGGTATTGATCTACATTGATAGTGGAAGTTTTCCCACTGGGAGTGCCCTACAACAAAAGAATCACAGATCTGGACCACCCTTACCTCTCAAACATGTATATATGTACACACACACAGTGACATTTTACCCCTAAATTTATTAATTTATTTGTTCTCAGTATTCAACAATCACTTCCATAAGTTCCAAATTTTCTCTCCCTTCTTCCTCCTCAAGATGGTATGCAATCTTATGTGGACCCTACCCATAGATTTCTATTTAACACATTTTCCTATTAGTCATATTGCAGAGAAGAATTAAAATTAATGGGAGAAATTACAAGAAAAACAAAACAAAACAAAGCAAAGGAGAAAATATTCTGCTTTATTCTGCATTTTGATCCCATAGTTCTTTCTCTGGATGTGGATGGCATTTTATGTCAAGAGTCCTTTGGAAATGTTTTAGGTCCTTGCATTGCTGTGAAGGGCGAAGTCCATCAGAAACAGTCTTATACACTGCGGCTGTTACTATGTATAATGTTCTCCTGGTTCTGCTCATTTCACTCAGCATCAGTTCTTATAAGTCTTTCCAGGTTTTTCTGAAGTCTGCCTGTTCATCATTTCTTATAGCACAATAGTATTCCATTACATTCATACGCCACATCTTGTTCAGCCAGTCTCCAAATGATGGGCATCCACTCAATTTCCAGTTCTTGGCCACCACAAAAAGAGCTGCTATAAATATTTTTATACATGTGGGTCTTTTCCCCATTTTTATAATCTCCTTGAGATACAGTCCTAGAAGTGGTATTGCTGGTTCAAAGGGTATGCACATTGCAGCCCTTTGTTACAAATTGTTCTCTAGAATGGTTAGATCAGTTTACAATTCCACTAACAATGAATTAGTGTTCCAACTCTCCCACATCTCCTCCAACATATCTTCTTTCTGTTTTCTCGTGTTAGCCAATCTGATAGGTGTGATGTGGTACCTCAGAGTTGTTTTGATTTGCGTCTCACAGTGACTTCTTCATGTATATATGTATATACATATATGTATATATATTTAGCAATTAGCTACAAAATAAATCTCTAGACCAATAATATATTTCTTTTAACTATGAGTAGCTAACACAAGTGATTTGGATTACATTTATATGAGTAAACAATTATTTCCTTTGCTGATTTACTGACCAGTTCATGTGTAGTTGAGTTGATCCAGTTATCTTAATGATAGAATCCTTTATTTGATGCAGTTATATCAGTTATTGAGGAAGCCCATTAGATTGGACCATCTGGAAATCCATCAGTGGCCTGGTAATTAATGATTGACAATTGAACAACTTCAAATTAATGATCACAACAGTATCCGATCATCTATGTAAAAATAGAGTCTAAGGGATTAAAAGAAAGTGAAACATGCCATCTTACTTCCCCCCTTTCTATAGCATTGTAGCATTTCACAGAACCTTGGAAGTAATGGGTTAAATTTAAGGAATTAAAAAAAAATGTGCCTGAGTACTTGCTGACTTGGCTTCTTTGTACTACAATGGGAAATCTTACACACAGATAGACATGTGGCTGTTGTTACCTACTCAATTGTGGCACCTCATCTGTGAGTAGTTTGAGTGATCATTTTGTTACTTGAAGATTAAAAAGATGTTTCCATTTTTACTTTTATTATATCTTAGGGAGTAGGGGAAACAAAATTAGAGCACCTTCTGGCAGGAAAGGGAATTGTGTGTTGTTTGTGCTTTCCTCTGCACTAGAGGAAATACCCTTGTTAACCAAGTGGAAACAAGCAACCATTCCAACTTACAGTATCTGCATCTATTTCAAGCTCCAAGAATGCCTCTGTTCTTATAAGAAGATAAAAAAGATTACCTTAATACAATTCAAGAATACTATTTTCATGCTCAGTTAACAATTCTTATTAAGGTTACTAAGCTAATGGGTGCTAGTCTTGCATTCTTTGACTGTGACCATGCATAAGGAATTGGCAACCCCTTAGATCATGCCTCCTTGTCCAAAACGCAGTTCAGAGAATTTTAGTGGGCACCCATCTTAGGGCAACAGAGTCCCTATTCAGACAATAGAACTGTGAAAATAGATGGGTTTCTTGTCCTGAAAGACTTCTTGCAGCCATTGATGTGTCTTACTCATTTTCCCTTTTCTTTTCCTTCCCCTCCCCTCCATCTCCACACGTCTACATTATAAACAATGAGAAATATCTGTATCCAATAATAAAAACTTCAGTGTAATTTAATGTTGGAAATCAATACTGTATGTCCCTGATTGAATCTAGTGGTGGCAATGAAGGCTTTTATTGCCCCAGGCGGACTGGAAAATGTCTGTCCCTCCAAGCCTGAAGTCAGTCACACAATATACAGTCACTACACATTTTCATTGTTCCTAATATTTCGCTGCCCAAGGCAACTGCCTGTTCTCCCTAAATGATAGAGCCAGCCTTGACTGGGTCCCCTCTGAACTTTCCCCAGAGGCACCCTATATACTCATTCACCCTGTGACATCAGCCTTCAAAATATAAGAAATGGAAATCTTAATGAAAGGAAAGGATGGCCGAGATTCTTTTGTGCACTTATGTGGCTAAGCGCCTATCGTTTCATGACTGCATTTGATTTCTAAGACATTCTAAACTCTATCTGGAACTCTGATCCCTTTTATCTTTTTTCTTGCCTTTATAACCTCTGCAAAAAAAGCTTATTTCAAGGAAAAACCTCTTAGAATTCAAATCAATCCCTCCTGCTGCATACAAGTCGGTGTTTTCTTGAGATGCCCGGCTTAAAAGGCTTCCTTTCAATTTTCACTTCTAGCAGAATCAAAGTGAATCATAGTCCAAAAAACCTCAGTGTTTGATATTTGAATATTTGTGTGTTGCTACTTGAGTGGTTTCTTTTGAAGCCTGGATGATGGATGGGGAAAACTGGAACCACGGGTCATGTTGTCAGTGGGACCCTGTATCCCAGATAGTTTGGAGAATTTTGGATCAGTGAGGTACCTACTAAGGATTACTGTATCACTGAAGCACTACTGCATCCTGCAACCAGGTCTCCAATACCATAATTAATCCAGAAATGAGAATTTACCCTTTATTGTTGCCATCAGATCTTGCAGTTTTAGAACTGATAAAAGAAGGCCTTTGGATTCTCTTGTGTTATCTAAGATACCAGGTAGTGCCATAGTGCACAGAGTGCTGGGCCTGGAGTCAAGAACATCGAGGTTCAGATCTGACTTCAGATACTTATTAGTTATATGACCCTGGTCAAGTCACTTAATCTCTCAGCCTCAGATTCCTCAACTGTAAAATAAGGATGATAATAACACCTATCTTGTAAAAAAAAAAAGCAACAATGGAAAAGAGCTCAACATAATGCCTGGAACACAGCAGGTGCCATATAAATATTTATTCTTCTTTCCCGATCTGGTTCTGGAATAGTAAATCCATAGGTACCTATTGGAAGACTGCCAGGAAACACATGACACCAAAGAGAAACGCTGATTTCTCTAATAGCAATGGTGGGAGGATCCTCTTTCCCTTTCAACTATCAAGTATTTTTTTAAGTGCCCACTATATCTGAGGCACTGTATTAGGAACCGAGGATATAAATACAAAGAATGAAATGATCTCAACTCCTCTAACAGGAGATACAACAAGGATATACATAATTATATGCAGAATATAATAAATATATTAATATATATTAAATTATATAGAATAAAGAGAAGAAATACAAAGTAGTTTGGAAAGGAGAGCCCTAGCAAGTGGGGGGGAAAAGGCTTCATGTAGAAGGAGGTACTTGGATTGTGTCTTGAAAGAAGGAAAGGAATGAGAAGAAGGAAGGAAGAAGGGAGTTTATTTATGGCATGGGACATGTCCAGTGCACAGGCAAAGAGATGGGAGATGTAATGTGTGTGAGGAAGACAGCAGAGTCTGGGTCACAGAGTACAAGAGGGGGAGGACTGTCCATGGAGGCTGGAAAGATAGTTTGGGACCAGGTTGTAAGGGTTTAAAGCTAAACAGAGGAGTATATATTTGATCATAGAGGGAAAAGGAAGCCACTGGAGCTTATTGAATAGGAGAGTCATATGGTTGGACCAGCAAGGTGTAGGGTGGACTGGAGGGGTGAGAGACTTAAGGCAGGGAGGCTGATTAGGAGACCATTGCAAGAATCTGGGTAAGAGGTAATGAGAGCCTGAACTAAGGTAGTAGATGTAGAAGTGTAAGATGTGTGAGATCAGATGCAAGAGATATTGGTGGAGCTAGACAGTGCAATATTTGGCAAATAATTTGCTATGTAGGGTGAAGAAGAGTGAAAGTTGATGAGCATGCCAAGTCTAAGAATATGGGAGATGAGGATGAATAATGATGCCCTTGTGAGAAACCAGGAAGTATAGAAGAGAGATTGGATTTTTTGGGAAAAGTAATGAGTTCTGTTTGGACATATTGAATCAGAGATTTTGATGGGATATTCAGTTTGAAAGGTCCTATAGGTAACCAATGATTTAAGACTGAAGTTCAGGGGAGAACGGGTCTGGAAATATAGGTCTGTGAGTCATCAGCATAGAGATGATAATTCAATTCATGAAAGTTGATGAGCTCATTGAGAGATTATAGAGAGAGAAAAGAAGGGTTAGGAATAAAACCTTGGAGAACACTGATACGGGACACAATTTGGATGATAAACTAGCAAAGGAGACTGAGATAGAGTGGTCCTACAGGCAAGAGGAGAGAGAGGAGAGAGTAGTATCATTAAAACTCAAAGGAGAGATATCCAGGTGGAGAGAGTAATCCCAAGAAGTAGGTTAAGTAGGATGAGGACTGAGTTAAAAATAGTCAACTTTGGCCATTAAGAAGTCTTGATAATTTTGGTGATCACATCAATTTATAAAGTACTTTCTCAGCATGATTGTATGTCTTCTTCTGGTTCTGTTCAGCGACACAGGAATAAGAATGGAGGAAGCAGATGTAATCCATGGCTGAAGTTCATCAAGGAATGAAAAGATGGTTGGCAGAGTAGAGGACAATGTGGAGTGTGCCATCAGAGAAATGATGACATGACTTGCATTTGACTTTGTTTTGAGTGAGGAAGGGCTGTGCAGGTCACTTCTTCTCCAGCCTCACTTCTTTTCCAGAGCCATCTGAATCCAGTGACCAGATATTCCTCAGGATGACTGGAGATGACCCAGGATGAGGCAATTGGGGTTAAATGACTTGCCCAAGGTCACACAGTTAGTGAGTGTCAAGTGTCTGAGGTGAGATTTGAATTCAGGTCCTCCTGACTCCTGCACTGGTGCTCTATCCACTGCACTACCTAGCTGCTCTCACATTGTGGAGTTGAATTGTCTAATTATATGACATTGAAAAGGGAGAAAAGTGAACTCAGAGCAGAGTTAATGGATTGAGAAAGTACTCAAGTGTGGAAGGATTGGCAGTCAACATGAATGCAAGGAATAGATTAGGAGTGGTGAGGCAAAGGAGGAGATGGAATGATAGGAGCAAGTTATGATCAGATAGAGGAATGTCAGTGATTCTGATTAAGGAAGTGGAACACCTGTGGGCAGTGATGGCCTTCAGAGTGTGACCATACCTACATGGTTGAGGTAAAGCTAAGGATGTCATTGGGAAATTATTGGGAAATAACTTCTTATGAGTAAAATGACCTTTGGATAGGATAAACTGGCTCTGATGGGAAGACTGCCATAGATACTGCTACCTCTGCTTTCTGGTATTTTTTATAAGTCATTGATACCTTATTATGAGTTAACTGATTAGACTCCTTTCAGATACCCAGGAGGACCCTGGGGGAATGGAACACAAGTAGTGAATTGGGGAAGCAAGGAATGAGAGGAGGATTGGAGAGGGGTGGTTAAGAAGTAAGAGGAACATAGATCTTAGAATTTAGTGCTGGTAGAGATCTTAGAGATTATCTACTGCCCAATACCTTCATTTTGCAAATGACAAAACTGAGACTCAAGAGAAGAATAATTTGTACCACTGAGATTTGAACTCAGATCTCTAACAAGATGAAATCAGCTCCCATGGATTCAATGATCATTTCTATACAGATGATTCCCGGATCTACTTATCCAGCCATAAGAATTCTTTCCTGACCTCCATACTTGCACCTCCAATTGCCCATCGGATTTCAAACTGAATGCCTTATAAATATCGAGTCTTAAAATGTCCAAATTCAAAATGTCCAAAACCAAATTAATTATCTATTCTCCCAAGCTGTTCCCTCTTCCAAGTTTCCCTATTATTGCCAATTTTCCTAGTCCCCTACACTCACTATCTAGCTGCCATTTTCAACTTCTAACACTTTTACTGCCATCCCTCCCCATATCCAATAAGTTGCCAACTTCTTGTTGATTCTACTTTTGTATCATCTCTTATATAGACTTGTATATTCAACTTTCTCTCCTCTAACTCTGCCACCATCCTGGTGCAGGCTCTCATTCCTAGACTATTATAATAGCCTACTGGTTGTTTTTCCCACCTGAAGTGTCTCCCAATGCCTGTCCATATTCTACTCATTTATCAATGTGGTCTTCCTAAAGCACAAATCTTAACATGTCATCCCCCTACCCCATTCAACAAACTCCAGTGATTCCCTATTATCTTCAGGACCTACTACAAAATCCTCTGTTTAGCTTTTAAAGCCTGTCTTCTTCCTACCTTTTCAGTCTTCTTACATCTTTTTTTCTTTTTAAAAATATATAATTTATTTGTCAGTTTTCAACATTTACTTCCACAAGAATTAGAATTCAAAATTTTCTCCCCATCCCTCCCCACCCCCATCCCAGGACAGCATACATCCCATCCCCCCCTTCTCCCAGTCTGTCCTCCCTTCTATCCTTCCCTCTTCTCCCATCCCCCTTTCCTCTATTTTCCTGCAGGGCAAAATATATTTCTATACCCCATTGCCTGTACATCTTATTTCCCAGTTGCATGCAAAGACAATATTTAACATTCATTTTAAGCTTTGAGTTCCATATTCTCTTCCTCTCTCCCAACCTACCCTCATTGAGAAAACAAGCAACTGATATAGGTCATACCTGTGTAGCCATGCAAAACACATCCATAACAGTCATGTTGGGAAAGACTAACCACCTTTCTCTCTATCCTGTCCTGCCTCCATTTATTCCCTTCTCTTCCTTGACCTGTCCCCCTCCAACAGTGTTTGCTTCTGATTATCCCTTTCCCCAATTTTCTTTCCTTTCACTTATCTTCCCTTTCCTATCCCCTTCCGCCTTTGCCTTCCTGCATGATAGAATAGATTTCCATACCCAATTGAGTGTGTGTTATTCCTTCCTTAAGTCAAATCTCATGAGAGTAAGGTTCATTTATTTCCTTTCATTGTCCCCTTTCCCCTCCATTGTAAAAGTTCTTTCTGGCCTCTTTTATGTGAGATGATTTGCTACATTATTTCTCTCCCTTTCTCTTTCTCTGAGTACATTCCACTCAACAATCAATTTTATTTTTTTTTTTTGGCTTTCTCTCCTCATATTCAGTTTACCCTGTGCCCTCTGTTTATGTATATACATATACATATATATACACACACATATATGTATATATAATATGTAAATACATGCACACATATACCTATATTCATACACACATAAAATATACACATACATCCACACACATATACATATATACACATATTCCCTCTAACTACCCTAATACTGAAAAAGGTCTTATGAGTTACAAATATCATCTTTCCATGTAGGAATGTAAACAGTTCAACTTTAATGGGTTCCTTATGGCTTGTCTTTCCTGTTTACCTTTTCATGTATCTCTTGATTCTTGTATTTGAAAGTCAGATTTTCTATTAAGCTCTGTGTTTTTGATGAGAATGCTTGGAAGTCCTCTGTTTCATTGAAATTCTATTTTTCCCCCTGAAGTATTATACTCAGTTTTGCTGGGTAGGTGATTCTTGGTTTTAATCCTTTGACCTCTGGAATATCATATTCCAAGTTCTTTGATCCCTTAGTGTAGAAGCTGATAAATTCTGTGTTATCCTGATTGTATTTCCACAATACTAGAATTGTTTCTATCTGGCTGCTTGTAATATTTTCTCCTTGACCTGGAAACTCTGGAATTTGGCTACAATATTCCTAAGAGTTTTCCTTTTAGGATCTCTTTCAGGAGGTGATCAGTGAATTCTTTCCATTTCTATTTTACCCTCTGCTTCTAGAATATCAGGGAAATATTCCTTGATAATTTCGTGAAAGATGATGTCTAGGCTCTTTTTTTGATCATGGTTTTCAGGTAGATGAGTAATTTTTAAATTATCTCTCCTGGATCTATTTTCCAGGTCAGTTGTTTTTCCAATGAGGCATTTCACATTGTCTTCTATATTTTCATTTTTTTGGTTTTGTTTTATAATTTCTTGATTTCTCATAAAGTCATTAGCTTATATTTGCTCCATTCTAACTTTTAAATAACTATTTTCTTCAGTGAACTTTTGGACTTCCTTTTCCATTTGACCAATTCTGCTTTTTAAGGCATTCTTCTCCTCATTGGTTTTTTGGACCTTTTTAGCCATTTGGGTTGGTCTAATTTTAAAAGTATTATTATTATCATTATTATTTTTAGCATTTTGGGTCTCCTTTAGCAAGCTGTTGACTTGTTTTTCATGATTTTCTTGCATTACTCTCATTTCCCTCTCCATTTTTTCTCTACCTCTCTTACTTGATTTTCAAAATCCTTTTTGAGCCCTTCCATGGCCCAAGTCCATTTCATATTTTTTTGGAGGCTTTGGATATAGGAGCCTTGACCTTGTCATCTTCCTTTATTTGTATGCTTTGGTCTTCCTCTGGTTGTATGCTTTGATCTTTTTCACCTGAAAGGAAGAAGATACCTTTTCATCAAGAAAGTAATCTATAGTCTTATTTTTCCCCCTTTTCGGGCATTTTCCCAGCCAATTACTTGACTTCTGAGCCCTTTGTCAAGTGGAAGGTGTGTGTGTTGCCGAAGAAGACCATGCCATTAGAGAAATGATGACATGACTTGCACTTGACTTTGTTTTTTGAGTGAAGGAGGGCTGTGCAGGTTACCAGCCTCACTTCTCCTCCAGAGCCATCTGAATCCAGTGACCAGAGAGTCATCAGGATGACTGGAGATGACCCAGGATGAGGCAATTGGGGTTAAGTGACTTGCCCAAGGTCACACAGCTAGTGAGAGTCAAGTGTCTGAGGTGAGATTTGAACTCAAGTCCTCCTGACTCCTGCACTGGTGCTCTATCCACTGCACCACCAGGTGGTGGTGCAAGTGGAAGGCATATTACCCATGGCTTCAGGGGTTTTGTGCAGCTATTCTCCGAGATATCTCTAGAGACCTGTAAGTTCACAATTCCTCCAAAGTGGCATAATTAAGGGAGAGGTGTTTTCTCCTCTCCTGGCCTGTGCTCTGGTCTGTGAGCAACCACAACCACTCTTTTCTCCCTAGAACTATGAATAGGATTCCCTCTTCACAGTTGCCAGCAGCTCTGCCATGCCAGCACTCCTCCTCAACCCAGGCTTACCACTCAAGACTGAGACCCAGATCAGCCACTTGATTCCCCCACTGCCTGTAGGTTGAGAGCTCCAGAAACAGCTGCTGCTGCAGCAGTGGCTGCTGCCACCCTGACACTAGGGCCAGACTATGTTCCCATCTTGCCCAGGTGAAAGAGCTTTCTCAGTGATCTTTGAAGCTGTCTTTGGCATTTGTTGGTTGAGAAATCTGGAAACCAAAGCAGCTGCCCATGATTCAGCACCCTCATGCCTGCTCCAGTCTTATCCATGCTGCATGGCCCAGGTTTGGCTGTGCTTTTCTCCAAGCTCGGTGCAAATGATCCTTCCTGTTGGCCTTCCAGGCAATGTTGGGTTGGAAATCTGTTTTACTCTGTCATTTTGTGGTTTCTGCTTCTCTAGAATTTGTTTAGAGCCATTTTTTACAGATATTTTAAGGGCTTTGGGGGGAGAACTTGAGCAGGTCCATGCTTCCACTCCACCATCTTGACTCTGCCCCAGTGTTCTTACATCTTACATCTTATTCCCTTCCATAAATTCTGGTATCTAGTGGTACTGGCCTTCATGCTATTCTTTGCACATGACACTCCATCTCCTAATTTCATGAATTTTTATTAGCTGTCCCCCAAGCCTGGAATTAATGGGCAGCTAGGCAACATAATGGATAGAGTGTTGGGCCTGTAGTCAGGAAGACTCATCCTCCTGAATTCAAATCTGGCCTCAGATACTTATTAGATGTGTGACCCTGGGCAGATCACTTACACAGCTCTTTGCCACAGTTCCTCATCTGTAAAATGAGCTGGAGAAGAAAATGGCAAACTACTCCAATATCTTTGCAAAAAAAAAATCCTCCTCAAATTGTATCACAGAGTCAGACTGAAATTACTGAGCAGCAAAAATGCCTAGAATTATTTCCTTCCTCATCTCAGCCTCCCAGCTTCTTTGGCTTCTTTCAAGTCCCAACTAAAATCTCACATTCTGCAAAAAGCCTTTCCCAATATCCCTTAATCCTTGTGCCTTCTCTTTAGATTACTTCCAATTTAACATATATCTACACATCTATCTATTTTGTTTGTACATAGCTCGCATGTTGTTTCCTACATTAGACAGTGAGCTTAAAACTGTGCCCGACATATAGTAGGACCTTAATAAATTCCTGTCATCTTGGCTAAGTACAGTAACTTTCCATTATGGCACAATGCTTAAAGCTCAGATGTGGTATTGAGGGGGAGAGTCTAGGGACATAAGGACATTGGAAAGCGTGATATAAGTGAAATAGTAAGAAGTTGATAATAGTCTTTGTCTCTTTTTGTTAATTTTGCCTGGGACTGATAATATGGGAGCAAAATTATCAGCCTTGACTCAAGACTTGATTTCAAGTCCCGTATCAAGCATATGCTTTCAAATAACATGAAAAATGGGACCCATGCTTTGTAATTGTAGAGTCCTGTATCAATCAATCAATACTTTTTAAGTGCCTACTCTGTGTGAGGCACTGTGCTAAACACTTTACAAATATTATCTAATTTATCTTCACAATATCCTTGAGGTTTAGGTGTTATTATTATTGCCATTTTAAAGTTGAGGAAACTGAGGCAAATAGAGGTGAAGTAACTTCTTAGGGTCATACTGCTAGTAATTGTCTGAGCCTGGATTTGAATTCAGATCTTCCTGACCTGAGGCCCAGAGATCTATTCACTGCACTACCTAGTTACCTTACGATTAATAATAATAACATTCATATAGTGCTTACTACATGCCAGTCATTGTGCTAAGTGCTTTATAATTGTCTCATTATCCCCATATAACAGATGAGATAACTGAGGCAAATAGAGATTAAGTGACTTGCCCAAGGTTATATAATTAGTAAGTTTTGGAGGCTGGATTTGAACTCAGGTCTTCCTGACTCCAGGCCCAGTGTTCTGTGCACTGTGATGCTACTTAGCTGCCTTGTTAGTTGTTGTTGTTGTCGTTTTATACCTGGATCTGCAATTTTATCAGCGTAGAATCCTCCCAGGGTAGAATTTCACTCTACCAAAACAGACTGAGCACCATTCTGCAACTTATACTCAGAAAGTTGTCTGGAACATTGAGAAGTTAAGGGACTTACCCAGGGACAATGCAGCTAATATGTGTTTGAGGTGGAACTTGAATTCAGGTCTTCTTGGCTCCAAGGCTAACACTTTCTCTGCTGTCTATCCACCACATTACAAAGCTTCTGTCTCCTACCTCCTCTGCTGCTTCTTCCTCTTCATTCCTTTTATCTTTATGATGAAGTCCATAAAAAAATGGCCTGGAGAGAAGTTGTTCTTTTGTTGTGTTGTTGTTGCCATGTTTGACTCTTTGTGAACCCACTGGTTCTTTGTTGTTTTTTGGCAAAGATACTGGAGTGGTTTGCCATTTTCTTCTCCAGCTCATTTTATAAAGGAGGAAACTGAGGTAAAGAAGGTTAAGTGACTTGTCTAAGGTCACATAGTATGTCTGAGACCAAGTTTGAACTCAGGAAGTTGTCTTCCTGATTCCAGACCTAGTGCTATGTGCACTATGCTGCATCCTAGAAGCCCGTATAGTGTTTTCATGTTTATTATTTGGGAGATTTGCACAGTTGGATAAAATGGTGGCTTTTTGTATTTAAATAAAACATTGGGATATATGCTCATCTTTTGTCAGCTCACTGCCAGCATCTTGGTACAACTTCAGAAGCAAACAGGCAACAGGGATGATATTACTTCATGCTGCTCCTACATGGTTTGGATTTCTTCTTTGAGGTCTCTATATTTGAGAGTTTTTCATTCTCCATAGTTGGGAGGTTATGAATATTTGGTATAGCAACATCTACGTAAAGCATTGTTCTTAAATTTTTGTGGGTCAATGTTATGTACTGATGGCTGTGGGCAATAACTTTATGATGAAGTTCTATTTCCAGTTCAGTTAGTTTCTTTAATCCTTAATGATATTTTTGGGTTATATTTGTAGCATGAAGCATTGTTGTCCATTAGATTATGAAGCTTCCACTGTGTAAATTCTGCCATTTCATCTTTTCACGTGGGAAATGCTAAAAAATTGTAACCTTCCATGATATGTTATACAGGTTTTAATCATTTTCTTTGAATATAAGCATTAATGAATAGATTCATGTTCTTGGACTTTTGTGTAATTTGTGGTGGTAATTACCCATTTATATCACTAGCACTATCCCCATCATCGTCATCTCATTCTTCTCATCTTTTTCATTGGAGTTGATAGAAATGCTCTATCCTATGATTATTATTTTATTTTTATGTTTCTATGGAATCTTACACAGGTGGTTAAAATAACTGGTTTTTTGGGGGGGGAGGTTTGAATAGAAGTATTTGGATCTATGCTTATCTTCTGTAAGCTTGCTAAAAGAATGCTTGCTACAACTCCAGAAACAAATAGGGAACAGATATAAGTACCTTATCCTGTTCCCATATGATTTTAGTCTCTGCTAGGTCTCTATATTTTGAAAACTTTTCATTCTGTGAGGCTTGCTAATTATTAATCTTTATAAAGTGAAATTGTTAAAACATGGTTATTAAATTTTTCTCAATCCATGCTATGTTTGGGTAATTATGGGTGACCGATAATGATATGCTTCCAGGAAACTTATTTTCGATTAATTCTGAAATATTCCAGAATATTTTGAGGTCTTTGAGATATTTGTGGCATGGAGATTTATTATCTGATGGCCCATGAAAGATAGGGAATTTTTATTGTATAATTCTAGAGACCAGACTATACCTTGTTAAGTTTTTTGTAGATGCTAAATTTTTTGAGCCTGTGATGATGTCTCACAGTTTCTCCTGCTCCCTTGCTTAATCTGCAGTGATCACTAAGACCAGATTCCCTAAGGATGTCCCTTCTATAATTTCTGGAGTCTAAATGACATGATCCTGAATTGCTGTCATAAGCCCCTCTGTATTCACAAACAAATTTGCATGATTCACACATTTATTGGATGCTTCTTTATTGATATACTATTGGATGAATTCATGCAAATGTCTCTCATGGATTTGTTCTTAGATTTTAGCTATTTTATAGGTTCTGTACACAGGTATACTACTTTTGGTTACATTGGACATTTATTATCAATCTAGGTGGGGTAGCTGGGTGGTGCAGTGGTGAGAGCATTGGGCTTGGCATCAGGAAGACTTGATTTCGAATGTGACCATTATCGGTAACCAAACTGTTGCCCAGACTAGCATCGATCAACACAAATAATAAGTGTTTTTGATAGATGTCATCATACTAAATATTATTAATAACCAAATTTCACAGAATGAAAAGTTTTCAAAACATAGAGACCTGGCAGAGACCAAAATCAAGTGGGGACAGGAAAAGGTACTCATCATTCTTGTTGTCATGTTTATGACCCTAGGCAAGTAGTCGCTTAACCCCTGCGATTCACTTTCTTAAACTCTAAAAGTGGGGATAATAATAACGCTTACCCCTCGAGGATTAAATGAGATAATATTTGCAAAGTTCTTGGCATAGTGACTGGCACAAAGTAGTTGTTATGTAAATATCATCATTATCATCATTAATTGTTATTATTGTAATTTATTCCTTGGTGAAATGAAATTTCTTCCAAAAGTACGTCAACAGATTTTTGACCTGTTTGTCATGTCTGTCATTCATTTTACTCCTTTTTTTGGTGAACAAATATTAATCTTTCTATTATTGCCTAAGGTAACAGACCCTTCTTCATTTCTGTTTTATAGGTTTTTGTCAGGATACTTTCCAAACCTATGATTCTAAATTTTATGGCTTATAACATGTACATTAAGCCTGGTATTGTAGCTGTATTGATAAACATGTTTTTATCATTTGGCTTTGATTTTAGGATGCTAGTAAATCTCTTAATATACCAAGTCATAACCTTCTCATTCTGATATTTATACCTGATATGTCTTGCCTGGAAAATCCTCCTGAATTTAGGGCACCAGTAAGTTTTAAAAACCTAAGCTATAGCCTTCTCCTTCATATTTTTATGCTTTATGCCTGGTCTGGAGAAGACCAAGGCATTTGTAGATATCACTTTGGTTCAGTGGTTTGATAGGAACTCTGGGTTCAATCCTGAAAGCATTCCATATCTATTTTTTCTTGATATATGTTAAAAATTTTATACTCATTGAGTCTAAATGACATTTTGGTATTAATTCAGAAACATTTCACTGTTTTATGTGGTTTTTGGTAGAATCATATAACTTGTGATCTACATATTCACATATATCCAGTGACTATTAAAATTTTTTTTAAAACTTCCTTTTTAATTTAGAAGTCACACTTCGTTCTAGTAGAGATAATTGTAGATTTCTAGGCATAACTATAATGGGCTTAAATGATAAACCTGAAAAATACCATTTTAAAGAATTGTTTTTGACAAAATTGTGTTCATGTATGTTTTAAATATAGAATAGTTTTCTATGTGGATGTCAAATACACTAGCATTCTTACTACACTTGAGTATTTTATATATTTGCAGTCGATGAATAAGCCCTATGTGCAGAACTTGATTGAAGGCTTTGTGATAATCCACAATGACAGAATATATGTCACAGCACTTTCTGGCAGCTTGTTCAATAATTATTGAACTGATAATAATTTGCTCTATATATGTTTGGGAGCACTGTTTTTTGCTCCTCTTAATACATTTTTCTTATGTTTACAAATTTTAAAAAAGTGATACAAGATGCAGATGTTTTGTATAAAGCTCATGAACATATGACTGGCTGAATTTGGAAGGGTTAATAATGTTGTCATATTTTGGTAATACGTATGTGATACTTTCTGTTAAGAAGTAGGGTTCAGGTTTATACTTTAGAGGAAGCTGGTAGAGTGTTTTATTAGTAATTCATATACCATGATTACATTTGAGTCAATAATCGTTGATTTTATCCAGTTCTGTCCCTTTCCAGTTTTGGAGAAAAGGCAGAGTTTTAGATATCTCTCTTGATTTAGGTATTCTCTTACTCATATTAATGAGTGCCAAAAATTTCTTTTTTGATCTATCTTGTTTTTGTTATGATAATCTTCTTGCAACTATATAGATGACCAGAAAATCCCCACAGTCCTCTTTTGGGGTTCTATCTCATCTCTGAGTTTTAAAAATTTTTTGCAAGCCTCTGTAGTAAAAAAAAAAATTAATACTGAATTATTTATTTTATTCGGGGTACATTCTGGCTTTTTCTCTTATCTTAATGTTTTGACATATGATTTCAGTTGCTAATGAAATGAAGATAGAATTTCTGATATTCTTTGTTTTCTAAATTACTTTTCATTTACATGGATTTGTTTGCTTTTGCTTTAATTGAGCTACACGATATTCACTGTTGCATATCATGTATTGCTTGTACCAACCTCAGACATTCAACAGATTTCTCACATTGCTTTTTGCCATGTTTGGTCTAACGCCTTACATTTGGGTTATTCCTTGGTGGAGAGGTGGCATGGTGTGGTAGATAAAAAAGCACTGGACTTGAAATTAGGAAGGCATGGGCTCATTTCTGCTTCACACACCTGTTAGCTCTGTGACCTGAGCAAATCACTTAATCTCTCTGTCTGCCTCATCTGTGAAACGGGAATAATAATAGCATTTACCTTATAAACTTACTATGAAGATGAAATGAGACAATGTATATAAAATGCTTTGTAAAACTTAAATACTTTATAAATGATGGCTCTTAAGAACACAACAGCAGCAAACATTATATTTATAACAAATACATAGTTTATAGTATAATATGTGACAATCATTGGAATATAATAGGATATAAAGACAGAATAAAGACTGTAATAACAAATACAATGATTAATAGTAACACTACTAATAATAGATTTATTCTTCCTCCTTTGGATGTTAATATGACTGTGACTGCTGTATTGTGTGCAAGTCCTGAAATTTTTTTACTTATTGTCAAATACTATGGGAGAGTAATTTCATACAATCTGGTTATAGCATGTGTCAGCTTTTTGGAATCATTCTGATTTTGGTATAACTGGTCTGCTAGTTGAATAAAACTCAAAAAGGACTTCTTGGAATTTTAGTCTATGTATTCCTCTTTCTTTTCTTTTTTTTTTAATGAATAAAGCATTTATTAAGCACATTGTACAAAGCACTGTGTTAAGCTCTACTAGAAAAGTAAACCATACTTTTCTCTCAAGGAGCTCATGTTCTAATGGGAATATTTATATATGGAAAGTTTTAGCCATAAGTCAAATGGAAAGTCAGTGGTTCTTGCAGTACAGAGGCAAAGCAGATATAATGTCTCTTTAACATAATTCCTATTGATAAAATCTGTCAGTTTCTGATGTTGAACCATTTGACAACGCGAAGGAATTTGGTAACAAGAACTTTCTTTTCTAGTAGCTGTAGCTGTTATTTCTCTCTCTTTTTCAAAATCATTTGACACATTGGGACTGTTTTTGTCACCCATTTCATTATTAGGCATGGAGTTTTTATTAAGCAAATCTTTTTAATAATATGAAGTTTTTCAGCTCTTCTTTCTTCATATTTTTGTAGTTCCTTGATTTCATCTGTTATTTCACATAATGTCAGGTTAGGAATCAAGTTATGTTTAGGATTATCATGTTCTGGTCAAGAAAACCCACTATGAATTTCTTGGCTATAAATGTGTGGTTTGTAGTAAATTCATAATACGTGCTTATTAATTGATTCAACCGGCTGAGATATGGTTTGGATTCAGTTAAGTGATAAAGTACTGGTGCATAATGAAAACGTTTATGTCCAAGCTATTTCATACACATTAGTAGTTTGCTTGCTTACTGCTCTGTACCACGCATATTGCACCAAAGTATTTTCAGCAGGTAGAATATTGGTATTATTTGTTTTGGAGAGCCTTGCCATCCTGTGGTACCAGAACATAGAGGACAGTCACTCCCTCTGCCATCATCCATGTCAAGTTAAACATCCTGGCAGTTTGGAATAGGGACCTATGCCACCTCTTTTATTTCTGTGACCCTAAGCAGTCAAATCACACTGATCATGGTGCGAATTCAACTGAATGCAAACTGATATTGCTAGAGTCTAATTCACCAGAGTTTCAAGGTCTCCCATAGGCCTTTATAATTCTTGTTACAGTTTTGAGGTATGAGAAGTCTCTACCCTATGTCACCCAGACAGGTGTTCTCTTACTTTGCTATTCTCCTTCCTACCACTACTACATGGCATGGATGATGGATTAAACTTCGAGGGAGATATTATTATGCCACTGAAATGGTATAACACTGCCCTCATGAAGGTGATGCTGCTTTTGAAGTCTATACCATAGAAACACATGTTTTCCCATGTCTTAAATAGCTGGAAAGGTTTTTGTCTGGATGTCATGATAGACTGTGTTTCTGGTATTCAAAAACCAGTCTAGTGAAGTTCAGAGAAATTTATCACTGGAATGGGGTGATGACTTATACATCACTAATTAGGCAAAAAACAAGTTTTTGACCACAGGAACTCAGAAAGGCCATCCTCAAGGCTTGGAGCAGGCATATCATCTCTATTAAGGGATGGATCCATACTGATTAAGTTCAAGAGGATTAAAATGTTATTATTCTTAAGGCTGGAACAGGCCTCCTTGTGAAATGATCACTGAACGCATCATTCAGTCAAACTTTGTCTTTGGCTTTCTGGTGGCAAGGACATCATGAAAGTAAACTATTTCACTAATAGGATAAATATGTAAAGGGTTTAGAGTTTTGAAAAAATAAAATATATTTGAGTATATCTGCTGAGCTCAAAAGTGATTCAGATGGGCTGATTTTTTTTTTCTGTATTTGATATTTTTGTAACAAGCTGGTGGGATCTTTATCCATTCACATTTCAGTCCTGAGGCTTAGAAAGTTCCCCATCATATTTTGCCTTAAGAGCAAAGAGTGTCCCTATCAAGCCTGGCTTGCTCTGGACAGCTGTGAAAAAACAGGGAAACACTGTGCTCTGAACATTTGTTCTTTGTTGTATACATCCTTTAGAGGGCAGCTGGTCTGAATCATCTCAGAGAAGATGCTGTACAGCTGTTTCTCTAGAGCATCACCAGAGGCGAACTGAACAGCCCATCATCTTGGTATATCCTCCTGATCCTGGCAAGCCATTTTGTCCTTAACTCCGTCATATATAATCACTAAAGATTAGTGTTTATCTGAATCATGTCTCATAGTATATAGGAGCTTGTTTGCAGGAGTTTCAGGGACAGCATTCCATTGGCAAAGATTTTCCCTACCTCCCTTTTCTGCTTCCATTTTCTCAGGGTTTCTATGACAACCTTTTGCTCTGGTGGCAGCTCCAGTATTATTACTATCATTACAGTTATTTCTTCTGATTACTATCGTGGCTTGTGGTCATCAACCTCATCTTTGGCCGTCATGTCATTTAGTCACATCCTGGATCTCAATACCTGGCCTTAGGGGAATGTGTTCTCTTAAGGTTTGAAAAGAAAAAAAATTAGAATGTAAATCCCAAAAGATTACCTGCCCTACAATTATCTTAGATTAGCATTTCTTTCTCTCTATTTTTAACCAACAAAGTGAACTTCCAAGTTACACTAATCTTCCCAGGATGCAGAGTGTGAAGCTGTCATGACACAGCTTATAGATAAGACATAAAAATAAACTTTTTTTTGAAAGGGAAGAGGATGTGGGGAATTTGTAGATCTAAAGAAGTCTAAGCATGTATTAGTAAAAGAGAAACATGGGTGTTGAAAAATATTTTTTTCTATTTTGAGTTATAAAAGAAATTTACTTCCTGATTATAATAGCCGCAACGGAACATAATAAATATTTCAGGGTGGTATGCTGAGAAGCAGTGTGGTAGAATGTGAAGAATGCTTGTTTAGAAGTCAGGTAAGACCTGGATTCAAACCCATCTCCCAGTACTTAACTAGTTGTGACCTTCTCTGAGCTTTGCTTTCTTCATTTGAAAATGGAGACAACAATCGAACCACCCACACAAAATTGTTGTAACTATAAAATCAAATTATATATATATATGTATATATATACATGTTAAGTGCTTCAAAACTCAAAGCAATGTATAAATATCAGTTGATATTATTATTATTTCAAGTGGAATCAACATCAGGAAACTTTTATGTAACTTCAAATCTTCCACATTATCTCAGATAAAATTCTCCATTTTCTTTCTAGATACCTAACAGTAAATCTGTCCTTGTAACAAAATGATAAAATTATGGTGATACCGTTAAAGCATGCCACAGATGCTTTGGCTTGAAATTGTAAGTTATAACTTGGAATTACAAGTAGAGCTACTTAGTCCAGGTTATTTTCCATTGTTTATACTGTAAAATCACAGAATGTCCGACCTGGTTAAATTTTATTTATTTTTTATGTTTCACTTGGTGTGAACAATGGCAGAGGCCAGTCAACCCAATTTTTTGTTTACTCAGTTTCAATTTCTTCCTAGAAACTTTCGCAATGGGGCTGTATTTGCATAAAATTATGATGTGGGGATAGCTTGCCTGCGTTTTTAATCTGAGTCCCTCTCCCTCTTCCTCTTCCTTTAGCCAGCAAGGCAATCAAGTTCATAGTTTTTAAACTTCAGAACAGGAAAATCCCTAACTTTCCTTGGTAATTCATTACAGGACATAATCAAATTATACCTTTTTTGTTGTTGTTCAGTTGTTTCCATCATGTGTTGTAAAACCATTACCAACAACACCTTGACCTCCTCCTCATCTGAGACCTTGATGGAGATAGCCTAGGACCCTGAGCCCAGAGGACTTGGAACTAGCCATGCTCCCATCCCCCACACTCCTTCCTATACCATCAGTTCTAGTCATGTCATCATTTCTCTGATGTCATGGTCCTCTTTGAAAATGAAAGATGAACACAACAACAACAACTTCTAGACCTGGGCTATAGCTATAATTCAAAGAAGCTACTTCTGTGGAGAAGGGGCCAGCCATCCTCACCAAGTGCCCATCAATTGCCACTTCCCAGACAAGTAATCCAGCCTGAAGCAATAAAATAGCCTGTGGGAGATACAGGAGGTGGCATGTGCTAGGAAGTCAAGCTACTCCTACCATCTTAGTCACCACCTCTCCTCAGATATTTCCAGACCACTAGCTCTACTTCTAGCCCAGTACTCATAGCCATCATTGAGGAGAGAACTCACTGTGACTTGCCTTTGTGTTCTCAGTGCTTAGCACAGTGTTTGCCAATTTTGTTGCCTTTCAGTCATGTCCGACTCTTTGTGACTCCATTTGGAGTTTTCTTGCAAAGATACTGGAGTGGTTTGCCATTTATTCTTCTGCTTATTTTACTTATAAAGAAACTGAGGCAAACAGGGTTAAGTGATTTGTCCAGGGTCACACAACTAGCAAGTGTCTGAGGTCAGATCTGACCTCAGGAAGATGAGTTTTCCTGACTATAGGCTCGACTCTAGTCATTGTGCTACCTAGTTATTCTTGCTTTGCTTTTTCATTCATTCATTCACTCATTCATTTAATGAGAACGAGGAAGTACATAGGATTCTCATCCAACTTAATAGTATTATATTTTTTCCAGTTACATATAAAGATAGTTTCAACATTCATTTTTATAAGATTTTGAGTTCCATTTTTTTCTCCCATCAACAAGCAATCTGATATAAGTTATACATGTACAATCATATTAAACATATTTCTACATTAGTCAAGCATATAAGATTATGAGGAAATTTCTGGTTGAACACAAACATACAGATACACAAAACTTTATTCTATGAATTAATCATTAAAATCTTAATAATGATTCTAAAATATAAGGCACAGGAATTCTCACATATCTATTCCAGTAAAACCCTGAAATACATACTAGATTGAATGATGATGAATAAATCCAACGAAGAACTAGTGTAAGTGGCATCTTCTACCCCAGAACTCAACAGAAAACCAGCTAGAAGATTAGGCACAATTAAAAAATGGGACTTCTCATTAAAACAAGGGCCATCATGACCAGAGACCAGAATGTATAAATTGCAAGACTTTATTTCTAGAGGTAGCCAAAGCAGAGTACTCCTCTGAGAAAGCTCCAGGCTGGGAACTTAGAAGCCCTCAGGAGTGATGACAGCAACAATGAGTAGCACTGTGCTGACCATTGCAGTGACTCCTAGCATGATGTCATAGTGCTAGATACAGAAGTCTTAGGTCCAGAGATGCCAAGATAGGGCCATGAAGAGTCAACATTCTGAACTTCAAAGATCTAGTGGGGCTGAGTCCTGTGAGGTGGAAGGCAGTTCAAGAATCTGGTGAGACCACACAGAGCCAATCACCCTGTCCAACAATGTAACACAGGCAGAATCTTAGTCCTTGGAATAAATAAAAATTCAGGAACTTAATCTGGAGGGATGAGTAAATCACTCACCAATGGGTATAATAAGTATTGCAAATATATAACAATTGCAAGCAGAAACACAAAGAAAAAAATATCCCTCCCCCACAATGTTTACATAAATTCCTATGTAAGAAGACATAAAGCAAGAAATAGTTTGTTAAAGTGAAATGAAAGTCCCAGGTGAAAGAATTGGAAGGGAAATAAATAGCTCAGAAGAGAAAAAGGATAAATCTAAACTAAAAAATGGAATCCCTAAAGAAGAAAATCCTTTTTGACAAATAGAAATTAATGATGTCACCAAATAGCAAGACATACTAGAACAAAGTAAAAAGATTGAAAAAAATAGAGGAAAATGTAAAATATCTAATATAAAAAACAACTTACCTGGATAGTAGAGATAGTTTAAGGATCACTGAGCTCTCTGAAAAACAAGATTAAAAAAAAGCCTGGGCAGTATGTTTGGAATCATAAAAGAATTTTGCCCAGATCTTTATAGCTAGAGGGAAAAGTAAAGATAGAATCTGATTGCTTCCTGAATATAATCCCAAAAGGACATGTCAGGAATATTATACCTAATATTTATCATTTAATATTATGCTAGGCACTGCACTAAATGCATAATAGGTTCTTAAATAAATATTTATTGAATTGAATCAAATCCAGAAAAAAGTAGGTTTACCTAGAAAAGTAGCCTTAATAGAACACTTTGAAAAAGCTTTATGAGTATATAGAATATTAGCAATTCTAATAGAGAAGAAACAAGTGTTCCTTCAGAGTCTTAATATCTTCAGGTGATTTTTGAAAGAATCTAATAAGAAAAAAACCAATCTGGTTCTATTGGTTCTATTTTGAGGGTTTGAAAATGGGAAAGAGAAAGGAGAGTAAAAAGAAGAATACATTAATCTAGAAAGGAGGAAAAAGGGGATAGAACTTGTGATTTCTCATAAATAGGATGCATGAAAATATACAAACATGAAAGAAGCAATGAAAGCAACACATAGACTTCATTACATATTTTTTTAAAAAAAGAAAACAAGCAGTGAGAAATGGCCATTTAGTTTCATATAAAATAATTTTGTCAGTCAGTCAACAAGCAGTTTTAAGTGTTTGCTATGTGCCAAACACTGTGCTAAATTCTGGGAATACAGATACAAGCACAAAGAAAAATATTCCCTGCCCTCAAGTGGATTACAATCTAATGGGAGAAGACAACACATAATAGGAAGTTGAAAAGGAATGTGAGTGTGTGTGTGTGTGTGTGTATGTGTGTGTGTACATTTCGAATGCAAAATGTACACTTGCCCAAAAGACTACTTTTTGGAGAACTTGCATGGGGCAGGAGATCACATGGTGGCCAGAAAAAATGACACAAGGACACTTTCAAGGTCTCTCCCAAGACTTTTGGATTTGACTGTGCAACATGGGAGACACTGGCACAGGGCTGCTCAGCATGGCTTTCCCACATAAGAAAAAGTGCTGTGCTCTTTGAGCAAAGCAGAATTGAGACAGCACAAAGTAAATGCAGGATGTACAAATTTGGGATATCCACCCCAAATATTCACATGGACTATCTCTGCCCAACCTGTGGTAGAGCATTCCGAATTCATATTGGTCTGATCATCCACAGTCAGACATACTGAATTTCACTTTACATTGGTGATACCATTCTGATCCTCTTAGAGAATGAAGGACAACAAACCAGCCGCACGCGCGCGGTGTATGTGTATAATACAATGTACCAGAACATACCTATACCTAGTTCAAGAGCATGGTAGAGAATGTCCAGGGATGGTTAGGTGGCATAGAGTGCTTGGCTTAGAGTCAGGAAGACTCTTCCTGAGTTCAAATCTGGCTTCAGGTACTTATTAGCTGTATGACCTGTTTGCCTCAGTTCCTCATCTGTGCAACGAGCTGGAGAAGGAATTGGCAAGCCACTCCAAATTTTTTCCCAAGAAAACTGTGAATGGAGTCATGAAGAGTCAGACATGACTGAAATGACAGAACAACAACAACCAAGGGAAAATCCATAGGGAAGCCTGAAGAGCAATGATCACCGGCTTGCCTAGGTGCCTACCTTAAATGGAGATTCTAGAAGAAGGAGGGGGAGAGGGAGAGAGACAATAAGAAAGAGAAAGAGAGAGGGAAAGAGGAAGAGGGAGAGAGGGAGGGAGGGAAGAAAGAAAGAGAGAGAGAAAGAGAGAGAGTGAGAGAGAGAGAGAGAAAAAGAGAGAGCGAGAGTGCGAGAGAGCGTGAGAGAGCTGCAAGGCTGGAAAGAAAGGGAGATCTCATGGGCACTATGTGTTTTCAAGGTGAAAAGAACACTTGATTTGGAGTAACAGTAGTTGAATTTAAATACCAGCTTCTCCACTTACTGCCTGAACCACCATGAGCAAATTCCTTCCCTTTTCTGGGTTCCAGTTTGCTCATTAGTCAAAGGATGGTGATTAATTCTATGGTTTCTTAGGCCCTTAACAGCTCCAAGTCTATGATCCAATGTTCTTAGAAGTTATTTTTTTTTCTTTGAAATGGAATGTTGCATTGTGTTGACATGGCTAAAAGCAGACAGATATAGCATCTTAAAGTTAAATATACCAAATTTGCTTAAAGGTATAAATTTCCACACAAACCTAATAAAAACATCACATATTGTAAAGATCACTTCCTAAATTTATTTTAGGTCCTTGGCACAATCTAATTTGTATGGTTGATTTAGATAATGCTCTATTTTCAAAAGTTTTTTTTTTCAGGTAATTTGAATGGAAGAGACAAGTCTATCTCTTCCCCTCTCCTCCCCCCGCCCCGTTTCCATTTTTTAAGTGGATTCTCTTGGTTTTAACAAAAATTCTCAGCTAAGAAGAAAAAAGCATTTCTTATTTTATGGATAAAGAAGTAGAGGACTAGAGATTATGTCTAATATCATGCAAATCAGTAGACTGAATTCATTGCTTTTGTAGCCTTTCAGGGATTCACAGAATGTTCTCTAGTCAAAGTAATAGACTAACTCAGACACTTCTTTTATCAACTCTAAATATGGTCTTTATAAGTAGGTGAGAGAGTTCCTTTAAAATAGATGAAAGAATAGAAAAAAATGATGTGCTGAGTAACTCTTAGAGATTAAAATGAATCATAATAATGTAAGGAAGAACATGTAGAAATGAATGTAATGGTAGAAATTAAAATGACATCTGACAATTACTTTCAATTTGAACTGAGGTGAAGAAATTCAGAATTACAATACTTGGGATTAAACTTTGATGAGATGAAAATGTCATCATTGTTGGATAAGAATTTTTTCATTTTAGTTAGAAGAATTATAAATGATTGAACTACATTATATTTGTACCACGAGGCTGAATAATCTACATTAGTGTTTCTCAACTTTTCTTTATTATGGTCTGCTGGAGAAAGTCTAACATCTTCCAATCCCTAGTTCTTTTGTGGATATTTCAGTAAAGGGTCTATTTGTAATCAGAGAAGAAAAGTCATGTCCTTTCTGATAACTGTTCATTCTGATTCTTAGCTCATCTGATGCTCCCATGGTTTCAATTATCATTCATCTCTATGTAGATAAAACTCTCAGATCTACTCATTCACTCTTAACCTGTCTCTTCTTTCACATCTCCAACTGCCTAGTAGACGCTTTGAATTAGATCTCTCATAGACATTTTAAACTCATGTATCTAAAACTGAATTAATTATCTTTCTCCTCAAACCTTCCCTCTTTCTATCTTCCCTGTTACTTGTGAGGATGCTACCATCTTCCTCAAAGCCTAGATCTCATCCTTGACTCCTAATTTTCTTTCATTCCCCATTCCCCATATCTTCTCAGTGATCAAGTCTTGTCCTTTCTACCTTTGAAACATCTTTCTTATATACCCCTTTCTCTCTTTTTCCTAAACCTTTTTTGGGAGGGGGGGAAGGCAAGGCAATTGAGGTTAAGTGACATGCTCCAAGTGACATAGCTTGTAAGTGTGTCAAGAATCTGAGGCCAGATTTGAGCTCAGGACCCCCTGACTACAGGGATGGTGGTCTACTCATTGCGCCACATAGCTCTCCCTTTACCCCCTTCTCTTTCATACATTGTATACTGCTGCCCCTTGGATTCAGGCCCTCATCACTTTACCCATGGACTATTGTAATAGCCTGCTGGTTGATCTCCCTGCCCTGAGTCTCTCCCCACTCCAATCCTTCCCCAAATCAGTTGTCATTTTAATCTTCCTAAAGCACAAGTTTGACCATGTCAACTTCTTCTTCAGTAAACTCCAGTAGTTTCCTGTTATCTCCAGTATAAAATAAAAAATCTTCTGTCTGCCTTTCAAAGCCCTTCAGGAGCCTGGCCTCTTTTTACCTTCCCAGGCTTCTTACACTTTGCTTTTCTCCTCATACTCTGCAATAGACACTGACCTCCATGCTGTCTTTTACAGAAGACACTCCTTCTCCTGATTGTAAACATTTCCCCCCATCCCTGGAAAGTGCTTCTTCCTCATCTCTGCCTCCTACATTCAAGTCTCAGTTAAAGTCCTACCTTCTGCAAGAAACCTTTCCCAGTCTTCCTCAATCTTAGTACCTTCACTTTGTTGATTATTTCCATTTTATCCTACATACATCATTGGACTGTCTTTTGTCTTTCTTTGTATCCCCAATGCTTAGCATAGAGCCTGGCACACAGGAGTTGCTTAAGAAATCTAGTTGAGTAACCGATAAGTGCTGACACTGAATAGCTGGTATGGTTTGGTATTTCTCTTCTAAGTGCCTTTTTATTCATCCATTCATTCCCTGAAAAACAAATAGTAGACAATTTTGTGCAACAATTCTCTTAGCATCAAACAAAACATAAAACTTGGAGTCATGCTTAACAAAAATGCTGAAGAGAGTGATGATGAGTGTATTCCACCCAAAATCCTAGTGGAGGAGAGATTCCCTATGGAGGGTGATAGTAACCAGTTCTTGTTTGTAGAAGATGTATTGATTGCATCATGCTTTGAATACTACCAGAGACTCCTAAATGACAGAGATCAATGACTACTTGAAAGAAATAGAACTAGCAGTCAATACAAGGGAAAGAAAAACCAAACTAAACCAAACCACAACCAAAAAACCAATGTGAATGAAGATAGCTTATTGAATGCTAAATGAATGACAGGTGATTGAATAGGCCACAGCCTACCAGATGATTCCATCAGTATATGTATCTTAAAATTAGCACAATGAGCTAACCATATTACTTCCCTACTCAACAATTTCTCTATTACCTCTAGAATAAAATGTATACTCCCTCAAATTTACATTGTATTTATTCTGTATATACAATGTACATACACATTATCTCCTTAAATAGAAGGTAAATTCCTGGAGAGAAGAAATTGTTTCATTTTCTGTATCTGCATCCAAAGAGCCTGTCATTATTCCTGACCCTTAGTAGACACTTAAGAAATGCTTGTTGAGTGATTCCTTGTTAGTTGATACATATTTTTTCTCCACTCATCATGAAAGGATCTGATAGATAGTTTCAGGTGGGAATAAGCTTTTCTAGAAGAGTTGACATCGTATTAATGCTACTCTTTGATATTATAGCTGGAAGGATATACCAATTGATGGGCATCCCTTTGATTTCCAATTCTTAGCCACCACAAAAAGAGCTGCTATAAATATTTTTGTACAAATAGGTCCTTTGTCCCTCTTTTTGGATGTCTTTGGGACATAGACCTAGCAGTAGTATTGCTGGATCAAAGAGTATGCAGAGTTTTATAAGTCCTTGGGCATAGTTCCAAACTGGTCTCCAGAATGACGACCATTTGTTTAAGTACAAGTAACACAAGACTTTTCTCAATAATTATATATTCCTTCCAAAAGTACCATGTAAGTGTAAGGTAAACTGACTTATCTTTGTGGTATTTGTACTTGTACATTTAGATTTTCTTTCAAAGGCAGTCATAACCAATTATCAAAGGTTATGTATGGAACAGCTTAAAGGTTCAAATATACTAGCATATCTTTTGGATATAGAAAAGGCATGAGTTCTTGAGAGAGCAAATAATGAAAAGAAACTGGAAATAATGACATATTTAAACCAAAAGCCATATGCTCAGTCTTCCAACACACTCTTAAATCTTATTTCTTTCCAAATGATAAATACATTTTTTTAAACAGTCCCTCAATACTTTTCCTTACATAGTCCTTAAGGCTACTGCAACTTTTAAAAATAGGTATCTAAAGTGATAAGAAATTGTTATGAGAATAATTTCAAAGAATTGAGAAGAATGAGAATATGTAATGAGAAGGGCATCTTTGATGACGGTATTGGAAGGGAAGAGGCAGCCTTTTGTGACATTCCACAGTAGGTGATATCTTCACCATTACACAATTGACAGAAAAACATGGAGCATAGAAGTTCTCACTGCATTCAGTGTTTGTGAATTATTGCATTCATATATTCATATAATTTATACAAATCATAGCACTTGACTTTGTAGAGCAAAATGCCTCCTCAGAATCTCCTTCAGCAAATCTCCAAGGACAAACATTATGAAATAATATAAAAATGCTCATGTTGGAGCCAGAACATCCAACTCAACATTTATGATTGTAGGATACTTGAATATATCAAAATTATACATGATTCTTTGAAAGAAATTAACAACAGAGATAACTTTTTTTGAGGGCCCTTTGATCATTAAAATCAAGTCAGGTACAAAAATATAGAAATGGATGCCCATCCAAAGTATTTGCCTCTACAATGGAGGAGATTCCACTAAAGATCCAAGTTGAAAAATAACTCCTCACATATGATGATATTTTAAAGGTGATTCTATTTTTGATAACTTTGTATTGATTCCATCAAGCCTGAGAACCTTTCAGAGCCTCCTGTATGAGATCCATAATAACTGAAAAGAATTTACCTTAACTATCTACCCAGGAAAAGCACCAGCAGCAGCAGCAACAACAGCTTGTCAATAAAGAATTCATATTGTACTTATTATGATATGTATAGTTGGATGGAAAACTTATAGAAATCATATATTAGTTATCTATATAGCTATATTAATAACCATATAATTTATTATTTTTTTACAGATATTACCAATGGAGAATGATTTAGTCCTAGGGTTGAACAGGTCAGGGAGTGTACCTAGATGTCTTTTAAGAAATAGTGAAATTCTTTTAATGACCATATCTTTCTCCTGAAACAAAGGGCCATAATTTTATTTTTCCTTTTTAAAAAATATTTATTTATTTTTAGTTTTCAACATTCACTTCCATAAGCTTCTGAATTTTTAATTTTCTCCTTCTCCCTTTCTGTCCCCTCCCCAAGACAGAGATCTGATATAGGCTCTACATATATATTCATATTAAACATATTTTCACATTAGTCATGTTGTAAAGAAGAATTAGAACCAATGGGAGGAATCATGAGAAAGAAGAAACAAAACAAAACAACAAAAGAGAGCAAATAGTATGTTTTGATCGGCATCCAGACTCCATAGTCTGGATGTGGGCAGTGTTTTCCATTATGAGCCTTTTGGAGTTGTTTTAGATCCTTGCATTTCTGAGAAGGACCAAGTCTATCAAGGTCAGTTATCACACAGTGTGGCTGTTACTGTGTACAATGTTCTTCTGGTTCTGCTCACTTCACTCAGTATCATTTCACATAAGTCTTTCTGGATTTTTCTGAAGTCCACCTACTCATAATTTCTTATAGTACAATAGCCTTCCGTTATATTCACATACCATAATTTGTTCAGCCATTCCCCAGTTGATGGGCATTCTCTCAATTTCCAATTCTTGGCAGGCCATCATTTTAGTCCCAATATTCTCCTAGTGATTCTTTGTGTTTACAAATCTTGTAATACTATAGATTCCAAAGAATGAAACTGAGAAACACCCAAAATCAAGAGAGAAGTTTCTAATGGGAATCATCAGACTGAAATATATTATAAACAAAGAATTATCATTGATAGAGTGAGTTTCCTAACTAGGATTAACTATACTAAATGAAGTCACAGATATGGACCAAAAATATAAAAAATAATTTCATGCAAAAACATAGACAACTTCTGATTAAGATAGTGACATGAGAGGTCATAGCGGAGCCTAACTCTTCAACACACAGGCCAGTAAATGTACTTAAAAAGACATCTGAAAAAACTATAATCAAGAATATCAAAGTGAAATTATTAAGATGAATTGGTATAGAAGATATCATCTAAGAAATGTGTGATAGAAAAAGGAGTTGAATTGGTTATAGGGTAAGAGTGAGAATAATTAATGGACAATTACCATGGTCCACTGATATGTATAAAATGTCAGAAGGTCTTGGTGAAGATCCCCAGACTCTTCAGCAGACTTTCTGTGGTAAATTTACTTGATGAAAATGGATGAGTTGCATGGAAGTTGCATAGGATGAATGGATTAAAACCTACATTTTTAAAGGGAATATCCACATTGATGAGATCACTTACCTATTTGAATGTCCCAGGTGTCAAGCCAGATCCACTCCTCAACATGTGTTTAATAATGCAGTAGGCTTACCACTCTTTTCCTGGTCCTCATAGTAAGTGTGATCTATTAAGATTTTCAATTGTGCTCTAGTTAAAGGTTCATTGAAGGGAAATAAGGGGTGTGGTTTGATCTTGCTACCTGAACACATCTCTCCCTACAGGCAGTGGCAGGTAGAGGTTGGGGTGTGAAGTGATGTCAGTAAAAGAAGGTGTAGGAGATTCAAGAAGCCCTTTCTCATTCTTCTCAGCTTACATCTATGCACTGAGGAGGTGGAAAGATTTAAACAGCTTAAGAATTAAGTCAAATCACCTCCATTTTAGTCTGGTCATTTTTGTACATATATATGTAGCATGTAGAACTCTGGTAAAACACTTTTGCACATACCACCAGATATGTGGGTGAAGTCTTTACATGTTGCAAAGGGTAGAAGAACCCAGGGAAATCTACACAGTTTGATCCCTCTTTTCTTTCCACCTTATTTTTGTTCCTGGCTATTGGACTTGTTATGATATAATATATGTATGTAGTTTGTAGAGGGGAAATTTAGGTTCAGATATAAATTATCTCCTCTGGTCTTGATTCCTCCCACTGATAATCTTGGACTGATTTAGAATATGGTTGCAGTCATCTCTGTAAACTTTTGTTAGTTCTTAGGAGGAGTCCACTGTTTATCTTCTTGAGGCTGGCTTCCTGCCAAGTGCTACATGTTGTATTGTGTTTATTCTAAACCATCCCATTTCTCTCATCCCCCTTTCATCCTATTTCTGTCATCCCCTAATCCCCACCACAACTCCCCAGACAGTCACATAATCAAAGCTATTGTGCTAAGTTAGTTTTATATATTGAGGGGGATAAATCAGAATGTAAAGGGGGGAAGCAAACAGTCCATTCAATGGAAGTGACTAATCGGGGGTAGTGCTGATCAACTTAGTGCAAGCAGAGCAACCTGCCATTTTTCTGGCTACAGGGGGCTGGAAGGGTCTTCCTGCTTAGGTACTAGAAAAGGGGCTCTTTATCAATGCCTTTTTCCTCTGCTTGGATTTCCCAGAAAGGGGAAGCATCACTAAGGAGCAGTCTCATTTAAACCAGATCCATTCCCATCTTAGACAATGGATACCTCCTACTTCTAGAAGCCATGGTTCTCATAGTTTTATTGTTCGCAAGTGCTAGGGAGAAAATAAGTTGGAGGTCCTGGTGCCAACATTATTTTTCTTTCCTTCAAGATGAAAAATATGTTGACTCCTCTAAAACACTCTACTCCTCACACCTCTTCATCCTCCCTCATTCCAGAACTATCCTTGAAGCCTTCCCGGTCACCTATGCATACACAGCCTCTCATAGGTTCTCTCTAAAATATCTGTGGAATGTGTTATAGGACTGGTATATCTTGCAAGGGGAGGCTACATATAGGAATCACATAATCATAGATTTAGACCTTAGAGGTAAGTGAATTTTCCTCATTTTACAGATGAGGAAACTGAGGTCTAGAGGGGTCAATCAACTCTCCTGGGGTAATACATATCTGAAGCAGGATTTGAAACTGAGATGAACATTAACTTTAAAAGACTGTGGGGGCTTGTTAAAATAATCTGCTTGTAGAAATATTTAGTACATCAAATGACAACCAGCATCTAGCTGGCTTGTTATAAAAAAAGAAATAAAAAAAACACATCTTATTGCTTAAACAGCTTGATATAATGGAGAAATCAGAGCTCAGAGTTCAAAAACTGTGGCTCAATTGCCTTTTACATTTACTAGATGGGTGATCAGGGGCTCAGTCTCAATTTTTTTTTAGTCTTTAAAATGAGGGTAATGGATACTTGTACTACCTACATGATAGAGTTATTTTTGAATAAAACACTTTGTAAACCTTCAAGTGTACACCATTGTTATACCTCCTGGATGAGAATGGGGTATCATTGTTGACAACCTATTATCATTATTACATATATAGGGCGTGATGGGGTATATTTAAGTATAAATTTGAAAAATTAAATGAATTCTAGTTCTTTCTATGCATTTTACATTTTTTGGGGGGGAGGAAAGGGAGGCATATGAGAAAGGAAACATATGTAGAAAGTGGTGAACCTTGTCTTTGCAGGTCTTTGGTGTACTTTACTTGACTGCCCCAGGTTTAACCACCTACATTCCGTTTTCCTATTTGTTTCCTTGTCATGTGTTTGTCCTCCCTTATTACTCATACACTGCATGATCAATTTTTTTAGTCATTCCTCTTCCCTAGTCATATCTCCCTAACCCACCTGAACAGATGAGTTGGTGTGAATGGCTGTGCTCCAATAAATGACCTAGACTGCACAGAAGCTAGGCCTATCAAAAATCCTTTAAGAATTGTTTTTATCCATATATCTCTAATCCAGAAGCCCAGTACAAATAATCCAGCCTCCACATTCACTTAAGCAATATTATCAAGGGAGACATTACAAATTTGTCAAATGTCATTAAGATGGACCAACAGTTCATATGGTAGACAATTGCAGTTACTACTGTGTTATGATGAGAAGAGTTCTTAGAGCTTTTGGAGTCAGAAGGCCTAGGTCTGAGTCCCAGCTCTTTGGCTTACAGACTGTGGGACCTTGGGGGAACCACTTATCTTACCTTGGCCTCGGTTCCTCATCTGTAAAAAAATGGGAATTAAAACACCTGCCCTGTCTATGTTAAAGGATTGTTGTACAGAGCATGGAACCATCGATTCAGAAATGGAAGTGATCTATATAGATGTTTAGTTCAATTCTCTCATTTCAGAGATGAGGAAACAGGCTCAGAAAGGGTCAGTTACTTGGCCAAGTTAATTAAGACAATTATTGCATAATTACATAAAATATTAAGACTATTATATGAAAGCATGAATAAAGCTCTATAGTACCTTTGTTAACTATAAAGTGGGCTTTCAGGTGGTGCAGCAGATACAGCTCCATGTCTGAAGTCAGGAAGACTCATCTTCCTGAGTTCAAATATGGTCTCAGATACTTACTAGTTGTGTAACCCTGGGCAAGTCACTTAACCCTGGTTGCCTCAGTTTTCTCATCTGTAAAATGATCTGGAGAAGGAAATGACAAACCACTCCATTATCTTTGCTAAGAAAACCCCAAATGGGGTCATGAAGAGCTGGATCTGACTGAAACATCTAAACAACAACAAAAACCACAAAGCATTATATAATGGCATTATTATAAACTTTTTAGAATTATCAGTCTCATTAGGTTAGTTACAGTAGTGTGCTATGAGAATTGATTAGGACAAGTAATAATTTTGATATGATTTTATCTTGTGAAAATAATGGTTATAAATTTGCCTTTCTATTGACCCTACTTATAACCTCTAAGCTTGAACAGATGAAACCGGATTACATTGCTTTCCCCACTTTTAGTTAATTATTTGTTGATTGAGTGCTATATTTTATCTCATATATGCATTTGCTCTTTTTGTTTTCAATTCTGTAGGTTTTAATAATCATTATTACTCCAAGGAAATTCTCAAAAATTACATTTATTAAAAGAGCACACTGAAATTGTTCCCCCTGACAGGAGAGTAAGGAGGAAGGGAATAAGAGAGGGGGATGATAGAAAAGAGGGCAAATGTGGGGAGGGGTAATCAGAAGCAAACACTTTTGAGGTGGGGCAGGATTAATGGAGAGAATAGAATAAATGTGGGGCAGGATAGGATGGAGGGGAATATAGTTAGTCTTTCACAGCTTGACTATTATGGAAGTGTTTTGCATGACTACACATGTATAACCTACATCTAATTGCTTGCCTTCTCAATGAGGGTGGATGGGGAGGAAGGAAGGAAGAGAATGTGGAAGTCAAAGTTTTAAAAATGAATGGTAAAATTTCTTTTTGCATACAACTGGGAAATAAGATATACAGGCAATAAGTTATATAAATTTATCTTACCATACAGGAAAATAAAAAGGAAGGGGATAATAGAAAGGGGGCATGTGATAGAAGGGAGGGCACGTTGGGGGAAGGGATAATCAGAATGCATGTTGTCTTCAGTGGGGGGAGAGGAGAGATGGGGAGAAAATTTGAAACTCAAAATATTGTGAAAGTGAGTGTTGAAAACTAAAAATAAATTTTTAAAAAAAGGAAGATGAAATGTTAGTTGGGGCTTCAGAAGAGTAAGGGAAGCCAGGAGGCAGAGGTGAGGAGGATGAATATTTCAGGAATGGGAAATAGTCAATGAAAATTCCTGGAGTGAGGAAGGGGAGGCCAAGTCATTGCAAAATATGTGAGGAAGGGGGCAGCTTATGAAGGACTTTCAAAGCCAGACAGAACATTTTATAGTTGATCTTAGAGGTAATGAGGAATTTACTGGAGGGAGTTGGCATTTGCTGAATAGGGAGTTGACATGGTCAGACCTGTGCATTAGGAAGCTTAATATGACAGCTAAGTAGAGGGTGGATTGGAAAGGGGAGATACTTGTGGCAGGGAGACCAACCAATAGGCTTCTGCAATAGTGCAGGCATGAGATGATGAGGGACAGTTCTAGGGCAGTGACAGTGGTCAGAGAATGGGACATATACAGGAGATGTGATGGTTATTCATCCTTTGAAGACATGAACATTCTTATCAGATTGTAAAACATCCTCTCAAATGTTTTGGGGGGATTAAAGAAATACCACTGGACCTGGAAATCTTGTCCTTTTGAGGGAATGATGAACTTTCATAAATACATTTATACAGAGAGAAGCAGAAGTATTCTAGAACTAAAAAACAGACCTAAGGAGATCTAGAATACTATAACACAACCTTGCACCAGACCACACATCATGAAAAGTTAAGAAAATTAATCAAGATATGGCAATAAACATGATTGAGTTGCCTAAGAATTGATCTATTTTAAACTTTGAAGAAAACTTATGGGCTATAATCAAGACGAAACTTGAGAAAATGACTATTCATCAACTTAATATTCAATGTGACAAAATATTTAACATGTCAAAAGTGTGGTTTTATGATGCAGAATTAAATAATATGTATCAAAATCTTGTGAACTCTGTGACAAATTGTGTAAAAAAAGTTATTATTTCAAAAGGATATTTTGCATATGACATTTTAAAGATGTAAAAACTTGCAAGTCATTTGTTTTTAGTTTCCATTTCATTGAAAACAGAGAAACAAAGTGATTGGCTGAAGGTAAAATAGCAAACCAATAACAGAAATAGAAGGGAGATCTTAGAACAGAATCTGCAGCTTTTGTCCTTGCCTTGGAACAGAAAGCCATCAACATGGTAGAAGAACAATGAAGCTACCAAGTATGGCAGCCTAGGCACCTAGTAGGAATGTAATCCACAAAGGCATTTATTTCTCAAAAGTTTTAAGATGTAAGTCAATAAATTTATTTTGTTTTGTCCCAAATAATTTGCACGTCTGAGTATGTGCCTGTCTAGATATAAAGGTTAATAGCCAGTGGCATATTTTATGTCAAAATGTCAAAATATAGATATTTTGTTCTATGGAATAGAAATTTTATCTAGATTTGGGCCTCTTGCTTGAGTACACTCTGTGGGTACTCAATAAATACTTATTGACTGCTGGAGCTTCATTCCATGGATATTTTGTTTGATGTGAAGCATAATCAAATGTCTTTAACAACTATCCATTATTCTGGAAGATTCCAAGGTCGGACACAATCTTAATTATTTTCTGGGGAAAATGAAATATCTTGCTACAAAACTTAACTTGGAGAAGACAAAAACAAAAACTTGAAGATATCAAATGCCACACTTACTTTTTTTAAAAGCATTCAACAGTTTATTTGCAAAAGTGTAGCATTATGAGATACAATGTAATTAATGGAAATCAACCAATTTGATCATATTTTAATATATTATTCCAAATGCAGTGCTTTGTAGTTTAAAGCTCTGTGACATTAGTTCTAATATTATAGTAACAATTATCATTTCAGTTAATAAATAACTGTGAATATAGCCATATGTTCAGTTTATTTTCCTTAGTTTATCATGAATTACCATTTCATTCCGACTTGGGTCATAAAAGTGATAAATACTTGTTTATACATTTTCATGCATTGTCTGCCTATTTAATTAATCCCAAAAAGCTTCTAAACATATATCATGGTGGGTTACACAAATTAGGTATATTCTCATCTTTATGACTTGACACCCTTTACAATGAAAGATTAATACTCTAACTTTGCTTAAATTTAATGTACACTGCCAATACTGCATAGTTTATAATATTTGATGTATTTTCTTCAAAAGCCCCAGATATTATCAAAGTAGAGCTGCTGGGTTTTTGATCTAGCACAAAATTTCTATGATTTATTTCTAAGAAATATATGTTTCAAAAATCAATTCCATTTTCATCTACTGAGAGATAGCACATACCTCCTCTGAAAAGAAAGGTCATCCAAAAGAATAAGGGGAACAATGGATAACAGTAAGTGAAATCCAAAGGACATTTGGCTACTAATATAGCAGTTGTTACTGTTATTAGTATTGATAATGAGTATTTACAACAATAAACGAGTAGGTATAGAATATTTGCTGAGGTGGTTGAAGTTAGGGACATACTGAAGATGGTCTTGCCTGATGGCACTCCTAGTATTCTGTCGGATGGGTATGGCATATTGCTTTGTTTTATTTTTTGAGTGTGGTGATCAGCAATGGGAAAATAGTTGTTTAGAGCTGAGTGGGAATAGTAGGAGAGATAACATTCATACTGTACATTCTGCCAATATCCTTTCTCACATTGATCTGTTTCCTACCCTACAAACACAAGGTTTGGACAATTACAGGAAATTCTTCCTCTTACCTATTTTATTTCAGGATGGTGGGAAAAGTGAAGGAACTGAAGGGATGAAGCTTAGCTATTAAGTGGGACAGAGTCTCACAAAAGCTCTTTATAACCTACAACCCTTCTAATTTATGATGGGTTCTCCTTAGCAGGGACTGACCCATTGGGCCTTTCCTATCACTTTACAGGGAAAAGACTTTTAATTTTTTTCTTTACTCAAAGAGATCCTTCTTGCCTCAGTACTTGACATTTTTAAAAGTCCAGTTGTAGAATGAATTGCCACAAACGTTGACTAAAGTTATATATACATAATTCATTAAAATATAAGTGCTAGAAGACATATTTGAGATGGTGTTAGATTAATTTTATAATGCTTTCCCAAAGATAACTATGTCTTTCTAATAATCTCATAACTAAACTAGTTAAGAAAAACATAATTATTTTCTAGGGAAATGTTTTGGATATGTGTATTATGAAATACCATAAATAATAATTTCCATTGGCTTTTATATTGATTGGATTATGGTCTGTAGAGATCAAACTGTTATCTGTTAGGGCAAGAAAAGGGAGTAAGTAAAGTTTATTTTAGCTTTTTAATAGAAAACTACATTTTTGGATTTTCAGGCAATTTGCCAATGACATTTTGCCAGTTTTCATGGTCTGAAAAGAATACTATAACTGTATGCCTGTAAAGAAACGCTCCCTAGTTGGCGAGGTGAGTTTATAGTCCAGACAAATAAAGATCAGTATGGAGCAGAGGAGGGAATGCTGGGTTCGGAGTCAGAAGACCTGAGTGTGAATCCTGGCTTTTAAATAAAAAAAACAAAACACTATAAAACTGTGATCTTGGATCTTAGTTTCTGAAACATGAGGGAACTGATAATAAGATCTTGAAGGTTCCTTCCAAATTTAAAATCCTATGATCCTAAATAACTGACTTTTATTCTACATTTTATCTCAATATTTCAAATCTTGGTTGAAATTCTGTATATGGTGGCCTTGGAGCCTATCTATGGAACTCATACAGAAAGGAGATAAGTGATTTGCTCAGGGTTACAGAGCAAAGTGACAGCAGTGGTACAAAGCATAGAAATATTGATTTTTTGGTAGTCCATTTTTTTTAACTACTAGTCAACATTTCCTTTTAGTGTAAAGGCTTAGTGAGGACTGTATGACAGCCTCTTTGATATCCAGCATGTTAAATGTGTTCTCCCCCCCATCCCCCAAGCCCCCAAACCCAAAGTGGGTCTTTGTGGTTTGTAACTTTTGACTAAATAAGCAGATCCTCTGTAGAGAAGATTATTTTACTATTCGAGGATGCCTGGACTGTCTTTGTGCCTACAATTCTGTACTTTCCCACTGTATGCCCTTAAAGAGAAAGGTAAGGATCATTTTCATGGTCAGGCATAATTCCTTTGTGTTTATACTAGTTTTTTCCTTTCTGATCTCTCTTCTGTATATCAGTCAGCAGTGCTCTCCTGGGACAGGCACTATGCACTTCATTAATAAAAAGAGATTAAAGGAAAAAGCCTCAGTCTCCTAATACACATGGATAATTTGGTGTCATCCACAAGGCAATAGACCCCTGCTGCAGAGATGTCATTAGAAAGGTACAATTTCATTACTTTTTACTGGCAGAGCCTTGAGTGAAATACAAAATATGTTACCTCATACGCAAAAAAAAATTATATCCCAACTCACAACTTATGTATTCACTTGCTTCATGCCTCTAAAGTGCTAGAATTTATGAAAGACATTTTTATAGTTCTTACATTTGCAATATTTTCCCTTAATAAGTCCCTTAAAATATGCCTTCATGAAATATTAAGCAAAATAAATCTATTAAAACAAAATTATTTTTGTTTCCAAACCTCAAAAGAAGCGTTTTGAAAACCAAAATCATCCACCATTTTTCTTCTTCTCTGATTTGATGAATGAAGTAGCCATGGTTGTATCTCTCATGAACACAGAGGAGTAGACACAAATATAATGTGGAAGAATGTTGCTAAAAGTGATTGCCATCAGGAAAGTCATTATGATATAAAGTGGTTTATTTTTTTATGGTGAAAAGGGGCAGGGAATCTGTTAACTCTGGCTGGTTAACGTACTTTATCTCTGAACTAACTTATCTACTGATAATTGATAGCTGGCCCTGTATTAGGAAAACACAGCCACTGATGGCAAGCCCCTTTGACAGGCTTTTGGCATAGCAGCCAAATGCATCCCTCAGGTGACTTTCACACTTGGCTCTATAGGAACCAGTGCCAGGCAAGAAACTTGGAGCTGGAGAAGTGGATTATTGGCCAAGGAGAGCTCTACTCTTGGTGCTTATCCCAAGGATGGTGCCTAGAACCTAGGCAGGCACCATTACCAAATGCTAATGGCACTACCCAGCCTGCTGCATTGGCATTACCTTTCTCAGGCAGCCTTGTAGCTTTCCTAGCACCGAAGAGAATCAGGTTTAATAGTGGTCCATTATCTCACTACCACAGACACACAGCTGCCATTAATGCTAAAAGTACTTCTCAGTTGGAGCTGTACTTCGAAGAGGGGAGCTCTTGGTTATCAGCTATTTACAAGCTACCCCTTGTAGTGATGAGTTTTTGCTTCACTTCTACTGGGTTTTGTTTAGTGAAATTGACATTTGCAACTCTTTGTTTCAGACTAAAGCCTAGACACTTAAAACTATATGAACTGGGGTTTCCAGAAAACTCAGTACTGACATAAGGCAAAAGCAAAACAAATAGAAACTACTTATATACACCCTTATAACAAAGAAATGAGTCTATAATAAAAAAATCCATTAAAGTTACTTCTGTTGGGTTATCCACAACACTTCTACAAATGAAAGGTCGGTCATCTAATCATCACTGCATGCAGAACATTCAGATGTTTTCCTTTTCATCTGGTCCCAGTTTCTTCCTGAAGCCTCTTCTTTCTCAGTTTCCTTTACCCATAAGACATCACACTTGTAGTGATTATTATTCACCAATCAAATGAGAAATGAGAAGGACTTTCTTATCAATGAAACTGAGTACGACTCTTTAACAAGACAAGTCTGGATCAATTAGTGTTTTTGCCATGGATATGGCTTAGGTAAGTAGAGTTTATCTATCAATAATAGTCAGAATTAATATATTGTTTTTGTTATCAAAAATATCTCTTATCTAATGGTTAAATACAGTTAACCAAAGTTAATGACAAACACAAAACACCACCCCCCCCGACTTTTCCAATAAATTAAAAAAGATAAGTGTGGTTAAAGTTGGGATGACATAAATGAACACATCATAGTTTATTTAAGTAAGTGCACTGAAAACAGATTAATCTTTGTTTCCTTTGATATCAGAATCCATATTTCTTTGACCTTATATTATTAGGTTGTAATATGGGAACATAGTGATTCCCATATGAGCCAGGAACTCATGGTGGGACTGAATTTCAATAGGTGAACCTTAAGATTTAGATGTTTGATCAGATGGACATAGAAAACAACATATGTGTATAGTATTTGAGAATGTCTTATCCTTGGATTTTTCAGGTGGACTATTATATTAAAAGGAGGTGATACTTGCATTGTAAAAGACAGATATGTGTAATATTAGTTTAATAATCACCACTTGCAATGACTCATCTACTTTTAAAAACTCCTGTTAAAAAAATATATATATATATTTAAAGTGATTGCCTGGTGATATGGGTGTGATGGGGGTAGGGGAACATAAATAATTCTTCCCTTGAGTTTGAATCTGTGCCTAAATGTACATAGGCATTGATAAATTTGCAAAGAATGTTTAATATAGTAAAATAGCCTAATTGAGGCTAACAACAGCCCATCATGTGTCAGAATAACAATCTGATAAATATATGTCCATAGGCACTTTCCAGGCAAGTCTCAACTGTCAATCTGCACTTTAAACATCTATACTTTCAGTTCACTATTGACTGCTAATAAATGAGGAGAGAAATAAACATTTATGTATATTCAGTTTGGCAGTATGCCTAGGCATACCTTCTAGAATTTGAAATCCACTGCAGGTCTCCTCATCTTGGCAGAGAATAGGAGAGCTTTAACATTTACAGAATGAGGACTCTGACATAAAGGAGCCAAGAAATTGCTTCCTCCTTCAAAAATTAGAAGACTTGCGTAGGCCTGATTTATAACAAATCTGTTTCTTTAATGGGTGGAAGGAAATCTGAGGGGTCTTCTCTGCTTTCAGTGCCACTTGATAGTCATACTGAAGATAACACTTCACCAGATGGATCTTTCCCCTTCTTTTCATCCCCCCTCTCAACGTCAATTGTGTGAACTAATCCAGGTTTCAGGATCAAATCGTCGGTTTCTACCTGACTTCTGTTGTCATCCACTTCCATGTAGGTCCCTTTAGTTTGCTGAGAAGTCTTACTGAAGGCCTCCTTAAAACGGCGTTTAAGTTCTACATCAGGACAGAAGACATACTCATAAAGGCCACCAGCTAGGACAGCTCCAATGATTGGTCCTACCCAGTAGATCTGTGGAAAGATGGAATAATAGAAAGCTGTTGAAAATTACTATTCTAAAAGACAACAAAAACTGTTTGAATGTAGAATTTAACTAGATTAGCAAGGGTTTATGTATTAGAAGAAAACTGAGCTGCATAGAAAATGTAAGGTATTACAATAATCCATCCCAATCCATAGACCTCTGAGTGAATTTCTGAGCAGAAAACAAGAGTCCTCCTTTCTTCCATTCCTACATATTTTTTTTTTTTAAAAAAACCTCTTTTCATTTCTTTTCTTCCTGTTGTCTTAGTTCTCTAAATTCAGAACACTTTTTTCTTGGCTGTACTGAAAACCATATGTATATTATGAATTCTCCACTTGAACTTGAAATAAATACTAAAGAATTTCCAGGGGTGTTTTTGTTCTTTCTTAGAGTTGCCAGTCTTTTACTGGTTTTCTCTGAGGTCATATTCACAGTATAGACTTGGCAATATTTGAATTTAGCTATAAAGCACCCCACTAAAAATTTACAGAAGAAAATGTGAGAGAACTTCATTTTTCACCAATGATTTTCCTAAGGTTTGGCGAATTGGTTTGATTCGCAAATGTCACCATATTTTCATTCTTGTTCTTAATCAGAAATTGATTATTCTCAGTGCTTAGGTCTTTGAAAATATAGTAGTTAGTATTTAGACATCAATTTAAGGTTTTCAAAGTACTTTACAAATATTATTTTATACATTCAGAACAACTCTGGGAGGCAGGTGCTAGTATTATTATCCTTATTTTAAAGGTAAATAAATTAAAGCAGACAGATGAGTTGCCCAGGGTTACACAATTAGAAAGCATCTCAGGCTGACTTTGAATTCAGGTCTTCCAGATTCCAAGTCAAGTACTGTATCCACTGCACCACTTAACTTCCTTTTTAACAATGGACTAACACATTTCTACCGTAGTCTGAGTGATGAACAACCTGTTTTTACCTGGGATGGGACATAAAAATCAACTTGCCAAAAGTTGAGTGGATCATCTCTGGATTGAAATTAAGATTTCTAATGAACTGGAATTCTCCCCTTAGAGAATACATCTATGGTGGACTATTAAGCAATTTTTAGATACTTCTGTTTCTTTCTGAAAAGACATAGTTACATGATGTTCACTAGAGCTCAGGAAAATTTTCTTTACACAGCTTTCTCACTGCAAAATACAAACCAAATTCCAACTTTAAGCTGAGCAACTTTAAGAAGCAAACACATGTGATCAAACTGTGGGCAGTGGCTGTAAGGCTGGGTTCCTTATCTTGAACATGAAAAGAACCGTAAGAGAGTTTATTTTCTTTGTTTCCTTTCAAAGTGGGAAATAAGAACCCTCCCCCAAATGTCTTTGCTCTTTGTTTCTTTGGTTTGATTAGTAAGACTGATTGTAGGTACAATAACTTTCAAAAAGGAGAGCTGAGACGCTTAGCTGACTGCCTAAATACCTGTTTTCTCCATTTATGCAAAAGATAGCTTGATTTTGAGAAGTAGCTTTATGAATACCTATCTGTTTTTAGTTATACTAGATATTGTCTTTGAAATGGATTTAAATATTAGTGGTCTTTTTTTTTTATTCATGTTTTCACTTTCGCCCTGGGAAAGTACTCAGAGGAACAACCAGTAATAGACTTGGACCATCAACACTAAAGGACAGAGCACAATACCAAACAGAACAAATTCTTCACACATACACACGTGTGTGTGTGTGTGTGTGTGTATGTATGTATGTATTAAATAATTATGCCTACTTTTGCAAAGCTTTATCATCTACCTCCCTGATATCTATTCAAATTTCTATCCTCTGTATACGGTGGGACTGATTGAATCAGGCATGACAGATTTTAATCTTGCCTTGGATCAGTCTTTTAAATTGCTATAGTAATCTTTGGTTTTTTCCAGACTTGTTGCAAGAGTCTACTCAAATAAAACTGATTTAGCTAGAAAACAAAAAAAACCCTGTTGTCTTGAAACACTTCAAGCATATTAATTATTTAGGCACCAGACTGAACACACTCCTTAATCTCACGTATATGTTCATAAATATATGTTATATATATGTATACATTAAAATTATATTTCCATGATAACAGGTTATATTATATATTCTATGTGATCTGTTTGCTGTTGTGATACTTCCAGTTCCCTTATGATTAATTGGATTTATGCTTTGGTAAACAAAGAAGGCAAACATATCTAGCCTGGACAATGTTTTCAAGTTCATGGCTTTCCAAAGGTATGCTTTCTTTCACTGCTGAGTAGGATTTGTTTTCATTTACTTGAGAAACTAACCCATCCTACTCCCTTACTTTTTAATTTGCTTCAGATAGACCACCTACAAGTATGCACTAAATTCTGCCATACAGCACAAAAAGCAGGGCATTTATAAGATCGTTCCTGCAGGCATAGAACAGATGTAAGATGGGATGTTTTGCAGCAGATTTGTGCTAGTATTTCCCTTGTCTTTATGGAAGGTGCCATAAAAGGGAAAAAAAAATACAATAAACAAATGAGAAACAAGCAATTGGTCATTTTTCTCAGCTATAGGAAGATAATAACAATAATAAACACATTTACCCAGTGGTTTTCCCAGTTTCCCATGATAACAGCCGGTCCAAAGGATCGGGCAGGGTTCATGCTGGCACCAGTGTAATTGATCTATGGGAAAAATGAAATCAACTTCAGGCATTATTAAAATAGGATTACTACTAGTGTCATTCATTGCCACTTGATACCGTTAGCCAGTCCTTTTGGAGATTTCTAGTTATTGGTAGGTATATCAACATTCCTTATGAGAGAATTAACAAAATTATCTCTTAACATGAAGAAATAGTAAGTTAAACACTAAACAAGTTAAATACTAAACACATCTTCAATCTAGTTCAAAGGAGAAGAAAAATGAAATGCATCAATTATTTAAATAGAGTTGGAAGCTTACAGCAAATAAATGTCCAATTGCAACGGAAAATCCAATTGCTAAAGCTATTGAACCAGTGACATCAGTTCGTTTTGAATCACAGCTGGCAAAGATAGTAAACACCAACTGAAATGTGATTATCAACTCCACCAGGAGCCCATGACCAGCTGTAAGATTTCCATGGACCTAAAAAGAGAAAAATAATGCCTTCTTAGTAGAAGCATGCATCTTACATAATAATATGTAAATGTGAATGGCATATTTCATCAGGGTTAAAGGTGGTGATAATACTCAAGTATTTTTTAATTGTGAGGAGAAAAAACAATACATTTCTATTCATTTTGGCAGTTAGAGGTCATTTAAACAATGATCAAATGGAACTCATTTTCAATGCTTACTCCTACAAAGGAAGTCAGGTTTGTTGGTGCTGAACTTAAACTTATAAACCATTTTTTGAGAGCATTGTAATTTTATAATGCGATTAGAAATTCATTAATTAGGTTTAAATTAATTAATTTCTATTCAATTAAATTTTAAGCAGTGTGAGGCTCTAGTGGATTTTTAATCAGCTGTGGTGCTGAGCTAACAAATGATATTTCTTATCAGCTTAGAACAAAGCTGGGATGTAAACATGAATACTTTTTGTGAAAGAAACATAGTATTCTAATGGAATGAAATGAAATTCTTCCCACAGATTTCTTCCTCCATCCCCCATAAAAGCATATATGTTAAGAAACAAATCATTACCAAAATCTATAGTCAGTAGAGAAAATGGGGATGGCAAAGATAGACGGAAAAATGATAACTTTTGATACCTGAACTCAGAAGTGTTTTAAATCACTTAATAGCCCCCAAGATTTCATATTGATACTGCCAGTTTTCAAGAATACTTTGTTGCCCATGCTAATAATTATCTAGGCTCCCCAATGAATAGGATATTCGCTGGGACTAAATTAGCCACTTTGGGGAGACTCTTTCAGGCTGCTAAGGTTTCATTTAGCAGTCAACATCATCAACTTCAGTCTTGGTTTAAAAGTAAGAGTGAAAATTGTTACCGTGGTAACTCCTAAACCTCCCACCACACTGGGAGGTGTGACAAGGTAGAGGATCCCTGCCCCGATGATAGCACCTAGGCACTGAGCAGCAACGTAGAAGACAGATTTAGCAAGGCTGATCTTCCTCGTGCAGACCATAGCCACAGTCACAGCGGGATTGATATGGCCTCCACTAATATGTCCAAAGCACTGGACCATGGTTGCAATGCTGAGTCCGAAACACAGGGAGATAAGGACCATGTCTACTGGTAAAGGCTTCTCTGTTCCACCCCAGTTGATGGTGGAACCTAAGCTGAGGAGAACAAAAATAAGCATTGCCAAAAACTCAGCAGCCACAGCTTTCCAGAAAGGCTGAGTCCACACTCCTTTGAATGCCACCATGATGCTCTCACGTTTACACAGAGGTCCACACTTACTGGAAAAGAGGAAAATAAACCTGAATTAGAAGCCCTAAGTCAGCTTGTGTTTTATAATTATAACTGGCAGGTCCTCCAGTGATGCTGTGTGGTAGGGAGGAGTTAGCAGAGGTTATTTGCATACCAAGAAAGAAATCCTCTAATATTGGAGAAAATCTCTTTAGTTTTCAAGTTGATCTCCTAGGTAACTATATGTCATGTATACTTATACCCACATACATACATGTGTATCATTTACAATCATCACATTTTAAAAGGAAATTCTTTAAATTGACCCCTGAAAGGAAGTGTGTAATGAAATTCTTTGGAATACATATTGAAATTGATTTATCCTATTGGCTTTCGGTCAGATTAAGTTTTATTCTCCATGTCTTAAGGCCATAGACACTCATGGACACAAAGCAGAAAGTCTTTTCCAGCTATTTTTTTCATTGTTTCCTCGAAAAAATTCTGCAAATGGACTCAGAGGTCATTCTTTTTCCTCTCTCTAGGGACCCCGGATTAAGAAGAAGCCTGCTAGGAAGGCAAAAATTCGACACCCTTGTCTCTTGCTGCAGAAATACCTCAGCAGGCAAATTAGGAGGGAAAATAAATCACAAAGTGAGTGTTCTCTCGGTTTGCAGCGATGTGAACAGAATCAGACTGAGTTTTAGACAAGCCATCCCCCCTCTCTTTGAACCTGGAGCAGGATTACAGTAAATTGAAGGCAGGAGGAATTCGCTAATTGGTTGCCAATCTACGAGTCACAAAGAGTGTCTTAGTGAAGGCAGATCTGAAAGAAGAGTTCCGTGAAGTATCATCTCCAGAACAAAGCACAGGGGGTGCAGAATGAAACCCTTGGAGAGAGAGCCTCTCTGGATTGCTAGGAGAGCAGCCTATTCCCCTCAACGAGCCACCCGGAGCCCAGGCAGAGTCCAAGACTGAATAAATAGAAGTGTTTTTTTTTTCAGGCCGGACACAACTAACACATCAGGACACAGCTGGAGGGTTGAGAGGAGGGGACAGTGGCATGCTTGGTGCTTCACCCCTGCCACTTCTCTCTTTGGGGCTGGAGGAATCGGGGTCGGGAAAGATTGCTGCTCAATGACCTTGAGTGCAGGGAGCATTTTAGAATGAATTTCGCCCTGGAATTTTTGTTGCTCCACAGAGGGGCCATTCAAGGAGCTTCTTCCCTCCCCATGCTCAACGCTTTATATTGCCCTGGGTTTATACAAGGATGCAATTGTCCACTTGGGGGTCCACCTCCATCTGGCTCTCAGTGACCCTTTTCTAACTTGCAGGGAGGAGGGAGAAGCAGCCAATAGGTGACACCTGAGCTAGGCAAAGGGGAGCTGCCTCTGAGGGACAGAAGCAGGAGGAAGGAGGGGTGGGGGGGAGGGGTGCTCTCTGGAAGGGGCGTGGCACTAAGGGCTTCAGGAAGCTGTGTTGCAGCTTGGGGGGACCTGGGGGCGTAGGGAGCAATTGGTAGTATCATTCCCTTGCTACCTTCTTCTCGGTTTCTGCTTGCCTGACCAGGGACACTGACGGGAGCCCTGTCCTTCCATCTTTTCGTTTTCCACTCCCTTTTGGGTAAGGGGAGACAAGGTGAAGTTGTTAGCTTCTCTATAGGCTCACATGTCACCAGGATTTAATGCAGGACTTTTTCACCAACGGCTCTAGAACTACATAGGGGACATAAAAATACAACTAAGTGTGTGACTGCCCCTGGGGCAATGCTCCCAAATGGTCTGGTGTAGTTGGGGCTGCACCCCACAAATGCCCTAGGGATATCTATCTAGGCTTCAGTACTTGTGGGTAAAACTCTTTGAAAAAAAAAAGAGGGCAAAAATCTCTGAGGGGATAATGCAGAGGCATCCTCAGAATGGGAGAGAGACTTTTTCCTGAGGACAGGTCTGCAGTGTTGCTCAAGGGTTCTCACCACTGAGAACAAGGTTGAGATTGAGGCAAGACAGCTAAGTTAGCACTTCTGCAGGACAGAATTACTTCTTAAGCAGAGTCCATCTACCAATGCATTCCTTAGCAATCAGGTCATCCTCTCCCTACCCACCATAGCCCTCACATCCCATACCCTATTTTCTGTTCTGGGGCTCGAAAGAAGAAACTGCATTTGACATTTTAGTATCCACTTCACAGCTCAGTTTTTGAGCTGTTTTGAGGTCAGAGGTAGGAAAGTAAAAAACACTGGCCTCCTGTCACAAGATAAAGGAGGAGTTACTGGAAGAGAAACAGCAGGGGGTACCCCAAGCTTTTCTTGCTTAGTTGAACTTGTCTAAGTGACATACGTAATTATACATGACCCCAACTGGGAAATGAATGAATTGTAGTAACCCTGTAAACTAGGACCTATAGAAGCAAATCGCAGCTTTGTGATATTAAGCAAGCAAACAAAAAAAGTTTTCCAAAAGTACCCCCATAGAGAGCCAAGAGAAGGGGTAGGGAAAGAAGTAGAACAACCTAACTCATAAACCAAAAAAGGGAAGAGGCTTTGCCCTGGACTTACCAGTGGGCAAAGGCCCTAGTGATGATGGTAAAGGGGGATGCTATCGGCACCGTTGGTCTTTAACTTTTCACGGAGGAAGGAGAGAGACAGTCAGAAGTTAGAAAAGAGTTAGAAAAGGAAGGGAGAAAAGAAGAGAAGTGAGAGAAGCAGGGTGAGCAGGAAGTTTTTTTTTCTTTTTCTTTTAACTAAGCAAAAGAAAAGGATCTCATGAGAAAATACAAGGGGGAGGAGGTGCCTAAAGGAAGGGCCCACCTCCCTGGCCAAACCTCCGTGGATCTCTCCCTCCCCCAATTCCCCAGGTTCCTTCTACTTCTTTCTCTTTCCTACCACCTGCCTGCCTCCCCAGAGACCTCATCCAAGACACTTTGTTGTTTCTTATATTTTTGATCTGTGCCAGCCATAGGAACCACAAACAAACGGACATCTTTTTAATGTTTTTAAAAAATCTTTCCTGTGAAACCTATTAGGATTTGTCTTACTCCAGGGCTGAGCCGGACAGCTTCGTTTCCTTGTGAACCCCAACATTACTAAGAAGCGTATGTCTCTAATGTAACAAGTGTTCATGTTAGTTTCCTTTCTAGTTCCTATTTATTCTCCCAGTTCCCCTAAATGCTCCCACTCTTTGGAAATGCACCAACATGATTTGTTTTGCTTCTTTTGCTCTAGAACAAAGCAGGGTTTGTTGATGTGAACGGGTTTTACTGAGTTGTGCACATAACTTTCTAACTGAGCACCAAGCTTGCTTATCTAGTCCAATCCATTTGGGGGCAACTAAACACCTGGGTGAGTAACTTTTCTGAGCAAAGATATGGCTCATAGGTTTGCCTCCATAGGGTACTTTCTCTGTGTTTCCACAGGTCCATTCCCTAATTGTGATTTACTTACAAGCATCTTCTTCTGTCTCTCTCTCTCTGTTCTCTGTACCTCTCTAATAAACACTTTCAGCACTCAGATCTAAAAGAACTACCCACATACTAAAGAGGTACCCTTCAGATTCTATCTAAGATTTCAGGTGTTTGTATTAAAACAGAAGAGTCCTCAACTTGGCAACCTTTTTCATTGTGCTCCCTTAAGGAAAACAAGGTACTTACCCCCAACGCCTTGATGCTGGTCTGTCACTCATTCCTTCCTTGGATAGAGTGCACGGGAGGCAGCCCTCTAATAGCTCAGACTACAGCACTGAGTGCACTGGGAATCAGATTACTGCAACTTGTCTGATTGGGTTTTTGGAGTGGAGGGGTGGAAAGACTTTGAACCATGTGGCAATCACTAAGTTATATTTGAACTTGAAATAACTTTTCCTTACCTGATCACTATAGACCCAGAGCATTTCAGGAATGGGAAACATACATTCAGCTACATATATATGAGTATATTTATATAAGCACATGTATACATATTTACATACATAATATTTCAGTTGACCATTTTTATTTTTAAAGGATGTACATATATATTGTATAATATTCTTTTGGTTGGTCATTTTTATTTTTTAAAGGGAATTTCTTTAACTCTATAATCCTTATTCTCCTCATCTAAGGAATTGCCTTATTTGCTGTGTATCGTAGTTGAAATGGGATACAAACTGGCAAACAGATCTTGCTTATGTGGCAATTAATTTTTAATATTTTTGAGTTAATGAAGAGTATCCAGTAACTTGTATTTTTTATTTTCAGTTTTTCTAAATTGGAGAAGTTGTAATTTATAGCTGTATTAGTTCCATTTTTAAGATATGTAAAATTTGGACAGTTTACTGGAAAATAAGACTATTTTAAAGTAAAAAAAAATGATACCATTCATGTTGTACTTTATGATTTATAAAGCCCTTTCTCCACAAAAGTTTTCTCTACAATGACCTCAGGAGAAAGGTAGTTCAAGTACCATTATCCCTGTTTAAGGGATGTTTAAGTGAGTATAATGAGACTCAGGTTAAATGACTTGTCTAAGATTACATGGCTAGTAAATACAGAACCTAGGAGACCAGCCCAAGTCTTGACTCCAACCTAACCCAGCACTTATTTTATTATATCATGCTGCATTTCTTATATTTATATCTCTCTGAGATGAGTGTTATATAAGAAATAACAAATTTAAGAAGCTTGGGGATGGAATGAGGAATGAACCCTTGAAACATTGGATGCCCAGAAACATATGGGGCTTTGGGAATTGTGTGCAAGATAACATTAAGACTCAGATCACTCTTTTACCATCACATTTAAGACAGAATTATTTTTAGAGTTGAGTGTGTTCATATGAAAGAGAGAACTAGAGAGGAAGAAATCCAAGGACAGAGAAAAAAAGACATATTAAAAATTATTTGTTCTCCTCCCACTGTGGTATCTGAAAGATGGAGATGGATAAAAAAAATTGTTTACCAGAAGAGGACTTGACATTTTGAGTGTATTTCAAAGCAGCATCTTATTGTTTCAAACATTTATCCAACCACCATTTTGAAGGGACCTACTATATGTAGCAGGAACTCAATGTTATTTGATTTTTACTGTATTATATTGTTATGTTTAGGCAGCTAGTGGCAAAGTAGATAGAGTGCTTGGTGTAGCGTCAGGAAGACTCATTTTCCTAATTTCAAATCTGGCCTCAGATACTTAGTAGCTGTGTGACCCTGGGCAAACCACTCAACCCTAATTGCCTCACTTTCCTCACTTGTAAAAATGAACAGGAGAAGGAAATGGCAAACCACTCCAGGTTCTTTGCTAAGAAAATGCCAAATGGTGTCATGAAGCATCAAACACACTGTATAAAGTTTGGACTTTCCTTAATAATCTGCTTGGGAATCTAAATGAATGAAAATGAGAGGAGGAAAGAGTTGAAGATAAACCTATATAGAATATGTAGAGGGGTTTTCTGAAATTTCACAGTGGTTTTTTAAGCTCATTACCACTCACACTTGACAAAGAGTTAAAAACAACAGCAAAATGTGTCTAAATTGTAATATAGTGTTTTTTGTTGTTCAGTCTTTTCAGTCTTGTCCAACTCTTTGTGACCCCATTTGGGGTTTTCTTGGCAAAGATATCAGAGTAGTTTACCATTTCCTTTTCCAGCTCATTTTATAGATGAAGAAACTGACATAAACAGGGTTAAGTGACTTGCCCAAGGTCACATAGGAAGTGTCTAAGGCCGGATTCGAACTCAGAAAGATGAGCCTTCCTGACTCCTGGTCCAGCTTCTATCCACTGCACCATCTAGTTGCCCATAGTGTTTCTGGAAAAAATATATTAAATTGATTACAGCGATCTTAAGAAAATTGACTTAAGAAACTATAAACTTATTGAAACAGCATTGTAGCATTTTGATTTCTCTTTGTGAAAGATTCTCCACTCCCACCCTCCCCCAGTCATGCTCAAGACTCTGCCAAGAAAATGCCAAATGGTGTCATGAAGCATCAGACACACTGTAAAGTTTGGACTTTCCTTAATAATCTGCTTGGAAATCTAAATGAGTGAAATGAGAGGAGGAAGGAGTTGAAGTCAAACCTATGTAGAATATGTAGAGGGCTTTCTGAAATTTCTGAAATATACACAACAGAGTTTTTCACTATTTTCTAGGCACATTTATTTTAGGTTTATTCTTCACAAGTTGCCAGCCACTGTGTTTCATTAGCACTCAATGCATTGCCTTGGCAGTTCACATTCTTATTTTGCAAATTGCCAGCAAAACTTGGTAACCACAGTTTCTCAAAACCTTTTCCTTTTCTTCTTGCTGGATGTTTATTGCCCTAGTAAAATGGGTTGACAATCCAGGAATGGCTGTTCCCGTTACAGAAAGTGCTACCCTAATTGGCACTAACTGATATGTTATTAGTAGTCTGCAAAGATAGACCAGAGACTTAATACAGATTGACCCTTCACATGCCAGAGTTTGATAATTTTTCAGCAGATATAATTTATTAATTTATTTTGATTCTGAATCAGAATCAGCAGGACAGGCACTATGAAACCTCTGGTACCTCCTTCCCCCAATACTGGTGATGGATTTGTGCTCATTCAGTCACATTCTCTTGCCTGATTCTCTTCTGATCAGCATCAGGCATTTCTAAAGTAGTTGCTGAAGGTTAACTATTATGGAATAGAGCAAAAGAAACAGAACAAAAGAAAACAGCAAAAGAAAAAAGATACTTGTGGTTGAAAATGACCCCTAAGAGTTACAAGCAATAACATTTGGGTTCTATGCACTCTTCCTGTGTCAAGCTCCAGGTAGGCTTTAGAAGGCAAACTTCTGCCAATAGTACTTTTAGCAAGAACTAAATCCACATTCAAAAATGAAAGAAATCAAGTTTTATTGGCTTCCTTGATTTATGACATTATAGATCTGAGCAGTTATGGAACATGCTTTTATTTGCACATTGATTTGTAATCAATCTCATTAGTCAGTCAGCTTTGTTAATTATTAGTTCAATCACCTTGCAAAGTAGTAGCCCAGAATTATTGTCCCCATTTTATATATAAGGAAACTGAAACCAGGATAAATGGAAGTATCAAGGACAGCCAGAAGGCCAGCAGCAGCTGTGATTTTACGTATGCTGTTTGCTACTAAATTGTCAGTCCACCAAACCACAATGTCTCCCTCCCTTAGATTCTGATATTGCTTAGTCCTTTTCCTACATCCCTTGGCCAGTTCTTTTAGGACTTATTCATATCTTCAAATATCGAAGATAATAAACTAAAGAACCATAATTTTTTTTTGGCTACGTATCATTCACCAGGAGAAAAAAAATATCTGCAGGCTTCTGGGGGCAGAGTGTCTATTGTGACTCATAAATCTTGTTTTGCTTTTCATGAATCTGAGTGTCATTGAATTCCTACTAGAGCACTTATGTATCAGCGCATGCTTAAAAAATGTCAGCTTCCAAACAGAGCTTTGTTCTCTTTTAAAGGAAGAATTATTATGTTTTAACAATCTTGTACAATATCCAGAAATCTAGTCAACACTCAAATAAGTAAAACAATGATAATAATGGTCCATATTTATATAGTGCTTAAAGTTTACAAAGTGTTTCATATTCATCATTTCATGTGATCTTCATAACAACCCTAGGAGGTAAATAAAATAGGTAATGTTATGTCTACTTTGCAGATGGAAACAATGAGACTCAGGGCAGTTGTGACTTATCCATGATTTTAGGCTATGGGCTCCTTGAGATCAGGGACTGTTTTTTGCCTTTGTTTACATCTCCAGCTCTTAGCACAGGGCTTAGCACATAGTAGGTGCTTGATAAATTTCTATTGGTTGATTGATGAAATGTTTATTGATTGACTGACAAGAAGTCTGCATTCAAACTGAGATATTCTTACTCCAGTTCCTTTGCTCTATTACAAAAGTGGGCATTAATAATCAGACTACAACTGGTTTGTTTTCTGTTTCCTAATGAGCTGAACTAGAGAATAGCTTTCTCTTTCCAAAGGAGCATAGTTATCTCAAAAGTCCAGGTCCTTACGTTCCCCACCAACACAGTCCTTTCCGTTAGATACAGCAGGGAACTTTTTCTTGATTTAGATCCAGGCTTATTCTAGTTCGGCTGGAGGGATGCACTCCACTGACATTTAAGGCAGGAATTCCCTGGGAAAATAGTCAAGAGATTTTTTTCATGCTTCTGGCTGTTCTCCAAAGGGTTTAGGGTTCCCCTTTGCTGGGGAGCAAGGGAATGATGGGGGAGGGGGAGGGAGAGAGAGAGAGAGACAGAAGGACTTTATTGAGTGACTGGATTTCATGTGAAGGTTGTGGAAGAAACCAGAAATGTGGAGGGATCCTTTTCCTACTCCCTTATCTCTTAACCTAGCTAAGGTGACAGTTTGGAGCTTGGTTGCTCTTTTAAAGGCAACTGCAGTTGAAAACCAGTTCTTTGGGAAGGAAAGAGGGCTAAAGTCTGGTCAGTTGGACAAAATAGCTGAAATATTCAATAATCGTAATTGTATTAGTAGTACTCAAGAGCAATAGTTCCACAATTTAAATCTGAAGAGCCAGTCTGTCAGAGTAAATAGAGTAAACCTCAAAATCAGAAAGATTTGAGTTGAAATTCTGACTCTAAAAAATAGTGGCTATGGGTCCATGGACAAATCACTTAACCTCTTATTACCCCAGGAAATTTTCCTAGATTAGAAATTTGAGAACAGTTGATATTTTTTATTGCTAGACACAGTATTTTCACAAAGAATCACCTACACCAATTACATCAAAAATCCCAGTCACCCCCCCCCCAAATTAAATATGAGTGCATCAATAAACAACAAACCCCAGTAATTCCAGTGGTCATTAAATTAAGCATACTTGTCCATGACCTAGAACCTTTTTTGTTTTCACGTTGATAGCCAGTCCCACCCCTGCCCCCCAAACTGGAATACATACCAGGTCTGAAATGCTGGAAGGAAGGAGTGAAATATAGAAATATAGAATACAGAATAAGTGATTCTGTTAACCAATTAAGAAATATAATTTTAAAACAGAAAAAATTTTTCAAAGAAAGAATGGTCAGTCTGTGGGTCCAGAACCCCCTAGTGACTGGCCCTCAGTTATCAGATTACTTTAAGAACTTTCCTCAAGTGCACCTCAATCTCTTCCCCTCCCAACTCTATAAAATTCTACCTCTTCTTGCATATGTTTCTCAATTGCTTAAACTTTCCTCCTCTTTCTTTCCTCTTTTTCTCTCTTTTTTAACATTTACATATTTACATAGCCAATAGTAGGTGTCTGAATAAATAGACCCACAAGAGGTTTCATGTATACCACTGGGGCCACTATACCCTGGCTTCTGTAGCAAATAGATTTTACATACTTTTTGCCCATCTTCATTTCAGAGTCTTCTAGTAATAAGCCATTCTTCCCAATGAGGATTTCTTCCTTGATTTTTCTGCCAAATGATGCCCTATTTGTCCTTTAAAACATTGTTCAAAATTCATTCCTCCATGAAACTATATAGGCCAACGTAACCAAGTTCTATTCATCCTGTGTAAATTGATTAAAAGCCACTACCTGCTCCAATCATTCTGGAGAACAATTTGGAACCATGTCCAAAGAGCTATAAAATTGTGAATAACTTTTGACCCAGCAATACTACTACTACTAGGTCTGCACCTCAAAAAAATCAAAGAAAAAGGAAAAGGATTTATGTGTACAAAAATATTTATAGCAGCTCTTTTTGTGGCGGCAAAGAATTGGAAATCAAGGAGACGCCCATGAATTGAGGAATGGTTGAACAAGTTGTGGCACATGATTGTGAAGAAATACTATTGTGCTGTGGGAAATGACTGGGGGTGGTTATGGCTTCAGAACATGTTAAGTCCTATATGAACTGATGTAAACTGAAGTGAGAAGAGCTGGGAGATCACTGTACACTGTAACAGCAATGTTGTAATGATAATCAACTATGAAAACCTGGCTACTGTGATCAATGCAATCATCCAAGACAGTTCCAAAGAATTTATGATGAAAAAATACTGTTCATCTCCAGAGAAAACTGATTGAACTTTTCTCTCCTTGTTACATGACTAACATGGAAATATGTTTTGCATGATTTCACATGCATAATTGATATTACATTACTTGCTTTCTTATTGGTTAGGGGAATGGTAGGAGAGAGGGAGAAAAATTGGAACTCAGAATTTAAAAAAGAAAAGAATGTAAAAATACATAAATATTGATTAAAAAAAGTCATTACCCACTATTTGCAAAGCTCTGTACTCATTGCTGAGAGAGAAACAAAGACATTTGTCTACAAAAATTCAATCAAAGTGTAGTGGGGTAGGAGCATTATCATGTTATGTATCATGCATGACTTGTGTTTATTTCTTCTTCCTCTACTGGACTGTAAGCTTCAGGAAGTCAGGAACTGTCCCATCTCTGAGTGCTGCATCTCTCCCAGAGCCTTGCAGAGCTGTCTTCACAATATATATTCTCAGTAAATGCTTGTGATTGATTGTGGATTGTAAGGTCTTTGAAACCCTTGGCTGTTTCACTTATTTGGATTTCTCTTTGTATCTCCAGTGCCTAGCATGGTACTTTGGACCAGGAGACATTTAATAAATTGTCGAAGAGGAATCATCTTTTTTTTTTTTAACAATTGTGCCACCATATTGAAGACTCCAAGTGAACAGGAACTTGTTGACTGCCTCCTGGGGTGGTCCATTCTGTTTCTCCACAGCTGCAACCCCCAAGAAGTATTCTTCACGTTGAGCCAAAATATGCCTCTGCAATTTCCACCCATAACTAACACCTGGTTCTGTTTTCTGGGGGAAAGTAGAAGTCTAATCTCTCTTTTCATGGTTTCTTTCACATACTATGTTTTCTCCATGTTGCAAAAAATCCCAGTTCCTACAGTCAATGCTTGGTTGAATTAAATTAATGTACTAAAATATAAGAATGTGATATATATGTAGGAAAGGTACATATTCTTGAGATTTAAAAGGCATACTTCTTTCTGGCAGTTGGTTGGAAAAGGGGGATGATAAGTTTTTAGAGAAGAGCTGGCAACTGTTTTGGATTTCATTAGACCAATCTGGAAGGGGGGATTATTTTAGGTGTAAATTCACTGTGAGCAAAATTATATGGACAAAGTCACAGTGTAGAGTGAGTCTGGAGAATGGTGAATTCTTACAGAAATAAGTTGGGTGGAGGGTAATTTGAGTTAAAGTTGTTGAGAGGTAGGGTAGGATCAGGTTATTTAGGGCCTTGAATGCCAAGCAAAGGAGTCTGAATATTGTTCAATAGGCCATTAGCAGAGGAGTAAGATGAACACAACTGGTGGTGATGAAAGACTGGGGGTAGAGAACAGAGTCAGGAAGAGCTATTAGGAGGCTGTTGGTTATTAATGGAAGACCTGTCCTGGAGGGTCCCACCACTTCAAGAGGTAACAATTACGAGATAAATGAGAGGCAGCATGATTTAGTGTAATGCTGTTGAACTCAAATAGAAATGATCCCTGCAGACCACCTAGTGATTGAGAAAATCACAAATTAGCACTATTTATGTTGTATTTTGTTTTCGTTTTGTTAAACAGCTAGGTGGCAGTGATGAAGGTGACCTGGAGTCAGGAAGATCTGAGTTCAAATCCAACCTCAGACACTTACTAGCTGTCTGACTCTGTGCAAGTTACTTCATTTTTTGCCTTAGTTTCTTCAGGTGTAAAATGAACTGGAGAAGGAAATGGAAAACCACTCCAGTATCTTTGCCAAGAAAGCCACATATGGTGTCACAAGGAGTCAGACATAACTGAACAACTGAAAAACAGCAGCAACAAAACGTTTCCTAATTACATTTTAACCTGGTTCAGGCCAGACTTTGGCATTCTGTTCAATTCAGGGGCTGTGAAGTTGACACCTCTGAGGCAGTAGATAGAGTACTGATCTTGGACATGTACTCTAAGAGAAGTTCATGACCTCTAACACTTATTAACTATGTGACCTTAGACTTACTTACTCTTACTTACACTTACTCTTTCTGAACCTCACTTTCCTCATCTGTAACATGGGGAAAATAATTACCTACAGTACTTACCTCACAAGGTGGTTTTAAAGTTTAAATGAGATAAAGCATTCAAGACATTTTGCTAATTTTAGAGTGCTATATATGTCAATTATTGTTAGTTTAATCATTCCAAGGTTTCAAACATTTATTTATTTATTTTCAGTGTTCCACAGCCACTACCACACAACCTAGGTTTTTTCTTTCCCTCCCTCCTCCCTCCCTCCCTCCCCAGGATGGCATACAATAGGTTCTACACATACATTCCTATTTAAATACATTTTCACCGTAGTCATGTTGCATAGAAGAATTAAGATGAATGGGAGAATTCATATAACAAACCAAAACATAATATGAAAGAAAATGATCTGCTACAATCCGCAATTGAATTCCCTACTTCTTTCTCTGGATGTGGAAGGCATTTTGCCTTAAAACACCATTGGGAATTTTTTACTGCAATGAAGTTCTAAGTCTACCAGATAAAGTCCTCACACTGTGGTTGTTGCTGTGTACAAAGTTCTCCTGGTTCTGCTCCTTTGGCTCAGCAACGGATCATATAAGTCTTTCCAAGCCTCTCTGAAGACTTCCTGTTCATCATTTCTTATAGGACAATAGTATTCCATTACATTCATATACCATAATTTATTCAGCCATTCCCCAATTGATGGGCATCCCCTTGATTTCCATTTTTGGCCACCACAAAGAGTGCTGCTATAAATATTTTTGTAGATGTAGGACCCTTTCCCATTTTTATGATCTCTTGGGGATATAGTCCTAGAAGCAGTATTGTTGGGTCAAAGGATATGCACATTTTTGTAACCCTTTGGGTATAGCTCCAAATTGCTCTCCAGAATGGTTGGATCAGCTCACAGATCCACCAGCAATGAATTAGGGTTCCAACTCTCCCACATCTTCTCCAGCATTTATCATCTTCCTGTTTTGTCATGTTAACCAATCTGATAGGTGTGATATGGTGCCTCAGAGTTGTTTTGATTTGCATCTCTCTAATCAATCATGATTTAGAGCATTTTTTATATGACTATAGATATATTTAATTTCTTCCTCTGAAAATTGCCTGTTCATATCTTTTAAGGTTTCGAATATTGAAGACATAGGTGAAAGATGGCAACAGTGTGTTTGTCCTTCATTGCCAAAGAAGACCATGCCATCAGAGAAATGATGACATGACTTGCACTTGACTTTGTTTTGAGGGAGGGAGGGCTGTGCACATCACCAGCCTCACTTCTTCTCCAGAGTCATCTGAATCCAGTGACCAGATATATTCATCAGGATGACTGAAGTTGACCCAGGATGAGGCATTTGGGGTTAAATGACTTGCCCAAGGTCACACAGCTAGTGAGTGTCAAGTGCTGAGGTGAGATTTTAACTCAGGTCCTCCTGACTCCTGCACTGGTGCTCTATCCACTGTAACACCTAGCTGCCCTGGCAACAGTGACAGAAACAATGAAATCAGAAGGAGGAGCAAAAAGATGTTATGTTTTGGATATACTGGGTGTCAGATCCTTATGAGAGATTCCATGTAGGCAACTGCAGGGAGCAGAACTGGAGGTTTAGGAAGTAGAGTTTTATGATGTGGATGATTGGGAGAAAAAAAAATACTGTGGAAAGAAGGAAGTAATTAGGAGAGGAGGATGTGGAAGGAAAGATGATGGATTTTGTTTTGAACAGGTATGAGTGCTGGAAAGACATTAAAGTACATCACTGTATCATCAATTGGAAATTTGGGTCTGAGCCTGAGGAGCGAAGGAAGATGCCTTCTATGTGTCAGGGGCTGTGCTAGGCACTGGCTACTCAAGTACAAAAAATGACAGCCCTGCTTGCAATGCACTTACATTCTAACAAGGGAGATGACATGTACACATATGAGTATACATGAAATAAAGACAAAGGGAATAAATGCAAATAAAGTAGCTAAATACAGTTATTTGAGAGAAAACAAGGGAGGGAAGAGTGTTTGATAATGTCACAGTCTATAGATGATCAATAAGGAAGACTGAAAAAATACATAATTTTGATTTTTTTTATTAGGATAGTTGTTTCCAACTAGCCATGGCACTCTAGTGATGGGGATGTTGGTTGTGAAGTAGATGAGAAATTGCCATCTCATTAAACAATCCATTAGAATAAATAGCAGACATACTTTCTCTAGGCTGAATAAGTGATTCCTCACAAAATGTATTTGTATAATTGCTATTTCAAATATATAGATAGATACTGTGATGGATAAAATGTAAATATATTCAAAACTACTGAATTCATAGCAGCTTTTTGTAAGTAATGTCTTTTCTCAATCAATGAATGCAAACAGTATAAGAACTGTCATGTGGGTATCCATATAATTTTCTGATATATTGAAAAGGAGTCTTCCTATTTGGAAAGGTTTTCAGTTTCATGATGGCAATAGAATATAGAATACAAGAGATTGAGAACTAGATGGTTAGAAGGAAAGTGGAGGCAGATAGAATAGACTTTATTTTAAAAGTTTTATTTATAAGTGACAGGATAGATGTTGGATGGTCAGTCTAGTTGATGGAATGAATTTTTAGAATAGAGTAGATCTAAATATTTTTTTATATAAAGATAAGTAAGAGTCAGTGGAAGTGTGGAATGAGATATAATTAGGCACTTTGGTAGAGGATTTAACCTTGGCAAGGAACAGGGCCACTGCTTCCTCTGAGACAGGAAGAAAGAAGGAAAGGAAGGGAAAAGATATAGAGAAGTGAAAAAGAAATTCTTTCTTTTTGGCAAAAATACAGAAGTCTTGGGGATGTGAGGAGGGAACTAAAGAGAATTCGTTTTGCATGACTTTACCTTCTCAATAAAGTAAGGTCATCTACAGAAAGCAAAGGGGCTGGTTGGGAGTTTAAGGAAGTAGAAAAAGTCTGGAACAGGTACCGTAGGGAATGTGATAAGGAATAGATAAGACGTGAATGAAAAGACTGCTAAGAAATAGCGAGGGCCAATCTGAGGTTAGATAATGTGAATTTGTAGTGGACCCATTGAATAGAAGTGTGATTTTTTCAGTAGTTCTTGTTTATTTTTATGCATGTTTATGGCTTCACTTTATTTTAATTCATTTTTACTTGTTTCTATTTTTTTTTTACTTGTTTTCATCTCACTTGTTTATACTAATTCTGTCTCCCTTTTTCAATTACATATTGTGGAAGGACAGGATGTGAACTGACTTCTTTTGTAATTTCTCAAAGGCAGCATTTACAAAACAGCATAAGATTCAGAACTGGAAACCTGAATTCTCTTTCTGGTTCTACTAACTTGTTATCAACTTGAATTGATAAATTAGCCTCCAATCTGATGCCTCTTGCTCTTTTCAATGGCTTAGTGGAAACTTTTATTCTGCAAATAAAAACCAATAAGGATTTGGCCTCTGGGCTCATCAGGGACTATAATATAAACATATGGTTCTACATATTGTCACATGAGGGAGGAGGAGAAAAGGTCATTGTTGTCCAGTCACAAGATCAAAAAGTGAGAGTTTCCAAAGGAATGCCAGATGATCAGGCATGGACGTTGATGAGAAAGTTCTAATGAAGCAGTGAGAACATTACAGAGAAGTGGAGGTGAGAGAAGAGTTAAGAGGCCTTCAAGCTTTCTTGGCCTGAGGGGCTCTGAAATCTTTCCCAGAAAATTCTTTGGCTCTTCTTCAGCTCTGAGAATGTAATTATACTTGGCTCATGCTCAGATTAGCAAGGGGCACCAGTTTTGATCTGCCCGGGGCAGAGATCCACCACTGGTGGATGAAATGAAGGTATATCTTCAGTCTCCTCAGAACAATGGGAAAGGAGACACTCAGTCATAGAGTCAATCTGGTTCACTTTGAGTAGGAGGCAGTTGCAGGTTTTTTCATTCATAGCCTATTTAATGCACTTGGAACTGGTTACTGTGAGATCGTCCTCTACCATCTTGATACCTGCAGTAGCAGTGAAAGGTCTTCAAGCTTCCCAATCATCCTGGTCAAAGTGAGCTTTAATAGACACCCTTTGATAGTCCTCGATGAAGGTCTTATTCAAGTCCTTAGAGTGATATATGTGCTGGAGTCACCAAGACATTTATAGTCCAAATCACATTTCCTCGGTTCCAATGTTCATGACCCCCATGAAGTTTGTTGATCTGATAGGGAGGAGCATGAATTCCTGCATTGTCAGCTTGTTACCAGCATGGAAGCTACTTTTGATCATGTTGAAGGCTGAAATTGTGGTGGGATGATATCACTGCCTATATGATTACTTTTTCAGCAACTCTGGGCTTACAAATAATCAGAGACACTCCAAATATGGCATTTGTACCAATTTTAGACTTATTCCTAGTGCTGTATATCTCTAGCATCAATTTGTCAACTTCCTCCTGTTCCACAACACTCAGTTTTTTGCTAATAAGAGCTGGGGCAATAGTTTTATTTTGTTTGTTTATTACTTTTATCTATTTTTATATTTCTAAAAGTTTCTTTTGTTTATATTATTCATTCATTAATTTATTTTCATTTACTTATTAATTTTTTTATTTCTAATACTCAGTTGCTTTATCTTTCCCTGTCTTATCATTGTCTTGGAGCTCCTGGGCTTCATTGATGCCAGTAGAAGTACCTCTGAGCACAGTGATGAGACCTTTGCAGCACAGAGATCAACTTCAATGGTGTTGTTTCCATGGGAGATGAAGATCTCTCTTGATTGGATCTTTTGAACAGACGTTGGATTTCTGGTTGTGGCTTCCTCTGTGAGACTCAGAGGACAGAGGCTGAGGGGTCAATGTGATTTTTCTCTGAATAGAATGAATATGTTACTGTTCTCTCTTTTAGACAGATAAAAGGATTGTGAAGAATAAGACAATCAAATTTCAAAGTTGGAAAGAACCATAGTGTCCCTCTAATCCTTCCAGTTCCTGAACAATAATCTGTTCTACATCTGACCCAACATGTGGTCATCCAGCCTTTGTCTGAAGAGTCTCAGTGCAGGAGAATTCACTGACATCTGGGGCAGGCCATTATATTGCCCAGGCTTGCAACGTAGGTATCATCTCAACTAGTTACTCTGTCTATTCTATTTTTTCTACTGCCATGACATTTCTTGTATATGCTTCCTTCTCTTTGATGCGGCCACCACCCTTGTGAAAACCCTGGCCACCTCACCCCTGGACTGTTGGCATAGCTTTCTTATTCTTAACTCTCTCTCTCCATTCCATTCTGTCTTCCACTCAGTTAGCAAACTGATCTTCTAAAGCACAAACCTGACTATGTCACCCCCTACTCAATCAACCTTAGTGGTTGATTCCCTATTGCCTTCAGGATCAAATATAAAATTTTGTATTTGAATTTAAAAACTTTCTGTTACTTGGCCCTTTTCTACTTCCTACCTATCCATTCTTTTACCTAACACTCTGCCCCTCCCTCAGTTCTACAATTTAGACACTAGGACATCAGAGACTGAGTTCACTCCCTTCCATTTATAGATGAAGAAACCAGGGCCAGAGAGGTTAATTGATTTGTCAAGGATCCAGCTTGACATATGTGCAATATGGAACTTGAACCTAGGTTTTTCTGAGTAAAAGTTCAGCACTTTCTCCATTGTATCATTTTCTCCTTTCAAATCTACTAACAGCAAGTTGCATAAAACCCCTCTGAACAAACATTAGCATTTCAAAACAAATATCAGGAAAAGCCTAAGAAAAGAATTGGAAAATAACTACAGATAAAGACTTATTTGAGAACCACGATTGAGCTCCTGGTTCAGAGACTATGCACTGCAAGGCAGTTTGCTGCAGTAGTCATCTGCAATGAAAGACGATTGAGGATTTCAATTCCAGCTAAGGTGGAGGACGACAAATTTTCAAGTAATCGACAAGGTGTGCTGTTTTATGTTTTTGTCAGTGACAAGTTATTATTATATATACAAAGAATGTAGGATGGACTTTCCATTGGAATGGATGATGAGAAGGTATGAAAAGAGCACTGACTTTGAAGTTAGAGGTTGTTGTTGGTCATTTCAATTGTTTCCAACTCTTCATGGCCCCATTTGAGGTTTTCTTGGCAGAGATATTGGAGTGGTTCACCATTTCCTTCTCCAGCTTATTTTACAAGTGAGGAAACTGAGCAAACAGGGTTAAGTGATTTTTAGAAGTTAGAGGACATGGTTTCAAATCTCACCTCACATCTTTATTTCTACCTTTGAGTCCTGGGGCAAGGATACCACAGCTAACCTCTCTTGGCTTGAGTTTCCCTATCTATAAAATGAAATTGTTGTAAGAGTTAACATTGTGGGATGCCACTCTTTGTGACCCCATTTAGGGTTTTCTTGACACAGATACAACATTGACTTGCCATTTACTTCTCCAGCTCATTTTACAGATAGGCAAACAGGATTAAGTGACTTACTCAGAGTCACAGAGCTAGATGGTGTCTGAGGTCAGAGTTGAACTCTGGTCTTCTTGACTCCAGGGCTAGTGCTCTATAAGCTATGCCACCTAGCTGCCCCTTGGCATATAGTAGGCACTTAATAAATGGGTACTGACTGACTTGAAATGTTTCAAATTTTGCCTTCATTTTACAAATAGAAGCAATTATTTATAAAACAAGAGCTGAAATTTGTTATTCATAACTGAGACAGCAAGTTTGTCAGAGAATGCACTTTAATTTCTCCTCTGCAGAGGAGAAGAATCAGCTGTTCATGACTATTTTTTGTTTTTCTCTGTATAAAAGTTACCACAACAGCTCATATGTCAAAGTTTTTTATCATTCTAAGATTTAGGAACTTGATCAGACTAAAAAGGCAATAATTGTGTTCAATTTGAAAATCCACAATAAAGAATTTGGTAACTAATTCTATGATTATTTTAACAGTACCTCAAAGAATAACAACAACTAGCTTTTATAATGCTTTAAGGTTTACAAAATACTTTACAAGCATTATCTCATTTTATCCTTGGATTATAGGTTATGGTTAATATCATCCCCATCTTACAAGGAAAAGGCGGTAGAGATTAAGAAACTTTCTAAGGGTCAATCAATCAATTGATAAATATTTATAAAGCACCTACTATCTGTCAAGTACTATGCTAAGCACAAGGGACACAAAATAAGGCAAGGGACAGTCCCTGCTCTCAAGGAGTTTGCAATCTCAAGGGAAAAAATAACATATAAACAAATCCATGCAAAGTGAGCTATATTCAGGATAAATAGGAAATAATTAACAGAGGGATGGCACTGGAATTAAGAGGGGTTGGGGAAGATTTTCTGTAGAAGGTGGGATTTTAATTAGAACTTAAAGGAAGCCAGGGTGGTCAGTAGTCCAAGTGGAGCCGGGAGAGCATTCCAAGAAAGGGAGACAGCCAGAAAAAATGCTGCACTGGGTCAAAGTGTATGTGTCAGGGAGTTAGGTGAAAGAAGACTGGAAAGGAGGCTAAGTTATGGAGGGTCACCCAGCTAAAAATTTCATAGACAGGATTTGAATTCAGATCTTCCTGACTACAGGTTCAGCACTCTATTACTGTTCCACCTTGCTGGTTATATGGAGTTAGACTATTCTAGTCTCATTTTATATTTTCTAATGTAATATAGCCTTAATGGAGATATCTTGTGTGAACTTTGGTACACATAGATTGAATCTTCAGCAAACCCAATTGCTCATGAATAACAAACTTCTCTTTCAATTGCTAAAATCAGTTTCCAATATCTCTAAGCAGGCACCACTTTAAAGGGAATTTTCCATTTTATTTCTCTGCAAATTTGACACAATTTTTTTACTCTGCAATGAAAGAAACAACTTAAAGGAGTTTAGCTTTTTCCTTTCTTCCTTCCACACAAAGGTCATGGAAAAGACCTCTAGACCAAATACTTGGTGGGGTGGGAGATGGGCAGGATTTTTTCCAGTTCAGTCAGAAGACAAAAGGAAATTTCATGGAAGTGGAAGAATGGCTTATAGGTTCTCACCAAGGCAAATCAAGGGTTGGCAGAGGTGTTTTGTCAAATATTTAAAGGCAATAAGGAGCGGAATTTCACGAAATATTTTGTTATTTCTCATTGTACCACTTACAACTAGCATTTGCAGAAAGTTTAATAATTGAAGCTTATGCATAAGTGTCTGTTGTAGAGGAGATATGAAGGGAGAGAAATTATATGAAGAACTTCATAAGATCCTTCAAATAAAAGTAGTATATATCTTAATATTTGGCAACTTTATTGTAAATCTCAGAATAAGGAAGTACAATAAAAAATGTGCCTCAGGATTAAGTAACAAAAGAGTTCAAAGGATGGCATGTGACTTAGAAAGGACTACGCATGGTGAATCAAGTAACATCACAAAAATTGAAATTGACTATCTTAATTTTTAAACAGGGAATTATTAGTTACTGGAGTCAAGTCATTTCTGAATCTCACTTGTGTATAGTCAAACCATTGGCTAGTTGAGAGTGATGAAAAAGGAAATAAATGATACACAGTTAAAACATGAAGTTAAACAGCTTAGTGACATATTAAAATTGGGTAATAGTTTGAAAAATGAAAAGTGGATGAAAATATTGACATTGATTTAGATTTTCACCATTTGCCAAGGAACCAATATAAACAATCATTGTAGTCATTGGATCACAGGATCATAGATTTAGGTTTGGAAGAAACCTTGGAGCCCCTCTAGTCCAATCCCATTATTTTATGGATGAGGAAACAGAGATCCACAATGGTCAAGTTACTTGCCCAAATTTACATCACAAATGACAGAGATGAGGTCAGAAGTCCAGTCAACTACCTTTTTTGGGAAATGGTTATTGTCTAAGATTATTTCTCCTTCAAAGGTATCTTTCATTCCATGAGTTGTCTTGCAAAATCAGTTCCTCAGTGTTTTCAAGATTGTATCTTCTTCATTACTTTTCTTTGTGAGTACTTGGCCTGGCCAGTCTTTGCTTCCTACCTTCTTTATCATCAATGATCTTTTTATTTTCTCACATGGTACATTGGAAACTAAGTCAGAGGATCAGAGGATCATGGGGATAATATTGAGACCATCTACCTCTCCCCATTCATTTTACAAATGAGAAAATTGAGACTCAGTAAGTTTCAGTGACTTGTCCAAGGTCACCCTAGGAGTAACAGAGGTAGAATTTCTATCCTGGTCCTATGATTCCAAATCTGGTGCTTTCCCCCACTCTGGAAATTAATTGGTAAGAGAAAATCTGAATTCAAATGGAGTGCTTGCATACTGTCACTGATGAAGAAATTATGTCCATATAGAAATCCTGAGAAATCTGTTCCATTTTCATGCTGATAGTAATCAACATTTTAAAATAATCTAAAAAACTACTTAATGTAAACACAACACTGATGTTTTGTTTTGGCAAAGGTTTCCACCCCTGCATGAAGTCTGAGAACCACTGTCAACTTATTGTTAGATCTTTTGGTAGTTTATGCTCCAGGGGTCAGCTGAATGTGTGTTAAAACTTTGAAATCTACATTTTGGAAGGATTCATTGACAGAAGTAGAGTTCAGAGGTTTATTGGCTAGAGTACCAACTTTGGAAAGGAAAGGACATTCTCTTATTCATCATTCAAGTTAGAAATTTGGCACAGAGAGAGAGAGGGAGTCAACGGTTGCCTTTAATTGAATATACTTGAAAAGGGAAGAGCTTAAATCAGCCATGAAAATGAGGAGAATGCCAGTCTTTCTGGAAACATCCCCTCAACCCAGTGATTTCTCAGAATTGTGTGAAGTGACAATGTCTTAGCATTTTAATGGGATGAATTCTGGGAGCTTTGGAATGCTGTTCTTAGTAAAATGGAGATTGTTCTCAGTTTGCTTCCTCTTTGAAAGACACAGACCATTACTGTAGGTAAGAGAGAAACACTTTTGCTAAGGCTTTGTTAGCAGTTAAGAAAAGATACCTCTATGAAATCCTTTGTGTTCACACTAACAGTTTTGTTAGGGAGCCAAGACAAGGGGGTCAAGTCAGAAGAGCCACAGAAAGCAAAAGTAATGTAGACTTTAATTTGTGCATGTACACACACACACACACACACACACACACACAACTTCTGGGGAAGTTTTCCATAAGCCAGACGTTAGAGACATAACCCGCTCTGATGTTAACAGTGTAAAATGGATACAATAGCGAAAGTGTAACAGTAATGTGGCTAATTCTCGTGTTAGGATCTTTTTTTTTTTTTTTTAAATCTGAGCAGTTTATTTTAATAACAGAAAATACCTTATAATTCCTTGTTAACATTAATATATATTTACCACATATTTTATGAAAAATTTTTACCACTGTATTTATGTACTTTTTCCAAGGAACTTAATGATCAGAGCCTACAAGTTCTTTTTTTTTAATTTTAATTTTTCATTTTTAACACAGTTCATAACAGATAAAACAATTCAGATTTTTGGCCAGGTGATACTTCTTTTTAAAGCATTTACCATATGGACCACAAAAGAATTTTTTTTTAAACATTAACTAACTGAGACACAAATAATATTTATGTTGCTAACTTCATAAACCCTTGACCTAATTGTCTCCACAGTATTACTAAGAATTAAAGGACCCTATCTTATTGTTGCTGGTCTAAAGTCCTATGCCTAATAGCTTAATTTTAGACAGCCTCGGATGTTCCTCTACCCATAATCTATAATTGAATAGATCTGGTATTAAGCTTACAAACCTTTTGACTGTAGGAAATTGCCACCAAGAGTAGGGACATTGCAGGGATACAATATCTCCCCAACTTCATGTCAATTCCAGACAGGATTAGATTGTCCACTTGCATTCAGTCAGGCTTGAAGTCTCATGATAGGATCTTGATTTAATATGCGTTAGGTGAATTTGAGACCTAGCAGTCCAGTACAATAGCTGCTTGGATCATATACCAAAGGCAACATTTAGAGGGGAAATGTTATTGTCAGGTGAAATATTTGAAGAGACATAATGTAACAACACCCATTGGAAATTACCAGGTAAAATATTCTTTTCAATATTATTTGTTTTTATTATGAACTCAAGAAACATCAAATCAAATGGGCACATCCATAGAAACAGTAGAACAGAAAGAGAGAAGAGTGATGAAATCACCTATCTCTATTACATAAGTTTGTGTTTATTTTAAAAATATATAATAAATTCTGTCTGTGGTCTTCAAAGCTGTCCTGTTTATTGGTGCTTCTTTCAGGTCTTCTTCTTATTCTCTCTCTATTTTTTTTAAAAAATGACATAGTACTCATTTTTTCAATTTTATTTTTATTTTCAGTTCCAGTCTCTCTCCCTCCCTTTACCCTGCCTACCATCTGAGAAGAGAAGAATTATAGTTTTCATTATACATGCAAAGTCATGTAAAACATATTTCCTCAGTTATATCCTAGAAAAAAGAACAAGGAAAAAGAAAGAGAAAACTAGGAACAGAGACTTCTTTTTATTTTGATGTTGTATTCTCAGTGCTTAGCACAGTGTTTAGCGCTTAGTAGATGCTTAATTTTTTTGGATTGAATTGGATAGACATAACTACTCCCATATAGCTTCAGCAGTAGTTGGGAGTCCATGGAAGGAGGGAATTACTCTATCTGAATAAAGATGAGGAAATTTATGATGGCAGTGGGATTAATGGGGGCTCCAATGCAGAATTTTGCTTGATACCTAAGAATTTAATGAATGCCACTGACAGATGAATGATCATCAGATTTAGAGCTGGAAGAGATTTTAGGGATTATTTAAATTCTAGATCAAACCTCTAATTTTGCAGATGAGGTCAGTGAAATTCAGAGAGCTGAAGCTCTTTGCCCCAGGTCGCATCAGTAAATCAAAGAACTGAGATTTAAACCAAGGTTTTCTGACTTGTAAATTTTTGACTGTGGTCTTGTACGATTTGACATCGTGCAACTTTATCTCATATAATGGGTACTGTAGTTGATAGCACATATGGAGGACTCCATGACTATGTTCTTCAACTTTTTTGCCTTTGTTTTTTACCCATGACCACTTGAAGCCTGGGAACTGTCCCCCTCCATGACTCTATTTTTTTTTCAGTTCTAGGTACAATGTTTTAGGAGACACATTGGTAAGCCTGAGTATCCAGAAGAACATGACCAGGATGGAGAGTCATCTCAACATAGTTCAAAGTCAATAAACATTTATTAAGCACATACTGCCACGGGAGGACCTATTCAAGGAACTGTGACTATCTAGCCTGAAAACAGAGATTATTTGGAGGGTAGAAATTGTGATAGTTATCATCAAGCATTTGTCACATGGCAGATCAGTTAGCCTTGTTTGTCTGCTTGATTCCAGAGGGTAGAACTTGGAACAATTGGATGAAGGAGTAAGCTTGATGTGGTGAATGCAATGCTGGACTTGGAGTCAGGAGGACCTGACTTTGAGTTCTCCCTCCAACAATTACTCACTGGTAAGCCCCGGGTAAGTCATTTAGCCTCAACCTCAGTTTCCTCTTCTGCAAGATGTGGATAACAATAGCATCAACCTCACAGGGTTGTTGTGAGGACCAAATGTCAGTCAGTCAAAAAAGCATTTATTAAGCACTTCCTGTATGCTAGGCACTGTACTAACTTCTAGGGAGTACCAAGAAATGCAAAAAACCCTAAACAAATCCCATACTCTACCCTCAAGAAGAATTTCTTCTAATAGGGGAGTTAATATGTAAACAATGAGGAATGTGGAAGATATATATATATATATATATATACATATATATATATGCATCTATACACACCCATATGTATATATGTGTGCACATACTACATGTATGTATATAAATATACATAGATACACACATGCACAAACACACATATATACACACATATGTATATGCATAGTAGATGAAGGCAATCTGAAAGAGGAAGGCATTAGTAGCTAGGAACGACCAGGAAGAGCCTTTTTCAGAGGGTAGGATTTTAGCGGTGGGCAGAACATTTCAGATATGGAGATCAGTCAATACAAGAATACAGCACCTGGAGTTAGATTGTCATGATCAAGAAACTGTAAGTTGGTTTATGTAGTTGGATTATAGAGTTTCTGGATGGGGAGTAGGAGCAAGGTGTAAAAGGACTCAAAAGGTAGAAAGGTGTCAGATTATAAAGAATTTTAAGTACTAAACAGAGAATGTTATTTTTGACCGAAGAAGTGACAGGCAACCACTGGAGTTCATTGAGCATAGGGGTGACACGGTCAGACCTGCATTTCAGAAAAATGACATTGGCAGGTGAGTGGAGAATGGCTTAGAGAGAGAAGAGACTTGAAGCAAGGAGATCATGTGGTAGGTTCTTGCAGCAACCCAAGTGAGAGGTGATAGGGGCTTGAACCAGGATTGTGACTGTGTGAATAAAGATAAGAGTACTTAGAGGAGAGAAGCTGTAAAGGTAGAAGTAACAAGATTTGGCAATGGAATGTATGCATGGTATGATAACATATTTAAAGTGTGTTACAAACCTCAAAGTACTGTATAAATGTTAACTCTTATTAAGGAAGATGTGAAGATTACAAGTAGATATCAGATGTCCCTAATGGCTGAAATGGTCATAAAGTGTGATGGAAGGGAATGAACAGCTTTTCCCCTCTCCAGGTCTTTAAATGATGTCTCCCAGTACACTTGTGGGAATCTCTGTCTCTCTCTCTCTCTGTCTCTCTGACTATCTCTCTCTATCTCTGTCTATCTCTCTGTGTCTCTCTGTTTCTCCTTCCTCCTCCTCTTCCTCCTCATCTCTTCTCTTCTCTCCTTTCTCTCTCCCTTCTGTCTTCTTTTCAATCTCTCCTCTCCTCTCTCTCTCCTCTTCCCCCTTCCCCCCCTGTGCTTGTTCAGGTTAGATCCTGAGGCTCCATCCTACTCTGAGACGCTGCAGACCTCCCAGTCAGAAGTCATCTTTTTCTTTCATTCCTCTCATGGATTTCTGCTTGTGCCTCTCGTGTATTTAATATTATGCTTTTAAAATGAAAATGACTTGTGGGCCTACTTGTCCAAGCTCCTTGAGGGCAGCGAATATGTGCTATTAGCCTTTGTGTCCTCAGTTCCTAACGTAGCATTTTACACAGAACAGTTATTTAGCAAATATTAATTGAAATTAAAGGATTTTTTTCACTACCACCATTCTGAAAATTGTTTACTTTTACATTTTTATTCTGTAGATATCCTCTTGACTTCATTTCTCTGGAAGACCTGAGTTCAAATTTTACCTTAGTCACATCTCCTAGCCTCAGTAAAACAGTACCATCTCCCAATGTTGTGAGGATAAAAGGAGAAAATATTTGTAAAGAGCTTTTCAAATCTTAAAGTGCTACGTAAATACTGTTATTATTATTGTTATTTACTATTATTGTCATCCCATTATGAGTATGTTTACCAGGAAGCAGAATGTTTAGATCTCTACCGGTGATAACAATACATTATTGGCTATCTGTACTGTGCATTTGCTATGTATACAGGTGGGTACGTACAGTCAGTTTCCTTTGGAATTATCATCAGTCCACGGTATATCAAAAGATCTGGTACCTATTAAGTTTCAGTTGCCTACCAGAAAAGTGATTCTTATTGTACTCTGGCTCCTGGGCTACTGGGTATGAGGTATGAGTAGATGTGTGGCAATTACAAGTTAATGTAGAGTTGTAACTAAGCTACCTGGGTCAATGGACGCAAACTTTCTTCTGGGTTGAGTAGCAGGAATGGCAGCTTTAGTGGGGGTAGGGATGGATAGTACTCTGTGGGAAGAAATGGAGGCCCTGAGATATTGACAGTCTGGTGTGAGGAAGACTACTGGTTCCCCCTTTCTCCAGCAAGCTGCTAGGTAACTTACTATTTCAAGGGATTATTTTGATAACTAGGTGCTAAAGGTGTTTATTTCTTCCCACTTTAGTCCAGAAACTCAATTACTGAGGGTGGGGTAGAGGTGGAACAGTAATGCGTACAGTACAGTGATGCTTTTCTTGAGAGGAGTTGCAAAAGGGCTAGAAACCCTTTTGCCCTAAATCCTCAAGGAATTATGGTAGAAGTGGGAGGTACCTTAGAGATTATCTAGCGTAACTTCTTCATATTACAAAGGAGAAAACTGAAGCCCAGAGAGACTGGGAGAGATCTGTCCAAGGTCACAGAGGAAGACTCAAATGACTTTTGCTGAAATTGAATCAAATGGAGCCTAACTCTCATCAACTCACAGACTCTCAGAGGTGGAAGAACCCTTAGACACACCCTTGTCCAAACTTTCATTTTCCAGAGGAAGAAATAGAGACCCTGAGTTAATGCTAGATCAGGGACTTACAGTGCAATTTTCCTGTTTCTATAGCCAGTTGTGGAAATTTTGCCTCCCTCAGGGTCATGGGCCAGTATGGTCATCTCCAGGTCCCTTTATTTAGTGTAAGCAGCTGGTCAGGGAGGAAGCTCTTGAGTTCTTCCTGTCATATCCTCTCCCTAAACTCACCCTTCCTACCCCACCAAGGGATTGATCAAGTTGTTTGAGAGGGCAAAACTTGGAGAAGAAGACAAATTCCCTGGAGCAAGAGACAGAGGTGTCCTCAGGAAGATCCACACTTCCAGCAGAATCTGTCTGGCCTTTGCCTTGAACTAAGGGTTGTTCTCTTCCCCTGTCTTGATCCAGATGAAGTTCAATCACTCCTCACCCAGAGGTAGGAATAGAAGAGAATTACTAGGCCTGGTGAAGCATCTCCTCCTCCATGAGGTGAGACCACCTTATCTCCCACAGGGTGGTCCAACACACTTTTAACCTTATCCTCCTGTTTTGTCTCTTCCTCTTCTCACTTTCCTTTCTGGTGGAAGAAAAAGTCGGGTAGAAGAATCCCCTGGAAGACAAATTATTTCATCAGGTACTGAAGTTCTGTCTCCCTTTCTTCAGTTTTCCCTTCTCTATACCTCCTCCTCCCCCTCTTTTGGAGTTGACATTGATTCTTTGCTACAACCTTGCCTCATGCTCAGAGCTATGCTATGAAGTGGCACCTGAAGGACCACCAATGTTAGCGATAAAGAAATTGTTCCCTGGCCTCTCTTCTCCATGTTAGGCTAGAACCTCGGACTCACGAGCTACTTCCTCTGATCCTTTTCTCACATCCTCCAAGCAAACCCTGGAGGACAGTCCACATGTTCTTCCATCAGGAGCTCACTCTCCACAAGTTCCACTGGCTCTACCCTATCATGGATCTGTCATACTCTACCACCTGGCTCCACTTTTCACTGATTCATTTGAAGAATAAAAGTTGGGATAGAGAGAGATTTGATTTCCAGTCCTGGGGTGTATTTCCTGCTCTTGAGTACTCACCCTGAGGCAAAGCCCCTCCCAGTTGATACCACTTGTGTTAAGTCACTAATTAATTAATAGAAGTGTAGGGGGCAGAATGAAGGCCATTATTAGTCTCATGATATCTTCCCTGGTCAGATCTTTTCTGAAGTTTTGCGGCTGGTTTTGGGCCCCACATTTTAGGGAAGATTTTGAGAAGCTGGAATGCAGTCAGAGGAAGGTAACTAGAGCTTGCCTAGATTAATAACACACTGAGAATGAAGATGAAAAAACGAATTCAAAGTGGATTCCTCCCTATGCCCATCCTCCTCCCCCAAATTCAAGCTATTGTCAAGACCTGTTGATCTCACCTTTACAACATCACTCAAATACATCTCTGTTTCTTCTCTGACATTGCCCCCACTCTAGTGCACGCCCTCATCAACTCATACCTGGATTATTGCAATAGCCTGCTGGAGGGTCTGCCTGTCTCTCTCCACTCCAATTCATCCTCCCTTCAGTCACTAAAGTGATTTTCCTGACACAGATCTGACCATGTCACTCCCCTTCCCCCCCAATTAACAATAGGCTCCCCTTTGCCTCCAGGATTAAGCACATAATGCTCTATTTGACATTCAAAGCCCTTAATGAGACCCCCCCTCCCTCATAAGCCCTCACCTTTCCAGTCTTCTTAGACCTTGCACCTGTATTCTTGTTGTATTTTTCAATCCAGTGATTCTGACTTCCTGGCTTTTCCATGAGTAAGACTCTGGGAATTTTCTCTGGCTGTCCCTCATACCAGGAATTCTCTCCTACTGATTTATCTACTAATCTCCCAGACTTCCTTTAAGTCTCAATTAAAACCCATCATTTACTGGAAGCCTTCTCCAACCCCTATATCTTTTCAGATATACAGATAGGTAGATTAGGGAAGGCGAAGGAAAGAGAATAAATATTTATATAGTATCTACTTTGTGCCAGGCACTGTATTAAGCTCTTTTACAAATATGATCTCATTTGGTGCTGACAATAATCCTGAGAGGGAGGTTCATTAACCCTATTTAATAAATGAGGAAACAGGCTGAGGAGGGTTAAATGATTAGCCCAGGGACACACAGCTAGTAAGTGTCTGAAGCAGGATTGGAAACCAGGTCTTCCTAAAGTGATGTCCAACACACTTTTCACTGAGCCACCTAGCTGTTCTCAGTATCCATTCCTATAAATACACAAAGTCATAGAATTTCAGTGCTACATGTGACTTCAGAGTCCATTTAGTTCAAATAAATAGCTGGGACATTTCCCTTCTATAATATTGAAGGCATCGAGTTAGCACAGTGGATCTTCCTGGAAGACCCAGAGTTCAACCAGACATTTACTAGCTGTGGGTCCCTGGGCAAATTATTTAGCCTCTCTCAGACTTAGCTTGCTCACTGAAAAATGGGGATAATAATAACACTTATCTCAGCATTGTTGGGAGGTTTAACTGAGATAACATACGTAAAATGCTTTGCAAACCTACAAGTGCTAAATAAATGCTATTAATAATAACAATAATCACAAAATTATATTTATTGGTTCTGTCTTATCCAGAAAGAAAGATTTTACCCAGCATGACTTATATGAAATAGAGAACATTGCAAGCCCGATTATTCACATAGTATTGCTACCTAAAATGCCAACGAGTCCTATATAATTTAGGATCACAGAATCATAGATTTAGAGTCAAAAGAAATCCCAGAGCTCATCTTATATGGTGAACTTATAGTTTTTATAGGTAAGGAAACTGAGTTCCAGAAAGCTTAAGGGAGTTGGCTAAAGTCATACACTCCTACTTCATGACACTGCCTCTGTGGTGGATCAGGATCTATAGGAGTCAATACTGGAATTTGGGACCCACAATGTCAGCACTGATGGCACCATGACATATTAGCTCCACCTGACAATAAGATAGCAGTTTTCACTATGGGGGAAACCAGTTATAAACAAATAGATCTGAAAACCAACATAAATAGTATTTTATTTGCCAGAGCTAATTAATCTTTTACTTTTTAGCATGGTTAAATCACTTTTTGATGGAGACCTTGGTTTGAAGTTGAGTCTTTGAAATCTACAAGGTCCTGCTCTACAGGCTTCCTCTATAATGGACATGCCCTACTCATCTAAGCACTCTCATCCTGCTCCTTTCTGGAGTCTGTTGTGCTAAGAGCCATCTTACTGTGTGCCATAGTGGATACCTTAGACACTAAGGCAAATCACTTAAACTGCTCTCACCCTCAGTTTCCTTAGAGATAATAATAGTACCTACTTAACAGGGTTGTGAGAACTGAAGGAGATAACATACGTAAAAGGTATTGCAAACCTTAAATCACTATTTAAATGCTATTAAAATTCAGATGAAAATGATGTGAAGAATGATGATTAGAGAATAAGGTAGGTGCTTTCTGGTCAATTTTTGGTGCTTCTCTGCCAGTGGCATCAGAGATGGGTAACAAATGAGACATGCCCAAGTAAATCCCCACCTCTCCTTATAAAACCTCTTGACCTTCTTATGTGTCACTGAGTGGTCTTGGTGTGGAGGATGAAGCCCATTTATCATCCTATTGAAATAATAAGACAGCTTTGTGAACCCTGGATATTCCAAGTCTAGAGAGATGCTTCTTCATGATCCATCAGCTCTACTCCTTCTTCTCCTGTAGCCTAAAGACCATTGTACCTGAGGCTTAGCATGATTTCTTTGATGACTAAGACCCAGTTATACCATTGATCTACCAATAACTGAGGCTGAATATCACCTTTGCTTTGTTCCTTCTTTTACTCCCCTATTCCCACACACTCATTTGAGTGAGGCAGGGCTATTACCCCACTCTAAGGGAGAACCTGAAAAGACCTTAGGCTAAAAGGGCCAGGATCTCCCACTGCATCGTGGGCCATCTCCAGTCATTCTGATGAATATCTGGCCACTGGACCCAGATGGCTCAGGAGGAGAAAGTGAGGCTGGTGACCTTGCACAGCTATCCCTCACTCAAATCAAAGTCAACTGCAAGTCATGTCATCATTTCCCTGATGTTGTGGTCCTCTTTGAAAATGAAGGACAAACACAACAACAACAACCCTCACACTCATACTTGAGCATCTCAGGTGAGCTAAAAACATCTTTTAGCTTTCAGTATTACTGATTAGTCTGCAACTTGGGTCCCCAAATAGCTGCAATGTATTGATAAAAATTATTAAGTTGAAAACTTATCATCATTATTAAAAATTTCATAATATTATGATGTTTTAAAAATTATTTCTTCATTCTAAAATTAAACACACACACACACACAAAGCATTTCCATATTTCAGAAGGATGTACAAAGTGGATTCTATGTGAAATCATAAACCTCCATTTCATGCTAATTGCTTTAAAAATGAGATAAATTCAACACATTACTTTCAAATTTTCCTGGTTGTCTGGGCTTTCTAATGAACTTTCTTCTGGGCATTTAAAAGTGTTAGAATGACTGGACTTTTTTTTGCATCACTCTTAGTAATCCCCTCCTACTTCCAGAACAATGAATAGAAGAGAAAGGAGGGGAGGGAACCCTTTTAAAATAAATAATCAGAATCAAACAAAATGAATCCATGCAGTGACCAGGACAAAAAATGTCTATCTACATGTTGTATCCATCACCTCCTTTCAGGAGGTGAATAGCATGCTTCACCATAGGTCTGGAGACACACTTGGTCATTGCTTTAAAGAGAGTTAAAGAACCTGTTAAAGTTGTTTTTCTTTATAGTGCCATTGTCCTTCCTTGCTTGCTTCACTCTGTGTCAGTTTATATAGCCCAAGATTTTCTAAAATTGTATCTTCTGTCATGTCTAATGACTCAAAAAGTATTCCATTACATTTATATGCCAGTTTGTTCAGTCATTCTTCAGTTATCTAAGAGGCCATCTAAATTAGCTCTCTCTAGGCTGATTCTTTGCTTTTCTCTCCTCTATCCTCTTTATAAATGTCCCCTTCAAGTTTGAGTTTATTATTTTTTCCATGTGATTATTCCCTCTTCAGTATTATCCTCTTGTTTAACCCTACCATCCAATACCCTACCCCTATCATCACTTGTTTCTAGGTTGAATTTGAGGCATCTCTACAGGAAACTCTCTGTGTCAAACCTTTCTTTTACCTGTTTTAAATAAAAGTAAGTTTCCTCTAATGCTTTTTCCATTCTTTGTGTTTCTGTGTTCTGACATACCTCAATTATGAGAAGTAGCAAATTTCACTCCCTTCCTTTTGTGTTTCCTCTAGTACATTCCTCCTGTTATATTCCTTTCTTTTCCCTCTCTTCAGACCTTCAGAGAAGAACTAAATTTTCTTTCCCCTTCAAGACTTCTGTTTTTCTTATCTGTCTGTCTATCTGTCTATCTATCTATCTATCTATCTATCTATCTATCTATCTATCTATCTATCTATCTATCTGTCTGTCTATCTATCTGTCTCTGTCTGTCTGTCTGTCTATTTATCTGTCTATTCTTATATTCAATGCCTTTTGAAGACAGCAAGTTTTTTAGGGAATATTTCTTTTCCTATTATAATGTTAGCACTATATACTGGTCTTTACAAATGCTTAAATAAATTTACTTTTTCTAGGATTCTATGGACTTGTGTTTGTATTTAATAGTTTCTACTCAGCTCTGATGTATTAATCAGAATACTTTAATGTTCTCTATTGTATTAAATGCCTATTTTCTCCCTCTTTATACTCAGTTTGGAAAAATAAGTTAGTCTTGGTATCTCTTTTTACTTTTGGGATATTGGATTGCAAGATCTCCTCTTGGTTTTAATCTAGGTTGTCATGTTTTGTGTGATGCTGACCAAAGTTCTTTGGTTCCTGAACTGCTTTTCTCTGGATACTTACATTTTTCTTTTGATGTGGTAGCCCTAGATTTTGTCTATAACATTCTTGGGACTTTTCTTTTTTTGGATTCCTTTCGGGAGGTGATAAGCAGATTCATTCTATCTTTACTTTGCCCTCTGGTTTTAATAGATCTGGAAACATTTCCTTTGTGATTAAAAAAAACCCCAAATGTCCTGACTTTTTAAAAAAAAATCATAGTATTTAGGAAATCTAATAATTCTTAAATTTTTTCTTCTTCATCTGTTTTCCAGGCCAGTTATTTTTGATATCGGCTATCTCATTCTTTCTTCTCTTTTTTGTAATCTGAATTTTGTTCTAATCTTTCTGGCTGTCTTATGGGATCATTGATTTCTATTTGATCTATTTTAGCTTTCAAAAAGTTCATTTATTAGGTTGCTTATCACTGTTTCATCTAAATTGATTTTTTGTTATTCATTCATTCAGTCATGTCTGACTCTTCATGACCCCAGGGATCATATGGTCCATGGAATTTCTTGGCAAAGATACTGCTACCTGCTTCCAATTCATTCCTCAAGAACTTTTATTTAATTTTGTTATTTCTTGCTCTATTTCTTCTTATTATTCATGTAGTTCTTGTACAAAATCAGTTTTTTCACTTCAAATCTCTGCCTGCAGTTGTTAATAGAGTTGCATTTGCAGTATTTTGATACTTTTGGACATTTGATTCAAGTTACTCATGTTTCCAGCTATGATTCCTGAATTAAGTTTTTGTGCCGGGCTCTCTATCATGCTCTCCTTTTAGGAGCAGTGGTCAGTTCTCATTGCTTTCACTTTGAGTCTTGTCCTGTGTTCTGAAATGGGCTTGACTTAGGCCAGTTCTTTGATAATTTAGGCTGAACAAAATGAGACACTTGTCATTCATTCAACAGTTAACAAAGGGAAAAAAGATATTCAACAAAGATAGACATCAAGAGCCCTTGAGTTGTTTTAACTCGGGGAAGCTCCCATTGAAATCTACCAGTTAACCACCTGGGAGCCCCTGTAGCATCTTGTAACTGCTTTCTGTTCAGGAGATGAGGAAGTGACATTAATAATCTAAGCCCTTAGCCCTTTAAGCCAACCAACTCTTGAAGAATGTCTCAGTATTTTGTTAAGAAAAAAACAAACAAACTAGCCTAATAATCATGGGGCTAAGGGGTTAAGCTATTTCTCCTATTACATATAGGTTCTTGTAGTGACCTCCACCTTCTGAGGTTGGGCTCCCCAGGATCTTTAAGTTTCAGAAATCTGATCTTTAGGACTCTCTCTCTGTTAGGAACTTTGAATCCCTAGGACCTGCCTTAGTCTTGTCAGAAGAATGCATTCTAACCACCCTTATCCTAGTCCCCAAACAGGAAAAAAAAAGTTGGTTGCTTGTTTCTTATCCTTGGTTCTTGAAGAGGACCAAAATGACATCACTATGTTGGGGGTCAAGGTACAGTGTGTCTGATTGTGACTGATCAGACCAATATGAACTCAGAAAGTTTTAACACAAATCAGGCACAAACACTCCATATGAACATGTGGAGTGGAGATGGCTCCAAATTTGCACATCAACAAAGGAAAAAAGTTAAAAAAAGCAACAAAAATAAGATAAAAGATGTCTCATCCTCAAAGAAATTCCCCTCCGACTAGATAAAGCACTCAGTGTTGCCAGCAGGCCTAGATACTCCTTTCCTATAGATCTGCATGCCATAGGGATTGTGGACAAGCTCCCAAAATGTGACCTGTGGGATTCCATTTTGAGGGAATCTCACCTGAACTATACTCATTTATGCCATGCTAGGGTAAGCAGTTTAGACATGCTAAATGTAACATAGTTGACTCTGTTACTCCACTCTCAAGACTAGGTCTGTTATATCTCTACTTTTCCTCAGCTGAGTTATCTGGTACCCTGAAGAGATGGAAGAATCTCTTTTCTCTGCCATTGGTTTGAGTCCCCAACAGATGTCTTCCTACTATTTCTTTTAGGGGCCCAGTGGCTAGCAAGTGAGTTCCATTTAACTACTTAACATTGGATAGCTTTTACAATGGTTTATTTACTTCATGGATTATAGCAAAAACAAACGTACATATATTTCCTCCAAATAGTCTTGTAGCATAGTACCCATTACATTAAATTGATGCAGAAGAAGGTTATGGGAATTAGGCTCACAACTTATCTCAGTTCCTACATGAAAGTGGTCTTACCAAGCTGCAGTTGTGTCCAGCTGGGCAGAACTTCCAGCTCTATAGGGCTTCAATGCTGGACTGGTTACAACTCTTGGCCTGTATTCCTGGATCCCAGTATCTTAAGGTCCCAGCACAGGTTAGAGACTACATTCTCTGTACCAAGAAGAGAAAAAAAATCCAAGGACTAGATCTATTTCTCAGGAGTCATATGGCTTTCCCTTTATGGGGTTGGGAGAGGGCTGTCAACAAGGAAGTCATAAGGTTCTCCCCATATACTCCATGATCTCTGTGGTCATGAAGAAGCCATTTAACTCCTCTAGAGGCAAATGCAGGAAAAAGTCCTGGCCAGAGCTAACTTAGACCATTCTGATGACACAGCAGTTCCAACTATACAGCCAATGGATAAAGGCTCCTCCCAATCACATAATAGGCCTGAATACAAGCATGCTTTAGTTCTCATAATTTTCCTGGAAGAAACATCCTTGCTTCTTTACACATTGAGGACACCGCATTAGCAAACTGGCACATGTATGTTTACATGTACCAAAACCCCCAATATGTAAAAGAAAAGAATCCACCTTCTACATAGAAATGAGGAAACAGAAGTTGAAATAGGTTAAATGACTTGTCCATAGTTGCATAGCTAGTAAGTTGCAAAGCTAAGACATAAACTCAGGATTCATGATTACAAATCTAGCCTTCTTTCTATGACACAAATAGAATAGTGAGTGGGAAGGTCAGAGGAAATAAGATAAGAATCCTGGGCCTGTGAGAAATGAAGGGAGGAAGAAGCCACCAAAATGGGAAATAGTGAAGAGTGAAAAGACAAGGGGTGTTTTATGAGTAGGGGTCCTTCATAATCTTGGCAAAAGCAGACTTGGCATAGGGGAGGAGGTCCTAGTTTTTTCTGAGGGTGATGAAGCTAGTCAGGGAATAGTTTAAAAAGACATTATTTCACTTTAAATAGTTCTTTTAATGAGTGTTGACTAAAGTTAACAATCCTACAGATTAATGATGCACAACTGATTAGTGTCACAACAGCATCTTGTTTGTGGAATTTAATGATTCTCCTATGCCTTCCTTCTAAAAAGTGTTATGTGAAGTATATACAGAATGAATTAAAATAAGTATTTCATGGTACCCCTTAAAATACTTGGAGGTCCCCTGGGACATGAAAAAAAAAACAGATTGGGAATAATAATTTTTGCTAATAAATGTGCTTTAAAAGTAGATTTTGTATATAAAAGACCAAGAACTGACATTTATATGTCCTTTTCTATATGATTTCATGTAAGCCCCCAATAACCCTGAAACACAGATGCTATCCATACTACCATTTTGCAGATAAGAGAACTGAGATGGAAGGAGTTTAAGTGATTTAGCCTAGGATCCCACAACTATTAAGTATCTGAAGTAAGATTTGAACCCAATCTCTCTTAACTCCAAGTTTAGCATTTTATCAACTACTTTATACTACAGTGACAAATGCCATTAAAATTTATAGCTGAGTATCCACATTAGTTGACTCAGGAGCAGAAAAGAGCCTTAAAATTTGAGGGTTATCATAAAAAAAAAATGAAGAAGCAAACAGAAAGAGGAACAAAGGACAAAAATAACATAAAATAACAGCAAACAAAAACTTTACACATAGGTAGCTTGTTTTCCTAGGAGTTCATGATACAAGAAGGTCACAACATAATTATCACTGAGATCAGCTCTCATTGATTACATTGAGGAGGAATGATGGCTTTGAAACGTTCTTCATTGATTCATACTGTTTTTTAAAGATTACATTTTAAAGCAACATTAAAGACTGTACCTGTAGCCTGGTACGCACATTCTATTAGGAAGAATTTGTTGTTCAGTTGGTTCAATCATGTCTGACTCTTTGTGACCCCGTCTAAGGTTTTTTTCTTGGCCAAGATACTGGAGTGATTTGCCATTTCCTTCTTTAGCTCATTTTACAGATGAGGAAACTGAGACAAACAGGGTTAAGTGACTTGCCCAGGGTCACACAGCTAGTAAATGTCTGAAGTCAGATTTGAACCCAGGGAGATGAGTCTTCCTGACTCCAGGTCAAGCATTCTGTCTGTTACATTATCTGGTTGCCCCTAGAAAGAATTTAATCTTGCAGTCTATACCACTAGGACTCACTCTCATCAGTCATGAGACCTTGGTCAAGTAACTTAACATCTCAACTTCAGTTTTATCAACTGTAAAATAAAATACTGTCCACTTGGTGCACAGGATTGCTGTGAGTATTCTATTAGGTAATGTATGTAAACCATTTTGGAAAGTACAGCACTATATAAACGTAAGACAGTTTTCTTATTGCAAAACTATGGCTTCCCAGTTTCATCAGGGAGAAGGAATAAGATTAATTTATTAATGTTTGGAAATTGCTTTGACTGAGTACTGAGTACTGAATGGATGAGTACTGAAACATCATTAATAAAACTTTGCTTTTAATTATATTTCTCTTTTCATTTTAGCTACAGAAAATCATAATTGTTGTAAAAAGCTGTCCCAAACATAATAGGAAAATGTAATAAAGATGAAAACAGGCATAAATGAATCTAGGGTAATGTGAATTATGTTTAACACAGTGTACTGACTCTGTGTTGGAGCCACTAACTTATTTATTCATGAAACAGAGAAGTCTTCCTTGGAGAGAGAGAGAGTCTTTTAAATTCAATTTTACTTTGCAGTCATAGTGAATGTGACAAGGCCACCAAATCTGCCTGTGCAAAATGGAAAGGCTTGACAGCTACCTTTTGTGAGATGATTGGAGGGCAATTCAGCTTGTTGATAGGAGGCTAAGTTAAATGATATCTCAACATTTCTTGCAGCTCTGTGTTGCTAGTTTTCTGGTAAAAATGAGAAGAAAAATGACTTTTTGTGATTAAGGTTTGAGTATGTCCGGAACCAGTATTTCTTTTAAGAATTATTTCTATGAAGAATTAAAAGTGATTTGAACGAAAATATAACTCACATTACAAGTTAACCTATCTGGATCCAGCATTTTCTTAGAAAGACTAATTATTATTTCTATGGACTTTCTTTTTTAAACCAAATCCCCATGGATGGGGGAAAAAGCACATTGTTTGATGAATGAGTTATACTTTGAAACCTCCATAATGCCATGTCACTAGATTTATTTTCTGCAGGATTCAGTAGGAAATGATATTAAAGTTATGTCTCTAGTGTCTGTCAAAGCCAAGTAGAAGCCTAATGCCCTGTTAGCTATATTTTTATTAGCATAACATTTAGTCAGTACAGTATTGTAGCTGACTCAGGAACCTTAGGTACAGTTAGGATCAGAGAGCTATACAATCACAGATCTGTAAGGAGCCTCAGAGGCCAGCTAATCCAATCCTACCCATTATTATAGTGCAATACGGTAATCAATAAGTCACAGGTTGGCATAATATATTAAATGAGAATTTTTTGGGAGTTTTGTGGAAGCCTATATGATCTATGAAGGCCAGCAGAGGGCACAGACAAAGTTTAGAGATTCAGGAATGCGTAAAATATATGCATAATGTCAATATATTTTATGTTTAATACCATAATAATTCAGACTTCTCTGGTATGAAGGGAGGACCAAAAATTTTATATGGATTTTCCAGATTTGGGGGATGCCACACCCCTAACTCCCACAATGTAGAAGAGTTAACTATAATGTTCCTACTCTCTTTCTCCAATGCAAACATAGCTTTACTCAACTGTCCCCAATGGACCTGTGATCTCATGATTTTGGGAGTTTGCATCAATAATGAAAATCACAATCCGTCTGTGATCAACTCTTGTCTGGATGCTCTCAAAAGTCTGACACAAGCAGTCCCTGTAAATGCTTGAGGCCTTCCTTCCGGAACTGAGAAAGTACCAGTCATGCACTTGGGCTGCCTGCCTGTCCCATTTTCTCTTTCTGTCATACAATTCTTTGATGACAACCATTATTTCTGTTCTTTAGAGTCCTTGTTCTTAAGCCTAGCCCTAGTTGAAAGAATGTATGTTCACATTTAGAGTAAGAAAGAATAATTATAAGCTGTTTGGATGGTATACATAATTGTGTATTCAAGTAAAGAGGTGTTTACTTACTCTAAATAGCAAATGTTCTAGATAAGCCATATGAAATCATACATGACTATACTGTCATGAGTATTATATTAATGTTCTTTAAATGACGCATTTGAATAAATATGTTAAAAAGTTAGATCATACTCAATAAGACTGAAACAGCAAGCTAAGTCAGCCAGCATGACTCACACCCATATATATGGTTTTTGTAAAAACAATGAAAAGGGGAATCAGGAGATCCAAGCTTAGGCCTATGTACATTGTGAATTTAACAAAGTTACTCATTTATTATACGGATTCATTCATTCACTCAATAAATGTTTATTAGGCAACTACTGTAAGTAGCTCTGTTGCAAGGGCTTGGGGAGATGCAAACTTTAGATGAATCCCATATGCCTTAATAAATTATTTCCTTTGTTATTGTGGCCAAGAAAATTCATGGCAGGGGAGCTAGCTTTACAGTGAGAAGCCTGTCAGTACTTAGTTTAACTGGACATTGCATGATGAAATAATCAAATTGATTCTGTCTCTTTTCAATTGAACCTATTTACAGTTAATTGATTTTGTCCTGTAACTACTGTTCTTTTTCTCTGAACTTGGTTCAGAAATTCAGCTGTCCCATAAAGAGTTGAATTTAGACTAGTTTTCATTAATCACTGTTTTCTTCTTGTGAAAAGTAAATTTATTACAACTGAAGATTACAGGTGGATAACAGAAAATCTGGTTCAGCATCTATATACCATCAAGCTATCCTTCAAAGATGTTTGTTTTCTTATCCAAAGAAGTCTGTTCCACTATCTCTCTGACCTTGCAGGTGGACTCAAACAATGAGCATTTCTTATTTATTATTGCTAGTTTCTCATTCCCAATTTCCAATTAATCATGTTGTCTCCCATGCCTCAGCTCTGTAACCAATCATATTGGTTTCACTCTTTATGATGTTGAGCTCTTTTGACCAATCACAACTTGTTGCCTTCCTATGAAATCCTGTACCCCCCCCAAAACTATAAAAGAGAGCTGTTCCCCTCATTCTGGGTCTTAGCTTAGCTAGGGAATCTGAGATCCTATTTATTGGTAAATTTGTGCTTTACTAATCAATGGATCATGCTTGGAATTTTGTGTCTCAATTTACCTTAATTTTAATTGTTATGGTGACATGGTACTATTTGTAGTAGTAGTTTTTTTCCAACTTGATGAGTTCAAGATTTAGGATCCTTGCAATCAGCTTTAAGAATCCAGAGTAACCCAGTACCAATGATCAAGCATACAAACAGAACTTGGAGGAAGGGGATGCCAAACTATCTGGAGGAAGAGTCTGGAATTCTGCCAATCATCCTTAAATTCTGAGCAAAAGCACAATAAAGACATGAAGTACTCTTTATGGAAATTAAAATTATATATAAAATACTGGAGAAATGACTGGCCTATTGTGTATTTGTATGTCTAATGAAATGCTAGATGGTGCAATGGATAGAATGCTAGCCTCAGACACTTACCAAGCTCTTTGATCATTAGCAAGTCACTTAACCTGTTTGCCTCAGTTTCCTCATCTGTAAAATGAGAATAATAATAGCCCTTATCTTCCAGGGTTTTTGTGAGGATCAAATGAGGTAAAATTTATAGAGACAAAATTTATACAGTGCTTAGCAAAGGTCCTGTCACACAGTGGGCACTATATCAATGTTAGTTATTACTATTACTAATGGTACCTAGAAGCATTGACCTTGGGAGTTGTTGGATAGGGTCAGTAGGGTGCCATCTTTGTAACAGAAAAGAATTGAGACTGGATTAATCCAGGGTCAAGCAGAACTGGGGCTTCACTTAGTCAGAATGATAGCTGGCTAGGTCAGGCCCAGGTTTAGGGATTAGTTAAATGAGAATGGGGCTAATTAGGTCTAGAAATAAAATCAGTCAGCCACTGGGGTGGGGCCCTGGTGTATATGTCTAATCTGCATTCTTGCTTGCAAATCGTTTCTCTCACTTTAAAATTAAACTTCTGTTTGATTCCTGACTCTTTTGTCTCCAGTCTGCCCTATTTGTCTCAGGTCATCCACAGGTTAGAGGTCAGTTTGATCTGGTTGACACTAATTGGCATCAGAAGTGGGATTGGACCTGGAAACAGGATATTGCTCTCTCTAGTGCCAGTGGGAATGAAATAGGCACAACTTTAGATTTATTTCTCTAGAGTTTGACCTCCCTCATCTGGTGAGGGAAGTGTGCCTGTCAAAAGGTTAAAATTAGAATTGAAATTGTGTACCTTATAAGAATTGTTTGTGTCTGTATCTGTCTTTTCATTCTGTCTCTTTGTGTCTTTGTAAAATGTAAAATGTCTGTGTCATGTTTGTGTTATTTGCAGATTTTGTTACCTTGAAAGATTTCAAAATCAGCTAGCCAGAGAAGCTTCTAAGGGATAAAATCAAAGAGTTTAGAACATTGGGAAAGATAAATGAACTTTCATACTTGAAGCATTGTCCCAGTAAGCAGGACTAACTTCCCCTTTAGGGTTTCTTTTGGAGATTAGGTTATAAGAAAAGAGAAAAAGAAAAAAAAATCTGCAAGACACTTTTTTCTCCCTATCATTTCAGCTTTGGTTATGCTGGAATTACAGAAATGAAGTCAGATAATCAAAGTTTGTAGAACTGCTGAAAGCATCTTGGTGGATTACAGAATTTGGAGATCAATAATTTTAAGATTCCAGAGGAGAACTCTTGGGTTTTGTGGTAATTATAGGAACTCATTCCTTTCTGAAATATCCTAGTAAGTTTTGGGGTACCACTCTGTAGAATTTGTTTCAAGGAAAAATAAGGATTAAATTTTATAAAAATTAAAGGTAGAAGGCATTTTCCCTTGAAGACTGATGACTTCATTCTTCTATGACAATGAAAGAAGGCAGCTAGTTCAGAAGTAATCCCAGAATGAAGAAAGAAAAAATAGGCAAAAGGTTTGCACTTTATAGCCACCTCTAGTTAACCCTTCCTTGGTCAGAGATCCTTTCCTTTTTAATCTGTTAACCTGTCTCATCTCAGATCAGATTCCTAAATAAAGGTATTGAAAAAATGTAGGGAAATTTGCATTGCATTACACTTGCAGAAATTTATTAGCTGTGTAATCTTAGGCAGGTTGTCTTATTTCTGTTTGCACCAGTTTCCTGATCTGCTAAAAGAAAAATAATAGTGGTATCCGTGTCTCAAGGTTGTTGTTGTGAGGATCAAAATGATATAATGATTATAAAGTGTTTAATATGGTGACTGGCATATACTAAGCACTATGTTATTATTATTCCTTTAATTGAATGTAATTGTTAACACACCTAATAACTCTAAAATGATCTTAAAATGCCAAAGATAATAAGATTAATGATTTTTATATGTGGTAATTTGGAAATGAAATTGATGTAATCTGAAGTTTTGTTTCATGTTTTAAATACATGATATTGTTTGTTTAATTCTTGTATTTCTAAATTCTCTTACATTGTGAAATTTAAGAGATTATTGTATCTGAAATGCTGTTGGACAAAATAACTTATTAATCCGAATGCATGAATTTGTGGTCAAATTATAATATGGGGATAATATCCCCCAAGGGGTAAATGATTAGACAAGGTAATAAGATGAAAATATAAAAAATTTTCTAAATAAATGGAATAGTAAAATTTGAGAAAGCAATAGTATTAAATGCTTTTCTCTAAGAACTATATATATATACATATACATATACATATATTTATGTATATGATTGGTTTGCAAATTTATCTATCATGGAAATTCAGGCTTTGAGTATTTTTAAGTAAGAAGTTCTCAAAAATGAATTAAAGATTTATTAACTAAGGATTAATTGAACTTTACACATAAAATGTATTGATAATAGCAAAGAAAGCAAAAATTGTTTTTTCCATTTTTAAGGTATCTCTCTGATAATATTAAAGGGTAGGAGAATTCATTTTATGGCTGGACCCTCATGAATTTTTAAAAGATTCTTATATCAAGGACAGGATTTAGGTAAGGATAGAAACAACAACTGGTGTATGAACTGAAATTATCTGAAGTTTCAAAATTGAAGAACCAAATTTAAGTGATTGTACTAAATTATATCAATTCAGAATTATCTAGGAACCTATAGATTTGAAACCAGAGAAGCTGAGCCCCCTTTACAACTGACCTGAGAATAAAACCTACTGTCCAAGAAAAGATATCCAGGGACCAAATAACTGCAAGAAATATCTGGGACTCAAAATCTACTGATTAAATGGATATTGAGAATGGGTTACTAGGATGCAAGGACACTTGATGTTAGCTAATACTGTTGATAATTAAAAGTATTGCTTTGCTTTTTGCTTAAGGTTTTTTTTTTTGGGTTACCTTGGTGACATGTAAATCTCCCTTCTCAAAACTAGTCCATTGTGAGCCCTCTAAGTAGTCTGATCTGTACCTGACTTAATGTAATTATGCAATTATGGGCATTGTGAGAAAACTTTATTGCCTTATTTACAAGGCATTTTTCACAACTGTCAACCCATATGTCTTCTAAGGGCTGCTACCAAATCCTTCTGACCACTCCCATAGATGTCAAATGTGTAGGTGTGTATTCTTCGATCATCTGAAGAAAGACCCTGCTCTTGAGTGAAAGTTAGAACCCTCCAGGACCTCAAGGTTCATGTACTACGAACCCAGAAGCAGCTGACATCAAGATGATAAAGCTGTCTCAAGATTCCATTCAAGGGCTGAGTATATTGACCTAGTTTGTTTTTTTCTCTTCCCTTTTGTTACGTGCCCAACCACCAAAGCCCTGATTCAAACGTGTGTTGGCATTTTCTCCCTCTACATTCTTGTTCTGTCACCCCGTTTCTGCTTGCAAACAAACAATGACCAGACAAGACCTATTACTCTATCTGCTTATGCTCTTTGCTCTATTGGGAATTTTGCAGTGATACCTGGGACACACTTCCACATTAGGTCCCCTGAAGGAACTGACATCCTGAGATCAACATCTAGTCCTGGTTCAACTGGCCTCTAGTGGCATCTTGGCTTATACCTGCCTCTATTGGCCAGAAGGGTAGGGATTCTTTCAGATCCTCTCCTTTTAGCCAAAAGGGGGAAATGTCAAGATATTAGGAAATACCCTGCTTTCCAGAGGTAAGGCCCAACAAGCAAGCTGTGCCAGAACTTGGCATAACAACAATCCTTTGCACTCACCCTCTGGGAAAATCACATAATTGCTGTTTTGCTTTGTCTAGTACCAGGTGTTCTCTCAGCTCAGACAAGCATCTGCTGTATCCATATTCTGGTCATGAAGCCCTGCTATGAATCAAACCTGTCATGTTGTTATCTCTCACCATCAGGGCTACAGCTTGCTATAGAGTCATTGCTATAAATATTGAGATCTGGCCACACTAAAGTGGGTCCCGCAACTAGGGGCAGGGCCCTGAGCCATGTGTCCTTGCTTGCAAGTCATTTCCCTCATTTTGAAATTAAACTTCTTTTTGATTCCTGAATCTCTTGTCTATAACCTGCTTTGTTCAGTTCCGGTCACCAACAGGTTAATGGCTGGTTGACAAAGAAAACTTCCATGCTTGAGCTAGAGTTTAGCTGCAAGAGCTATTCTCTTTTCTGCCTACAGTCAGTTCTTAACAAGCCACATCAATTCAAGAGACTAATTGTGATCAATCACAGTTTGAAAGCCAAGTTTTAATTTAGTGGAAATAACTACAGATAGAAATATGATACATAAGATGGTAATTAATTCATTAATGAGGGGCATTCCTGTGGATTATGTAGCCAAAAAAGATTCATCCCATTTTACAGAAGTGAAAAAAATAGAGACATAGACACTAAATGACATAAAATGAATCTCGTCCAAAGGTTGCCTTAGACAAAAGGAGTCCTTCATTTGTCAATGTGGGATAATGGAAGTGAAATTGAACTCTTGATGATCTATTTAGCCCATCATTCTCATACAGTACCTTTTCATATGCCGTTGGTACATTGCATAAGTTTCAAAAAATTTTTTTTATCTAATTAAGCTTCTGATGTCTCTTACATAATCATTTTTGGGGCGGTTTTCAGTTATTGAGAAGAATTTACTTTTTATTAGGCTCCTTCAACAGCAGCCTTCAGTAGCTAGTATTCCTTTCTTTAGCAGGGATCCAAGCAAATATATCTACTTAAAGTTCAAACTTGAGAATCTCTTCAGGTATTCTGACTATTTACTTGCAGCAGATCTTAAGTAAAATGATAGAGACACTGTCCTCTATCCTTCTTGCCATAGGACTTGTCCTCTCCCCTCTACCTTATTACTATTACAAGGAAATAAGAATAAAAAGACTCCTGTAAATAAATGCTAGAAATGATCAGTTTTAGTCTTAAAATTTTTACAGACAAATTTTGTAGCACCAATTTCCTGCGTAGCTTCTCATTCCTGTGTCCTCCCTTTTCTGCTTTTTCTCCTTCTCTTCTTTTCCCATTTTTCTTTCTCTTCTTTTGTCTCCTTTTTTCTGTTCCTACCTTCTCTGTCTCAGATACCCCTACTCCCTTCATCTTCATTTCTCTCTTTCTCCTGAGATGAGATAAAAAGCAAGAGAAATAAACAGAGATCAATGAAGGCAAAGGTGTTATGCTTTATACAGTATAGTGTAATCCCCATGTCACTGTGTATTTGATTTTTTGTTTTTAAGAATTTTACTCTTTGAATGTATTTCTTTAGGGCTAGGCTGCCTAGATATGCCACATCCCATTTGTATGTTATTTTGCTTGCTTTTAGAATTTTTTTTTTTTGCCTAGCGGATTGCCCCCAATAAATCCTTCCAGAGTAGATATATTTTTCTTTTCTCTATTTTGCACATCTTAAGAAGAGAGGTTGAGGAATAGGAAGAATAAAGGATCAGAAAGAAAGAAGGAATCATATTGATGGAGAAGGTGGCTATGAAGAAAGCTCCTGCCCTGTCCCTTACCCATCTATTGACGGCCATATTCCCTGGGGTTCAATCATGCCTCATCTCATTGCTAGTTCATTCTCACAGCCCTAGGCTCAGTCAATCTGGCACCTTTAAACTGTGCCCTCTCTCCAAACCCCAACATATATCTAGGGGCTATCTTCTCCTGATCAGTCTCCCATGATCTCTCCCCTACCCCCACCCCATCCCCAGACTGATTTATTGGTGTGTCCTATATCCTCAGGGCTACCTTCCAAGGTGACAACTAATCTTTGCTAAGGTACTAATGGGAGAGTAAGACAGGGCTTGCATCCCTTCTGTCTCAGGCAATGTACAGATATTTTAAAAGTGCCTTCCTGGATAGAATTTCCCTCTCTTTGTTGTCTAACCTGAGAAGTAATTCTGATGATGAGAATTTGGGGACATGCCTGATATGTTCTGGCAGTGGTACTCTTCATTTCACTTCATGGAGGTGGCTGTCTACCTGTTCCACAAGTATCTAGGTGGACCCCTCCCCACTCAGAATCTTTAGTTTAGAACTCAGACGGCATTTGGAGGTCACCTAACCCAATCTCCTCATTTTATAGATGAGGAGATAGAGGCCCAGAGAGGTTAGAAGGCTTGCCTCAGGTCACATAGATAAACGTGGCAGAGGTCAGTGGCAGAACTGGGATTTAACCTAGGTCTTCCGATACAAAATCCAGCTTTTTTTCCACTGCATTTTGCTGCTTTGCCTTTCAGGCTTCTGCTCAAACAGCAAATGGTTGTAACCTGTATCTCTAACCCTCTTCTCCTCAACTTTCTCCTCCTACCTCTCAAGCTGTCCCAGGCTTGTGGCATACCATGAGTTAGCATCTATTCACAACCACTGATTGAGAGAAGTTCCTTTTACCAGACCAATAATGGACAACTACATCAAAGCAGGAGACATTTAAACAAACACTGGAATAAAATAAATGACAAAGAAAATTCTCTATATACACAGAAATATACTCTCTCACAAGTCTTATGGCAAGTCGCTTCCTGATATTTCCATCTTGAGTTCCAACTTTGCATCTTTCCTGTTGCCTTGTGATGTGGGAGAAGGTCCTAGTTAGCTTATAGCACTGGCTCCCAAATCGACATTCTACTTCCTCAACACGGTTAGGAGTGGGAGCAAAGAGAAATAGCTCAGAAGTCACTGGGGAAGGAAGGGCAGGCAGGACATTTTGCTGCATCTCTTGCTTGTTGTTTGCCCTTTTTGAATTAGATTTAAGTGAGGCAGAGCTGTGCAAAGTCACCAGCCTCACTTTCCCCTCTGGAGCCATCTGGATTCAGTGGCCAGATATAGATCAGGATAACTGGAGATGACCCTGCACATCTCATGGTGGGGAGAGCACCAATCTCTTCCCACCAACCATTGAGACTAGTAAGTATTCAAGCTAATGGAGTGGCTCTGCTGGGATGTAAAGCTAAGTGGGAAAGCCTCTTACTTCCACTTCAACCATAGAATCACTAGAGTAGCATAATATAAAAGCAAATTAAGATAACTTCTGAATGGAAATTGCACCCTGACTCTTGGGACCCTGGTGTCCCTGCTGCTTCTGCTGCTATCTCACAATGAGGGCAGCTCTCTGCACCAAAACCTTATATGAGATATGGTCTAGGGTCTGCGACTCCCCAGACATGGGTTCTTTATCCTCTTCATCAGGGATACTCTAATGGATGAGCTTCTTTTGCTTCTGTAGCATCTGGGGTCCTGTAGGATTTGGGGCATCTGAAAAGTGACCCAAGGTTCAAGGCTCTCTGTGGAGCAGTGATCATCGAAAACCATAGTTCATGAGCACCCACTTAGGTGTTTACTTTTACCATCTAATATGAAGACATGTGACTTCAAAGCAAAGCATTTATTAAAACAACAAATTGCAGGAATTGACCGGGCCTAAGGCTATGAGAGTGAGTGAGCAGTGAGATGGCGCATGATTGAACCCTAGGGAACAGGGATGTCAATAGAATGCTAGAGGACAGGGCAGCAGTTTTCTTCACATTCACCTTCTATATCAATATGATTCTTTTTTTCTGATCCTTTATTTTTCCTGTTCCTCAACCTCTCCTTTTAAAATGTACAAAACAAAGAAAAGGAAAATATATAACTATCATGCAAGAATTTATTAGAGCAATGTGATAGATAAAAAATTCTAAATATACTCTTCCACCAACCATTAAACTACCAATGGAAGAAGGCACATGTACAGTGTTTAGGAAAGATGTGTGCAGAACCTCATGTTAATAAGCTATTTGGCCAGGTCACACACATGGAGGGTACACACATGGGAGTCTGTGTGACCAGGGTGTATGTGTGGCTGGAGAAAGTCATAAGGCTTCATAGTCGGTGAGATTCTCTGGTGATATCTCAGCAGCTTTCTGCTGACCATGACACCTCTGCTCTGCATTTGATCCTTTATCTCTATGGGGCATCTTCACTGGTCTTAGAGTCACCAAGTTGTTCTTTGATACCATCTCTTGTGATAAATTTATTTATTTAGCCTCTTGGACATATTTGATTCTCTCTACTACTATCTATGGGCTCATAGTATGTAGAAAACCTCTCCCTGTCAGATAGATTTATAATTCTTTTAGCATATCCAAAAAGACAAGGAAGAAAAGTTAGAAAAAAATGTCCTAAGCCAAAATTAGATCTTCTTTTTTGACTGATCATCACTGGCTCAAAGTCCTTGGTCTTAGATATCTGACTTGGTTCTCTTTAACCTCAATTATATGCATGATTTTGGGTCTGGCTCTCCAGAAATCAATTAGCCATTGAGGTGACTAGGCTTCCCTCACTCCTGAGATCTCTGATTGGTATGCAGGTGAAGTTAGGATAAAGAGAAAAAGACTAAGTGAAACAGGGAGGGACTTTAGCCTCCAACCTTGGCTCATATTCTTGGAGACTCTGACCTAGGTCCCGTGCTCTTCTATTTTTTTCTATGGGGCCATTTATGGTAATCTCATTAGTTCCTGTAAGTTTAGTTCTCATATTTATGCTACTGCCTCACAAATTTATCTAGCCAGCCCTGTTCTCTTCCCTAACCTCAACCCCAATTGTCCTTTGGATATTTCAAACTGGATGTCCTGGGGACATTTTAAATGCAATATATCCAAAACAGAGTTTATTATCTTTCCCCTCAAATACACCTCTCTTCCAAACTTCCTTATTGAAGGCACCATCATTTTTCGAGTCTCCCAAGTTTAACTTCTCTATTATTCTCAACTCCTTATTCTCTTTCACCCCATATATCCAGTCAGTTGCCATATCTTGCCATGTCTTTCTTTTAAAGCCCTCTTATATCCAGCCCCGCATCTCTACTCATACAGCTACCATCCTAATCCACGCGTCACTTCTTGCTTAGTCACAAAAATTTGTGACTAACTCCTAATTTGTCTTCCCACTTCAAATCTCTCCGCATTCCAGTCTATCCTTTATACTTCTCTCAAAGTGATTCTTTTTGAGCACATACCTATCCATGTCACTCCCATACGCAATAAAATCCAATAGTTCTTTATTGTCTCTAGGATCAGATAAAGCTACTCTATTTAGCTTTTAAAGCTTGACCCCCAATCTATCTTTCCAGTCTTACTAGATATTGCTCCCCCTCTTCTACTCTCTGACCCAGCAAAATTTACCTTCTTGGTCTTCACATAGAACTCTTCACCTCCACATCCTTTCATTTGATTATCCTCAATTTCTTTATCAAATTGCTTCTTCATCTCTGCCTCAAAGAATCTCTTTCTTAAGGCACATCTAAACACTGTTTTCTACATGAAGTTTTTCTTCATCTCCCCAACTGGTAGTGCCCTTCCTCCCAAACTACTTTATATTTATTTTCATTTATTTTCTTTATATTTCTTCTGGATAAACATATTGATATACTTGTCTTCCCTGTTAGAAAAGAAGATGCTCCTTTTAAGCAGAGATTTTTAATTCATCATATTTGTATTTCTAGTGGTTAGCACAGTATCTGACACATAATAGGTGCTACTAAATGCTTAATAATTGATTGATATTATGTTTGTCTGCTACTGACTTTTGTGCTTTACTTATGCCAGCAAAGCCACTGTTTTCCCATATTTCATACATTCATTCATTCAACAAACATATACAAGGCACTGTGCTAAGAACCATGGGGATAAAACAATGAATATAATATGAACCTTGCCCTAGAGATGCTTACATTATGGTAAAGCCTAAACAATATAGTAGATACCTTTATTCTAGAAAGGAGTTCATCATCCATTCACAAAAGGATCAGGGACTTCCCAATGACCTATTTTTATAAGATCAGAGTCCTTAAAGCTATAAAGGGCAGCTAGGTGACACAGTGGATAGAGTACTGGACCTAGAATCAGGAAGTTGTTGTGGAGTTGTTTCAGCTGTATCCAACTCTCTGTGATTCTATTTGGGGTTTTGGAGTCAGGAAGACCTGAATTCAAATCTGACCTTAGACAGTGACTAGCTGTGTGATGCTGGAAAAGCCACTTAATCTTGCTTGCCTCAGTTTTCCTATTTGTAAAGTGAGCTGGAGAAAGAAATGGCAAACCACTCCAATATCTTTGCCAAGAAAACCCCATAAAAATGAAAGTGACTAAAATGATTGAACAACAACTTTAAATTCCTATGAATTTTGGCAAAGCCAAAAAGACCCATCAGAATATTTAGGCTATTGGGCGAACCAGTGCTGCAAGCTATCATATTTCTCTCTTAGAAAGGTTTTATTTCTTATCTTCCCCCTCATAGATAAGTTGAACTAGAGAAGTCTGTAGATTCACAAGGCAGTGGAGAGGGTGCAACTTAAAAAAAATTATCCCAGTAGTTATTTATCCAAAAGAGAACAGTCTGTAACACAACTGAAACCTCTGTGACTACAAGCATTGTCTGTCTGGAGACTTCTTAAATGGCATAATATTCAGTGTGCTCGGGGAAAGCAGCTCAGATTGAATGCATTTTAGTCAGGATTTGTCAATGGTTTTTAAGAGAAAACTCTAGCAACATCAGAGCTGCCATGATTTATTTTCACCCCTGCACATTCTTTTTCTTCTGGGACATCTCAGTGTCTCCATTTTATTACTTCTTTTTCTCTTTTTTTATTTTAGCTTGAAAAATATCAGCACTTCTAAAAATATCTTAAATAACTTGTTGAATGAAATCCAAAAATATATGTTTTGATTGTTGAATTGTAAAATAATTTCTGGGGCATTACCGTTCTTGCTAAGTCCAAAGACAACTATTTCCAATTTTCAAGTATCTTAGGACAGTTTACTCACTGACATTTCTTTCTTCCTCCCTCCCTCCCTCCCTCCCTCCTTCCCTTCTTCCTTTCTTCCTTCCTTCCTTCCTTCCTTCCTTCCTTCCTTCCTTCCTTCCTTCCTTCCTTCCTTCCTTCCTTCCTTCCTTCATTTCTTTGTTTCTTTCTTTGTTTCTTTCTTTCTTTGTTTCTTTCTTTCTTTGTTTCTTTCTTTCTTTGTTTCTTTGTTTCTTTCTTTCTTTCTTTCTTTCTTTCTTTCTTTCTTTCTTTCTTTCTTTCTTTCTTTCTTTCTTTCTTTCTTTCTTTCTTTCTTCCTTCCTTCCTTCCTTCCTTCCTTCCTTCCTTCCTTTCTTTCTTTCTTTCTTTCTTTCTTTCTTTCTTTCTTTCTTTCTTTCTTTCTTTCTTTCTTTCTTTCTTTCTTTCTTTCTTTCTCATGATCTTCTCACTTGGTTCAGAGTGTAGTTGCCCACATTAGTCTACATTTGTCTTTTGTGCTCTATGCAAAGGGAAACTTTCCATGTTCCCATCTCTGTCTGAAAACTTTTGAAAAGACTGGATCTTTCCTAGTGCTGTCCACATAACTCATTTGGTCATTTTCAGCTCTACTTCTTGCAGTTGGCTGGCTGAAGCTGCCAGCCTCTGTTACAACACTCAGGTCAGAACCCCATTGAGAGCCATGGTTCAAATGAGGGCTGTCCTAGCCCTGAGCAGAGGGCAGTTGACTTTTCAAAGAACTGACTGAATGGATGGAACAAGGTTTATTATTGCCACATAACCTAAATTATACACACATATGCGTACACAAGTACACTCTCCCCCCCAAATTCTATTAGGTAGAATTTACATATTTTTATCAAGGATAAGTATAACTGACCTCTTCAGCTTAAGCCAAAATAAATGACTGGAATTGACTTCTTTTGACAGCACATCAGGATTTGAACAAATACATTTTTGTGTGTAATATTTCAGAAAAAAACCTGTTAGTCATATTAAAATCAAGTATGTGAATTAATGGATAAAATAAAGGGATTACAGAGATTGCTCTATGTTGCCTGCTGCTTAGATTATTTTTATTCTTAAGTCTAACTAAATTAGCTCTTCAGTTGGGTTCTGTAGTTATGTAGAGCATTGTACTGTGTGTACTATACTGGAAGGGCCTGAGTGTGCTGTCTCAGGAGTACCCTGGGGCTTAAACAACTAAAAAATACTACAGAGAGACACTGGATTGGGTAGGTCAAGAATTCTCTTTCCTTACCTCTTTTTCTTGGAATTCTTAACTTCCTGAAAGAGTCAGTTCAAGTGCTACCTTCAACATCAACTCTTTCCTGATTCCCTAGCTGTTAATGCAGTATCTCCACCCAAAATTACTTTGGATTCACTTTCTATGTTTATTTTCTATCACTTTTGCTCATTTTGTCCTCATCTTAGTAAAATGTAAGCTCCTTCAGCTTATTGTCTACATAATTAAGGCTAACTATCATTTATAGAGCACTTTAATGTTTGTGAAGCATTTTACAAATATCATCTTATTTTATCCTCCTAGCTCTAGGAGGTGGGTGCTATGATTATCCTCATTTTGTAATTGGGGAAACTGAGGCAGAAGAGGTTAAGTGACTTGTCCAGGATCACACAGATAGGAAGTGTCTGAGACTGAATATGAACTGAGATCTTCCTGATTCCAAGTCCAGACCTCTGTCTACAGTGCCCTAGCTGCCTAGGTGTACCCCTAGCATCTAACAGTGTTTTGTACCTTATAAGCATCTCACAAATGTTGATTGAAGTGGTCTCTACCTATTCTTTTCATACTCCAAATGAGTTATTGTTACTTCATGTAAGTTCCAAGGAAAAGCAGAACTTCATGGGAGTTGATGGAAGCCAGAATTCACCAGAGATGATGATTACAGTCCTGTAAGTGGCACAGGGGCAGCTAAGGGGTGCCATGGTGCAGAAAGTGATGGACCTGGAGTCAGGAAGATTCATCTTCCTGAGTTCAAATCTGGTCTCCCTTACTACCTATGAGACCCTGGGCAAGTCACTTAACCCTGTTTGCCTCAATTTCCTCATCTATAAAATGAGCTGGAGAAGGAAATGACAAACCAGTATCTTTGCCAAGAAACCCTCAAATGGGGTCACAAAGAGTCAGACATGACTGAACAAGTGGCACAGGAGAGAGAACCTTAGACTTTGAATCAGGAAGAACTGAGTTTGAATGCCATGTCAGATATTTGCCTGCTGTATGACTCTAGGGAGATCATTCAACCTTGCTCATTCTCATCTGTTAAACGGGGATAATAACAGCACTCACTATATATACACACATATATATGTGTGTGTGTGTGTGTGTGTGTGTGTGTGTATATAAAAATATATATATATATGTCCACATCCACAGTGCTATGGAAACCTTATAGAACAATACAAATGCTAATTTCATTATTACTAGCATTATTATCATATCAGCAATAAAAAGAAAAGACTTTGGCCCCTTCTTTAATTCATATAGAGAAAGGCATCATCTCGGTGTTTTTCACCTTCTTATCATCAAATCAAGGATGGGATTTGAGAACTGTTCACTTTGTTTCTTCAGTAGTTTACAGTGTAGCTCTTGGTATTTGGCTGCATTGATGAGAATGGATTATGACTAAGGTTTTATTGGGGCCCTTGTTTCTTCCTCCTCTTTGATCCCTCTAATTCTGTAGGTGGCTGAGCATGACACCAAGAGCTAAACTGTGACATGTTTAACACTAAAAGAAACTGAACATGTCCAAAATGGAATTGTTCCTCTTCCCCTAAGCCCAGCTCTCCATCAGACCTCCTTATTTCTTTAGTGGAGACACCACTATCCTTCCAGTTAATATAACTTTGTAGTCTCAGAGTCATCTTCTACTTTTCTTTCTCTAGTAAGCAGATGAGCATAGTTAGCAGTTTAGTTTGGGACAGCAAATACCATACCTTGGACAAGCAGTGTACAATGCAATGTCAAATTGCCTTTTTAAGATAGAAGGGCAATGCTTCTGGGTCATCACTAACCCAGGTTGAATAGCTGTCACCCCCTTTGGGGGAACCACTCCTTCCACATACAGATGTGGGCAAAACTAGTTAGGCTGAGAGTATCTCTTTCTCCCTTCAATGGAGGGTGTCTGTGTGAATCATCAAGATTGAGGGGAAGGACATTCGGTCCAGGTCAGTGATACTAGGTCCTAGAGGCGTCTCCTTTATGTTACCTTTCATTTACTCTGTATATGTCTTGTATGTGCCTATTTATATACATTTTTTGTCTATTTTAACTCTTTGAATGCCCAGTATCCAACACAATGCTCAGCCCACATTGTAGGTGCTTAATAAAAACTTGCTAATTGATAGATAGACAAAGCATTTATTAAAGGCTTCCTATATGCCAGTCATATTCTCCCCTATACATCCTTGGTCCCTAGGGAGCATGGGCTCAATTTTAAATCAGTTTCTACTATACTTTTGATCTTCACTTCCAAATATTGCCTAGCCATTGGGTGAGTCCTCAGCTACTGCTGGATTAGATCTCTTAGGTCATTCCTTGGGACCTCACCGGTGCTCTTGCTGGTCATAAAACTTGACATTGGCTTTGGCTCCTCAATCTTTATTACGTCACTCTTCTGACCTTTTGAAGCTCACAAAGGCATGATTGTCTTCAATAATCCTTCAATTTAACAAGAAAGAAATAATACAAGAGATACAGAAATAATAGTAGGACCATGAACTCACAGACCACAAGGTGGTAGCCTGGATAGGAAGGTAAAAGCCTAAGGCCTCTCTCTCCACTGAGAGACTTTAGCAATTTTTGCCTCTTCACTAGAATACATCTAAGCAGAAATGAGAATGAACCTTGCTTTTCTTGGTTATTACTTCCTGAAAATATTACATCCCAGTTCTGGCTTCATAGCCAATCAATAATCCATTTCATTGTGGCCATGTGGTTAGCATAACAGCACCAGTTAAGGAATGTCTGCACTGATTCCATTTTGGAGAACAAGGCCTTTCTGTTTGACGTTATCATGATTTTCTGGAAGTAGGCTCCCTCTTCAACATCTTCCACATGGAAATTGCATCAACTGGGCATATTGCACATGCTCACCAGACTCCCCTCTTCCTACCTTTCGCCTTTTTTAAACTTGAAGGATTTCTTCTACAAAACACAACCAATGGTAATTCAATAAGCAAAGAAATCACAGTGCTCCAAAACTAGCCCATTTTACTTTTGGCTAGCTCTCATTGTTAAGAATTTAATAGGAATTTAAATCTGCCTTTCTGCAACTTCTACCCAATGCCCACTACTCACTGCCCACAGCAAAATTCTAATTCCCTCTCCAGATGAAAGTCCTTCAAATATTTAAAGACAGTTATTCTATCTTCCCTAAGTTCTGTTTTCTCCACACTACTTCTCCAATTCCTTCAATTGCTTTTCCTATAGTTTGGCCATTATTCCCTTTTACTATCTTGGTTACCTTGGTTACCTGGATACATTACAGGTTGTCAAGATCTCTCCTAAAAGATGGTTCCCAGAAATTAACTCAGCTTTTTTGAATGCTGTCAACCTAAGTAGATTTAAAGAAGAGTATCACCTTTCTCATTCTGGACACCATATTTCTATTAATGAAGCCTGGGATATTTAGTTTTCTCAGCTTGTTATGCTACACTGTTGACTTATATTGAAAACAGAGTCCATCTTACATCTATCAGATTGGCTAAAATGAGAGGAGTAAATGATAAATGTTGGAAAGGATGTGGAAATACTGGGACATTAATACACTGTTGTGAACTGTGAAGTGATGTGAACTGATCCAACCATGTTGGAAAAACAATCTGGATTTATTTGCAAGGAATTATAAAACTGTATACTCTTTGACCTAGCAATACTATTAATAGGTTTGTTTCCCAGTATGATCAGGCAAAAAGGAAAAGAACCTATATGTTCTAAAATATTTAAAGAAGCTCTCTTTGTGATATCAAAGAGCTGGAAACTGAGGGGATGCCCATCAACTGGGCAATGGTTAAAGAAGCTGTGGTATATGATTGTGATGGAAACTATTGTGCTGTAAGGAAATATGAGCTGGTTTACTTTAGAAAAAACATGGAAAGACTTGCATGAAATAATGAAAAGTGAAATGAATGAAAAGAGAACATTGTATACAGTAACAGCAGTATTGTTCTAAGAATAATTATAAACAACCAAGTTATTCTGACTGCTATAAATACTCAAATCAACTATAAAGGAACTATGAAGGAAAATTTTATTCCATCTCTAGAGAAAAAACTGATAAATAGAAGCACACATAGTATGGTTTTACATATATTTATAAATTTCTGTCAAATGGTGGCTTTCTCTAATTCCGGGTGAAGAGGAAAGGAGGGAGTCAGTTCAAAACTTGAAATGTAGTCAAAAAATATTTGAGGGAAAAATAATTTTAAAAAAGAAAATAAGTTCACTAACATGTTTAGTTCCTTTTTACATGAATGATCCAGTTGGATTTCACCAAACCCTTTCCGTTTTGTTTTCCAGAGAATCACCTAGAATGAACCTGGGGAAGTCCTTTAGTAATGACTGTAGGAATGGAACATGAGAAAAAGAAAGACTTCAGAAGTGCAGTTCTCCTAATGGTATTTCAGCACTGATTTATTCCAGGTTACACTGACTAACCTGTTCTCTCATTATGTTTGGACCATGTATATAGTTATATATTTACAAAAGAAAACAGCTTTGGCATGCTTACCTCTTGACTTTGATCTTATCTGCTATGCTCTTTTTCCTTGTCAACATTGATGTCATTTTCCAGAATTCTTGTTTTCTTTCTTCTTTTACTAAGTCTTGGGAAAGAAACTGAAGACTTTAGAGGAACAGACAGGATTTTCATGACTGCTGGCCGTAGAAGTCAAGGGCTTCAGGAAAGAAAGGCTGATCTGGGAACTGAGTAGATAGTAAAGAAAATAGTATCTGAGAATAGGATTTCTGAGCCAGAGCCTGAAATATAGAAATAACATGCTCATAGTCAGAGATAGTGTGTTCTAGTAAGGCTGGGGAGAATATATTTGCTCAGAGTCTTATAAATCTAATGAAGAGGATTTTATACTGAAAGGAAAATAAGAGGAAGAAAATTACCTGTGTATATCCACCAAGGCAGATGCCAAATAGAGTGGACAGTAGGAAGAAGAAGAAGAATTGAGACACTCAAAAGCTCATAGGAGACAAAATCCAAGAAAGGAATCAGCAATAAAATCCATGTATGCATGTGCACAAATACACAAAATGTAGGCAACAGATGAGGTGAAACTACAGATACCAATCATACAAAGAGGCAAATGTGACTTCATGAGATCTATGACTGGAATATGGTTCTGGAAGTGTTTATTCCAAAGGAACAGATTAGATAACAGGGTTAGTGGAGTAACATTGTATAATAAGATATGAGGAAACACAAAAACCAAAGAGGTGAACATAGTGGAAAATATATAAGTGAAAATCGATGTAGGGCAGGGTGCAGGAAAAAAGTGATACTGTCTTTGGAATATACACACACACACAAACACACACATACATATACACACATATAGATATACATACATGCATACATATATACACATACATACATATGTATGTATGTATGTATGTATACACATACACATATCCTTGGACAGAAAGAGGAAATAAGTGAGGAGTTCAAGAAAGGTCACAAACTTGGCACAGAAGCAAGATACAGTAGTGACGGGGAAACAAATCATTTGGATGTCTGCTGCAGTTCTGTCAGAAGCAGAGCAGTTAATAGAGTTTTTTTGGACTTGTCAATGACTATTTCAGAAGGTGGATTAACTAATAAGGGGAACTACTCTCGATCTTATCTGGAACAACAAGGAGGAACTGTTTTGTGAGAGTGCAAAGGAAGGGAATCTTGGTGGGGGGAGAGACCCTTTCATCTTAGAATTTGTGAGGGAAGAGAGGAAAAATCTAGAATTTGGGAGAGCAGATTTTAAAGAGCTCAGGGAAAGATAAGTAAGATAATTTTAAAATGCTTCAGGGGAAATCAACCTAGTTCAAGATGGCAAAGAATGAATTTTTGAGGATACATAGGGAAACAATTCTGATGAGAAGGGAGGGTTGTCTGAAGAGATTGATGTGGATGCAAAAGGAACTCACCAATCAATTTGGGAGGGAGGATGAATAAAAATCCGTGTGGATCAAATCTATATGAATTATGTCAGGAATAAAACATTCAAAATGAGTTGAGGCTAGCAAAAAAGTAAAGGATACAAAAATTTTTAAAATCTGTACTGAGGAAAAAGGAGGACAAAATGGATAGGATCAGTAATGAGGTTATATGGGTCAATGATAATGGAGAATGAAAAGAAGAGTTGATCAACTCTTATTTTGCCTCTTTTTCTCTGTGAGGGATAGCAAGGTTTGAGATATAAAGAACAGAGCAAAAATTTTTGGTAAGGGATTGATAACCAAGTGAAGTGGTAATAAGATTATAGTTCTAAGGAATAAATGTGAAGTCTTCCCCTGGGGTTCAAAATAGCAACTTCACAAGTAGGGTAAGACATGGGCAGACAACAGTTCTACTGAAAAAAGATCTTGGGGTTTTAGTAAATGGAAACAATCTAAGTCAACAGTGATTTGATGGTACAAAGGAGAAGACTAAACTCCAATGCAATGTGATATTACATTAAGAGAGTCCAAGAGGCTGGCACTATGGTGATGATAGTTTCTCTTTAGTGTGCACTGGTGTGACCATCTTTGGAGAACCGTATCTACTTACAGGAAATTTAAGAAGGCCATTGATAAGTTTGACACTGCCTAGAGGAAGACAAACCAAATGGTGAAAGTCTTCATTTTCATGACATCTTAGCATTAGCATTGGTAAGTTAAGTCTTAGAGATGTTTATTCTGGAAAAGAGAAAAAATGGTGGAGTAGGAGGGCATGATAGCTATGTTCAAGTATTTGGAAGAAGGATTCCATTTATTCTGTTTAGTTTCAGAGGCAGATAAATGGATAGAATGCAGAGGTAAATTTAGGCTTTATCCTGGGGAAAGTTTGCTAACAACTAGAGCTATTCAAGAACAGAATGAATTATCTCACTAGGCAACTACCCCTTTCCTACCCTGTCTTCTTCTGTCAGCTTGAGGTTTTTAGATAAAGACTTGATGATTACTTGTCAGAAATGTAGTAGAAGGCATTATTTTCCAGGTATGGTTTGCACTAGTTGACCTTTCTCAGGTCTCTCAACACTGAAATACTGAAATTTTGAGTGTCCAGTCTCACATTCTATAGTGAATTGTGGATATGGTTTTCAATTGGTTGATCTGACTACCTTTGATTGTATCAAAGAATTCTATGGTAGTCTCACTGTACTCTCTCAGCATAGCTGTTTTATTTTTGTTTTTGTTTTGGAAACACTAACTTAGGGGGAAATAAACAGAGCCTACTATCCTCAAAATCCAACTGTCTAAAAGTAACTAATTTTCAATCCTGCAGGGAGATGAGGACAACTGGTTTCAAATGGGCTAATATTTTCCATGCACATGCAAATTTGAGTGCTGGCTGAATCCTTTCTCACACCTAGAAAATATATAAGGTTTTTCTACTTTCTTATGAATCTTTAGGGCTTTTTCTCTGAAAAAACCTTGTAACACCAATTACATTTATAGAGTTTCTTCCCTGTGGATCTTATGATGGTTAGAAAAACTTGATTTATGACAATTCTCTCCCATGCTGTTCACATTTATGGGTTTCTCATATGTGTAGATTTTTTGGTGATCAGTGAAGTAGGCTCTCTGAATGGACCTTATACTTATTGGGTTTCTTTCCTGTATGGATAAGCATATTTAATCATGGATAACCAAGCATAGATAACTATTAAAAATCCAAATGCCTTAAAATGAATCACTGTCAGTCCCCTTTTTCCTCTTTCCCCTCTCCTCTACTTATTTCGAATTGAAAATAAAGGGTGATTTTATATGCAGAGGGTCCATAATATACCAAGCTTTGAGAATGGTGGGGACAGAGATAAAAACCTTAGGGGAAGAAGACAATTTGGATAACAGCATTTAAAAATAATCAGAGGGAGATGGTGACAAAGGTAGGGATTTCAAAGACAAGAAAGTTCAAAGTAGTATGGTCAGTCCTACTGTCACGACAATATTTGTCTTAATTTCTTCCCCACTATGCCTAGAATATCAGCATTATTTTTTCTGCTAGTCACATATATGATTACCATATAAATGTGCCCCATGTTAGGTTTTAGGTCGAGAATTTGAAAAGATAAAACAATAATTCATACTCTGGGGACTGGAACAGGAGACCTATTTACTAATTTAAGCTTCTGCTTGATACTGAGGGAGAGATGTTGGGATTTGGAGTTACACAGAAGACCTGGCTTTAAATCTAGTTTCTGTTGCTTCCTACCTGTATTACCCTGGGCAAATCATTTCTCCCTGAACCTCAGTAGCAAACTTTATTAGCAAACCTTATTAGCAAAATGAGGGTGAGGATTTAAATCAGAAGGTCTTGGAGGTCCCTTCCAACTCTCAATTTGTGATCCTGTAATTCAGTGGAGTATTTTTACAGTGTTAACAGAGACCTTTAAGTGTTTTCTTCCTCCCTCCCTCCCTCCCTCCCTCCCTCCCTCCCTCCCTCCCTCCCTCCCTTCCTTCTTTCCTTCCTTCCTTCCTTCCTTCCTTCCTTCCTTCCTTCCTTCCTTCCTTCCTTCCTTCCTTCCTTCCTTCCTTCCTTCCTTCCTTCCTTCCTTCCTTCCTTCCTTCCTTCCTTCCTTCATATCAAAGTCTTCTCTTTAGCTAAGACCTCTAAATTTATGGGAGATGCCTAATCACTTGCTGCTTTCCAGTTACTCATTTTTCAAAATAACTAACCTAATTAATTAATTAATGTACATGGCATAAAGTACCTTTTTTTCTCTCTCTCCATAGATAGAAAGGCTACCCTAGCAGCCCCTTGATATTGTAGAGGACTGGAGAGCTATTTTATAATGAAAAGGTTATAAGGGGGTGTATTGCTTTAAGGTCTCAAACTTCCAGTCGTGTCATTAATCGTATATGTCAATGAGAAAAACAGGAAGCAGAGTATCCTTTTTATATGTTTCTGCATCATTTTGTGTGAGTTTCCTGGCAGTGAAATCACTAATATATATATACATATATAAATATTCATGTTCTATGTAACTGTTTAAATGACTATGATTTGGGGCTTAATTGCCATCTTGTTACCTTAACACTAATTTCAAACAGGGGAATCACAGTTTGATGGAGCCTGCCCAGTTAGCTGCTGCTCTCTATAAACACACATAGGTTCCTTGGGGCTTAATTAGAGGACATACAATTGCACCTAAAGCATGAGAATGTTATAATGGTAATACTGGACATCTGGAATCTGAGTCCAGTCTGGGTAAATTCACCTTAGGAGACTAAATGGATGCCATTATAAACATTTAGAGGAGCAGTGATGGTTTAGTGCTGGGTGTGTGTGCACAAATGGAAATAAAAGAAAGAAAAGTAGTCTAACCAGGATTTCAAACAGAGGGACTCAGACAGAACAAACGGCTACATTTCAAACCACAAAGATTCCTGGAAGATGATCAGTCTGCCTTTGTAATAGCCTGACTTAATGGGAGAAGGCATCTCTCAAGAAGAACAACAGACAAATGAAAAGTTGAATGAAAGTAACCTTTCCTAGGACAATGTAATGAAAGCTTGTGGAACTCACTACCACAGGATGTCAGCGTCAGACAATGTATGTGGATTTTAAGAAAAGACTAAGCCCCACATGACAGAAGGAATACCTGTGGTTATACAGACTTGAACAAGTTGCAACAGAATCCCAGACTTTGTAGCTTCCAGGAATCAATGAAGAGGTCAGGCAGGGATCAAGTATAGTAGTATGCATAGAACTCTACTTGACAGAAAGCATTATGGGTGAGTTTTCCTCCTTTGAGGATTTCTGTAAGGGCTACTGTCAGAAGCAACATACTGATTTTCTATTTTTTTCTTTTTAGTGAATCTGTGCTAGGATGATAAAATAAAGGATCAATTTTTATTTTTAATGAAGGAGAAGAAAAGCGTTGTGGTATGATGTTGCTTAATAAATGCTCTGATATCTCTTTACTTGTCTATCTCTTCATTCATCCATCCATCTAGCCATCTTATCATCTATGTATTGAGCTCCCCACCCACCTACCACAGAGTGAATGTAATTACTAAATAGTAATTGTTTCTCTTTTACCAGGAACCCGGAGGGTCTTCCTCTCCTAGTTTGATTTTTTTTTTTTGGATTAAAGGGGTCATCCCTTAAGTAACTACTTAAAGAAGCTAGGGCAGCTAAGAGGTACAGTGAATAGAGCACCAGTACAGGAGTCAGGAGGACCTGAGCTCAAATCTCACCTCAGACACTTGACACTCACCAGCTGTGTGACCTTGGGCAAGTCACTTAACCCCAATTGCCTCATCCTGAGTCATCTCCAGTCATCCTGATGAATATCTGGTCACTGGATTCAGATGGCTCTGGAGAAGAAGTGAGGTTGGTGACCTGCACAGCCCTCCTTCACTCAAAAAAAAAAAAACCAAACCAAAGTCAAGTGCAAGTCATGTCATTATTTCTCTGATGGCATGGTCTTCTTTGGCAATGAAGGACGAACACACACTTAAAGAAGCCTATTCACTGAATGGGTGTATCTCACTCAAAGTGAGAATGTGATATGACCTTAGCCTGAAAGGGTCAGAGTCTCCCATTGTATGCTGGGCCATCTCCAGCTGTCCTGATGAATATCAGGCCACTGGACCCTGATGGCTCAGGAGGAGAAAGTGAGGCTGGTGACCTTGAACAGCCCTCCCTCACTCAAATCAGTCAACTGCAAGTCATGTTATCATCTTGATGTCATGGTCCTCTTCAAGAACGAAGGACAAACACAACAACAACAATGTATTGAGCAGTCTATAGTGTCAGGAAGACCTGGGTTCAGGCCCTACTTCTTCCATATACTATATAACCATGGACAAGTCAGTTTAAACTCTCAATGTTTTAGGAAGCTTTCTAAGATTATAAACTGTAGTGTAGTTGCTGCTTTGTTTTGGTACAGGGAGCTTTCTCACTGGGACTTTCCTATGCCATGAAATATCAGACCCAGCTTTAAGAAAAAGAAATGGAAATGCCTCTGAAATGCATTGTTGTGGTGTACATATATAATCCTGAAATTCTTGATGGTTATGAAGTCCCACCATGGGCCAAGCAATCTAATGCATTTCTGCTTCCAAGAGGCTAACCACCAGAACACTGGTCACAAGGCAACTCCTAAAAACTAGCTGCTAAGTCATTCAGGAGTTAAGCTTTGCAGTGGTGAAGAGAGAGTATTCATGGAAATTTCATGGCTATTTTGAATTAGAGGAAGAAGGAAGATGAGTCAGGTCATAATCTCTTGCATCAAATTCCATTCAATACCAATTCAAGAGATCTGGAAATCTTGTCAGACACACACACAACTATCTCTTCCATAAAGCAACATAAACACAGGCACATATATAAAAATACTTCCCTATTGCATAACTCATGAATATCTAGTTTCATCCTTTTGTGTATCCTTTCTCCATTGATATTAAATGGGAATTCCTCTGCTCCCTAGTAGATAGTTTAATAGGTTGATGTAGCAAAAAAAAAAAAAAAGTCATTTGATGCCAACCCTCTGATCATAAGTGTCTTTGAATTTAATGAATGAATGAAAAAAGCATTTATTAAGTGCTTACTATGTGCAAAATGCTGGGGACACAAGTAGAAAAGTAAGACAGTCTGCTTTCAAGGAGCTCCCATTCTCATGGGGTAGAGAACATATAAGGGAGATTTTAACTTCTAGTCAGAGGGAAAGGTCCCATGGTCCTTAGAGTAGAGTAAGCAGAACAGACAGCAGTAACTTTTTAAAAAAAATATCATATCCACTGATAAAATCATATTAGTTTCTAATGTTGAATCATTTGATAGTGCCATTGATTTTGGCAGCAAGAATTTTCCTTTCTGGGTCTCCAGTAGCTGAGGCTGTAGGACCTGTAGGAGCATCTCCATAGGGCATTGCTCCCAGGATGCACTGTGCCGGAAGCATTGTTGTTCCCAAGACTGTCTCCTTCAGGTCCTGAGGGATGATGGTGATTTGATTTTTTTGGCTCATGGTGTCTGCTATAGACCTCTGAATGCTTCCTGCTTCGGCTAGACTGGCTTGCCTGATTTGTGTGGATATTTGGTGGCGATAACTTGCCCCTTCTCCATAGAAATTGTTTTCTTGGATGATAGCTTTGAGGCTGGACTGAAAGCTATTTCCAGAGATTTTGTGCTTATTTGTCTGTTGTTGACATTTGTTCACAGTTTTTGCTGGTAGTGATAAGGAAGGTGAGTCCCTTTTGCATAATGATTTTTCCTCTCAAAGATGGCTATGAAGGCTGGGCTGGAAAGAAGTTGGTAGTTTAGGGGACACAACTATTCCCAAGGGTCTTGAGTTCAAGGTCCTTGACTATCTCCATTGAGTCTGAGGGGAGATGGTGGTCAAGGTGGGTGGTGGCAGTTTGATTTGACTGGCATGTGCAAATTAGGATAGTCTCTGGGGGCAGATACATATTTCATTTTGGGCCTATATTCATTTTTTCCCACTTGACAGGACCTTTTAGAATTTAGGATTGGAAATGATCTTGGAGTTTATCTAGTGTAACATTCTCATTAAACGGATGAGGTAACTATGGCCCAGAGAGCTTAATAACTGATCCAAGGTCACAAGTATAATGACTGACCTGGGATTTGAATTCAGGTCCTTTGACAGGTCACTTTCTAATACTTTTGCTCAACTTTTGTATCATTTGAGGACCTAAGGTCCTCAAGAATGTATAGCATACATACATACATACATACATACATACCAAACACATATATGTAAAACCAGGAAAAAGAGGAAAACATGATACATTGGAAAGGATGATAGATTAGGAGTCAAATGACCTGGATGCAAATCTTAGTTCTCTATTTAATCCTTCTGAGCATTAATTCTTTTTCTGTAAAATGAGGGAGCCTATAAAGAAATGATCTTATGATCCTATGAATGACAATTCCCATTTCTCTGAGTTTCTACTAATCATTTATGGGATAGGATGTTGTGGCGCCAAATCTGTGGTTGGTGTAAACTCCTAATGAGGAAACGTCCCAGTATTCTTCACCATAAAGTCTTAGAAAGCTGCCTAATACCTTAGGAGGTTAACGGGGTCTAAGAAGAGACACAGTGGTACTTTGTGGCAGAGATGAAATTTGGACCCTGGGCTTCCTGAATACAAGGCCAACGCTCTATCCATTATGTTATCAAGTCTCTGAGCCTTCATATATTGCAGCAAAGTTTCAAATAAATACAGATGCTAAAACATGAAGAATATTTATTGTCTAGCATGGGGTGGGAATAAATGAGATGATAAAAGACAGTAAAAGGGTGATATGTTAGGTACTTACAAATCATGCATCCTCTTGTAGTTCAAGCTGACTCCTCCCTTAGGAGATACAGATGGACCAAGGCAGGTGTGTGTGTGTGTGTGTGTGTGTGTGTGTGTGTGTGTGTAGTGAAGCAATTCTAGAAAATTCAGGTGTAAAATGGCAAATCAAAATAAACCAAGTAAGGATAACTATCTCGGTCCATTGACATTGAAATTTTAAGCCTCTTTCCCTTGGAAAGAAGTCATTGAAAATTTACTGACAATGAAAATATGAGTGGGGGTGGGGAGGAAGGTATTTGAACAGCGTTTTTATAAAAACAGTGTGGGGTCCTAAACCTGGTAAAAATAACCCCCCCAAAATAAAATTGATTTCCCTATTGAAAGTATCTTCTCATTTAGGTGCCTTATATGTCAGGAGAAAAAAAAGTTACCAAATGTATTAAAATCTTTCATACGGACACCACATGGGCTTATTTTCCCAAAGTCTTTGATTTCATATACTGCAAACAATGGCATTTGACTTTGTTAGTATAGAATATTTAAACTTGAAAAGAAAATATGTTAATTTGTTTATTCATAAGCCTATTAAAAACTTTTCTAGGGGCACTCATGATGTTTACTCTCTAGAATATAACCTATCTTTGAAGTGGTGTATTAGTTTTTTTTTTTAAACCCAGTCATTCCCAAGCTGAATAATTAGACACTGAAAATGAAAGCTGTTCTTGGAACACATTCCTCATATAAATCTGGGTACATGATGCTTTGATTCAAATACTAGACGTACAAGGCTTTGTTATTGTTGGAGGCCTACATTTAGAGTGGCAACTCTAGTTTTTGATGATTATTCCATCCTGAAACAATTTCCCCCCTGCCCAATTAAACCAGAATTAAGAGCACATTTACATCTAAGGAGGCTTAAACATCTCAACAGCATGCTTCAAAAATGGAGACCTTTAGTGGTGGTGTTCATTTTGTCTCTACTTAGAAAGCTCAAAAGAAAACAGAACCAATTCCCATAAGTTTTTTTTTTAAAGAGGAAGGTTGTTTTTTTACTTTGATCTTAGCAGGTTGTGCATTTTTTATTGGCTGCTAAATTTACAAAGCCACAGCCTCATCTGGTTTTCCTGCTACATTCTCATATTGTATATCATATAATGCATTCTGATCTAAATTAAAATGCTTAGGTACAAAATATCATTTCAAAACTGATTTATCATTGTAGTTGATAGGAAAGTTTTGAGTGAGTTACAAAACTGTCCAGTGGTTTTATTAATATGCCACAGACAGTAAAAAATAAATCCATGCACTTTAGACAATGGATCCTAGAAACCAACAAAGACTCATGCTATTTTAGATGCTTTTGAATTACAAGAGTGCTGTTTTAGCTAATGCAACAGCTGGCTATGTTATTGCTTCCACACTATAATCCATAATGCAAAAGTAGCTCTTTTCCAGACATTTTCATGCCATTCAAGTTGTTTACATATCTCCTTTATGCAATTTTCCTATAATTTTGTGCCAATTGGTGTCATGTTACTTGACAAAATTTCCATTTAGTCAAGACAATTGAATTAGTTCCATTTCTTCAATATAGAGAACTAAGGTGAAGATATAGTTACTTATCTGAGCACATTATCATCAGAAAGGGAAAAGGTTACTGAACACCAGCTATACAAATGGTGTTGTATAATTAAACATCAAATAGTCCAGGTAATAAAAGTCATAGATCAATTGTCTCTCCATACTGGATAAGTCCTTCAGATACTGTCTTACAACATCTGCATTGGTCCTTTCATCAGAAGAGTGTCTGTCCTTAAAGTTTGGAAATTTTAGCCCTCTTGGAGCACCAATCAGTTGCAAAAAGTAATTGGCATCTTCTTCCAAAGTTTCAAATTTCCCTACAAAATCATAGTTGATCAAACAAGGATAGCAGAGTTTACTGACCCTTTCCCAGTGAATGTCCATTCCTACTGGGCGGTGGGAATCCAGCAAATAGTGGATAAACTCTTTGAATTTTACACCAGATCCATTGTTTATTTTTTCTTGACATGCATTGGGCCGATATTTCTTAATAATTGCCTTTCCAAAGACTGGATGGTAGTAGCTGTTTGGGTGTTCAAACTTATCCCTAAATGCAGACACTAACCTTTCCATAGGATCACGAACGAAAACAGCTTTGGTGTAACTGTTTAAACGGGTATATATTCCTTTCAAATCAAAGCTATCTAGCTTCTTCAAATGTTTTCCATAGTGCACAGCATTATGAGTAATATTGTAGGCAGAAGAGGCTAAGCCATTCAGCACCATGAGAATTCTTTTCCAGTTAGAGCAGCCAGCCTTAGGTACCTCACAATAGAGGATTTTGTGTCTATCTTCCACATAGATTCTGGACACCATGTGAAAAAGATGGGATTGGGCACGGTTCCCACCCCCATATTTCTTACAAAAATCCTGAAGGAAAGCTCTCCTTTTTTCTTGAGCTGCATCCGTTTTCTTCCATTTATCACCTCTGATTAAACTCTTATTCAAAGGACGAGTGTTCAATGGCCAAGTTATTTGGTTAAACTTCTTGAAAAAGGACTTGGTTACTTGATGCCGCTCATACACCTTGCCATTTAGAGAGTCTGTTTTCTCACTTGATGCCCGTGTATTTCCTTTTAGGTGGCTGACCTCGCTCAGGGACTCAGAGAATATCTTTGTAATAATAAAGCTCTCATTGTTTTGCTTCAACTTCCCTAGACTCTGGAGCTTGGAATCCTGCTAAAACACAAAATGAGAAATTATAAAAATATGGCCATGAATATGACTGCATTTATAGTGAATTAGACAAATTTGTTTCAAAACTCACTATAGACAACAGGTTTCACGTAAGCTATCAAAGTAACTTGGTATTTCAAGCATTGCCTCTATTTAATTTCATCAGAAGACTAACATATACTCGTAAATTTGGGGATCACCACTACACAAATAATTCTCTCTCTTTAAAGCTCTAGTCTGATATTTCTGACTGTCTGCTGAGCATATTTATTTGGATTTTCCATGAGCACCTCAAATTCAACATGTCCAAAACTGAGATCTGTAAACTTCTTGAATGATGGATCTGTGTATTGATATCTTTGTTCACCCACAGTATTAAACTAGACATACAGAAAGCACCCAATAAATAACTGTTGAACAACTGAATTTCATGAGATAACAAGCCAGGCTACACAATTATAAGATCAAAGAAAACAAGTTAAGATCCATTTAATGATGGATGAGGGAATAATACAAAACATCAAAAGAATGCATTGTAGTCTTGCTGTACAGAGAAAATCCACCTCAAGAATATACTGAGTAGCTCTGGATGAGTGGTTTGCCCTGGGGAAGTAATCTGCACCAAAGTTAGTTAGGAGGGTCATGAATTGTATTGAAATGACACTAGCATTCATGTGCAAATCTTCCATGAATAGTATGGAATTCAAACTCTTAATCACATGTACATGTGTGACTCTCCTGCTTTTCTCTAGTGTATCCTGATTCCTTGTAATGAAAAAAAAATCTGTCGAGCAAAAACCATTTTAGAACCACTGTTCAGGGCTATCTTGAAACCTTTCTTGGAAGGGTATTTATTTTCCTCCTCCATCTTCTGAGCCACCTAACTCATATAGGACCATACTTCATAATGTTTCTGTGCTATAGGAGAGAAAGCAGGGGCTGTGAGCCAGGAGGTTCTGGGTTCAGATCTCAGTTCTGAAACATGCTGACTCTGTGACCCTAGACAGGTCACGTACCCTCTAAGTGATCTAGGCAACTCTTCAATACTATAATTTGCAAAGGAGGTAGCACACTCTTTTGAAAGAGTTTTCTCATTCTCTTGTTCTGTGAAAGTCTTCCTTAGTGATTTCCAGATGCTCTTGTTGTCTTGTTATTACCTTAGGATTCTGGTTCCCTACTAAGGTGAAAGAATTCTCAAGATACTTGGGGTTTCAGGTTAGAATTCAAAGATCTTCTCTGAGTCACCACTGCCATAGAAGTGCTGGATTTGTCTGTGATAATTTTAAAGATGTGGATATAGGGCAAGTTTAACTTCTAGGGGTTCTAAGATATGCTGGGGAAGTGTTGGGAGTAGGGAGACTTAATCCAATTGATATCCCACAAGTTGCTGACCAAAGTAACTTAGGATCTGTAACAAAAGGAATATAATACCGGATCTGAACATCTATAGAATCCATAGATATGTCCTGTCCTTGATCCTAAGTTCTGAGGATTCTTAAATATCTGAATTTCCAGGACTAATCTTGTGTTTCCAGATCCCAGGTTAGAAATACTTTTTTCTGAAGGTCACACATATCATCTTTGAGGGAAGATGCTGTAACCTCGTGTTACACAAACAAAACAAACAAAAATTGCTTTTGTATAATGTAAACACTGGTCAGTACGTCTAGAATTTCTTTTGTGTCTGCATTTCCTTCTACAAACATGTGATGTTATTGGTCATTTTTGAATATTCCCCAGAATGAAGAGACTCAGTTTCCATAATGTTATACAGAGTTATGGATTGAATAAATTTCAAAAAAATGTTTATGTGCAGAACATTCACTGTGTTAAGCCCTGGGCAAGACAGAGATTAGGATGAAGTCCTCTTGGGGAGTTTACATTCTAGTAAGGGAGGATGACACTCACAGAGAAAACTGCAATACAAAATGATACATAAAAAGTTCATTAGAGAGGAGTAAACCAAGTGCTATTCCAGGTCCAAATATTTTTACTGAGAAATGGGTTGAAGGGAGTCTTCATAAAGGAGATGACATTGGAATTGGTCCTTAAAGGATATGTATGATAGGAACAGAACATCGTCCTGGGATTTCATCGATATAGAGAACTCCTGGGTGTTCCAATGCAGGTCAGCAACTTTTCTGCAATTAATCATCACACAGTCAGCATGTTTCCAAGGTAGGTCTTGAGCCCAGGTATTCCTTTCCACTGCCACATTGCTGCATGTGACTTGATGATAGGGCAGAATTCAAATAGGTAGAAATGCTGGTAGGAGTAGGGATGGGACAGGAGGGGAAGAACATTATGGGTTTAAATAATAACATAAAAAAGGGAACAGAGGAGGAACACTGTCAGAAATCTGTAGAAGAAGGTAATGCAAATATTCTAGTTAGACTCTAGTACAGGACACACGAAAGGGAGAACTAGGAAAAAAAGGTTAGGAAAGAGGAAGAAAGAAAACAATTAAGATGAAAGAATAATAAAGACTCTGGGAACTGAGTAAAGCAATTTTTACCTACCCAGGAGCTCTCATTCTTGGCACATTCTAAGACTATTCCAATTTAGGGCTCTTTATCGAATGAGACTATTTGTACATGTTGGTTCAATGTGCTGATTTGTATGGCTTTTCTCTTGGATGTGAGGAATTAAGCTGTGATTTTACAATTATTCTTTTCATTCTGAAGTTAATTCCCCCATGGTTTTTTTCCCTTGCAGTCAAAATGTTTGTTGTTCTCTAAGAAGCTTAAAATATGAAGGCCAGGGATGTAACTGAATGTGGAAAAATCAATGGAAAGTTTCTATTTAGTGTAGTGTTGTTACCCTGGATTGGCAAGACCATCAGAGACTGAAAACAAATAGAGCATCACTACATCTAGACAAATAAGTCCTTTCTTCAAGGAGTTCAATATATTTTATAGATTTATCATTATAAATTCCCTCTAAGTTATATAGAAGAGGCAAGGCTATTTTCTTCTGCTTTCTCATTTACAGATGGCAACATTATGGCACAGACAGGTGAAATAACTTATTCAAGTAAATTTCCTCACAGTAAGTCAATGAAGAAATCAGGACTACAGTTTGCTTCTCCCAAATTCAAGTCCTACATATTTCATTTAACAGACTACATTCTTTCCACCACCACCTCCCCAACCCCAATACATTATTTATGAGCAGCTGTAGCATGTTAACATGAAATTCCTTCAATTTTAAGCTTCTATGGAAAGCCTTTCTTGATCCCTTAATGCTAAACTCTTCCATCTATTGATTATTCCCAATTTATCCTATATATATCTTGTTTGCACATAGTTATTTTCATATTGTCTCTCTGTGGGAGACTGTCAGCAACAAGAGAGCAGGGGCCTTTCTCTATATCCTTAGCGCTTAGCACAGTGCCTAGAACATAGTAAGTGCTTAATAAATGCATGTTGACTGACTGATGTGATGACAACTGATTCCATGAGGCATTCAATGGGCTCAACTCAATACACTAAGATTTCCATTGGGTCAGGACTCAGGGCTACGTAGTACTTTCTTTGTGAGCCAAAGATTTAACACTGTCTTATCTTTTCCAAAAACCATTTCATAAGCACTCTCTTGATCTATTTTTAAAATTTTAAAATAAAAAACCCAACCAAACAAATGTTGGCCACAAAGCTATATAAGATATATAGGCCATAAAAATATCATATAGGCCCATTATTCTGAAATCAGAATGTTCTCATACACTCTGCTGGAATTCCATTGGTCTCTTGAATCAGTAAACAGGACAAAGATAACCTATACCTTTAGCATATGAGTAATAAATGAGAAAACATGTCTTCAGATGGACGACTATTCCTCATTTTCCTGGTAAAAGTGCTTATTTAGTGCCTGTCTTTTTCAGGGTACTGTGTTAAGCACTGTTGTAAATCAATTAGACAGACACAGTCCTTTTTTATGTGTGGTACTTCCCTTTTATTATGTGTACATTTTATTTCCTGAAAGGGGCTGAAAAAAGGACATTTGTATGAGTTACCCAGAGAAAATCAGCTTAAAGGGGAAGGGGACAGATCTGACAGGACCTGAGAGAAAAGCAACCCCTTTGAGGTAAAAGTACTGATGTATGGTAGAAGTGCATTGTTTCTCAGCAGCTAATTTACATATAACTTAAAAATTTTTTTAAAAGCCTTTGATGTTTATTGCTCAGAAACCAAATCAAAGAACTATTTGGGTACTATGGGATAATGCATATCGATTATCTTTACCATATCTGACAAGTGTGGGCTTTAGTTTTTTCAACCTAAGATAGAGGTGGATCACTATGCATGACTGTTTTGAGAGAGGAGAGAAAGAAGCTGTCAGGAGAAGCCAGAATAGAAGCTTCAGGATGAGAAGCTGGGGAATTAGAAGGTAGAAGCTGATATTAGAAGCTTCATACAGAAGACAAAAGCTGATGGAGTTGGGAAGCTGCTAGAGTTGAGAAGTCAACAGAAGCAGAGAAGCAGAGACAGGGGAAATTAACAATGGCTACTTTGAGCTGAGACCAGCTCTACAGCTGCTACAAGGATCTGATCTGATGGAAGAAAAGCTTTGGTGCTGGGGCTGTTTGGAGAAAGCAGAAGTCTCTGCTCTTTGAAGAGCTGATTGGGAAAAGGCTATCTTGCTCTCTCTAGGACCATCTACTGTTTGAGAGAACTTAGAGGCTTTCCTACATTGATTTCTATTGCCTTCTATTTCTCAAGAAGTAAAACCCCTTAATTCCATAGAGCAGATCCGAAAAACTCTGTAGATCCTTGTCTTAAGGAAATGGCTTTTCACTGAAAGAGTGTAATGTCCTGGCAAAGAGAGCAGTCCTGAAAAGTTGCATAAATCCCCAGGTTTAAGATTATTTGCCAAAAGAGCTAAATTCTATTTCAGTGTTCCAAAGATAGCAGAGAAGTGACTTTATCCAGTAGGAGACTAGGTCCAAAAGAGAAGCACTCCCAGAATCCAGAAAGTGACATATGGTAATATGGTAGACTGGTCTCTAAGGAGACCAAACACATCAAGGCCTGCAATTGTGAGTTGGCCCAGACGTGGGTTTTCCTATTCTTATATCTCATTGCCACAGTTGATGTAAATTTACGCCCATTCTTCCCCACTGATACTGTGGGCATTTGTGGGAGAGTGTGATCTAGGTTTATGTGTAGAATGTTGTTACTATTATTATTGCTTTAAATTTTTCATGATCAATATTTAGAATATAATATGTAATAGAATATTATATATGTAATAAATATATATATAATATATAGGTATTAATTACTTTTTAAAAACACCTCCTATTTAGTGCAAAACACCCTCCAGTGTATCTTACTTCCTATTTAAACTGTTTGCTAAACTGTATGCAGTTCAACTTTAATAATGCTTGTATTTCATTTGATATTGACAGCTATAATTTGCTTGCTCAGTGGTGGATTTATTCTAGGTGAATGACACAACCAGGCTTCTTGAAGAAGTCAATCCCTTAGTCCTTCTGAATATCTAAAAATCATCCAATTAAATAACAATGCAACAACTGTGGATAGTGCAAAGTGAAACAGGCTTCTTCACCATAAAGCAATAGAATTCTTCAGGTTGTAAATTAAAAAAATATAAATCAAATTAGCATTTCACTTTTGGGTAAACCAAGTGTTGACTTGAACTTATTATCAAACAAGCTGTCTCACCCAACTTCTGTTACTAGACCTCTGGTTATTCCCCAGTGAAACTTTAGCATCATTTTTGTTGTTATTCTTCAGTTGTTTTTCAGTTGTGTCTGATTCTCTGTGACTCCATTTAGGATTTTCTTGGTGAAGATATTGGAGTGGTTTGCCATTTCCTTTTCTAGCTCATTTTACAGATGAGGAAACTAAGGTCAACAGGGTGAAGTGAGTTGCCCAGGATCGCATAACTAGTAAGTATCAAAAGCCAGATTTGAACTTGAGAAGATGAGTCTTTCTTACTCCAGCCTGGTATTCTGTCCATGGCACCACCTAGTTGCCCCAATATCATCTTTTACTTGCATTTTAAAGCTTCTACATCTAGTAAACCAATCCTTTTGAATTTTCCTTAAAAAGTTCTTTTTTGTACTTGATCCTTCTCCATTTTCACTCCTGCCTAAACTGTCTTCCCATGCTAATTCAATATGAATATATCTTTCTGATATATCACTTTCATAATGTTACTCCTATACTCAAAAGACTTTAAGACTTCCTATTTCCTAATTTTAGATGAAATCTGATCATTTCCTAGGGGCATTACATCCCTTGTAAATCTCTGTAGTTCTCACAAAGTTAGGACAATAAATGGGTATGCCTGTTGCTTCTTTGCTAGTGCAGACCATCCCTCTACCTGGATGCCTCAAATACCTTTCTTCTTTTGAGGCTCATATAGTTTGATTGCTATCATTACCACTTGCTATTATAAACTAACCAAGTCATACTACCAACCTTTTAAAATGTCTTCTTACTTTGCTCATGGTTTTCCTTTCCATTCTATGCCTACTATTTTTAGGAACTATAATAATCCTTGTAATAGCTAACATAATAATTATTCATCCTTATGAAGCTTGTTGTCCTTATTCCTAACTTCAATCATACACCATCATGGTCATCTTAAGCTTCACCGTCTTTTAAAATTATATGACTTCCAAGATCTAGAAATAGAACTTTGAAATTTTACTCTGACCACAAACTCCTATCCTTCCACCTCTCCAACTCACTGCCAAGAAGCCTATTCTTCATCTTTATTGTGGCTTTAATTTGTGAGAATCTACCAATCAATAAGCATTTATTAAGAATTAACTGTGTGCTGGGTGTTGGAGACAAAAATACAAAGAATAATACAATCTCTTAACTCATCTCTTTTCTCCCACTCTCACATCTCAGTTGTCTTGATTGACTCCAGACAGTTGGAAGCACTGTCTGTTGGGCTTTTTTTCTCTATATTTTCTCTGAAGTTCAGGGTACTGACTTTTCCCCTTAACTAAGTGAATGATATATATGCTGAATTAAAGTAGATTGTTGACCCCTCAAAAGTTGCTTTCCTTTTAGAAAAACAGATCTAGAAACCCATACAGCAGGCACTCTTGTGTATGTCAGGATCTTTGCTGTTACAACTACCTAAAGAATCTTCTTTAGCAGGATACCACACTGGTATTTCAATCTTCACAAGTCTAAAATTGAGCTGATTTTTTTTCTTAACCTATTCATTCTTCTAACATCATTATTTTCTGCCATTTTCCAAGTTTCTTATATTTGAAACCTTGGAGTTATCTCTGATTCTCTGCTCTTCCTCACCCTTCATATGACCAAATAGATTTGATTCTTCCTTGGCAATGTTTATCCTCATCTCTCTATCCCAGTTCCTAGCATAGATGCTCATTGCCTTCTCTCTGGACTGTGATAGCTTCCTTACAGTCCATCTTGCCTCTTGTTGCTTCTCCTCTCACTTTTATTTCATTCTGCTTACTTTTACCTGAATAATTTTTCTTATGCATAGATTTGGTCATGTTATCCCTCTCTTAAAAATCTTGAGTAGCTCCCTATTCTACTGTACCAAGTTCGTATTTCACTTCATGGCACTCACATTACACAATGTGTTGTCACTCTTTTTCCAACCTCATTGTCAAATGACTTTCTCTGTGCTCTAGCAAAAAAAAGGACTCCTTCCTGCTTCCAGAAATCAGACTATACTCTCAAGAACTTTTGATTTTGATCACCCAATTTTCCTTTCATAGCATCTTCTCCAGATTTGCTTAATGAATTGCTGCCCACCATTTACCACTCAAATCAAATATAATCTTCTCCAGGAAGTCTTCCTTGCTTCCTTCTGTTAATATGGCTTTGCCACCCTGACCTTATAGAGCACTGTTTTGTAACTCTCTAATGAGCTTGTCATATAATGTTGTGTGTTATAGATATTTGTGTTGGTGTCTTGCCCTGATACTAGACAGGTAAGCTCCCTGGGCAGAGGGATGTTGTAATTGGTAGGAGAACTTGATATGGCATCAGTGGACCTGGATTTGAATGCTGGGGTTCTGCCACTTACCATCTGTGATCATAGGCAATCTAGGGCATCACATTGCTTTGGGCTTCAATTTACTTATTTGTAAAATGAGAAGTTTGGACCAAATCATCTTTAAGGCCTGTTCCATCTCTGAAACTATGACTCTGTGTATTTCCCAAGTTTCTACTCATAGAGGTCTGAAAGCAAAAAGGTACTTAATAAAAACTTGTATTGTATATGTTGCATCCTTGAAATTATTCCACCTGGATATTAAAACTTGATCTATCTAATCTCATTTCTCTCCTTCAGTAGGATACCCTATACACCCTAGTCATCTTGGTCTTTTCAATATCCTATCAAACTAGTGCCTATTTCTGCCTCTGTGCATTTCCTCATGCTGTTGCCCCCATTAAAGTTGCCTTTCCTAGTAAATTCAGATCACATCCATCATTCAAAATCTAGCTAAAAATCTCTTCCATGAAACTCTGCCAAGCCCTTGCTGATCTTCTTTCCCAGAACCTTGACAAGTCTCATAGTCTGTATCAGGCCAATTGGCTGGTAGCCAAACTGTATTGTGCCCTCCAAATCATTGCTGTTTATATTCAGTCTTGTCTGTCCAATTAGATTATAAGAACTTAGAGGGCAGGATCCTTGCTGCAAAGTTCTAGGCACTTTGTAGGCACCTAATAGGTACTTGTTGATTGTTTAAAAGAGTCAGTTCTATGAACTTGTTCCTTCAGTATTTGAATAATATGAAGAAAAGTGATTACTAGCCCCTCTTCATCAAGATGAAAACCAATGTGCAATATATTAATTTTATCCAAGATAACCAGATGAGGCTTTATTGTAATCTCTTTCTCTTTTGCTGAGATAATTTCACTTGTTTTTGAGTTTATGAGGCCATAAGTGGTTCCCATCTGTTGATGAACATATTTCTAAGAGCCATTTAGTCTCAAGTACGGAATACTTGGGGGTAGGTTAAATTATAACTTTTATATTAAGTGCCATATTAGTAAGAGAACAAGAATTGGAAGCATGTGTTCAGTTTCAGTCTTTCATTTTTGAGGCTTAAGTCAGGCAAAGAATTAATTTCATTTGTTTACAAAGTGGATTATGCCTAACAAAATCTATTTTGTTTATAGTAATATTTTAGTCAATCCATTGTTTCAGAAAATAAGAACAATCTGATTGGTTAATTATTCAATATAGTAAATTACATTATTCCATATCCATTAAACATTGGCCTAATTTAATTAGCAAATAATAGCTTGATGAAAATATTCCTTTTTACAACATTTTTAAAGCTAGGCACATTCCATTGATCTAACACTGAAAAATCTTGTTTATTTCATTGTCTTTTGATGGTAGACCACAGGATGTAACATAGCACTTCTGTGGACATTGAACTGTGTCCACAATAAGGACAATAGAAATGAGGCAGGTTTCATTGGGATCTTATGCTGGAACACAGAATTTTCCCTTTTTGTTTATGGTTACATTAAATTTTCTTTCCCAGAAATACATATCCTGACGTAGTCTGGATAAACGCACAGTGTTAAATGAAATTTATTCTCCATTCAAATTTGATACAGAAAAATCATCATTGTCTCTACTTTTCTTATGGAAAGATAATTAACAAGGGATTTGATTCGATTTAATCTAATTGAACAAATTAAGCACTTACCATGCACAAGGCACTGTGCTAGGAGTGATGAAGAGGAGAAAAAGATAAATGAGATAGAGTTCTGTGCCTTCATGGAATATACAAACCCATGGGTGGAGTGAATAAGACAGTTTTTACAAATAAGCACGATCCAAGGAAGAATATGATATGACCCACAAGAAGGGCACAATATGCTAAGGGGGGTACAGAGGATGTGGCTATCACATCTGGTTCAGAGAATCATAAATAAAAGATATATTTGAGATGTGTCTTGAAAAACTGTAAGATTTTGAAGGACAGATGAAAGGGAACAGGCAAAGACTTTGAAGCAAGCATGTGTGTTTAGTCAACAGTGAGCAGTCTAATTTGGTTGGAATGTAGAGTTTATATGGAGAATAGAGAGAGTTCAGGCTAGAAAGGAGTTTGGTATCATACTGTGAAGGGTCTTGCATGCCAGAATAAGGAATTTAAAATTAATTGGATAGATGATGTGGATCCCATCAAATATTTTTGATCAAAGAAGTGACATAAGTGACATGACTGGGACTGTATCTTAGGAAATCTAAAATTTATATACATATACATATATACATACACACAAAATATATACATATAAAATTTTTTTGTTAATCACTACTTGAATTTTACAAAGTTGATCTGATCTTTCTTAGTTTAATTTTTCAAGGATCAATGATCTCATTGGTATGGTTACTTTCTCCCTTAAAGAGACCCTTCCACTCCTTTGTTTATGGTTGTCATAAGTTGCTGTGGTTGAAAAAAAGTCATTACCAAGTGACTATTTTTCTGGTGATGAGTCTCCATGAAGTGAGTAAAACTGACTTTTTGATAATAGACATGTAATCTGCAGCTGGGTGTGTACTCAATGCCTTTTTGGTTTGGTTATTGTGTTGTTCAGTCAGGCAAGGTGGGGTAGGTAGATAAGAGTAGGAGAAATAGGACAGAGGATCATCTGAAGAGGAGGAAGAATGTACACTTAGAATCCTAGAATCTTAAAGGCGAAGAAGCTTTAAAAATGTAATCCAAGCCTTTTATTTTATGGAGGATAAAACTGAAATTACTGAATATGTATGTATATTCATGTTCAAGAACATGCCCAAGAATTTAAAATCATTTCAAAAAGCGAAATAAATGGAAATTCTTGGAATCTCATCTAAGGTCATTTTCCTTCCCCCAAAAGGAAATAATAAACTATACAGATAAAACTCTTTAGTAGTCTGCTGTGTGCTGAAAATTTTCACTAGAATTTCACATAAGAATGTGAAAGAAGTAAAAACTAGAATTTAAATGGTCGCCCCCAACTCACTGACATGCCACAAAACACCCTCTGAATAAACATTCATGGTATCTCCTTTTGGTACTAGAAAAGTATTCATAAAACCCATCTGCCAGGTCTTTACAGTCTGTTATAACAGATTTATTGCACATATATGAAATGTAAAGATTATGGGCTACTGATTTTCCAGACTGAAAGATTTATTATTTATGCGAACAAAAAAATGGCAGTTAATATTACTGTATAACAAGAATGAATTGGAGCATCTCAAAAAGAATGTACATATAAATCTAGTCAACTCTATTAAGTAGCTAACTATCCAGTCAGTCACTTTCTCTTCCTTTTCCCTCCCATTGTCTGCTTCTTATTCATTTCCCTGGTCATTAGTATTTTCCTTTTGAGGTGAACTGAAGGAAAGGTTTAAACTAATATCTATCAGATTTGCAGGTCAGTTCAGTTAGGTTGAAACCATTGATCCATGGCCACAAATCTTATTAACTGCTGTCCAACACAACCAGCAAGTGCCTCATGAGTACAGGATGACCCAATAATACTTCCAGAGTGAAAGGCTTCATTGATATGGTTAGTTGAAAAGTTAGAGTCAGAATGGGTCTAAGAGTCTTCATGTCACTGTGCTGATAGGTAGTCTACAATATGACTTTGATTTATGCATGGATTTTATTTACATATCCGTTTTGTTTCTGTATTTGTTTATATTAAGGTTCTTGCTGATATAAGAAGATCTGAATATTTCAGATATAGAGATGATTAAAGTCAGTTTTCAACAAGGGTCCTACTCTGTAAAATAAAATACATGATATTGAAAGCCCCTTCAGCTTTAAGATTCTAGGATACTACTAAGTATACATTCTTCCTGCTCTTCAGATGATTCTCTATCTTCTTTCTCCTCCCTTTACAAGTCTACCTCACCTTTTCTGAACTGGGAAAGAAGAGTTCTTGACATCCTGCTGTCCAGAAGTGAATTTCACCCTATGAAAGAGTGGCTTCACCTGAGGACTGGGGGCATTTTTTTTTTTGGACTATGCTTGAACAGAGAAATTGAACTAGGGTTCTAGTAACTGCCTGACCCTTAATTCCATGGAACAATCTTTGCTTAAATCACAAACCTGTAATCTTAAAGCTAAAGAAATCCTAAAAATCTATGGAACACTGTATTCAATCACTTTTGCAGATCATCTTCCCCTCCTTCTCCCTTCATCTCTTCCTCTTTCTTTTCTCTTCTTCCCAAACCTGTGATGTCATTAGTGTGAAGTATTCTTAGCGTAGAAACTCCTTTCACTAATGATGCTACCTAATTTATAGTCTTAGAGAGTTTTCTGAATCCCCAAGAGGTTAATGGACTTGCTCATGATCACATAGCTAGTATGCATCAGAATCAGGAACTGAACTCAAGTCTTCCTGACTATGCTGCTCAGATTTGTACATACAATTATTATAATCTGCAAATTTGGTGTTTTTATGGGGGCAGTTAGATGTCAAAGTAGATAGTGCCAGGTTTGGAGGCAGGCAGATCTTCAGACACTTGCTAGCTGTGTGATCCTGGGCAAGTCACTTCACCCTGTTTGCCTCAGTTTCCTCATCTGTAAAATGAGCTGGAGAAGGAAATGGCAAACCACTCCAATGTCTTTGCCAAAAAACCCTCAAATAGTGTCACAAAGAAATCAGATATGACTGAAATGACTTTTTCTATAAAAAAAGCAACAGAGTTTAGTGAAAGGAGCACTGAATTTGATGACAAAATGCCTGAGTTCAAATCCTGGCTTTGTTGATTACTTGGCTGCTTCTGAATGAATTATGTAGAATCTTTAGGTCTCAGTTTCCCTCTCTGTTAGATGGAATGTTTGGGCCAGATGATAACTTCCAGTTTCAGCTAATTATCTTAGAAATTAATAGTCATTATTCAGGCTATGATTAAATAGCAAAAAATAAATCCGTATAAAAATTGAAAAAAATTCCAAATATTTGATTGAATTCTATCTAGGTATTTGGTGTTATATAGAGGAACCTCAAACAATGCTGCTAATTAGTAACTGTTTACAGTAGCCATTATTTTCCTCTTGGTGTCCAAACAAATGCCTAAAATGATCCTTATCATCCTTTCATACTTTCTCCCGTGTAGTCCTAGAGGAAGCTAGGTAGATAAAATGCTGAATCTGAAGTCAGGAAGGATGGCCTGAGTTCAGCTGCTACCTCAGACAATTACTAACTGTGTGATCCTGGTCAAGTCACAACCTCTGTCTGCCTCAGTTTCCTTAACTGTGAAGTGGCAATAATCTCTACCTCCCAGGCATTGTTGTAAGAATCAAATGAGATATTATTTGTAAAGCACACAGTACCCAGCACATAGTAGGTGCTTAATAAATGCCTGCTTCCTTCATTCCATACTTACAGAAGCAGGGACACACATAGAAGTTTCAGCTTTCTGAGAATTCTTTTTTTTATTAATTAATTTTATTTATTTTCAGTGTTCTACAATAACTACTATATAACTTAGATTATTATTTTCCCCTCCTTCCCATGGCATACAATTTTGTATAGGTTCTACACATATATTCCTATTAAGTACATTTTCACTGCAGTTATGTCATGTTGAAGAAATAAAATGAGTGGGAGAAATCATCTAACAAACCACAATGCAACACACACACACACACATACATACACACACACATACATACATACAAAATGATCTGCTACATTCTGTGATTGAATTCCATAGCTCTTTCTCTGCATGTGGAAGGCATTTTGCCTTAGAAGACCACTGGGAATTTTTTTTAAGTCCTTGCATTGCTATGAAGTTTCAAGTCTACCAGAAGAAACTCGCACACTGTGGTTGTTGCTGTGCACCAAGTTCTCCTGGTTCTGCTCCTGTCACTCAGCATCAATTCATATAAGTCTTTCCAGGCCTCTCTGAAGTCTTCCTGTTCGTCATTTCTTATAGAGCAATAGTATTCCATTACATTCATATACCACAATTTATTCAGCCATTCCCCAGTTGATGGGCATCCCCTTGATTTCCAGTTTTTACCCACCACAAAGAGGGCTGCTATAAATATTTTTGTACATGTGGGACCCTTTCCCATTTTAATGATCTTTTGGGGATACAATCCTAGAAGCAGTATTGTTGGGTCAAAGGGTATTCCAATTTTTGTAGCCCTTTGGGCATAGTTCCAAATTGCTCTCCAGAATGGTTGGATCAGCTCCCACATCTCCAACATTTATCATCTTCCTGTTCTGTCATGTTTGACGATCTGATAGGTGTGATATGGCACCTCAGAGTTGTTTTGATTTGCATCTCTCTAATCAAAAATTATTTAGAGCATTTTTTCGTATGACTATAGATATCTTTAATTTCTTCCTCTGAAAATTGCCTGTTCATATCCTTTGACCATTTATCAGTTGGGGAATGTGAGTATTCTGTTATTATGACTTCCTTCTTCCAGATTTTACATTGGCTTTCCAGTTCGTCCCTGGCTCCTAAGAACTCCCTGGTTGTGGAACTGTCTGACCTTTACTAGGGATGGTCTTTCATTAGTGAAATTCTTCACTGTTAACCCCCTTTATTAGTGTCACTATACCTTGAACCCATCCACTCAGCTTTCATGCATTTTCAAAGGGACCTCTAAGTAGGATAAGATTTTCAAAATGTGCAACTTCCGATTCTGGAAGACAAGCCCCATAGTGTTAATTTCAAATGGAAAGATGTCTATAAGTCAAAACCATCTTCTTGGGTTAGGTTATTTTGGTAAGAATAGATCAAGGTAATGCAATCCCATGTTAAAATTAGAAGTCCTAAAGTTCACTGCAGACTGGCATCCAGGCTTGCTTACCAGCTCCTAGTGGCAGAAGGAGAGAGATTACACAAGCCATACATATGGGGAGACTACAGGTCAAAAGCAATCACTCCCAGCCTTGGCTGAAGCCCCAAGTTTTTCTCACTGTGGCAGATTGAGAATAAGGACTTCTGAGAAAAGTCAAGGTCAGGATATCAGGAGTCAGACACCCTGTCCCTCCCCTGGCTAGATATCCACAAGGTGAAGAGAGTCAGGGTATGGCCTTGGAGAATGGCTTCTGTTTGTGGTTTAGAATAATTATTTACCTTTCATTTATAAATTCTTATCAGCATCTGCTTCCTCTCAGCTTTATACAGGAACACTGAGGAGTATTAACGTAATCACAGCCCAGATCCTTCCAGGATGTGGGCTGCCCACTTCTTTTTGTGGTGATTTAATGCTTTCTGGTATTAGGATATCATTTAATACACTGAAGCAATAATTGATTGTTATGTTTGAATGACCTGGAAGGATTGATGTATCTTCAGAAGTGAGTGCCCCTATCACACTAAGGACAAGATCTTAGGTCTGTCCATTCCTTTGATACACACACGCACATGCACACACACACACACACACACACACACACACACTTCTGTGTATATGTGTATGTGAATATGCACATGTAAGACACATCTCTTAGGAGGTACCTAGTACAATCCACTCTGCAAATAAGAAAATCAAGTTCTAGACTTGTTCAAGGCCACAGAGATAATTACTGGGAGAATTAAGGCCTTCAGACTCTCAGTCTAATATTCTTTCCATTTTTACCCCAATTCCTTGCTAGTTGGTAAGGGATGGAGTGCTGGCTCTGAAGTCAGGAAGATCTGAATTCATATATAGCCTGAGACACTTGTTGGCTTGTGTGACCCTGGGCAAATCACTTAACCTTTTTTTCAGTTTCCTCATCTGCAAAATGGGGATGGTAAGAATGCCTGCCTCCCAGGTTGTTGTGAAGATCAGATGAGATAATGTTTGTAAAGAGCTTTACACACCTTAGAGACCCATATAAATACTGCTTGTTTTTATTGTTATTGTTTCATCTTCCTCTCTCTCTCCATCCTTCTTTCTCTCATAGATTTAAAGTAATCTTTCGCTTTCCTGAAAGTATGGATTCAAGTGAGAAGGGCTAAGTGTTAGTTAACTTTTCCAGACCAATGGAGGTTAGTGATAAAAGGGACAAACCAGGACCTGAAGTCTTAGAACACTTCACTGATCATTTTAAAGTGACAGTTTCAAGAGAAAGGGACAGAGAAAATCTTGTACCACAGACGTGTTGTGTGGTCCACCTGTGAGGAATAATTGATACCCACTGCCTCTGATGCCCTAGATTAGGAACGTTTGAGGACTGTGACACCTGAAATTTATGCAAAATTTGTGACAAATGCAAACCTTGGAAGAGATACTTAATAGACTTCCCTCGTGTTTAGTTTTTGTGTTCATCCTTTGTTTTCAAAGAGGACCATGACATCAGAGAAATGATGATATGACTTGCACTTGAGTTTGTTTTGAGTGAGGGAGGGCTGTGCAGGTCACCAGCCTCACTTCTGCTCCTAAGCCATGTGGATCCAATGACCAGATATTCATCAGGATGACTGGAGATGGCCCAGGATGCAATGGAAGAGCTTGGCCTTTTATGCTAAGGCCTTTTCACTTAAAGTGAGGTAATGTCCATTCAGTGAACAGGTCTCTTTAAAAAGTAGTCAGGGGGATGGAACCTTTAATAGAAAAGAAAAAAATAGATAAATCAAGCTGGGAGCGGAAGGAGGCTGCGGATGCTCAGGGTTGTTGTTTAGAAGAGAAACAGTTACTGTTGACATTCACACTAATCCAGGAGGGTCCAAAAGCAGCCACTGAGTGGAGCTTGGGCATTGTTGTTCAATCTATGGGCTCTCTGGGTCTAAGGGTTTAGGGAAGACAAGAAAGAAAGGAAGAAAGAAAGAAAGAAAGAAAAGAAACAAAGAAACAAAGAAAAGAAAGAAAGAAAGAAGGAAAGAAAGAAAGGAAGAAAGAAAGAGAAGAAGAAAGAAAGAGAGGAAGAAAGAAAGAAAGAAAAAGAGGAAGGAAGGGAGAGAGGAAGGAAGAGGTGGGATTCAAACTCAGGTCTTCTGACTCAAAAATGCACCAATTAATCACTGCTCACTAAATTAAAATGAATTGAATTTTGAGAACATTTTTTCAGTGCTTTGAGATATATATCTGAAATATAACATGCTTAGAAAGTCTACAGCACATTTCATTCCTATTAAAGACGTATGCCAAGAATTGATCTAACTTCTGGAAAGTAATTTGGAATTATGCTAAGAAAGTGACTAAAATGTCCATATCTATTGACTACTAGAAATCCCAATGCTAGGCAAAGAAAAGTACAATGTCTAACAAAAAGTTTTGTGCTAGCATTTTTACAGTAACCAATCTTTTTGTGAATGGCTAACAAATTCTGTTTCATGAATGCAATGGAATATAATTTTGCTATAAAAAATGTTGAATATGAAGGCTATGGGGAAGCATAGTAGGACTTGTGAGAACTGATACAAAGGGAAGAAGGCAGAATCCAGAAAGCTATAAAAATATATAATAAATACAGTAACATAGATGGAACAAGAAAACAATATTTGAAACTGAATACTGAATAATTATAATGACCAACTTCTAATCTGAAGAAGAGATGGGAAGTGACCTGTTCTTTGCAAAAAGCTGCAGAACACAGCATACACTGTTAGAATTGATTGATATGTTGACTAGTTTTGTTGAACCACTTTTTCCTCTTTTTTTTCTATGAGGGAAGGCATGTATGAGTGGGAGAAGGATATTGATAAAAATGTATCAATAAAATAGACTCTAAAATTTAGATAATTTTCATAAAGTTGTAGTGCTAATTAGAGAGCAGGAAAAATAATAGGTTATGGATTTATCCTATTCTAGGATATCATTCTGGGATCCTATTCTGGTGGCCACATGGGTCACTGCTAATTTTTGTCTTAGCCTAATAAACAATACTGTTAAGAAGCTATTTTTAAAAAGATCAGTGATTTCCCCAGTGAATCACATAGCCCAGAATCCAATGTGCTCTCTAGAGAGCTCAAGTAGTTGTTTTTTCTCTGAGCTCAGGTGTGGTAAAGAAGCTGTGGGCTACAATACAAACCTGCTAGCTATTGGCATGCTGGTGGAAGGATTCTCTTCAAATTTCTTTCTCTACATTCTATGTGAATGTGCAATTAATAATCTACCTAATGAAAGAAAATCTGATTTTCAATTTCAATGTAATAATATTATGTAACGTGGCAATCTCTGTTGATTTCAGGATAAAATTTCCCTGTGATAATGCTCCACAGTATACTCTTCTCTGGTTGGGATTTCTCTGTTGATTATCCATAGTGATGAAAAGAAAATACTTGTCAAGAACTAAACTCAGAGACAAAGAAAAATTTATTCAAAGAAGTTGTGGTTTTGTTTCTTGTCTCAGTGTCAAAATGGAAATAAATTAAAGATAGATGATGCCTAGTGTATTATATGATGTTTGCTTCTGTCCCCCCCCCAATAAATAGTAACTATAAGTTGAAGAGAAAAGATGTTTCCTTATTCCAAAAGCTCTTAGCTGAAATACGTTTCCTGAGTGGCACCACTGTGTAATTAAAGGAGCACTAAATTTCCAATTAGGAGAATTCTGATTCTTCTCAGCTCTGATACTAAAGACTTAACCCTGTTTGCCTCAGTTTCCTCATGTGTAAAATGAACTGGAGAAGGAAATAGCAAACCTTTTCAGTATCTTTGCCAAGAAAACCCCAAAAGGGGTCACAAAGAGTTGAACACAACTGAAATGACTGAACAGAAAAAAACAACAAATCAAATACAAACTCCTCTATTTGACATTTAAAACTAGGAGCTGACCACTTTTTAATATTCCAGATTTCTTACATATGACTTTTCTCTAGACACTCTCCCTGACCCAGACACATTGGTCTATTTGCATTTGTTTCACACTATACTCCATTCCCATACCTTTGCAATGATTGTTCTCACTGATAAAATGTATTCCTTTCTCATTTCTACCTTTGAAAATTCTTGTTTTCTAACATTTCATTCTGGGAAGATGGTGGAGTAGGTCAGGAATTTCCAGGCTCTCCAAATTTCCTCCACAAACAGAATATCACAAAAATAAAAGGGTAAAGCAGGTGTCTTCCTAAGATGGTTTGAAAGGACCTCAGGAAAGACAGGAAAGAAGCTGAGGTCTGGCCTGAGTGGAACGTAGGTACCTTCAGGCTGATTCCACTTAATCAAAAAGCAGCAGACCTGGAGGGCAGCTCCATCAGGAAGCAGACTAGGCCTCAGGAACTTTCACCTCACTAATCTTCACTTAAGCAACAACAGACAGCTGAGTGTGAGAAAACTGACCCCTTTACTCGTAACAGTTTCCTTCTCATACCGCAGGGGGCAATAGTACTTTCAGGACAGTGTAGCTGAAGCTCTGTGGCTTAGGGGAGCAGAGGCATCCTTGAGATTGAGCCCTGCGACAAAATTCAGAAAATAACAGTAAAGAGGAGCTGAGACCTGGGGCAACATTACCCACAACACATGATTAAAATCTGATTATACTAATAAGCTGATAAAAATAAAATAAAATAAAATAAGAATAAAAATGAGTAAACAAAGGAAAAAGAACCTGACCAGAGATAGCTACTATGATATAAAAGAAGATCTAGATTCATATTCAGAGGAAGATAGTGATGTAAAAAAAAGCCACTCTAACCCCAAAGAACGTTGTCAAATGATCACAAATTCAAAAAGTTCTTGGAAGAACTTAAAAAGGAATTCAAATATCAAATAAGAGAGATCAAGGGAAAATTAGGAAAAAAATAAAAGGAGTCCAAGGAAATTTTGAAAAGAAAGTTAACCAACTGGAAAAAGAGGTCTAAAATCTTAAAGAAGAAAATAGCTCCTTGAAAACTAGAACTGGGCAATAGGAATTGAATGACATTATAAAACACCAAGAAATAATAAAACTAGAAAAAACAGAAGAGAATCTGAAGCATCTCGTTAGGAAACAACTGATCTGAAGAATAGATCAAGGAGAGACAATTAAAGAATTGTTGAACTACCTGAAACTTGTGATTTTAAAAAAAAGAAACAATATCACAAGGAATTAAGGAAAATAGCCTTAAAGTTCTAGAACAAGAGGGTGAAGGTGAAAGAGGAAAAAACCTACCATTTACCACCTGAAAGAGATCTTAGGAAGAAAACTTGCAAGAATGTCACAGCCAAGTTTCAAAACTCCTGGGTTAAGGAGAAAATATTGTAAGCTCCAACAACAATAACACCAACAGAAAACACAATTTAAATACTACAGAGATACAGTCAGGATTTCACAAGACCTAGCAGCTTTTTCACTGAGTGTAGGTCTTAGAACATTCTATTTTGAAGAATAAAAGAGTTGGAGTTGTGATCAGGAATAGCTTACCCAACACAGCTGAGTATAAGCCTGACTAAAAAAAATAGTATTTGATGTACCAAAAAAACTTTTAGGTATTTTTGAAAAAAAGATGACAACTCAATGGAAAATTTTAAGGAATATAAGGAAAACATTAAAGACTAATTATCAGGCACTCAATAATGTCAAATTCTTTATTTCTTATACCTGAAAATGTTGTCAATATTATTAAAGCAACCATCATTATTAGGGCAGTTTGAAAGAAAAGTTGGGGCTGAGTTGTGTATGATGGGGTGATTCTAAAAAATGAAATTGGGTAGAAAAAGGTAAAAAGGATCAATTATCTCATAAAAATAGAGTGTGAAAGTTAGAACTGATCCAGAGGAATCAGGTCAGGGTGGAGGGCTGGTAATGTTGGAACCTTACTCTCATTTCCTTTAATACTCATCTCAAGTTCTACTATCTTCATGAAGCCTTTCCTAATTTCTCCACTGTTGGAGCACTCCCAACTAAAACTCTGTGTTTATTTATATTCGTACACAGGTCCTTGTTATTCCTCTCATTAGAATGTAAGCTTTGGGGGACTAAATTGTTTCATTTCTATATAGCAGGTGCTTAATAAATGTTAAATGATCGAAATTTTTTTTGATGAGGATTTAGGCTCTGCTTTTATAAACTTCACAGTGTGACAGAAACCTGTATATCAACACTCCAAATGAAACAAAGTACTAAGAGTGGCAATGTATTGTCTATGAACAACAGCCTAGCCTTCCACAACATTTAGATATTTCAGTAATAGCTGTAAATATAATACTAAAGGAAACAAGTCTTCTAAAAATCATTAAAAAGCCAAATAAAAGTTTGTATGGTTTTTCTCAAGCTGCTCAGCAGAGGAAGTATGAGAAAACGGTACTAGCACCCCAGTGGTGACAGGGAGTAGTGCCATGGTATTGAGAAAAGACCTCTCTCTGGCCTAGAAGTCAGGAGACTTGGATCCTGTCACTAACTAGCTGTGTGATCTTTGACAAACTACTTCAACTCATTGGCTCTCCTTCAGTTTCCTTAGATATAAAACGAAGGGGTTGGACTAGATGACCTTAAGGGCCCCCATTCAGCTTTAGCATTCTATGAAATACTGAAACAGTAACCTGAGTTCGGTGTTATAAATAACAGTAATTTCAAATATTGGGATGAGTCTATTCAAAGAATCCTTGCCATTTGAACTCACAGAATATTGCTTTAGCTAAATGAGTGAAAGCATTTTATGTTAAAGCTCAATAAGCTAGGTGTTTGTTATTTTCTATATGTTGCCTATTGGGTAAAGTATGATCATAATTATGGATAAAATCATTCTGGACCTTTTATTTGGTGCCAGTGTTGATAGACATAAGAAACCATGGCAGAGTATCCCCTTTGCTGGCATAGAGGATGCTCTGACACCTCATGAATGTGGACTCGAAATTGATACTCTTGGCAAGGATGAATGACGACTTGTGCTAGAGGAGTAGGAAAACATGCAGATTGACGTTTGTGGATAGAGACTGAGTGTATGTTACTGCAGACAAATGTCTGTATTTTTAGCCAGTGATATAGACTAGCGATCTCCTTTCTTTTTTGCTTGTATACCCTATCAGCAAACATTTTTGACCACTGTCCAATATTTTTTACGTACGAACTATATACTTGTATTAATAATTATTAACATTATAAAACACAAAATATAAATTTCAGAAAGAATGAGATAAAGTTGAAATAAGATTTGAGTCAGTAGAGAGCCACCTGAATTTACTGAGTTCGGGAAGGCCATAATCACGCCTGAGTTTAGGGAAATCCCTTTGGCAGCTTGTGGAGAATGGATTGGAGAGGGTAGAGACATGAGGTGCGGACTTCAATTAGGAGCCCATTGTATTAGTCTAGGTAAGAGGTCATAAAGGACTGCACTGAGCTGGTGACTCAGTGGAGAGATGGGAATGAATGTCTGAGATATTGTGAAGGCAGAAATGGCAAGGTGATAATTGATTGATTATGTGAGGGATAGAGGAGTGAGGTGCTGAGGATGATCCAGATTATAAACCTGCATGACTGGAAAGATGATCTCTCCAGAAATAGGAAAGTTTAGAAGAGGATTGTATTTTGAGGGAAAGATAACATAATAACCCGCTCATGCCTTCTCCTCTGGTACTTATTATTATTTTCTACCAAATAACTAAAATCATAGATCAGGTATTTGAATGCACAGATTATTGCAGAAGAGTGCATGCTGTAGTCACAAGGTAATTGCAGGGGGATGTGGATGATAGGGAAAAGCCATGAGGATTAATGTCTGTGCAGCTTCCCTATGTGTCTGGGCTGGGTTAACTTCTAACTTCCCTGAGGAGTCAATGCGTTGCATAGCTCCAAAAGGCCAGCAATAGGAAGGGGGAACAGAAGTAGTAGTTCTCCTTAATAAACTCCAGTGGCTCCCTATTACCTCTAGGCTAATATATAAACTCTGTGTTTGATATTTAAAACACTTTACATCCTGGTCCTACCTTACTTGTCCAAGTTTATTACATTTTGCTTCCTTTTACAAACTCTATAGACCAGTCAAACTGGCCTGCTTACTATTCCTCACATAATCTTTGCACTGGCTCTCCTAAATGTCTGATGTGCTCTCCCTATTCACCTTGGACTGTTGCATCACCCTGGTTTCCTTGAAGATTCAGCTTAAGTACACCACCTTTTCTGGTCCTGTCCTCTCCAGCTGTCAGTGACCTCCCCCAAAGGTTATACTGAAACTTCTTTTTAAATGCTTTATATGTACCTGTGTACACGTATACTAGCTTCCCAGTTACATTGTTAATGAATCAATAGGCATTTATTAAACATTTTCTATGTACCAAGTACATAAGCACTAAAGATACCAAGAGAGGCAAAAACACTATCCCTGCCCTTAAGTATACATACTAATTTCAATCAGTAAACACAACATATACATGTATGAACATATATGTACACATATAATGTACACATATACATACATGCATGCATGCATTCACAGAGCAGATGGAAGGGCATCTCAGAGGGAAGGAACTTCAAGGAGGGGAAAAGCTCTGGGGACCAGGAAAGGACCCTGCAGAAGGTAAGATGTGAGCTGAGTCCAGAGGGAATTAAGAGATAGAAGTGAGGAAAGAGAGACTTGGAGGGAAATACCATGCAACAAAGGCTTGGAACCAGGAAATGGAGGGATGTGGTCTAGGAACAACACATAGATAAGAATGGTTAGATACTAGAAGAATGGAAAGGTAGAAAAGCACCATCTTGAGAAGGTCTTTAAATGTCAAATAGGGAACATTACCTTTAATCCTATGATAAGGAACTAGTCAGGAACCTCTGAAGTTTTTTGAGTGAGGGGGGCAGAAGGAGCAGCATTTTAGGAAATTCACCTTAGCTGCCAAGTGGAGCATAGATTAGAGTGAGGAAAGGCTCGAGAATGGGAGAGCCTGAACGAGGGTGGTGACTGTAGGGGGAAGGCTCTACACAAGACATGAAATGACAAGATTTGACAACAGATTTGATATATTGGGTAAGTGAGAGTGAAGAAGACAAGATGACCCCAAGGCTGTACACATGGGTGATCTGGAAGATGGTGATGTCTTTGACAGTTTGGAAGGGGAGAGGGTTTGGGGATAAAGCTAATGAGTTCTGTTTTGAACATGTTGAGTGCAAGACACCTATAGGACACTCAGTTTGAGATGACCAAAAAACAGTATGTAATGTGGAACTATAGCCATGAGAAAGACTGGGGGGTGGCAGGGGCGGGGGTAGAGTGGAGCAGGAATACATAGGTCTGGTGCATAAAGAAGATAATTGAATTCATGTGAGTTGTTAATATCAACAAGTAAGATAAAATAGTAAAAGAAAAGAGGGCTCAGGACACAGAGCCCTGGATTCTAGGGTATGAACTACTTTGCTTTTTTTCCTTTACTCATTGTATTTTATTCTTAAGATTAGAAGGTTGATGCTGAAAGGGTCACAAAATGTACTTTTGTGTAAAGAAAAATAATTAAAGTGGGAAATGATGTAAAGTATTGACCTTTTCCTAGGTGAATAATTTGGTTTCTGAAAGGACTTTGGTTTAGTAATAACTGCTAAAGTCTATTTGTAAAGAAACTCAGTTTTCCAATAAGCGGTGAGCAGTTTAGTAACAAATGGAACAGAGAATGAACTCTGTAATAAATACAAAGGCTTAAATTACACCGCATATGATGTAGGGTGTTTTTTGTCTTGTATATGAACAATTTTGTGCTTTAAGGGGGTAGGAAGCTTATTTATTAACAACTGCTAAAAATTCAAGTATAAAAAAAGTTGTAAGAGACAAAAGCTGGTAGAGTGGCCCTATTGGAGGATGACAGGCAGTTAGGTAGCTTAATGGTTAGAGTACCAGCTCTAGAGTCAGAAAGCCTCATCTCCCTGAGTTCAAATCTACCCTCAGACACTTACTAGCCATGTGACTCTGGGGAAGTCACTTAGCCTTGTTTGCCTCAGTTTCCTCCTCTATAAAATGAGCCGGAGAAGGAAGTGGTAAATCACTCCAGTATCTCTGCTAAAAAAATGAGGTCACAAAGAGTCAGACACAACTTAAAAATAACTAAACAAAAATTTAAAGACTACAGAATGATCGAAGTTGCATTGTCTCTCAACTCATCTGCATGTAAATTTTAAGGTTTAAAAGGGTAAAAATCATACAAAATAAAAACTCATCTAACTGGAGACTACTGGGTCATTAAATAAGGATTTCTGAGAGCATGGAGAGATTTGTTAAGCTTTTAACCTTCTAAGTAAAAGGTGAGTGAATGCCAGGAGGCTCTGATTTAAGTCACTGAAGGTATTGAAGCAAGTGACTAATGAAAATGGAAGACTGAAGAAAAAGACTAGCTCCAAAGGAGCTGTGTGATAAAAGGGGTAGCCAAAACAGCCAGCGGACAGAAGCCTTCGGATACATGATTCTCAATGGTTGGAAAGAAACTCAACCATTCATAAACCTGGGGGAGTGTATATCGAGTTTATGTGGACATTATGATGTATTTACTACGAATGTATCTGCTTTAATCTTAGTACTGTGATATTATTATTTCTTTTTGCCTTATTGCTAATGGTTATTGGTTATGTTTAACGGTTAATGGTTAAATGGTTATATTTAAGTTCTTCAAGTGTCATCATATATTCTCTTCAAACAGGATTAACTTAAGAGCCTGAGAGTTGGTAGTCTTTCTGTAGGAACCTGCAGCTGCCAATGTGAGGGCAGATTGGGATAAGTGAGTTAACACAAGAGAGTTAGGTAGTAGTACATGCCAATACAGGAGGTGTGAAGTACCCACATTTTTGATAGAGATACCCATGTGCACACCACATTTGTAGACCCAGTGGCTAATGCAACATCTGATGCATAGTAGTTATAAAATAAAAGCTTGTTGATTGACTGGTTGGTTGAGGAACTTTCTACTTCCAGTTCCCTATAACATTTAAATCACAGATGCAGATTAAAAAAATCTCTGAAAGGTTGTGCTAGTCAAGTGGGGAATAACCTATATTTAAACACTTTGAGAGAGGTCATAATACAAGGTAAAATCTTAGTTCTTTTGACTGAGGGCTGGATCTTGGGAAAATCACAGAGGAGGGTTGAGTTTGTTAGGAAAAAATGAGATAAAAGTATCCATTTGCAGCTTTGGTTCTATCAATAGAGGTTCATTATATGACTGCATGGCTACTTGGACTCCAGAATTCCATTTCATTGGCAGAAGATCAATTTCTCTTCTCCACTTCTTATTTCTTTGGACAACAGCAAGAGAGAATGGGAAGAGAACAGGAATGGTTGGAATGGTCACAAAATATCTCCTGATTTTTCCTCATCACCCAAATGTTTTTCACTGTCACAAATGCCAGCTTTTTCAAATTCAAAGTAAAAGTTCAATATTAGAGTAAGAACACAAAATATATACCTGGTCAATGATGGGCTGCTGGAGTTTCTCTCTGGATACTGAAAGGGAAAAAGAAAAAATGAGAATTAATACATTATTAAAATGGACAAAACAGTCAAACTAGATCTGTACATTACAGCTTTCATATTCTCTGCCTCAGAGAAAGGCAATGTAGGATTATGGATAGAGAGCAGGCCCTGTCTGTAGTCAAGAAGACCTGGGTTTAAGTCCCACTTCTGATGCTTACTGGCTATAGAATCCTGGGCAAGTTATCTAAACTCTGAGAAAATAAAAATGGAAATCCAGCAAAGGTAACAATAAGGAGATGAACCAAACTTTTTGGGGAAACAACAAAGGGAAATCTCAAAAAGACTTAGAAATCTGAATGACAGTAACAGGTATCTGGGAAAAACAAAACATGGTCTCTACTGAGGTTCTTACCACAGGTCCATATATAACAGTTGTTAGTTGAACTGATTTGTTCAATTAAATTAAGGGCTTGAAAAGTAGGCCTTGAGATAGAAGATGAGAGAGAAACTACATATATATCTAATTACTGAAACAAGACTAGCCAACCTAAATCAATTAGTAATACTAGATCTCAGCGTATATTTTCAAGTGCTAATGGTCCAGATTATACACAAAATGGAAGTCAGAGAAAGGGTATGTTGCGTGAAATTGGAGTAGTCAGGGGAAGTAATTAAGAAAATGGGGCTTGAACAAAATGGGGAGGATTTAGAAAAACAAAGAAAAAGGAGATAGAGCCCAGACGGAGAAACAATGTGGAAAAACAAAAAGGATGGAGGTGGGAATGAGCATAGTACCTTGAGGAGACTGGTCTGGCTGGAATATGTGGTTTGTTTTGGGTAGTGATTGGAAATGTTGAATAGAAAGTGTGAATGAATATTAGAGCAAATGGGACAGCTAGGTGATAGATCACTGGGCCTGGAGTCAGGAGGACCTGAGTTCAAATATGATTGCAGAAACATATTCTGTGACCCTGGGCAAGTCACTTAACCCTGTTTGCCTCAAAAAAATTCAATGTCAGATAGGAGAATTTAGGTTTGATATAGATTCTGGAGTAGAGGAATGCTATGATGAAAGCTCTATTTAGGCTGATTGGTCTGGGGGTTTTGTAAAGGGTGACAAGGAGAAAATGCCTTAGAGTTACAAGGTAGGAGGATTTTTGCAATAACACTAGTGAGGAGAAGAGAGTATATAAAAGACTGGTGTGAGTGAATTGACAATTTAGTGATATTCAAAATAAGAAGTAAAGAAAGGATGATTTAAAAGGATGCTACAGTTTTTAGTTTTGTAATTTGGGATCATGATGGTTCTGTTAACAGAAATCAAGATATCAGTAAGAGTGTAGGAAGTAATGATTTGTGTTTTTAATATGCTGGGCTTCAGGTGACACTGATATATTTTAGAGGAAGTATATCTTTCAAGCAGTTAGAAGCATGGGAATAGAATACAGGATGGGAGACACCCACAAATATGAAAATCACTCTTCAGTGAACTCTGAGGTAATGTAGGGGAGCTGAGGGCAGTGAGGTGGTGCAGTGAATAGAACACGGGGCCAGGAGTCAGGAAGACCTGAGTTCAAATCCAACCTCAGACACTTAGGCAAGTCACTTAATCCTGTTTGCCTCACTTTCTTTATCTGTAAAATGCTCTGGAGGAGGAAATGACAAACCATGCCAGTGTCTTTGCCAAAAAAACTCTCAAATGGTGTCATGAAGAGTTGGACATGAATGAAAAATGACTGAATGACAGACACAAGGGAGTAGAAGCATAGATTTTTCACAACTTGGACATGCTAAGAATCATGTACAAATGGGCTTTCGAATGCATTTTTGCACTAATTTTACCTAGGGATATTTTACATGATAAACACAAAGATTCATTCGTATTCTTTTGTCTGAGGACCTATTATTGACTTGTGCTGCTATATGAGGTTCTTAGAAAACAGTTCCTGGTAGCCAAAAATAGGCTTTGTGTCTAGAGGAAGATACATAAAATCCTCTTAGTGGGTTGTTCACAGAAAGATACTTAAAAACATTTTGAAAGTTCCAGTAACATATTTGTAGCCAAATCAAAAGGAGAATGTAACACAGGTTCTGTTAAGAGCTCTTGATAGTGCTACTAATTTGGTCACTTTTTAGCACAGAGCAGTAGGAAATGAGCTGGGAAGGGAGACAGAATACTTTGGAGTTCTTGACTTGACTCTACTACTACTGGTCATGCACCCTTGGATGAGTCACCACTTCTTTTGGCCAGTTTCCTCATTTGAAAAATAGCTAATAATAGCTAGCATTTATATAGCACCTAATATGTGCTGCCACTGCTAAGTACTTTACAAATAACCATGGGGGTTTTATTATACACTTTTATTATCTCTAATTTAAGGTGAGAAAACTGAGGCAAACCAAGATTAAATAATTTGTTCAAGGTCATATAGATAATAAATATCTGAGGCTGGATTTGAATTTGGGTTCCTGACTGTAGGTCAAGTGCTCCCTTGGGCCACTTAACTGTCTGGGGTAAGGATTGAGATTCTGTGATCTAATTCCTAAAATGCTTATAATCAGATGCATGAAATAATGAAGAACGAAAACTGTCAGAACCTGGAATTTACCACAATTTGCATGTCCAATGCAATAAACTTAGGCAAACCTCCAAACTAATAAGTGATTGACATTAATTATGAATCAGATGTCGAAAGAACATCACTCCTAAATAAGACACCACCCTGCTCAGAGATACAGAATTGAAGAGGTTCAACACCATGGCAGACTGGAAACTAAAACGTTCCTCCAGGGATGCTATGTTCTATTTTTCTGCCTTCCTCTCTAAGCCATTAAGACACTGGGTTGTGATGAACACAATGGGCTGTTCATCTGCTCCAGGAGAGCAATTGTGTTTTTAATCAATACCGGTGTGTTGTGGGTATAACTTCTGAAGAGGCACTTCAATAAAGGCTAGAAGATATTAACCTGGGAGCTTGTAAAAATATGCTGTCTCTTTTAGTTACCAGTGGCAGTGATCTCACCCCATACTTTTAGAAAATACCAAGGGCACTGCCCTCATCTCAGCTAGCACTGTGAGATTTAATTCAACTTTATGAAATGTTCCAAGAGTCATCATTGAAACACAGTAAGCCCCATTTCCCCCTTGGCCAAAGGGAGTGGGGGTGGGAAGGGTTGAGAATGAGCAGAGTGTGAAGTTATGCGATGATGAGGTCCTGGACATTCTTAGGTGCCCTAGTGACCTGTTGGACACACTTTTACTGTGCTTGGAAACAACATTATTCATGCATTTCCGAGACTGTGTAGCTGGGAAAAGGAGCTTGCTTGGCCTGAGCCACAAAACTGTGGTAACCTTATATGTGAAATGTTTTGCAAATTTGAAGTGCTGTATAAAGGCCAAGGATGGTGCGTGTGTAAGGGGCCTTTAGGCCACGTCCAGATTACCTAATATGGTGACACCCTGAGATAGCAATGCCCAAGGATCTGTGGTTCTTTGGGTTGCCATAAGGAAAGCAAATGAATGTGCTTATCTCACAGATAATAAAGGAAGGCAGGTGGGGTGGGGCTATCTAAACACTCTCTTTAGGATTGCTGGCCAGTTTACATCTATGGGCAATCAGAAGGAGAAGGTTTGAAGGAGGATTCTGTTACCTGACCTACACATACAGGAGGGTACAATGCTAATGAGAAATGCCCTCATTATTTAGGCTCAAAATATTTTATAGTATTTGTGGAACTGAGATATGTGGGTTATCTTCTAATATTATTACGCTCATTGCCATTCAGTTTGGAAGAATTTGTCTCCACAATTTTTAGTCCATGAAACAGAAGGAAGGAATGAACCTGACTATTTGAACAGCTGATTAGTAGAAATCCTTAGCTGCTTAAAAAGAAAACAATTGAATGATGTGAGAATCCATCTTTCACACAGCTGTCAAAGTAGTCTTCCTACAACGCAATGCTCCTCGTGTCATTCGCCTGCTTGAGAATATTCAGTGATTGTTTGTAGGATTAAATAAAACACCTGTACCTTAGCACTTAAAACTCTTTACAAACTGCTTCAATCTACTTTTGGAAGTTTATTTTACAATAATCCCTCTCTGTTCCAGCCAAACAATTGACCTTCTAGTCCCCAAATTTGATATTCCATCACCGTCCTCTGTGCCTTTGCAAGGCTGTCCTTTATCCCTGGAAAGTACTCCATCCTTCCTTCAGCACCTCTTGGAACACTCTCTCCTTTAGAATACCCCTCTTGGATACTGTCTCCTCTCTGGGTTTTCACCATACTGCTGTTTCCTCTCAGTTCTCTTATTTATCTGAATATTCTTTCTCATCATCCTTTGCTGCATTATTATCTACTTCTGACTCCCTAATTGTGAATATACTCCAAAGCTCAGTCCTGGACCTTTTCCTTTTTCTCTGTGCTATATTTCATGGTGATCTCATCATATCCAATGGGTTTAATTATCTTCTCTACTCAGATGACTCTCAGATCTATATATCCAACCCTAAAGTTTCTCTGAGCTCCAATTTTATATCACTTAATGGACATTTTGAACTGGATATTCCATAGGCACTTCAAACTCTGCACATCCCAAAGAGAATTCATTCTATCTCTACTATCCCCACATTTTCAGATCTTAAATGGTTATTTACTTAACAATAAGGCAAAAGAAATAACATAACAATATTGCATGTCCTTTAATATGTGATACTTATCAGGTTCTTCTTCTTCTTCTTATTTACCAGATTCATTATTCAGCAATTCCCAAATCTGACTCAATCCCCTGCAGCAGAATAATTTTCTGAGAATGGGACATACTTAAGGAAACCAGCTAAGGAGTCACATGAATGTGGAAAACCCATGTGGTTTTCTTTGAGATTGTAAACACTGGTGTTCTCTTTCTGTCTCAGGAATCGCTCCTAAAATTTTCTTAAGCTTTTGTTTTGAATAGATGTTCCTACTGCTAAGCCGAGTTGATCCCTGGGGTACCTCATGAACTCCATACTGGGCTTGAAATCTCAGCCAAACAGGTTGATCCATTAAGTTTTCTCTCTGATTCTCTGTTTAGCTTGACTTAATCTTTAACAGTTACTGTAGACCTCACTATTTATACCTTCAAACTTAGCTGTTGCAGTTCTGAAATTTGGCCTTTCACCCCTCTCTCTTCTCTTTTCTTTCTAAGTTCAGACTCTGGATTACTTATCTGAGTAACTCTATCTTAGCTTATCATTAGCAATCAAATTCTCATCTGTCAATAATCAGAAAAATTACATTTGTCCCAAATTCACACAACATTTCTGGTGTTAATATTTTTCCAGTCTATAACAACCTGTCACACTCAAAACTCAGTAACTGCCTAATCAGACACAGCCTCTGGCAGCTGTCTCTCAGAGTAACTTTCTCTGAGAACTGAGTAGGCTTTAACTCATCAACAAACCTTACACCTGGAATGTCCTCCTTCCTTCACTTCTGATTCTGAGAATCCCTAGCTTTCTTCAAAGCTCAGCTCATGTAATATTTCCTATAATGAGTTTTTTTTTTCAACTTCTCCCTACAATAGGTCTTCTTTCTGGAAATTACCTTATATTTACTTGGTAAATGGAGGCAGCTAGATGGCACAGTGATAGAGTGCTGGGCCTGGAGTCTGGAAGACTCATCTTTCTGACTTCAAATCTGGTCTCAGACATCAGACACAAGACAGGTCTTGCTAGTTGTGTGACCCTGGACAAGTCACTTCACCATGTTTGCCTCAGTTTTCTCATCTGTAAAATAAGCTGGAGAAGGAAAATGGCAAACCACTCCAGTATTTCTGCCAAGAAAGCCCCAAACTGGTCACGGAGGGTTGGAAAAGCCTGAAATAACTCAGTTATCAAACATGGGAAATATTTTGTATTTATCTTTATGTGCATATATTGTTGACCTCAAGTAGAATACAAACCCACTTGCTTATTGATTAAGTGACTTAGTTTCTTTCAAAACTCAGTTTAGGTGCCACCTCCTAATGGAAGTACTGCCTGGTAGCCCAAGTCCTCTCTCCTTCTCTGTCTCTTTCTCTGTCACTCTGTCTCTGTTTCTCTCTGTCTGTCTCTCTCCTCAAATACTCAAATGCACTGATGATCTTCTACATTGTTCCCCTCCAATGATAAAGATCACCCATCCATATCTGTCCATCCTTTTTGAATCTTGTCTATGCCCTACTACAGTGGAAAATCTCCAAGGACTTGAGTTCAAGTCTCACTTCTGATGCTTATTATCTATGTGACCTTGGGCAAATCTCAGTTTCCTCATTTCTAGAAGGAAGTAATTAGACTAGATGGTCTTTAAGGTCTGTTCCAGGTCTAAACTATGAATTTCACCACCTGTGTATCACTCAAATTCCTGGAATCCTTTCTTGATTGTTCCTGGTGTCAGAAAGTACCAGTGAAGTATTCAGGCTGTCCATCTGTCATTCCCATTCTGACCTTCTGACCCCAACTTCTCTTTTCCTTTTATGTATTTCTCTGATAACATCCTTTACTATTGTTTTTTTGGGTTCTATTCCACAGCTTGTTCACACCTTCCATGAGCCTTTCTATGACCACATGTGAGATACTCATTTTTATTTTTCTTAAATTGTTTTGTTTCATGTTTTACTGTCAGATAAAAACATTAGTAGAATAATATATGTATGTGTACATGTATAAACTATACATATATGCATATATATGTATAGTTTAACATATTGTATCCTTCTACTAGACTATAAGGTCCTTGAAGACAGGCAGTACAGAGATACAGCACTAGATTTGGAGTCTTTAGTTCAAATCTGGCCTCAGGATCTAAATAGCTATGTTATGCTGGGCAAGTCACTTAACGTTTCTGTGCCTCAGTTTCCCTATCTGTAAAGTGTGGGTAATGAAAGCCCCTACTTCCTAGAATTGTAATGAGGACAAAGGGAGATATTTGCAAATAATTTTACAGACCTTAAAAAGCTATACACACATAAATACTTACAATACTAGCTATGGTGATGATGATGATAATGATGATGATGCATTTCCAGTGGCTTGTATATGGCAGACAGTTAATAAGTGCTTTTGGGATTGGATTAGAGGAGTTATTTTCTTCAGGGGTTCCATCTAGCCACATTTTGTTTGCTCAATTATTTCACCTTCTGTGGAACTTTTCCCAATTCCTTTGGCTCACATTTATTTTCATGCTTTCTGACCTCCCAGAATTCCTATTTTAAAGGTCCCTGGTACTGTGTGTGTATGTAAGCATGTATGTGTGTGTGTGTGTGTATGTGTGTGCATGAGCATGCACATATGCTGTGCTAAGGATCTATTCTATTCTTCCTTTGCAGTCTTGTGGTTGACCAAAATTGGAGGAGAGGGAGGAAAGGGGAGTGAGGCAATGACTCCTCTTCCCTCGGTGGTGATTATGTCTGCTCTTTTTATGGTACATATAAAATAATTGTCTTATCATAAAGCTGTAGTGATTGGTTTCCGCAATATCACTCCCCTAAGGGTACTTGAATGATGAATCATGAAAGAAAGCCTAGGGAAGAGTATGGCTCCATTAAGTAGAGAAAAACTTAATTTTTTTCATTGAGTTCACAACCTGCCAATCATCTCTGTTCTGTAAATAAATGGGAGTTGGAGGGATAGTTTATCTGAGGCCCAGGAACTTTGGCACAGGATGGAATCTTAGCAGGCCAAGATAGACTATAGAGTGTGAGTGCAGAGTGGGTTGGGGCCAGAAAAGTCCTAGAGCTGGAGTGATAAGCTTTCTGGAGGGCATGAAAATCTGGACAGGATTTGAAAGTGGTGTGAATCCAAATCGACCTTGATCTAGGAGTCCGAGCCCTTTGGTTTAGGATCTTCCCTCTGACTGTTAAAGTTGAGAGAAGAGGAAAAGAAAGACAGTTCTGGAAGGGGCAATAATCACCCCAATACTTTACTTAAATTAGGGTAGAAACTTGTGCTTCATACACCTGTCTGCTTTTATATTCCTCTGTTAATTTTGTTTTCCTATAATCTCTTAGTAAATCTTCCAAAAGAAGGACTTTAAACTATGCCATAGCAAGGGTCCATTGAAGGAAGTGGGAGTGTTCAAACTGGAAAGGAGAAGTATCTTTAAATAAATGTCTTCAAATTCTGAACATCCATCATGTAGATGATCATTGAGACTTACTATGATTGGTGCCCAAGGAGAATTGGAAAAAATGGGTAGAAGTTATAGGGAGGCTGTTCTCAGAAACACAGACAAATGTTTCAACATTGTTCCAACAATGTTTTATAATAACGTTGTCAATACTTGAAAGCAAATTTCACCATACATTGCACAAAATCCCAACCTAATGCCATTCTTAATTAAAAGGGACCCATAATATTCCTTTATTAGTAGAGAGTAGTGATTCCACCTAATCTCAAAACTTGGCAGATAGCGTTATTAAATGAATGAATGGATGAGTAAATGAATGAATATAAATGAATGATACCTGATATCTGAGTTGAATCCCCCTGAAAGCAACAGCTTGTCTGACTGGATCTCTGCCTTTCAGTTCAACAATGAATTACTGAGTAGCTCCTATAGTGCCTGATTCCATTCTAAACACTGAGGGTGGAGAGAGTCTACTAAAAGGGTATGAACAACCTGGTTCCTACCATAAGCAATTTAGCATGTTCTTGTAGAGTTAAAGTTTATGGTTAAACTTGTAAAGTTTAAAGTTAAAGTACAACTGAACTTGTTAGGCAATTCCTTATAAGGACCTATCCCACAGAATACTAATAATCAGTTCTGTGAATGTACATCATTAAATGAAACAATGATACTGGAAGCAGTTAACTTCATAGGGACAACTTAATAAATTAGAAGTACATTCCTGAATGGCTGAAATTCATATTATAAAAACTAGATGTACTAACTGAAGACTATATGGTATACTGGAGATTTAGTATTTCTTTAGAATCGGAAGATGGGTTCAAACCCAATGAATGAATGAATAGATGAGTAAATGAATGAATATAAACACCTAAATTAAATACTTACTGTATGCAAAGCACTAATAGAAATGTAAGATAGCCCCTACTTTCCAGGACCTCATATTCTAATGGGAGGGAAAGTACCTATAGAAGGCTTCAGCTTCAGATTAGGAAGAAGGAGCTCCATGATCCTTGTGGTATAGATGGTAATGTATCATCTAATGTCATTACTATTATGGAGTCAAACAGTTTCTGATGTTGAACCATTTGGTAGTGCCAAGGATTTTGGTGGTAAGAAATTTCTTTGCAGGGGGTTCAGTGGTTTTGGCCACTGAGGCAGCAGGGGTTTTAGCATCTACACATGGAATTGCCAGGTAGAAACTCTATAAGAGCTAATGACCTGAGTAATGGCTATAGAAGCTGGGACAGAAGCAGGGCCAGTGGTTTAGGGGACACTACCACTTCTGAGACCTTTGGGTTTAAGGTCCTAGGCTCAGGACCCATCAAGGTCTGAGGAAAGGTGGTAGTAGAAGTGGTAGTTTGACTTTCCTGGCATATGTTTCCTTCTGCCTCTTCCTCAGAGTGCTTCAGGTAAGCTGGTGGGGTTTTTTTTCTGCCCCTCCATCTGTATGTAGCTTCTAGCCTCATTGGTATTGCTGATACTGTAGCAGGGCAGAACAGATGGAGAATGATCACCTAGGCATTGATAGCTACATCCTTTTCCTTTTGAGAGTATATTTGAATGCAGAGCTGAGGTAAGCCAAGAAGGATCAAGGAGATAGGAAAAGGCAACTAGGACCAAGAATAGATATTACCTAGTTCCCCCTTCTCCTGTCCAAGGTTCAGAATGGCATGTGTTTGTGTCCTCACTCATCTTACCAAGTGGGTTATGCTTGGGTCTCTGAAGCTGGGGCTAGCAGCAGATAAGTTCTGAGGAGGGCTTTGAGAAGAGGGATCATATGATCATGACTTTACAATTGGATTTAGAATTAGATGATTAGAGATAATCTAGTCAAATCTCATTTTAAAGAGGAGGAAATCTGACTCAAAAAGGTTAAGTACCATATCTGATTTCACAGAGATTGTGTTCAGGTGGGTGGTGGGCAGTGGACTGAATTTGGAGTTAGAGGACCTGAATTGAAATCCTACTTCTGTCCCTTGCTACCCCTAGGATGCAATGCAAGTTGCTCACCTGATGTGGGCCTCACTTTCCTCATCATTAAAATGAGAAAGTTGACCTAGATCAATCCTATGGCTCTTTTTTTCATTCTAACTCTAAAAGTCTATAACTAGAAGAACTGATACTTGAACCTATCTTCTGATTCTAAAGAGATGCTAAATTTCCGGTATACCATCATTGTAAAGATACTATAGTCTTCAGTTACAACATCTAGTTTTTGTAGTAGGAATTTTGGCCATTTAGCAATGTATTTCCAATTTCCAATTTGTAACTTCCAATATGAAGTTAATTGCATTCAGTATCATTGTTTTGTCTAATATTGTATGTTCACCAAACCTATTGTTAGCATTCGGTGGGGTAGATCTATATAAGGAATTGCCTAACAAGTGGAGCTGTACGTAAACTTTAACTCTACAAGAACATGCTAAATTGCTTATGGCAGGAACCAGGTTGTTCATACTCTTTTGGTAGACTCTCTCCACCCTCAGTGTTTAGAATGGAATCAGGCACTCCAGTAGCTACTCAATAATTAATTGTTGAACTGAAAGGCAGAGGTCCAGTCAGATAAGCTGTTGCTGTCAGGGGTATTCAATTCAGGTATCAGGAATCCAGTCAAAGGATGTCAAATTCCTATGAACAGAAATCTGGGAAACCATCTCTTAAAAAGTGGGGTACCATATATAGCTTCTATCAGATTGCTTGCACTCTTGGGGATTGTTGAGGGGAAGGAGGGAGGAAAAAATTTGTAACTCAAAATCTTATAAAAGTGAATGTTGGAAACTATCTTTACATATAATTGGAACAAATAAAATACTATTAAGTGGGAAAAAACAAAAAAACACCCCCCAAAAGAAAAAATGAAATAAAAAAGTGGGGTACCAGGTTGGAATATCTCCACATGAGAGTGAGACAGGAATACAGATATTGGGCAACTGACTTTTAAGGGTTAGAGAAACCAGCTACAAAGTGTCTTAATGTTCAGTCCATGAGGGACTTACCTAAGGTTCCTTCTTGTCCCTTTGCCTCAGGACAGGATAAATTCCTGAGGTAGGGCTGAACCTACAGGTGATATTTAAGTGATCTGAGGTACAAAAATTGGGGAGTGGATGATGAAAGAGGAAGGAGCCAGGCAGACCATTAGAATATGTAAACCTAAGAAAAATGATCTTCTTTCCTATCTATTAGAATGTTAATCTTCCTATAAGGAAAAAAATTAAAAAGTAATTTTTTACTTTGGGCTATTTTATATGAATACCTCTTAGGATAAATTCTTCCTCCTGCTTGTGGAGGGTCTTTCTTTTAGGGAGATGGAAATGTTTTCTGTAGCTTGGAGAAAAAAAAGGAAACCCCATTTAGGGAAGGCATAAACCATTCCAACATTTATTGAAATCATCTTTGAAAAAAAGGAATGAAACTTAAGGGCCAATTTTTAACTGCATCAGGCTTTGCTAATAAAAGATGAAGGAGTATGTGGCTTCACATCTTCTAATTATTTTCCTAGAATCTTCTATAGACAACCCTTGAAATCTCTGGTTGGATCAACACTATTTTGCTCAAAGGTTTGTGGACTTTGCATACTGATTCTTTCCTGTTTCCAAGTACATTTGCTTTTAGGCTATTTTTATTCACTTTAAAGGAATTTTAATAACTTTCTGTTGACAGCATGGACAGCTGGTCTTGAGAATTAAAGAAAATTCACTTGCTGACTGAGGAAGGAAGTGACATCAATGAGTTTCTAAAGTCAGCCCAAGGGGAGAAAGTGGCTTGTGAGAGAGTAGCCTCTCTTTTCACTGTATTTATCGAGTGATGCCTTGAGATGCAAATTGCTCTATCAATCAAACCTACGGTGTTTCCCTCAAATAAACAGAGAGGAAAGTTTAGAGAGACTTAAGTACAAGCTGAAGGAGCAGTGCCCAGTAATGTTGAAAAGAAAAAAAAAAGAATGAGAGGTTCAGGGAGCCTGGGGCTAAGCAAACCAGAGAACTCTGGATTCACTTGGACTCTGCTACTGCTTTATTATTTGTCTTTTCCCCTGTACCCAAGTCACAGTTTTGTCATCTGTAAAACGATCATGATGTAAAATTGTGACATGACTGTGGTTGGCCTCTGGGAAGATTGTAAAGATCCTTTACAGTTTTAAATGGCATAGATGTGTATCTGTCACATTTGCCCCCCAAAGAGCTATCAGTGTCCCATGGGGTCCAGTGTCCAGAAGCAGATATTTTCACTTGTCATACAAAAGTACTATCTTTTTCCTTTGATATTTTCCTAAACTTATGTTCATCACTTATGATTCATCTCAGAAGGAAGTCAGACAGCAAATCGGAGTCTTAAATGGTGATGAAAATAATAATAAATGGCATTTATCCCCATATTGTTATTCTGCAAAAGTTCCTTGGGAGCTGACAGTTTTTATGTTTCAATATTCCCCAGGCACATATACTTGAGAGGGGTGGGAGGAAAAAAGGATTGAAATTTGTTTTGTGGCGTGAGAATAAAAATGCCGAGTGGTTGGACGGTTTTTGTCATCTTCACTTTAACAGCTCCAAAGAACAGGAAATTATTCCTATTCCTACTGGCCAAGTGGTCATTTCATTTGGGGCTACTTCTTTGCCTCTGCTATTAACACAAGTACTTTGGACAAGCCCATCAATCAACACTCATTTACTAAGTGCCTTCCATGTGCTGGGCATTCTGCATGGTACAACTCTTAGTTTGGATTCAACTTTTTCCTGTTCATTACAACCTCTTTCCTTAACAACCCTCCTATCCCCTTCACCCCATCTCCCCAAAGCTGACATTGGAGAATTGCAAGAAGATCAATTTACATATATTGTCACAGACAATGAGAAATGATGTCCCCAGAATACTGCAACTCATTGACAAAGGAAGGTAAACTAGGTGCCTCTCAACTAATGTGAGTGAAAGAAATTTCAGGGCAAAAGGTAGAACAACATCTTGAAAGATTCATAATAGTGATTGGTATATTTTAGGCACTTAAACATGCTTTTTAAATGAATGTATGGATGAATGAATATGTGTATGCATGTATGAATGGATGGATAGATAGATGGATGGATGGATGAATGAGTGAGTACCAGGTGGGAACAATCCCTTTGGCAGCTAGGTGGCTCAGTTATAGAGTGCTGGACTTGCAATCAGGAAGACTAATCTTCCTGAGTTCAAATCTGGCCTCAGACACTTACTAGCTGTGCAGCCCTCAGTAAGTCAGTTACTGTTTGCTTCAGTTACTTATGTGTAAAATGATCCTGAGAAGGAAACTGAAAATCACTCCAATATCCTTGCCTAGAAAACTCCAAATGGAGTCATGAAGAGACAGACATGACTGAACAGCAGCAACAACTTTGCATACCTTTTGATTGTATGATGCCACGGCTTGGCTTGTGCCCCAAAGAAATCAAAGAAAGAAGGGTCTACATGTTACAAAAATATTGACATAACATCTCTATTTGTGGTAGCAAAATAATGAAAATGATGAAAGGAACAGTTTCCAAGAAACTTGGGAAGATTATCTGAACTGATGCAGAATGAAGTGGGCAGAATGAGGAGAATGATTTATATTATAATCACAACTTTGGGAAGACAACCAATTTTGAAAGACTTAAAAACTCTGATTAATAAAATGACCAGCTATGATCTCAAGGGACTGAAGATGATGCTATTTCTCTAATGGCAGAAAAATGATGCACTCCATATGCAAAATAAGGCATACACATTTGGGATGACCAACATGGAGATTTATTTTGCTTGACTGCATATTTGTAAAATTGGGTTTTTTCTTTCTCAATGGGAGTTGGTGGTTGGAGAGAAAAAATCAATTACACAAATATAGGATCATGTGAAAAAGACTGGTGCCCTGCAAGAATAATATTGGACAGCCTGATGGCACAGTGGATAAAGTGTTGGGCCTGGAGTCAGGAAGACCTGAGCCTTCATCTGACCTCAGACAACTGCTTGCTATGTGACCCTGGGCGAGTCACTTTACACTGTTTGCCTTAGTTTCTTCATCTGTAAAATGAGCTGGAGAAGGACATGAAAAACTGTTCCAGTACCTTTGTGAAGAAAACTTCCAAAGAGTTCATGAAGAGTTGGACACAACTGAATCGAATGAACAACAAGAACAATGGGAGCCAACAGTCAAGCATGGAAACGTGGCGGCCAAAAATGCTAATGTGAGCTTAGTCTGGACTAAGAACTGGGTTTAGGTCAGCAAAAAGAAGGAACATATCCAGATGACAGGATCTAAGTTGATGATTACATTCAAAACCATTTCATAATAAGATTGGTTCATTAGTTGAAGGAATGAGGGATATTTAGCCTAGAGAGAAGAAAATAGTGGGGGTATAATAGTGATCTTCAAGTATCACAAAGACTGGCTTGACAAGAATTGTTGTTTTGTGGTAATTTAGTTGTTTTTCAGTCATGCCTGACTCTTTGTGACCCCCTTCCCCCAATTTTTTGAAAGTTTTCTCGGCAAAGATACTGCAATGATTTGCCATTTCCTTCTCTAGCTCATTTTGCAGATGAGAAAACTGAGGCAAACAGGGTAAGTGATTTGTCCAGGGTCACCCAGCTAGTAAATATCAGAGGTCAGATCTGAACTCAGGAAGACGAGTCGTCCTGCCTCTAGTCCTGGCACTCTATTCACTGTGCCACCCAGCTGCTTGACCCCAGAAGAACTAGGTGCAATGCATGGAATTTACTATCCTGTAAAGAATTGCAGGATATTAGCATTGGAAGACACCTTGCATATCATCTAGTGGCTTCTAGCCTAGGCTTTTAATTTTATATATACAGAAACTAAGGCTTAGAAATGGGGAGTAATTTCCCCAAGTTCACAATGGCATGTGGCAAAACTGGGATTTGAACTCAAGTCTTCAGATGTCAAGTTCGGTCCTCTTTCATGTATCACATTTCTGTATAAAGAAATTTCTAGTGATTACAATGGAACCAACTGTTGTATTGTGTTCCATTGACTTCAGTTGTTCAGATGGTATCTGGATGACCATTTGTTTACATACTGTAGAGGGTATTCTTCACTGGATATGAATGGAATAGATGACTTTTGAGGTCCATTCCAACTCTTCTGTTCTGTAATATTGAACCATACAGCTATTTTATAACTCCTTAGTAACTGGCTAATGAGCTGTCCTTTTGTTAAATGCCAATATTTATTTTCAGATAGGCTACAACAAGTATACTATTAAACTCAGATTACCTGGTATTTGGCGGCAACTGGCTGGCCCAATAGATAGAGTGCCAGGCCTAGAGTCAGGAAGATAAGTCCTTCTGAGTTCCAATATGGCCTCACACACTTACTAGCTATGTAACCCAGGATAAATCACTTAACCTCTTTTGACTTAGTTTCCTCCTCTGAAAAATGAGCTGGAGAAAGAGGTGGCAAGTCCTTCTAGTATCTTGGCCAAGAAAACTCCAAATGGGGTCACAAAGAGTTGGATACAACTGAAACTAATGAGCCACATCAATAAAAGCCTTATATTTGTTTTACTTATTAATTAAAAAAAATTAATGAGCATTTCTTTTCTCTTCCCACCTTCTTCCCCAACCCCCTAAAACACAACCCTTGTAAAGTATATGCATAGTCAAATAAAACAAATTCACATGTTTCTAGACATGTTGTCTTATTCTGCACATTGACTCCACCACCTCTCTGTTCGTGGGTGGGTAGCATTCTTTATCATCAGTCCTCTGGATCATGATTGGTCACTGCATTGATCAGTTTTTACATCTTTTTTAAAAATAATTGTTTGGTTTTACAGTGTTTTTGTTGTAGGTCTTCCCAGGTACAACTGAAACCACCCCATTCATCAATGCATGAATATACCTCTTTTCCTGTGAAATTAATCACACTATTTTCTGAGAAATTTAACATTTCTTGTTTTCCTTTATGTCAACTTTGCCAGTCTGATAGGTGGTGAAGTGGAACCTCAGAAATGATTTAATTTGAATTTCTTTAATTATTAGTGATTTGAAACATTTTTTATTTGACTCTTGATAGCTTGTATGTCTTCCTTTGAGAATTGCCTGTTCAAAGTCTCCAGCCATTTGTCAATTAGGGAAGAGCTATTACTCTTTTAAACAAAAGCCGAATGAGAAAATTGAGTCCAATTTGACTGAGGAGTCAGACGATCCAGTTAATTCTTCCAAATGCCCCATTTACAAAATAAAACACATTCACTTATTGGCCAGTGATCTGAACTCGTTGACCACTCTACCAATGAAAATGAGATCTGAGAATCTATTTTGATTTCGTATGTTGCAGTTGTTTTTGGACTAGATCTGTGGTTTCATTGGTGGAAGTAAAAGATTCCCTTAACCATGTGGGATTTAAGGAAAAGATGTTGATTTTGCATTTTTGGTTGGGAATAGTTTGTGTGTTTGGTGGTATACTGTGACATATACATAATCCAGTAATATACTGTTACATCTTCTATATTTACCTGTAAAATTCCCCCCAAAGTGAGAAGTTTCATCTTTTGTTGGCATTTTTATCACAGAGGTATTATTTTTTGTTTTGCTTTAGATTTAAAAATGCCATTTGTCTAAAGGTATACAAATATATATGCACATATGTGTGTATACATTGTATATATGTATATATGTATACATATATATAGTATTGCACATATATATGAAATGTACTTTCCCTAAATAAACTACATTTTTAGAACTAAGCAGTATAGAATAATTAAATAAATTCTATAGTGGGGAGGGGAGATGAGTTACTAGGATTCTTCCTTTGATGTCCACATTTTAAGAGGAACTCAAAATGACAAGACTGAGGTTGCTCTCTGAGGATATTCTGGGGAAAATGTCATCTCCTCATATTCTCAGTTAAAGGTTCCCTCCTACACAGGATCACAGATTCAGAGTTAGAAAGGATTTTAAATTCCCTCCAGACCAGAGGTGCCAAACATGTAGCCCACAATACTCCAGAATGAGAAGGAACCAGATGAAAATGTAATTGGAAATACTTAACAAAATAAAAATATAGAACATACATCATGTTAATATGTGATTTTCTAAATGAATATACAACTCACAGGGATCTTTATGCATGGTTTAATGACCCCCTCCCTCTTTCTATTTGAATTTGACATCATTGTTCTAAACTAACCCACTCATTTGGCAGATGAGGACTGTGTTCAAATCCTGTCTCTGTAACTTATAGATTGTAGAACATATTGTAGGACATAGGTCAAGTAGCTTTACCTCTCTCATTCTCACTTTCCTCCTCCTTAAAATAAGGAGGTTGGACTGAATGAGCTCTACAGTCATGTGCAGCAGTAAGTGTTATGATCCTACTGTATTTTATGTGGTTTGCAAAGAGTAGCTTTTTTCCACTAAGCAGGAAACAAGTTCTGTCATTTTATATTTTTCATGAAGGGTAAATGAGTGAGTTCCATTTTGGATTTCATCTGCTATCCTGAAAAAAATCTATCCCCTCTGGCCAAATTTAGTTGTTGATATGAATGCAATAACTTGAAGAAATTACTCAAGTTTATGAAGTCCAGGGCATTTTAATACATTAATAGTTATGCCATTTTCTGTTTAAAACTCTCCCATTAAACTACTTTTTTTTCTTGGATAAAGTGAAAGCATAAAACCTTTGTATTCAGTGTGAGTGAAGATTAAAAACCCTATTTTTTAGTGTGGGTGAAGGTTACTAATTTCAGAAAGGGATTATCATACTGGAGCTCATTGCTGGGATTCTTCAGATATGCACAATTTATATGAAGAAGATATCTCTGACAGCCCATCTCTTCTTCTTCCTGCTGCCCTCTCTACCCTAACAAAGTATGGATTAGTTTGAATTACCCACTACAATCCCATCCAGTTGGAAAATGTTTCTTGCTCAACTGGGATTTAGCCTCACTGCTTACAGAGGTTTGGAGTAAGAAATATTAGCTCTGTGGAAGGGGAGTCATAATAGCTTGATGCTGTTTCTCCTGTTTCCAGAGCTGGATGCCCAATGACTTTGGAAAGACTTTCCTGTGCCACCATCATAATTCTATATGTTTCTATTCCAGAAAACAGAGGAAGGACACCACTTTTCAGTTTTAATGTCTCCTGTTATACAGAGAAGGATATTTATTGGATCTGGAATCATTACTGCTGTTGGGGTATTTTAAGCAGTAAATGACTATACAGAATTAAATCAGCAGTCCTCATCCTAAATAATGCAGACATTTTACTGCTGAAAGAAGGGACGGGTAACATGCCTTGAATCAGCAAGATAGGGGGCTTTGTAGAGAGTTTAACTGGAGATAGGGAACAGCAGGAATCCATGAATCTGGAAAATTAGGCTACAAATTATGGAAATGCCTGAGGAAAGATGCAGAACTTGGCAACTGGATCCCAAAGATTTGCACACATTCCTGGCTAAGGCATTCCTGTCATGATTGGAGGTTTAAAGGCAAGTCCTAAAGAGGCAGTTTGGTTTGTTCTTTGTACTCTGTCTTTATCTTTGCTATTGTCACCAGATGATTTTTTGGGGGGGAAGAGAGGAGGCAATTTTGGTTGGCATAGCCATTAGTTGGGTAAAACTTTGGGTATGGAAAACTAAGAATCTCTAGGATTTACCAGTGTTTATATAAAGAAGGATAATTGTATATTTGTGAATGAAAAACACAATTATTAAGCACTTACTGTATACCAGGCACTGCACTAAACACTGGAAGTACAAATAAAAAAAATAGTGCCTTCCCTCAAGGCCAGGGTGGCAATTGTATACAGTATAGTATAATAGGATAGTATGGTAGGAAGATGGCTTGATTGCTGCATGGTGGGTCTAGGACTAACTAGATATAATGGACTTTTACCAATCAGGATCACATAGTCCCAGGATGGGAGCTATAGTACTGGGTCAAAGGTGGAGGGTGAAATGTAGCAGTATGGAGGATATTTATAGCATATTATTCATTTATTTATAACTATATAAATATATCTCACAATTTCTTTTTAAATGATTATTTTAAAATTCATTAAGATTTTTTTTGAGTTCCAAATTCCCTCCCTCCAGATCCTTCCCACCCTTTGAGAAAGCTAGCAATATGATATTAATTATACATGTGAAGTTATGCAAAACATATTTCCATATTAGCCATGTTTCATAAAAGTAGAAAAATAAAGTAAGTGAAAAAAATATTCTTCAACTTGAACTCAGAGTTAATCATTTCTCTTTCTGGAGATAGAAGTTTTCATCATGATTCCTTTGGAATTTGCTTAGATTGTCTTGATTAGTAGTAAGGTAACTAAATCTTTTATAGCTGATCATTGTGACAATATTGTTGTTACTGTATATAACGTTCTCCTGGCGCTGTTTACTTCACTTTGCGTTGTTCATAGAAATGTTCCTAAGTTTTTTTGAAACTTCCCCTCTCTCCCCTATCCTTGTCACTTCTCATAGCACAATGGTATTCCTTCAAATCATACACTACAGCTTGTTCATATCTGGCATTTTTAAGTACAGTGAACTTTCTAGATAACTGAAGCTTACTTATCTAAGCATTACAACTTTTAAAAATTCAGTCCTTTTGATTGTATACTAAACAGAATTTAAGGGTTTTCTTTATAATCAATGATCTAACTTCTTTATGAATATCAGTTATTATTCTTTACAATAATAGTGATGTTCTTAAAAATGGATAAATGTTTTAATTTCATGTCTGCTTTTTATATATTTTTTATGTTTCCTCCCTCAATATAAGGCTCTTAGCTATCAGTTCTTCCCATTGTTGTTGTACCTGCCTCTAGTAGCCTCATTTTATGATTTTGCTCTCCAACAAATTACTTGTTTTGGACTATTTTGGACTACTACTACTACTTGAATTTACATCTTTGGTACTCACCTTCTTTCTGATCTCCATTCCAGTATCTATAGCTACCTGCTGAACATCTCCACTTGAGTGCTCTACAGTTAATATACCTCAAACTCAATGTGTATTTCCATCCTGGTACAGATTGGACACTTAATCTAATTTTTTTGATTGATATTCAAAATGAAACTCATAATTTTCTCTGTTTCCTTCCATCTCAAAGGAGTTCCTTCTCTATAATGTGTTATTTCCACTGATGGTTTCCAGTTACTCAGCATAGATGCCTTGGTATTATCTCTCACTCTTCCCTCTTCTTCATCCAGTGAATTGCTAAATTCTGTCAGACCTATCTCTAAAATACTTTTCAAATACATCTCCTCACATCCATTCCTTTGGATCTCACTGTAGCTCCTATTCCTTGCCTCTCAAACTACTGCAATAATTTCTTAATTGTCTTCCAGCTTCTGGTACATCTCTCTAATCCATTGTATGCACAACTGTCAGATTAATCTTCCTAAAGCAAAGCTCAGTGGTTCCCCTTGGTATGCTGAATTAAATTTACACTCATAAATCTGACATTCAAGGTTCTACACAGACTGACCACAACTTATCCTTTCAGTTTTAGCTCTGATGGTTCAGCTAGCAGTAGCCCATACTCTACCAAAACTGGATTACTTCTTTTGTAGTCTAGTAAATTCTCATGATTTCTTATGTCTACACATTTATTTATAATATTACCCTACTAGATTCCCCTACCTTATCTCTATATGCCCTAAATTCTATCCATATAATCTCTTACAAAGTTATTGATTTTAAAATTTTTATATTAAGCAGTATATCCTGCTCCTTTCGCTTTCAGAAAAAGCTAATGCCAAGGCATGATAGAAAAGTCCAAATAAGTGTGGCCATGTGGGAAATGAAAAGACAGCTGACCTAGGCCTTTTCTTAAATGAAAGTTTTGAGAGAAGCTATTCAGTCTTTCCTCCAGTCAGAGGTGTAAAGGGTACTGAGCAGGGGCTTTCCTTTTTTAAATTTGCATCCCTACTAGATTCTCCTCCCTTATCTCCACATGTCTTAACTCCAATCTATATTATCCTTCTATCTTCAGAGTAAAATGCATAGATTTGAATTTCACCTCTGATCCTTTCTATGTGACTGACCTTGAGAAGGACAGTCAACCTCCCCCAGCCTCAGTTTCCTTATGTGTAAAATGAAGGGATTGAACTAGAAGGTCTCTGAGATCCCTTTTGGTTCTAGATCTGTTTTCCTTGGCTAGAAGGTCTCTAGTGAGGAGGACTGTACCAATTTTCTCAGATAATCTTCACATAAAAAGTGGAGTTCCACACTACTTCATTATCATGTTCTATGCTGATACCTTCATCAAGAGTGAATACCCTTTTAAAACTGAGTTGTAGAATCAATCAATCAAAAAATGAACATTATGTATAAACAAGATTGTCTATACCCTGAGATGGGAACCTCTTAGCTTGAGTTGAGAAGTGAAAAAAAGTTTGCTTAATCAGACAAGGTAATCATTCCTCAAGAAACTTTAAATATTAGAGAAATTTCAACAATTTCCTAATCCAGAGGAGTCCAACTGAGAGATGAGAGATTTCAGTTTTGAAGTCAGGGATTACAGTTCCAGACAAACTCTTGAAAAACATCTTCTCTTGTGGGAGGGAAAGGGTTTTCTCTCTATCTTTGCTCCTTTATTGACCATGTTATTATAGATATTGAATCAGTAGAAGACAATGAATCATCTGGGAGCATAAGGAGACATGTTTGGGACACACTGAATATACTTATTGACACAGAGGTGGAAAAAATAGTTACTCAAGGAAGGAAGCAGCTTCAAGGAATGTGATCTATTGTACTAATGAAGGATGGGGACTCATCAAAAGCACCATCCTTTCAAGTCCAGTAGAGAGCTACTTATAAGGAACCTAAGGAATACTCTACAAAGGGGAAAAGACCTCTACTAGCACATGTTCCCTAACATATGATCCTCATTGTCTTTGTATTTCAAGTATTAACTCATTCTCTTCCGGTACCTTGTGTGTTCAGGGAAAGAATACACCTATGGTTCTGAAGGAAAGTTTTTCTAACTACTGACTTTACTATACCATCTTCATAAAGCCATTTCCTAAAACCTAATGTAGTTCAGCTGGCTGATGGATGATGATGAGGACACTGTCAGGGCTTATGGATGATGGTACTAGAAATTCCATTCTCTCAGAGTTCCATCTGGAACTGGCATTCCCTGCAGAACTGGACTGCCATTTAGGGTAGGATTTGGAATAGAGGCCAAGGTTGGAGCAGGGTATGCTAACTCCTTGTCTGTCCTCTTGTTATGTTTCTCTGGATAATGCAGTTTGTCAATGAGTCTCCTAAAATAGGGCATTCATAGTTACTACAAAGTACTGCAGATATCTTCTGAGAGTGTTTGTCCTTCATTGCTGAAGAAGACCGTGCCGTCAGAGAAATGATGATATGACTTGCACTTGACTTTGTTTTGAGTGAGGGAGGGCTGTGCAGGTTACCAGCCTCACTTCTCCTCCAGAGCCATCTGAATCCAGTGACCAGATATTCATCAGGATGACTGGAGATGACCCAGGATGAGGCAGTTGAAGTTAAGTGACTTGCCCAAGGTCATACAGCTAGTGAATGTCAAGTGTCTGAGGTGAGATTTGAACTCAGGTCCTCCTGACTCCTGCACTGATGTTCTATCCACTTCACCACCTAGCTGCCCCAATCTTCTGAGTAGGGCATGGCACAGTGGTATTAGCATCTCCTTTATTCTGGATTTTATACCTAACACTGCAGCCTCAACCCTAACAGTATCATTTCCCATAAAATCTTGGATGTGTCCTGACTGAAAGTTTCCCAAGACAGCTGGACGATGCCCACTATTGCTAGCATTCTGGTTTTAGAAAACATATTCATCTGTTCCAAGCAGCTTTCCTGTTCACCCTAGCTCTGTTGCTGTCAGACACGCTACTGTCTTGTCTTTCTTCTTTCAAATCAGAGACATTAGTCTGATTGGGCAGTGTCTCAAAGTTTCTAGCAATCTTTGTAAAAAAACATTGCTGGTAAGTCATTTGTGGGATCGTGCACAGAAGCTAATGTTTGGATTTATTATGGAGCTGTTAGGCCTGTTTTCAAGAACACAGAAAGTGAAAGGATTAGCTGCCTGCAAGCTCCCCCATCTGTTCAATTGAAAAACTTCAGGAAGCCCAAGGCAGCACAGTCCCAGATTTTTTTTCCAATTAAAAATAAAGGAAAAACCCTCCAAGTGTCTCTCTGGGTTGAAACATCCATGATAACAACAAAAAAAGAGAATTCTAATTAAGATGGCTCTGACCCTGAAGCAGGATTCTGGTTAATAGCATGCTTCCACTGCAGCAGTCAGGGAGGTCAGATAGGAGCCCCTGGAGACATTATCATTTCTCAATTGAAATAATAGAAAAAGCATTGCATCTAGAGTCAGAGGAACTAGGTTCCAATCTTACCTCAGATATCACCTGTGTGATGCTGTGCAAATCATCTCACCTCCCCGTGCCTCAGTTTCCCCATCGTTAAAATGAAAACGTTAGACTACATGGCCTCTGAAACCTAGAATCGTCTATTCTAGCTCTAGATTATTGTTATCATTACTAATAATAACAAACAGAAGTACATCAATAAAAACAGACATACAGTCGTAACAAATAGAAGTACAGTAATTTAGTTGTGAATTCTAGAAGCCTACTGAGCTAAGGAGCATTTGATATCATGGCATCATGAATTTATAGCAGGAAACCATCTAATCTGATATCTTAACTTTATGGAGGAGGGCAATGAATCCAAAAACGATTAAGTGACATCTCTCAATGTAAGAAGTGAGAAGGTTGTGAGGGCAGTAGACAGAGAGGAGTGAATGAAATGAATACTATCTGGGCCATTTCTGAAAGAAGTGTTCCCTGAAAGGCATTTGCCAATCAGGAAATTAGATGGTAGTAGTGCATTGTTTTCTAATAAACCAATTTAAAGGTTACTACTTCTACTTTCATGGCATTTCTAGGTGGGAAACTCTGAATAAAAGGGCTATTTGGGGTCTTGGGAAAATTGTACGCTTACTTGTTTGTATCAAATGTTACAGAAATGTGGATTTTAGAGTTTCTCAACCTAAGATAGACATGAGAACTATACACAGGGAGGTCTTGATTTGAGGCAGGAAAAAATATGAGAAGTCAGACAATTAGAAGGTAGAAGCTGAAGTTGGAAGCTCCAAACACCAGCAGAGCTGAGAAGTTGATAGGGTTCAGGTGTCAAAGGAAGGAGAGAAGTGAGAAGAAATAGAAGACAGTAGCAGCTGCTTGAATCTGAGCTCAACTAAGAACAGATGACTAGAGATACAGCCTCTGACTGACATGACAAGATGAAAGCTCTGGTTCTGGAATATGATTGGAAACAAACGATAACCACAACACAATCCTGTCCTATTTAAAGAGCATACTGAGAAAAGTTTGCCTTGTTCTGTAGTGCCATCTATAACCTGAGAAGGAAAATCACTCAAAAATTTGCCAGTGTTGTCTTCTACAAGTTAAAGGTGGGGTAGGGAAGGGAGTCCTTAAAACCTGCAAACCAGATCTTAATAGTTTTGTGAATCTCAGGTACTGAAAGTAATATTTATTGCTTTATGGTCTGAAAAGGGTATATTTAATATTCCTGCTTTTCCACATTTGGTTGTGAGGTTTTTATGCTCCAAATGCAGTCAATTTTGGTGACGGTGCCAGTACAGATAATAAAAAGGTATACTCCTTTCTATTCCTATTCAGTTTTCTCCAGATTTAAGATTCTATTCATCTACTTAGCTTCTTTCTTATTTATTTTATGGTTAGATTTATCTGGCTCTGAGAGGGAGAAAATTGAGGTCCCCCATTAATAAACTTTTATTACCTATGTCCTATAATTCATTCAATTTTTTCCTTTAAGAATTTAGATGCTATGCCAGATGATGAATTGATTATGTTGGGATGATGCAAAAAAATAGATAGGCAAGAAAGAGGGATGCCCTGGGAGAGGGGAGAAAAAGAATTTTTTTTTAGGAAAATGTAGTTTCTCTGCTTATCTATTTTAGGTAGATCTATTTTTGCTTTTGCTTTGTGTGAGATCATGATTTCTATTCCTGCCTTTTTTTTTTTTACTTCAGCTACAATAGTTTCTGCTCCAGACCCTTATTTTAACTCTGTTTATGCCTCTCTGTTTCATTTGTGTTACTTGTAATAAATATTATTGGATTCTGGTTTCTAATCCATTCTTCTATCCACTTCTGTTTTATGGGTGAGTTAATTTCATTCAAATTAACAATTATGTTTACTAACTATGTATTTGCCTCCTTACAATTTTCTTTCCTCTCTCTCTCTTTTTATCCTGCCCCTTCTCTAAAGTCTGCTTTGTTTCTAATCATTGCATTCTTTTAACTGTTCTCCCTTTTATTCCCTTCCCTTGTCCCCTTCTCCTTCTATTACCCTGTTGGGTAAAATAGGTTTCTATTAACAATTGAGAATGTATGTATGTGTGATTATGTGTGTGTGTGTAGAACCAATACAGATGAGAGTTATGTTTGAGTGTTGTTCACCCTCACACCCGTTTTCTCCTCCACAATGAAAGCTCTTCCTTGTGTACCTCTTTTTTTGTAAGACAATTTTCCCCATCCTTTTTCTCCCCTCTCCCAGAGAATCCCTCTTTCTTGTCTATCTACTTTCAAAAAAATCATCCCAACATAATCAATTCATTCCTGCACTCTCTTTCTTTGCAGAATTCTTGACATAATAATAATAATAATGTTCTTAGAAGTTATATGTATCATCTTCCCATATAGAAAGGCAGTTGAACCTTATTGAGTTGCTTATGAGTTCTCATTCATGTTCATTATCTTTTTATGCTTCTCTTGAGTCTTCTATTTGAAAGTCAAATTTTCTATTCAGCTCTGGTCTTTTTTGTCTCCCCAGAATGCTGGAAAGTTTTCTATCTTTTTAAATATCCATTTTTCCCCCTTGAAGGTTTATATTAAGTTTTGCTGGGTTGGTTGCTCTTGGCTGTAGTTCCATCTCTTTTGCCTTCCAGAATATTATATTCCAAGCCCCAACTTTAATGTGGTAGCTGCTAAATCTTGCATGATCCTGACCGTGGCTCCATAGTATTTGGTTTCTTTCTGGTTGCTTGAAGTATTTTCTCTTTGACCTGGGTGCTCTGGAATTTGACTGTACTATTTCTGGGGTTTTGCATTTTGGGATGTCTTTTAGGAGGTGGTGAATTTTTAAATTTAAAAATTAGGATTGGTGGATTTTTATAGTTTCTATTTTATACTCTGGTTCCAAGATATCAGGGCAGTTTTCCTTGATAATTTTGTGAAATATGATGTCTGAGTTTTTCTTTGATCATGACTTTCAGGTAGTTCAAAAATTCTTAAATTACCTCTGCTCAGTCTATTTTCCAGGTCAGTTGTTCTTCCAATGAGATATTTCAAATTATCTTCTGTTTTCATTCCTTTGGCTTTGCTTAATTGTTTCTTTTGATGGAGTCATTAGCTTCCAGTTGCCCAATTCTAATTTTTTAAGGAATTATTTTCTTCTGTGAACTTTAGTACCTCTTTTTCATTTGGCCAATTTTGCATTTTAAGGAGTTATTTTCTTTATTATTATTTTTTGTGACTTTTAATAAACTTAATTCTCTTCACAATTTTCTTATTTACCCAAATTTTCTCTACTACTTTTATCTGAGTTTAAAAATAACTTTTAGCCCTTCCAAAAATTCTTGTTTGGTTTGTGTCCAATTCACATTTTCTTTGAGCCTTTGCTTTTAACTGTTTTGACTTAATTGTCTTATTCTGAGTTTGTGTCTTGATCTTCCTTGTAACCATAGCTAATTTTTATGGTCAGGTTCTTGTTGTTGTCATTGTTATTTGCTCATTTTCCCACTCAATTTCTTGATTTTGAACTTTATGTTAAAGTTGGACTCTGTTGCTGGCATACAACAGTCTTAAGCTTCACACTGTTTTTCATTTTTATTTTTTTGGAACTGATCTTTTCAGAGTTAGTTCTGGGGGGTTGGAAATTTTGCTGCTTTCAAAGTGGTGTGATATTGGGAGAGGTGTGGTCACTGCTTTCCTGACCTGCTTTCTAGTTCTTACTCAGGGAGTGCCCCTGTTCCCTTGGGGTTACAATTAACATTTCTCCTTGGGGTCCCTGATCCTTTAGGACAAGAAGTGTTAATGCTCCTCGGGGTTAATGTTCCCTCTGGACTGAAATTGTTTCTCTCCACCTTTGAACTGTGACCCAGAAGTATGGATCTAGGCTATGACTTTCCCAAACAGCATCTGGTCCTGCATCCAGTGCTAACACAGGGTTCCTGTGTAATCTCTTTCTGACCATTTGCCAGGTCCCTTATTGTCTCTTATTTGAGAGTTCCTGAAACTGCAGCTAATTCTGTTGTCACCATCTGGTTCCCCCACTGGTGTTTCCATTCATGTGCGCTTTGGACCAGCCTTTACTCCCATCTCATAGATCTTTCTTTCTAATTGTCCCTGTTGTCTTGGGCTGGAAAAATTTCTCATCCTAACTTTTTGTTGGTGCTGCCACTCCAGAAATCAATTTGAAGTGTTATTTTAAAGTTGTTAAGAGGGGAATATTGGGAGAGCTCAGCTGAATGCTTTTTCTACTTCACCATTTTGACTCTGCCCCTGGAAGTATGCCCACTGTTTAATGAGATTAACTTTGATATTGGTCAGTCCTCTAGATGTGGGCTTGAACATTATAATGCTGTGGCTAGTATTTTCAATATTCCTAAATAAGTGGCAAAGGCTATTGTGTATACACTGTTATTTAAGGAATAATGGGATGGATACCTTATCCCAAATAACAGCCTGAAATATTTCCAATAGAGATTTATTTCTTTAGATATTGAATTCATTTAATTGCATCCATATTTTAAAAGGATTTCTGAAAAATGAAAAATAATTCAATATGTAAAGAAATATATCATAATAGTAAAAAAGGGCAACATTTTAAGTCTTATCAGCTATTAACAACTAAAACCCCTACTAATATCATTCCTTGCTGGAATGAGACAAAAGGATACATACCTGGAGGTGGAGACTATGTAGAGGAGCAAAGGAACAAAATATGTTGGAGGAATTTTTAAAGGGGATGTGAGAAGGTGCCAAAGGCAAAGTGTCAAAGACAAACATTTCAAAATTTTGCTCAAGGCCTGACTTGACTATAATAATAATGTGATTTAAATTAAGAAGAGGGAGAACAAGTAAAGAGTGCTTTGCTTTATGTAATTGTATGTAGATCTCTGTCTCTTTCTTACACACAAAGATACATTACAAAGGTAGGGGTATCTATCATGCCACCAACAGGCATTTTCCATGAATTGGTGGTTCAATATGTCTGCAGGGCCCTCATAATTGATGCTTATAGTGATCACCCTGAGGATTCTCAAGAGCTTGAATTGCTTTCTGAGTCATCAAAGAAAACGATTAAATCAGTCAGTATAGTTTTATTGTTAGATATATTTCATCACATCTTTTTTTTTGAAAATTGGTAATCTATTTATGGTTCCTATGGTCACTCTCAGTTAATCAGAATATTTGACTAAGCCCTATATAATCTCCTTCAATAAACATTTGTTAAAATGAGTCATGGAATAGAATTAGCCATGGCTGATAACATAGCTCATAAACAGAGGATTTGCAAAGAATGTTAAAGCTCTCAAAAGAGATGAAATACAGGTGAATCTCACTTTATAGGAAAAGAGAGAGTTACTAAAAAGATTTATTAGTATTCATTACTGAACAATCTATAATTTGAATGAACAAACTTCCCTCATTATTGAAAATGTGATTTAATTTACACAAATACATGAATAAATATATAACATTTCAAGAACACATTTATCACATGAAAACCAAAAGCAGCTGCATTTTATACAGTGCTCTCTCCTCACTGTAGATCAAAAAGAATCCAATGCATTCTGAAATATGGCCCAAATCTGAAAAGTGCCTAGTGTAGCTTTCATGCAATTAAACACTAAAATTAAAGAAAAAAAAATCAAAGAGTTTATCCTTTTCTTAAACTTACACTAACAAGAGTTTCACACTTTGGAGATGGTAAACAAAAATCCCCAAAGAAGTTTCAGTCTTGAGCTTTCAAAAGAAGTTCTGGTTCTATAAATAATTGTCTGTTCTCAGGAGACCCTGTAATACATTAATCACCCATCTTCCTTGGACAGCATGATCTTCTCAGTTGTCCTGGTGCCAGTCCTCACACTGCCCCTGGCAACACTGAAAAGAGCCCTGACTTGATACTGATTGAACCCAATGAGGGAAAGTTGGCTATCCTCAAACCTAGGAATTCTTACAGCATTTCAGGGTCTCCTTAGCTAAGTGTTAGTGTGCGCTTGTGATATGAAAACAAGCCTTTAATTGTCAGCCTCTAATAAAGATTCAGAGCTGTGCCTAAGGAGGTTCAAAAGATCCTGGGAATATACACATTTTTTTAAAACCAGTTTTCAAGTAGCCTGATATCTTTGTGTTAGCCTATAAGCTTTTATAAGTGTTACCTCTCCATGAAATGGAACTATATATGTACATACACACACACACACACACATACACACACAAACACATACATTTGCATGAGGGTTTTGGCCAAAGGGACACTATGACCTGATCCTTGTAGGATTCTATTTTTAAATAGAATGTGTGTGTGTGTGTGTATGTGTGTGTGTGTGTGTGTGTGTGTGTGTGTGAAAAGCCATTTTCTGTATCTCTAAAATTTCTCAAAGAATCAAAAAATTACTCTCAGTTTTTCTGCTTCTAGACAAATGGAGGTACTAAAATGTTTTTTAAGAAATGTCTTTTTCCTTTCAATCAGTGCTTGTTAACCTGTGATCTATGGACCTCTAAATGGTTTAGAGAGAGATTTAGGGGATCCATAACTTAGGAAGGGAAAATATACCATTATTTTCTCTAACCTCTAACTGAAATTTAGCTTTTCTTCAATTATGAATTCAGACAACAAAACATTACTCTGATAAGGGGTCCCTAAGGCTTTACCAGTCTGCCAAAGTGGTCTATGATAGATAGGTAGATAGATAATGTAACCTTGGGTTTGCCTTCAGAGAGTGATGGCTTCTAAGAAAAAGAGGTGATAGTCTCAATGTACTTTTTCCTGGTCAGACCATGTCTGCAGTATTTAATTTAGTTCTGGGCAACATTGTTTAGAAAAGACATTGACAAATAGCATAGCACCCAGAGAAGGGCACAGAATGGTGAAGAGCCTCCATAATGCATGGAGTGGTTAGCCTGGAGAAGATTTAAGGTGCTGGCATGGTGGGAGGAAAGGAGGACTTGAGACATTACAAAGATTCTAGATGGTACATCTTAGAGAAGACTTTATGGAACAAATAACATTTGAATTTGCACTTAAAGGATCAGTAGTATTTCAACAGGCAAATATAGAGTGAAGGAGGGGAAGCAATGTTCCAGAATATGCCATGAGTTATTAATATACGTTGGATTCCCAGATACTCAATTTAAAAGGTAGCAAGACACAATTCCTACTCTTAAGAGTTTACTATCTAGTTGTGGGTACAAGACACAGACCAATAATATGAAGTAGCATAGAATAATAACAACAATAAGAGTATTTTATAGCATATAAGGTTTACAAATTACCTTACAGATATGATCTCATTTGTTTCTCACAAGCACACTGGAAAATAAGTGCTATTATTATTATACATTTATATACATATATCTATAAGTACATATATCTGTAAATGTATATTTACAGGTAAAGAAACTGAGGCAAGCAGGGGTGAAGTGACTTGGCATGAACTTATTAGCTAGTAAGTGAATAAGGCAGGATTTAAACTATAGTCTTCCTGACTCAAAGGCTAGCCCCCTATTCACTAAGAGTCAAAAGAATGGGACAGACAAAATAAAAATTCAGAAGAGTAGTCATAAAGGCTGTATTGTCAGAGAAGGCTTAGTTATGGTGATACAGATCTTTGTTAGGAGAAAGTCTCTGCTGATACTTGCCATGCTTATGGCAATAATAACAACTGAGGCAAACAGAGGTTAAGAGACTTGCCCAGGGTCACACAACTAGTAAGTGTCTAACTCAGGATTTGAATTCAGATTTTCCTGACTCTAAGTCCAGTGTTCTCTTGACTGTGCCACCTAGCTGCTTCATAAATACTTTGAAAACTTGAAATCACTCTCTAAATGTCAGTTTTTATTTTCCTTACTAGATTATAGCTGATAACACTTGTAATTCCTCATGTAATATGACATCTATGCAACATCTATGCACACATATATCTACATAAACATATATCGATGCCATTCCTCTTTTGTCACAGGGGCTTGATTTCATATTTTTTTTCCAGTTTATGTGTGGAAATACCAAGGAATGATTTAAAAGGCACATCTGTTGGCTTTAAACACTGCATCACTTGTCATAACACTTAATGGCCAGGGAAAGCCATGAAATACTAAAATATCTGGGGGATGTGGACAGATTTCAGAGGATTATATTTTCTCTTTATGGCGTGATACCTTGCATGGAGCGCGTTTCCATTAAAGTCTCTTTATAGCTGTATTCGTATCTACAATGTACATGCTGATCTCTCCAATTAGATCTTTGTTAAAAGAAAAACCTTGTCCAGAATATTTTAAGGTCCCTTGAAAATGGAAGTTTTGCCACATGTGCTTTTATCTCACTGGCATATTAATGTTTTTAGCCAAGCCTTTATACCAGCATCTGGGTGAGATGGTCTATAAATCCGGTTCTGTTTGTGTTCCCCTTAACTTGTGGCAACATCAGCTAACAAGCAGCATGGGCTTTGATCTGTCCATGGTTAGCTTCCTTTTCTGTTCTTTTTGGGGTAGTGTAAATGATGTTTTCAAATATAACAAGTGCCTCACATAGTTTCACTTGGATCTCATGGTGGGAAATAGAAAATAGGAAGAAGTTATTGCAGATGGTAAACTTTTTGAAGTCTTGGGTTTTTAAGCCATTAAAGACGGAAATTGTATATATATGCATATATGCATATGCATATAGACACAAATATGTATATATATTCATCAATCAATCAATCAATAAACATTTCTTGTGTCTACTATGTGCCAGGCAGGAGGCAGCTGGGTGGTGCAGTGGATAGTCAGGAAGACTTACCTTCTTGAGTTCAAATCTGACCTCAGACACTTCCTAGCTGTGTGTTCCTGAGCAAGTCACTTAACCTTGCTTACCTCAGTTTCTTCATATGTAAAATGAGCTGGAGAAGGCAAATCAGTCCAGTATCTTTGTTGAGAAAACTCTAAATGGGGTCACAGAGGGTCAGACATGACTGAAAATGACTGAGAAGCATGAAAAATGTGTCAGGCACTATGCTTGCACCCTGTCTCTCCCTCTCCCTCCCTCCCTCCCTCTCCCTCTCTCTCTCTCTCCCCCTCTCCCTCTCTCCCTCTCTCCCTCTCTCCCTCCCTCCCTCCCTCTCCCTCTCTCTCTCTCTCCCCCTCTCCCTCTCTCCCTCTCTCCCTCTCTCTCTCTCTCTCCCCCTCTCCCTCTCTCTCTCTCTCCCCCTCTCCCTCTCTCCCTCTCTCCCTCTCCCCCTCCCCCTCTCCCCCTCCCCCTCTCTCCCCCTCTCCCTCCCTCCCTCTTCCTCTCTCCCTCCCTCCCTCTCCCTCTCTCCCCCTCCCCCTCTCTCCCCCTCTCCCTCTCCCTCCCTCCCTCTCCCTCTCTCCCTCCCTCTCCCTCCCTCCCCCTCCCCCTCTCCCCCTCTCCCCCTCTCCCCCTCTTCCCCCTCCCTCTCTCCCCCTCCCTCTCTCCCCCTCTCCCTCTCCCCCTCTCCCCCTCTTCCCCCTCCCTCTCTCCCCCTCCCCCTCTCCCCCTCCCCCTCTCCCCTCTCCCCTCCTCTCCCCTCTCCCCCCTCCCCCTCTCCCCCTCCCCCTCTCCCTCTCTCTTTACCTTTATTGGCTGATTTATCTATTGATTTAACCTGTAAGCTATTGAATAAACTCTGATCAGCTGACTGAAATGATGACAAAAGGATCTGAGAGGTACTCCCAAAAAATACAATTTAAGAGTTTTTGAATTGTGACTGGGGCTAGGTGACAGAAAGCTACCTCCATTAGAAGAAGATGGGGAAATCTGAGCAAATATCCTAAAAAATGGCAAAGCTTAAAATGCCCTCAAAGAGTTCTCTTCTCAGACAATCATTCACACTGCCTAGAGAAAGTGTGGCATAGTAGGAAGTGAAGCAACTTTGGAGCTAGAGGACTTCTATTTAAATCTTAGCTCTTGTAGGAACTACTTGTGACACGGCCAGTCAATTAGCATCTCTGACCTCAGTTCCAACGTCCGTGGAATAAATGGTTTTGGACTAGATGACCCCTAAAGTACCTTCCAGTTCTAAATCTTTTATTCTATTGCTCAGGTATGCACCAAGGTGTTTTCTTCTTCCTTCCAGCTATTGCAGCTGAACATTTCTCATCTGTAAATCCACCCTTATGACCTTGATGATCATAGATTTCATTATCTAGGTTGGCATTATTCCTTATTTTTTCTTTTAAATATACTCTTGTTCTAATGTATTCTTTTAATGGATCAACCAACCTTCCTTTTGCTTCTTTAAAAAAAGCTTTTTTTGGTCTATTATGTGGCTAGAGGTAAAATCCCTACATATAATATAGGGGCTAACATTCTCAGTGCAGGTTGTGAAATCAGCATGCTACAGAAGCTGAACACTCTGGTTTTCTCCCTGAAGAGTCTGGTGCTCTGACACTCCTCTAGTTTCTAGGTATGTATCATGGTAATCTGAACAAAAGGTCTGGGAGTCAGGAAACTTATCCTAATTTCTGAAGATCTGATGATTAATTTTTAAAATTTAGTTCAGTCCCCATGCCTGGATCTAATTATCTCTGGTCACTAAATAGTACAAGAGAGAAAAAAATGAGAGAAAAGAGTAGGAATGGAGTATGGGTTTGCAGAATAAAGCACCAAACAGCTGTTGCCCCACTTAGAGGGTATCAGTGAGAGATGTAGACCATAAGAACAGACAGGGTTAGGGATAGAGATTAGAATTGTGATTTCACTGGTATATGGGTATCCTAGGTAAGGAAATTTCCTTTACCAATGTACTTTCTCTGAAATATATCTATACACACATATACATAAATACACATACATATATACACATATAAATACACACACATACACACACATATATATATACATACACACATATTCTTTTAACGGATCAACCAATCTTCATTTTGCACATACAAAAAAAGCTTGTTTTTCTTTCTGCTATATGGCTAGAGCTGGAACCTTTGCATGTGAAACTATGTATGTATGCATATATGTGTATGTATTTATGTGATGTCTTTTGATTTGTGCTTAAATTGGATTTAAGTGAGGCAGAGGTGGATGAAGTCATCAGTCTCACTCTCTCCTCTAGAGTCATCATAGTCCAGTGACAGGACAGAGTCAAGATGGTTGGCAATAGTTCATGATGCACTGGATGACCTTCAGTATTCAGTCAAGCTCGAAGTGCTCCACATCACCTGCTTCAGCTGCCTTCATGGTCGTTGGAACAAATTATTCTCATCTGCCCATTCCTCTAGGGGAAATCTTCAGTACTTGAGGTAGACACCCTCCTAACTCATCAATAGGTTTGAGACCCCTTGGTTACCCTTAGCCTGGTTTGGCCCATCAGTCAAAATGGTTTACTGGGGTGTGGCTGCTGCGCATGCTGCAACTCCTTGGAGCCACGGGTGAGAGTTGGGTGGAACAGGTAGAAAGAGCCCTGAAAAGGACTCACCAGCCATCACACTAAAGGTATGTTAAGGGAGGACAAGTACCTTTGGTGTGATGTATGTATGTATGTATGTATAGTCAGAAAGATGCCTACAGAACTGAGAGGTAAAGTGATATGCCCAGGGTAACACAGGCAGTGTGTATGAGAGGAGGAACACATAAGAACAGTTAAGGATGGAATATATGTGTAAAGTTTGTAAAGATAAGATTTAGTGAGGGAAATGTTGCAGATAAATAATGAAGTAATGTTTAAAAAATGAAGTCTTGGGTCTTTTGTTTCCTTTGCCATCAGAAGAAAACTTCTAAAAACAATAACGGATAATAAAAAATAGTCCTTTAAACTTCTGAAGGTCAGGGAACATGTTTTCTGCATCCCTTGAACTCCGTTTAGCACAAAAGGACTGACCTGAGTTTGCTTTTAGCAACATTGAATTAGAAAAGTAATTTTACTTTTATAAAAGGATGACAAATACTGTATACTTCTGCCCTTATTTTTAAATATAGGTTAAGAGGGTATAACTCAAAATATGAATAAAAGTAATCAAAAAACTTCACCTTATTGTAAATTAGCATCAATTCCATTAATGTGTATTAGTATCAAAATACTATTTTCATATGTAAATATTTCCTGAGGATGCTGGAGCTGAAGATAAGGGGTGCATGATTCTTTAAAAGAATGCATCATTTTGCCTTGGGGTGAAGAGTAAAAATGGGATATCAGCATTTTGTGCATGAAGCTAATATATAGCCTCAAGTTAATCACATCTTAATCTCCATCCAGGATTTATTTATAAAACATCTTTCTGCCCATGGTATTGCTGGGAGTGAGTTCAATGGCATCTTCTCTGTCCCCTGGACAAATAGGACACAGAGACACCAAAGGAAACAATTTATAGCAGCAAATAAAAAAAAATTGTTTGCTGAATAAGTGCATTGAACTTATTCTACATCCTTTCACTGCATAGATTGCTTTATCTTTCTCGAAAGAAAGGCCCTAAGTAAAAAAAAAATAATAAGTGAAGTTTCCCTAAGCCTGAGGTTTCCCAGCTGTTTTAAACAAAAGGATGGTAGACAGTAATTTAATTTACCTATCATCTGTAAACAGAAGCACTGATTTGGTAGTCAAGTTTGCTCTTAATGTAAGGAAGGAATATCTAACTATTTTTTGTTGTTCAGTAGTTTTCAGTTGTGTCTGAGTCTTCATGACCCCATTTGGGGTTTTCTTGGCAAAGATCCTGGAGTGGTTTGCCATTTCCTTCTCCAGCTCATTTTACAGTTTAGGAAACTGTGGCAAATAGGGTTAAGTGACTCACTCAGAGTCACACAGCTGCTAAGTGTCTGAGGCCAGATTTGAACTCAGGAAGATGAGTCTTCCTGACTCCAGGCCTGATGCCCTACACACCTAGCTGCCCTACCTACAGCTACCCAAATGTAGAATGGGATATCTCATGAAGTAAAGCTGTCCTCATACTGGACATAATCAGAATCTAGATGATCATTCGTCCAAGAGTAGATTCTTGCTCAGTTCCCAGTTTGACTTGATGGTTTCTAAGCTCCCTTCCAATCTTGAGATTCTGGGATTTAGTAAACTAACAATTATATAGAGTTTGTTGAAATTTAAGTTAATTGTATTTTATCCATTTGGGGAAGAAGACAATACTAAAGTCCAACTTCTGGGTACAATTAGTGCAGAAATCTCAGGCATGAGTATTGATGGAGTATGAGCCCAAGCCAAGACCTTTGTCCCTTGGACCGGGAGAGTTTTGGTCCCATTTGTCTGAAGGGCCTCACACAGGCTGGTCTTGGGGGCTCCCTGGATTCCCCTTACTTGATTTAGCATTTTTTTTTTTTGATATTTCTCCCTCCCCACCACATAGCATTCTCTTGAGGTCCAGGTCACCCAGCCAGGACTGTGGATTGCCTGGACGACCAGCCACTCCCATCAGGATCCTCCCTGGGTTTGATCTACCTCCTCTATCTAGACCATCCCTAGGACCCGAGATTGCTTGGTGTCACCTGAATTCTTCCCTCAGTCTTTTTCTGTTTTTAAATTCCATCTGGCCTCCATGAAGGCGCTCAGATTCAATCCAGCTCAGACTCTGTCTAGCTGAGAGTCTATCTGACCCACTTGTGTACACAAGCATTACAAATGCTTAGGCTCTAGAGGGATCAGGTATAAAATTTTTCCCGTCTGCCTCTCCTTGGGACATTGTAAAAGGCAGAAATGATTCTCTTTTTCAGTTTAAAACTTCTCTGGAATGTACAAATCACATCCTTTGACTCTGTATTCCCAATACTTACTATAGGGAACTGTAATATAGTAGGTGCTTAATAGATGCTTGTTGATGGATCGAACTCAATTTGCTATTGCTATCCACAGCTAGAGGCACAAAGCCACTGAATATTGTTTTAGAAAGAAATGTAATTAGGAAGTATTTTTAAAAATAAAAATACAAGGTAGATAATGCTAATTTGTGGTTTTCTAAGTCAATATGCAGCTCCAGGGATCAGTTTTGAGTTTAATATTACTGATTTCTAGGTAATTAAGGAGGTAGCTGTGGTTGGACAGAGCTATGACACTGGAAATGTGGCCATGTTCATTTTCCTTCCCCATGGGTAGTTTTCCTACCTGATTTGAAAGTTAAATCTTTTGGCAGAGACTATCTTGGAAATTCAAACCTAAGGGGATGAATAGTTCCCCCTACACTGACATGGAAGAGGAAGAGTAAGATGAGCGAGGACCGAGTTTATGTGCATAGCCTAGCCACACATCATCACTTGGGGATAAGCAGTTAGGTATTCAGTGGATAGAGCCAAGCCTGAAGTCAGGATGATTCCTCTTCCTGAGTTCAAATTTGGCTTCAGACACTTACTAGCAGTATGACCCTGGGCAAGTCACTTCACCCTGTTTGCCTTACTGATGAGAAAAAAATCTATAAAATGAACTGGAGAAGGAAATGGCAAACTTCTCCAGTATCTTTGCCAAGAAAACCCCAAATGGAGTCATGAAGAGTTGGACATTACTGAAAAAACTGATAAACAAACACCACCACCATATCACTGCTACACTTTCAGAAACATTTTCTCACACACTGGTGATAAGGTAACTCAGTCCAGGAAAGTCTTATGGCTTGATGGTGAGATGATTATGATACCTCGTTGATATGTGTTAGTGAGGTCTAACCAATATACTTCTATATAAAGGTTTGTAGAAAGACCATTAGGTATCCTTTCATAAAGGATACTTTCTCTCATTCTAAAAATTTCAGCACACTTGTCATGTTCTAGTCACTTAAAATTCTAGGCTACCTTCTCATTCCTTCCCAAAAAAGTTAAATTCTAAGGGAAAAAAATCCCTCCTTTAGTCATAATGGCATTTAATTTGTACAACGAGTTGAAAAACCAAGACTTAAACAAAATCCAAATGAAACCTGTCCTAAAGACTGGGTTAGAATGAAGACTGGGTCAAATACAAGATAGAATCCTAAAGCAATACCTTGCTGGAGGGCATACAAATCTGTCTACATTTATTCTAAATGGGGAGTGACCTTTTGCTATGAAGCCTTGAGCTTAAACTCAGCTGAAGTTATTGGAAATCATTTCCAAAGGTCATTCATGGGAAGGAATGTAATATGGATTTAAAGATGCCTTCCATATATGCAGAAAGTCAGGTCTACAATGCTAGTAAAAAAAAACTCTTATGGAGAAGCAATAACTGCATAAAAAAGAGAGATGTTTTGAAAATAATCTGAAGGGCTTTGGATCACACAGATCACAGTTTAATTTTCTTCCTTACCCATCAATGCCATTATGTTTGCCAATGTGGTGTATACTGGAAAATAATATGTAAGATTATAGTTTGGAGAGGGACACTAAATTTGATTTATTTTCATTAGATTTGAGATAATATTACTCAGAAGTCAGTCAGGGCACATTCCCAAGGAATGAGAAGTCTGGTGTCTCATTCCAAGGGCTAATGTTTATAGGGCAGCATGTCTAACATGCCATTAGTCATTTTTTCAAAGGGCAAACCTATATAGTTGGAACCACTGAGACACAATAACAAGTGTTCTCTTAATGAGGGGGAAACATTCTTTGCTTACTCAGCCTGAAGATTAAAATATTCTGATATTTTGTAAACAATTAGTATTCTCACAGTTTGGGGGAGGATGAGAAATATAATATACTTTAGTGAGCCTCACAAAACCTTCTTTTGGTTCATGTCTGAATAAGATTTAAAGATTTAGAATTATTTCCTACAGAATAACACTGAGTACTTTTGGGGAGGAATTGAGAGAAAAAAATGATCATTCTTTACTTTTATGTTGATTAACTTGCTGTAATGGTTTGTTTCTCAGATTTTTTTCTTTCCTAACCTTTCCAGTAGCCTTCCTTCATCATGAGTTTTTTTTTAAGTTTTTTTCAATTTGTGAAGGTCTCCATTGCTTAACATTTAATTTTCAGTTCCAAATTGTCTCCTTCCCTCTCCTATGGCCCTGACCATTGAGAAGGAAAGAAAAATAAAACCCATTACATATATGTATAGTTATGCAAACCCAATTTCTGTATTAGCTATGTTCCAGGAAAAAGAAAGAACTAGAAGAAAATATACTTCCATCTATTAGATCGTAAGCTCCTTGAGGTTAGGGACTATCTTTTTGTATCCCTGAAGTTCAGTACATTACTTGGCACAGGGTAAGTGCTTAATACATTTTTACTGAATGTTTCATAATGATGTTTGTTATGGGTAGCAAGGTGGCACAATGGATAGAGCACCAGACTTGGAGTCAGGAAGACTTATCTTCTTGAGTTCAAATCTGGGCTCAGACACTTCCTAGTTATGTGGGCAAGTCACTGAACCCCATTTGCCTCAGATTTTCATCTGTAAAATGAGCTGGAGAAAGAAATGGCAAACCACTCCAGGATCTTTGTCAAGAAACCCCTAAATGGGGTCATGAAGAGTCAGACATGACTGAAAAACAAACAAAACAAAATGTTAGATATTCCTTTCCTTACATGAAGACCAAACTTGATCACAACATCAATGCTTCTATTTATAGATGACAGGTAAGTTAAATTATTGTCTACTGGAGCAATTTGCCATTTTCTTCTCCAGCTCATTTTACAGATGAGAAAACTGAGATCAACAGGGGTAAATGACTTGCCCAGGGTCACACAGCTAGGAAGTGTATGAGGCTGAATTTGAAATCAGGTCTGACTCCAGGCTTGATGCTCTATGTGCTGTACTACCTAGCTGCATCCTGCTTCAGGTGTTAGTCAGGATAGAGAAGTGAATGAGAAGAAGCAACAAGTGTGTTCTGATGAGGTTAGACATAAAAGGTCCAGAACAAAGAGGAGAATTTATCAGTGCAAGGAATTAAGAAGATCAAACAATAACATATAGTTGTGGAGGGATCAGGATTAGACTATAAGAAGTTTTACACATTCTGGGCTATTGACTTTTACCTTTTCTCCATTTTACTATACCTTTCCCTGCATTCAGGTATATACTAGTAAACTTTTAACAACTGGCTCTCCGAACCAAACCAAATCAAACTACAAAATGTAACACACTTTTAAGTTTAATCTGCATTATTAACATTTTCCCCATCCCATTCCCATTCTAGGGAATGAATAAACAATAAGTCTAACTCTGATTTGTATTGTTTACCAATTTTGAGTTATAAATGCTTACACTGAAGGTCTAGGTTGACTTTAGCACACCTCTGCTTTCATGGCTCCCTTCCCTGACTGCATCCTGTACTATGTACCTCATAATAAATATTTTCTAAAAACCCAAGATTGGAGAGAGTTTTGGAAAGTGGTAGGTGATGGGAAAAAAAATGAACAAACAAATAAGCAACCTCCAAAATACAACACCCTGGGCTCTTCTCCCTTTATGGGGACTGAAGTTTGGATACCAGGTGCAGCAAAAACACTTAAAAGATGACTTTGGGAGAGTCTATTCTTGGGTTTATTGAGATTGATGGGAGATGGGGTTAGGCTGGGGAAAGGGGGCAACTAGCAAGATTATATGATACATTGCATATACTATATTACTAATTCAATTATAAATGGCATATACCAATAATACCTGGAACTATGCTGTTATTTCAGTACATATTGATTATTTAAGGAGTCAGAGCTTTGGAAGGGGAAGGAAGCAATCATTTATTAAACACTTGCTGTATGCCAGGTGTTGGACTAAGTGCTTTACAAATATGATCTCATTTGATCCTCGTAACAACCTGGGAGGTAGGTGCTTTTATATCCCAATTTTTTCAGATGAGGAAACAGGCAGGCAGGGTTTATGGTATGCCACACAGCTAAGTGTCTGAGGCCTTCCTGACTCCAGGGCTTGGCATGCTTTTCACTACACCACCTACCTGCTCTATTAGGATGAGCTTAGAGAATCATCAGGTATTTTCCTGGTGGTTACTGTGGAGTGAACTATATTGGGGGTATTTTTGAGGGTGGTGAGAGAGCAGCTCTGGAAACTACTTAGTGGCATAGGATCCTGGAAATCCTTCCAGTTTGTTTTGTAGTTACTGAGGGCAATGGATTTCTAAAAGGTGAAAATTTTCTTCTTCGCTCTCTGAAAACACTAGTCCTATCATTATCTTAAAATTCCCTTACGAGAGGAGATGACAGCAATGATTATTCTGTCATAGAGCATAAGATGAAGGTCAGAGAATGTTTTAGGAGCCTAGTGATAGTTTCCTCATCTGTAAAATGGAGTAATAATAGCACCTACCTCCCAGGTTTGTTATGAGGATCAAATGAAATAATGCTTGTAAAATGCTTCGTAAATCTAAAAGCAACATATAAATGCTGTTCTTCTATGACTAAACTATTTCTTTTTCTAATCACATAGACTTCCACTTTTATTGAAGTATCAATCCCAAAGGTCAGAACTATAACTCAATACTATATATAAATACATGGAATTTTTTTTTTGTGTGTGTGTGTGTGTGTGTGTTCATTCTTCATTGCCGAAGAATACCATGCCATCAGAGAAATAATGACATGACTTGCACTTGACTTTATTGTTTGAGTGAGGGAGGGCTGTGCAGGTCACCAGCCTCACTTCTCCTCCAGAGCCATCTGAATCCAGTGACCAGATATTCATCAGGATGACTGGAGATGACCCAGGATGAGGCAGTTGAGGTTAAGTGACTTGCTCAAGGTCACGAAGCTAGAGAGTGTCAAGTGTCTGAAGCGAGATTTGAATTCAGGTCCTCCTGATTCCTGCACTGGTGCTCTATCCACTGCACCACCTAGCTGCCCCAAGGCAGGGTATATAGAGCCTTGGGAAATGGGGGAAGCCCTGGGTCATTAAGGCAGAACCATGTGAAGGCCCTCCCTACCCCCAGCACCTTGAGGTCCACATCTGGGGCAAGTGAAAGCTAGCACTCATGCTGGCCAGTACTACACTGAAGACAACTCCCCTCTCCAGTATGGTCAGGTTCACAGAGGTCACAACCCCCAGGATCAGGCTGGGGTCTGACTGAAGCCTGGGGAAAGGATAATGCTCAACCCTAGCACTTTTCAATGGTCCCCTTCCCAAGGGCCCCCAAGAAAAAAGGTGAGCAAATGTTGAGGTAAAGGACAGAAACCAGAGAAGGGGGAAAAAGGAAGCTCTCACCGATGCTTTTGTTCTTGGAGCTCCAGGACTGAGGTGACCACCTTGTGCTGTAGAGCTACCCAGGGGGGTGGGGAAAGGGAAGTCAGTCAGGGGTACTCCACTGACAGCCCACCCCCATCTTCATGGCTTCCCAATACTCAACTCACCAGCTTCTCTGCTGCTGTGTTCTCAATGAAATTTGAGCCATAGCCTGGATTCCCAGAGCTGGTGACATTGAGCCACCAAGGGCTCTATTGTATTTATGTATTAAATATACACATATGTATATATTTATGTGTATAACATACATCAGCACTTCAAGGATCTGTGAGTATGTTGATATGTTTACTTATTCCTGTACCAAGGAGATACTGGGATTTAGATTCTTTGGCATTCTGAAATTTGTTAACATTTGCTCAAGTCTTTCAGGTAATGATCTCAAGGACTTAAAATTCAAGGATGGTGGCCTCATCATTAAAAGCTGTGTTATCAGTAATGACCTTGTCTATGCTCTAGGCTTTAGGTGATCTCCCAATAGGTGCTAATGTTGCTTACCAGCTGGGGGGATTTCTCCTTCAGTAGGAGAAATGCTGTGGAAATCAATTTTAACAGCTAACGTGGAGCGCTCTTCTCTCTGAGTCTTTATCTCATCTGTTCTATTTCAATAATAAATGAAAAGACTTATTGATAGGTAAGTTGATATTGATATATAATGGGAAAACAAAAGTACAAAGTGTTCTAGTTTACCATCTTCATTTCCATCTTGGCATCTCTAACTTCTTATTAGACACATTTAATTGGATGTTCCATATACATCTAAAATTCAACATAGCTGAAAATGAACTCAGTATTCTGCATCCTCTTATCCCACCCCAGCCCTCTATTCTTCTTACTTATATTACTCTCAAGGGTATCACCATCCTTCCAGTAATACAGGCTCAAAACTTAGGTGTTAACCTTAACTCTTCACTCTCTCTCACCCCTCATATCCAATTGATTGTCAAATCCTATTGCTTTTACCTTCATGTCTTCTTGCGCCCTCATCTCTCCTCTGATACTACCATTATTTTGGCATAGACCCTCATCATCTTATATCTAGACTATTAAAATATCTGGCTGATGGGTCTACCTATTCCCACTTCCATCTACTCTCCACTCAGTAGTCATATTAATCTTTCTAAAATACATATCTAATTATATCATACCTCCCCTATTCAATTGCAATGACTTTCTATTACTTCTAGAATCAAGAATAAAATTCTTTGTTTGGCTTTTAGAGCCTTTTATTAAGTGACCCTCTTTTTATCTTTCCAATCTGCTTATACCTTACTTACCTCCACACGCCTAGTGATCCATTGATACCAACCTTACTGTTACTCACCTAAGACATTCCATCTCTTATACATAGCTACCAAAAGAATTTTCCTTGAGTGTACACCTGACCCTGTAACCCACTTGCTCAATCAACCCAAGGCTTTCTATTGCTTCTAGGGTAATATTTAAAGATGTCCAACACCTAAAACTCTTATACAAGACTTTCAGACTCACTGGACATTAATCCCACTCTCATACTTTATGACCCAGTCATACTCATCTACTCTCTGCTCCTCACATACAATGTGCCCTTTCCCATCTTCAAGTCTTTGCAACAATGGCTGTCCTACGTGACTTCAGTGAACTTCCTTCATTCTTCTGACTTAATGAATTCCTCTCTTCCTTTAAAACAGCCAAGCTGTTTTTAGCATGAAGTTTTCCTTATCCTCTCAACTTTTAATGCTTTCCCTAGCCAACTATCTTGTATTTAGCTACTCCATATGTTTTGTGTTTATTCATGCCTGATGTATAGATGTATGTATCAATATATACTGATTGTCTTCTCCATTAGAATGTAAGGTCCTATTCCATCACAATCATATACCACAACTTGTTCAGCAAGTTGTACATAATGGATTTGCAGTTTCATGTACAATCATCTTTTATATTATACTGTGTTATGAAAATACTTGTTTTATTCTGTAAATTAACAATGAAGTAAATAATATATAGAAGTTCAGAATGGTGCACAAACAAGGTAATTTTGTTACTACTGAATTAAATTTAATATAACTCATAAATTTCCATGTAACAGGAAAAAAGTATAAGGTCTCAGAGAGTTGATATTATTTCGCTCTTTGTACCTGCATATTCAGTACAGTGTTTGGCAAGTAAGAGGGACTATCTACTAGGCACTATCAAAATGTTTATTTGCTTGATGAATTGATTAAATTCATTTTATTGCTTTGAAGAATATTTCTTTTCATACCTATGATAGTTTTTCCCTCTTGAGATTTGATATGCAATGAGATCTCAAAATTTTTAAAATTGTGAGGCCAAAGTTGCCAGATTTCCCCAAAATCTACTTATTCCTGCCTTGTCTTATCCAGTTACTATTTCTGACTTTTTCTTCTTAAATGCCACTTCAACCTCCTCATGTAGCACATCTAGGACATCTAGTATTCCTCAGTGCAGTAAGTGTAGAAACATCAGGAATGAACTCTCATAAGAAGGTAAATGTATGAGGGACTTGAGGGGAAAAATACCAGAGAAAAACGCCAGAGAGCCAGAGAGATGGAAAAGAAAAAAGTAGAGGAAGTAAAGGTAACAGAGTAATTTAATGCTCTTTCCTCAGCTCCAGGCTTGCCCTTAGTTAGGAATGACCTGATTTTCTTACAAAAAAGAAAAACAAAATGATTTCGGAATCAGACTGTTTAGTGTTGGCCGCCATGTACTGTATCTTCTCTCCTCTAGTGATTGGAAGGTAAGGTAAGGGAACTATGGGGTTTGAGTTGAGAAAGAATGGGGAAAGGCAAAAAGAATGAGAATAACTGGCATTTTATTAAGAGCAATGAAATGGCATAAAGCCACTGTAAATGGGGTGACACTTAAAAAAAATGGAAGAACTCAGTAGACCCAAGTTTAGTAGGAACATTTTAACTTATTTATTTGTCAATCCATTGTGAGACAGATTTTTCTAAATATCCATTTATTATTTATTTGGTTTTTAACAAATAGTCCTATGTCCATATAATCTCTGGGCATGGACACTAGAACACTTTAAATATATTTCAAAAATTAAGATTATTCATAACAGCAAAACAAAACTGCATGCTAGGAACTGCTACACCTTCTAAAAGTATAACTTCTTAAGTTGTGCATTAGAAAGAGCACTGAGCCTGGAGTCAGGTGAAATTGAGATCAAATACAGCCTTAGATATTTATTAGCTGTGGCACCCTGGGCAAGTCACTTAACCATTGTCTGCTCTAATTTCTTCAACTTTGAAATGGGGATAATAATAGCACCCACTTCATTTGTTGTGATTAAATGGAAGAATATTTGTAAGGCACTTAGCATAGTGCCTGCTATTTGGTAGGTGCTTGATAGGCTTGTTCTCTTCCCCATCCCTTGAATTGTCCCATTAAATTTAACTCCTGGAAAAGAGCAGGAATCAAGGACCACGATTTTCATGGTTGGTGATACGGGATTCAGAACTAAGACAAATTACAAGGATTTCCACGAAGTTTTGATGTTTCTTATTATGACAATACATACTAATGAGGGGACAAATCAAATCTAAATGCAGAAAACGTCAGGTCAGACATAAAAGTCATCTTGCTATCACGAACTACATTGGGAGTAGGAGAAGAAAGAATGAAAGATTGTCATCAGACTGCTCTATGGCTACAAATCACGAAATGTAACCTTGGAAGAATTGCAATTGTATGTGACCCAAAGATACATTGTATGTGTATATGTCTGTAAGCCATGTGCAGTTCATTATAAAGGATCATGATACAACAAGTAATGTTAAAGACACCATCAATGATATCCATGATTGGAAAGGGGAATGGGTTAGTCATGTGGCAAGACTAGGAGATGATTGCTGGTCAACCTGTGTTGCTCCACTAGCCATGAATATTGATCGAACCAAAGGAAGCCCTCCATCACATTATCTGCATCATCTAGGGAAGATCTGTGCAGAAATATGGATGGGAATCACATGGGACCAGAAGGCTGAAACAGGTTGTTGGGATTGATGGAATGACCGATTCACTGCGACGTTTCCTTCAGTGTTAAAAACAGACCTTTTAGGCGCACATTCATTCATTAATAGGTGTGAATGAAGGCTTATTTCACACTGTTTTAAGCCATCTTGTCAAGTGTTGTGCAGGAAAGAAATACGTAATAGATTTACTTTCCGTTTCTAATGATGATTGATATAAATAGTTCTAAGATCTTTAGCAAGGTGCTCCTGGAGAGGAAGGTCATTGTTACCTTAATATTACTAAGACAAAGACAAGAGGGACAATACACGATAACAGAGAAACATAAATTAAAGAAGAAACAAATTCCTTGTGAAAACGACAGTTGAATAAGATACAATGAACCTTATCAGACCATTTTCTTTTGCAACTTTCAAATGAGGCTAAAAAGACAAATCTCCATAGAACTTATTTTCTTTAAAACAAAATTATCTTATACTATTTTTTCTTCTCCCTCTCTTCCTTCCTTCCTTCCTTCCTTCCTTCCTTCCTTCCTTCCTTCCTTCCTTCCTTCCTTCCCTCTTTCCTTCCTTCCTTATTCCCTCCTCTTTTCCGTTTCCTTTCTTTTTATTTCTTTTTTGTTTCGTACATTTAAGTCAAACTGTTCTAGAACATATCTTAATCTGTAGCATGTTTTTATTATTTCAATGTTTAAGTTGTAGATCTTTCCTCGTGTAGGCAAATGTGATTAGACTCTATATACCTATTACTTTCAGGGTGAAATAACATCAGTCTATTACTTTCAGGGTGAAATAACATCAGAATTATCAAGTGATCATTTTAAGGATCAGAATACATATTAAAATTCGTATGCAAAATTGACAAATTTCCAAACTGTATCTTATAGGCAAAACATAAAATCTATAAATCCCTTCATGTTTTATATAGTACTTATAGTTCAGGGAACAGTAAAATTACAGAATTTGAGAGTTGGAGATACCTCAACAGCCATTCAGGGGTTCTTAATTTAGGGTTCATGAACTTAAATTTTTTGATACATATTTTATTTTATGCATTTGAAAACATGATTTGGAGAAGGGGTCACCAGATTACCAAAAGGGTCCATGACACAAAAAAGTTTAAGAACCTCTTGGAATTCAACCCATACCATAACCCTTCTACATTATACCTGATAAGTATTTACCTAGGACCTAGTTAAATATTTCCAATGAAGAACTCATTACTTCAGATGCTCATTCTATTTTGACATAGCTCTAATCATCAGAAGATTTTCCCCTTGGCATTAAGCCTAAGTTCACCTCTTCTGTTATTGCTGTCCATTGTTCCTAATTCTGTCCCAAACAGGAGACCTCTAATTTCCCTTCCCCAGGACAGCCCTTCAGATACTAGAAGATGTAGATCATTTTCCTCTTGAATCTTCTCTTCTCCAGACTTCATAATTCCTTCAAACCTATAACCCTTCTCACATATCATGGACTCAAGGGCCTTTACTACTCTGGGTGCCCTTTTGTGGATACTTTCTAATTTATTAATGTCTTTTCTAAATTATGGTGCCCAGAAATGAACACAGCATTTCATATGTCTTACGACAAAGGCAGAATACAATGAGTCTATCACTTCTTTGGGTAGCTACTGGATAGAGTGCTGGGCCTGGTGTTCAAATCCAGCTTCAGACATCCACTACCTATGTGACCCTGATCAAGTCACTTACTACTTCTTGCCTCAGTTTTCTCATCTACAAAATGAGCTGGAGAAGGAAGTGGCAAACCACTCCAGTTTACTGGAAACTGTCTCTCTTAATGCAATTCATGATGACATTAACTTCAGTTTTTTGGCTTCATCTATGTATGGATGTTGTGTGTGCTTAGTACATATGTGATGGCAATGATGATTTTGCCTCTGTGAGAGACACGAATTTTGTCCATGCCTTGGCTATAGGTATGAATTGTACCTCAAGGTCTTAGTCTCAAAAAAGAATTAATCGGACTAATCTAAAGACAGTTTTCATCAGAAGGCTCTACAACAAATAACCTTATTAATTCCTTGCCACCCATAGGCAACTACAGACAAATGGGGCTCCCTCAGGCATCAATCTCTCAGGAGCACGAGGCAAGGTCCCCCTTTTGTTGTCATGTCAGTACCTAAGCACTTGACCTATAGGGAGCATGCATGCACACACAAACAGACAGACACACACACATACACACAACCACTTGAGTAAGGAGGAAGGAACATCGGAGTATTGCAGGGAAGGAGTTCCTCAAGGCATGAGGTCTTACAAGAGCAGCATCCTAGCTGTGGAATCACAGAATTTTCCATATGAAATTATTTTCCTCAGATAGTTGGGAAGATGGTGGGGAAAAATTAGATGCTCTGTGTTGAATAAATCACTGATAATGGTTTACACAGAATCAGGTTTATGTGGTACTTCAGGTGGGGGTGGCAACTGAGAAGAAATGTGGATTCTTCTTATAGATGTGGTTGTTTTCAGCTTGTCCTGTTCATGTGCTCATGCTTCCCTTGGCTGTTCAGGATGTGCTGTTTTGACTCTGGTGATGGTCCCTGATTGGTGATTGGGTCTCACTCATGTCAACTAAAGGGAAGATTAGATATTATCAGAGGTTTGTGCTCCCCAAAAGTAAAAGTCCTAAGATCTCTGACTTTCAAGGTCCCCAAGATGTATAACACAGGTCTGCTTTTTTGGCAGCAGCAAGAAATCATAACACTGAACCTGATGCGTCTTACCATAAAGAATTCTGTGTCTTGGCTTAGGTAATCATTTATTTAAACAAATTACTTTAAAAATGGTTTACCATACATATAACATAAACCCAACTGTTAAATGATCATTTCATTTTCAGCTTTCTAGGGTAGCAACGATTAGTTTTTAAATTGGATATAAGGATTTAGACAAATATGGAAACATAAAGTGAGAGGAAAATCCAGAGATAAAGATAAAGAAATCCTCAAGTACACATTCAAACTTTTATTACATTTTTTTTTAAACATAGGACCATAGGATTTAGACCTAAAAAGGACTGTAGAGATCATGTAGTTTTACTTTCTCATTTACAGATAAAGAAAGAGAGGTCTAGGGAAGCAAGATTGCTTGCCTAAAGTCATGCAGGTAATTGGCAATAATTACACATAGGACAGGCTCCTAATAGGTAAAGAGAGGAAAAGGGAATGCTTTTGCTCATAAGGATGTTAGAGATCAAGTGTCTATAGACAATATCATTATTTCCTAGCCATCCTTCAGGGCAATTAACTACAGTTAGAAGGTTGCCTTGAAGTTACTATAAATCATGTATCTATGTGTGTGAGCTGTGTATGGATGTTTAATATGGTTTTTAGCTACCTATAGGCCTCCATGGACAGCTAGGTGGTGCAGTGGATAAAGTACCAGTTCTGGAGTCAGGAAGACTCATCTTCATTTGTTCAAATCTGGTCTCAAACAGACATCTGAACTCTAGTACTTACTAGGTACAAGTCAGTTAACTTCCCAGTGCCTATTTTACCTCACTTGTAAAAGGGGAACAATAATTCTTTTACTAGCTGTGCGACCCTGAGCAAGTCACTTAACCCTGTTTGCCTCAGTTTCCTCATTTGTAAAATGAGCTGGAGAAGGAAATGGCAAACCATTTGTATCTAGCAAATCCAGGATGGCATGCTAGCACAGGTTCTTTGATTTGCTTTTCTACAGGAAAGACAACTTTAAAGGGGTCAACAATCTTACTTTTATTACAGATAAGTAGAAAGAAGTGAGTATAGAAAATACAAGCAGAGCAATTAGCACAGAAATGTAACAGACAGGGCTCCAGCTGTCTCAACAATGTAATACAACCACCTACATACACCACAAGACTGGTAGAGCACTAATAGCTGAGTAGTTGCGGGGGAGAGGTGGGTCTTAACAAATGGCTACTCAGAGTCCCGTCCAGGAAATCTAAAGGTCCTTCTCATGAGCGAACCCAAAGAACAAAATGTCAGCCTTTCAGAATATATAACAAAGACTTGGCTTCTGATTAGCTCAGAGCCAGAAGGCACAAAATCTATGTGACTCAGCACAGCTGTGAATTATCAGGGTTCAAAGAAGATTAATCCTTCAGATATTTGCAATTTAGCCTGAGCCTAGGAAATTGAATTCCAGGAAAAAACAACAACAACAAATCCCACTTTGTTTACACTTGCACTACTTTAGTATCTTTGCCAAGAAAACCCCAAATGAGGTCACAAAGAGTTGGACACAACTGAAACCATTGGACGATGACAACAAGCCTCCTATATATACATGTCATGGCTAAAGATGTACATTATTATCTCTAAATATGGACAACTAACATGAAAAGTTGTTAGCAAAAAGGATGTCTATAATTCTATTGCTTTTATCTTGATAAATTGTGTCTCACTTCGTGTTGCCATATCAATCTGAATATTTTCAATATGTTTGTCAAAGTGGAAGGCAGTGCAGGGCAAAGAAAGAAGGAACCAGAGGGCCTGGGTTCAAATCTGCTGGGACCTAGCTCTTTTATTTACTACTTGTGTGGCCTTGAGCAAGATACTAAAAACCTTTGGCCATAAATGGGGGATGGGATAGATAACATGAAAGGTCCCTTGCAGTTCTGAATTGATGGTCCTATGGGAAAAAATCCTGATATTTCATAAGCACATATTAATTTAAAAGACAATAACAAAGACAGAAACTCACCTAAAGCCTTCTGTGGATATTACAAATAATTATCCTTCACCAGGACATCACAAACAGGACTTTCTCTATGTGCCTACCTGATGTGCTAATGTTTCTACCCCATTTATAAATATTATAGGCTTTCTCCTTGCTAGAGAGTAAGCCTCTTAAAGGAAGGGACTGTTTTGTTTTTGCCTGTCGATTGGATTTCTTCTACCTTCCACAGTTCCTGACAAATTGTTGATGCTTAGTAAATGACTATAAAGTTGAATTTAGTGGTAATTGATGTAATTCTCAAACCATATGATTGTATGAACTACTACAACATAGACTTTGGTATAACTTCTATTTTCATGAAAATAAGTCAAAGATTTAATCTAAGAGAGATGAGTTACCAGAAATAGACTGATAACAATAAAAATTGCATATCTATAATACTTTATGGTTTTACAAAAGCAGTTTCTTTATGGTGAACGGTGAGATTGGTTGTAAATTCTCATTCTAACAGTATTAAATAAATTAATTTCAAGTGGCTCCTAAGGATGACATTAGTGGGAGGATTTACTGCACACATGTAGTATCTATCTTTCATTCTATACAATGAATTCTAGGAAAATAGGCTATGTAAAGTTATTTTTTCCCTTTAACTTTCATTACAGGCAGTATGGTATAGTATAGGAAAGTAAGCTGTTTATTGTTGTTTAGCTGTTTCATTCATGTCCAACCCTTCATAACCCCATTTATTATTTTCTTGGCAAAAATACTGGAGTGGTGTGCCATTTCCTTCTCCATCTCCTTTTATAGGTGAGGAAACTGAGACAAACAGGGTTAAGTGACTTGCCCATGATCCCATAGCAGTAAGTGTCCAAGACTTGACTGAACTAAAGAAGCTGCATCTTCTTCAGCAAAACCAGGAGAACACAGGGTTTTCCCCTTTTGTTTTGATTCTTCTTTCACCACATGACTAATGTGGAAATATGTTTGATATGATTGTAAATGTATAGCCTATATCTGATTGAATGCCATCCTGGGGAAAGGACAAGCGAAAAAACTTAAAATATTAGAAAAGCAAATTTTGAAAACTATCCTTACATGTAATTGAAAAAAAAAATACTATTAAGTGGGGAAAAAAAGACGATGAATCTTCTTGATGCCAGGTCTAGTACTTTATGCACTGTGCCAACTAGATGCCCAAAGTATACTATACATGGGTTTGAATCCAGACTCTCATACTTACTAGTTACAAGCCAATTAACTTCTCTCTGTCTTTCTTTCCTCAATTGTAAAAGGGGAACAATAATTATTTTACTACAAACTCTCATATGGTTTCTGTGATGATAGTTTTTGGTGATATAGAGACAGGGTCTATGGTTTCATTGGTGTAGGTAACTTCCAGGTGAGAAAACTTTCTCCACTATTGTAGACTGATACCTTCTCTGTAATTCATAGTCTTGGAGAATTGCATAGAGATGACAAGTGACTTGCCTAGGTAATACATGGTCATAGGCAAGTATGCATCTGAGGAAGGAAGTGAAACTAGGCCTTCCAAATTTCGGCCAGCTTTCTATCTACTATACCACATTGCCTCTGTTATGGTGCTATGTGAACACGAATTCACAGAATCTTAGCTAAGAACTTTTAACTTGTATTAGTGATAACTTAATCCTTTAAAAGGTGAATGAAACAACAAAGAGAAATTCTATTCTGATCTAAATTCTCACTAATAGACAGGACTTGGTTGTTAGGGTAGAAATGATGAGAATCCTGGAGTGAATGAGACCACTCTCACCTAGAGTATGGTAGAAATGGAAAGTAATTATGGTAGAAAAGGAAAGGAATTTCAAACTTAGTCTGCCTTCAACCTAACTTTTGGGAAAGAAATTTCAAGGGGTTCAGAGGCAGATCCAAATTAATTAAGATGCTTTAGGGGAAGTTAATCTCAGGAGATATGAAAATACTCACAACTGGCCATCACAAGGGAAAATATTCCAATAAAGAAGAAAAATGTAAAATATCTGGGGAGTCTACTATGGATACACAGGAAATTCAATAACTAACTTAGATTTTTAAAATGTATGATAGAAATAAGACCAGGGAAAAGAAGATATATATACATCCATACTTACATATATGTGTTTGTGTGTCTGTGTGTCTGTGTATGTATAAGAACATGACCTAATCTTGTAAAAATAGGGTAAGGAAAATGAAAAATAGGATAATGGAAGTGAAATAAAAAATTTAACTATCTATCTAAAAAGGAGAATCAGAGAAAATATAGAAGACCAAGCTGTTCATTTGTTACAGGAGAATGAACCGACAGTGGTTGCCTTGACAAATTCACTTTGTCATCATAGATAAACCCCATCCTTGGGTATTGAATGAAATGACAGGTGTGAGTGCTGAGTGACTGATCAACAGATCATGACTAATAGGAGAAGTACCAAAACATTGGAGAAGGGCAAATGTCCAATTTTCAAAAGAGGAAAGAGCATAGATTCTTCAAATTAAAGGTCACTGAGCTTGACTTTGATTTCTGAAAAGATTCTAGGATGAATCATTAAAAAGATAGTTGATGAAAATCTAGAAAAGGAAATTGTGATTTCAAAGAGTCAGAATGGCTTCATCAAAAATAAATCATATGAGCTTATCTTTCTTTCCTTTTTTGATAATGTTATTAATGTTACAAAAAGGATGCTATAGACATAGTTTATTTAGATTTTAACAAACTTTTGATAAAATCTCATGTAATTGTTGTGGAAGATGGAGCAATGTGGACTAGATAATAATAGGTGAATTCAGAACCAGTTGAGTGGTCAGACTCCATGAATAATAAGCAATAAATAGTTAAACATCAATGTGGAAGGAGGTCTCCAATGGATGGTCCCAAGGATCTATGTTTGGTCATATGCTGTTTGACTTTTTTTTTAAAGTTTTGGATGATTGCATGAATGGAATATTCACTAAACTTGCTTAATATAGTGGATAGCAGTCAGACTCCAAAGATCTCGCCAGACTGAAATTGAATCTAATAGGATAAAATTTAAAAGTCTTGTACTTAGATACACTAAAAACAACTGCAGCCTCATAAGATGAACATGAGTCAGCAGTGTTGTAACAATGAATACTGAACATATGTACATATGTAACAATAAACATAGTTGAACCATGTAAAGAAAGGAAGAGTTTTCAGGCAATAGTTCCTTTATACCCTCCCCCCATCAAACTTCATCTTGAGTAGTGAGGTTAATTCCAGGCTGATCCATGAATTAGCTAGAGAGCATCCAGATGAAGGCTACTAAAATAATGAATGAATGAATGGCCTGAAATCCATGTCGTAGGAGAATTGGTTAGAGGAACCGGTCTTGTTTGTTCTGGAGGATATTCATGGGAGAACATGATAGCATTCTTCAAGTATTGTACGATTCTGTGATTTTGTAATCCTGATACCCACTGGCAAGGAGGCTAGGAGTCCTTTCCCAAGTGACTTTGCTGTTCTGGATACATATGTACTAGACAGAATGCTTATGATTAATCCTAAATAGGAAAAATCTGAGGCACATAAATTCATACAATGGGTCAGCATCTCAAAATACCTACAAAGGATAATATCCTCCACAAGTGATCCACTGCCAGGATGCCTGCACACACTGTGTTTCCAGAAGTAATAATTTGCCAAAGCTTGCCTGAGTCTGTAAATCAGATCACCAGAGAGGCTTCCCTAATAATATTTTCTTTTTATTTCTTTTTAAAATAAACTAATGATATTTATTCCAAGGGAGGTGAGATGATGAATCATTGGCACTGTATGCCCACACATTTGTCCTTTTTAGCTCTGGGTTTCAGTTTTCTCAGCTGTAAAATGAGTCAGATTAGATGACATTTAAGGTCTTTTCCAACTCTAAAATCTTATGATTCTATGATACATGTTTGACAGCAATATCATGCTCTTTATAATTACGTGGTGGGAATGGTTTTTGCCAATGGTGGCATGGGGACTTCTTTTCTGTTGTCTGTATTTTAGCCCAATGGGAACTTGAACAATACAAATAACGATCCCTTCTCCTACTGACTTTTAAGTCAGTCAGTCAATAAACTTCTTTTCTCTTAAATAATACTTTATTTTTTCTAAATACATGTAAAGGCAATTTTACCATTCATTTTTATAGCATTTTCTGTCATGAGTCCTTTGAAATTGTCTAGGATCATTTTATTGTTGTGAAGAGTTAAGTTAACCATGGTTGATCATCTCACAAAGTTGCTGTTATTGTATACAATGTTCTCCTGGTTCTGCTCACTTCACTCAGCATTAGTTCATGTAAGTTTTTCAGGTTTTTCTGAAATCCTCCTGCTCATCATTTCTTACAACACAATAGTATTGTTATATTCATGTACTGTAACTTGTTCCGCCATTCCTCAATTGATGGGTAGCCCCTCAATTTCCAATTCTTTGCCACCACAAAAGAGCTGCTATAATACTTTTGTATTGTACATTTAGATCCTTCCCCCTTTTTTATGATCTCTGTGGGGTATGCACAGCTTGGTTGCCCTTTGGGCACAGTTCTAAATTGCTCTCCAGAGTGGTTGGATCAGTTCACAACACCCCCAGCAGTGTTTTGGTGTCCCAATTTTATCACATCCTCTCCTACATTTATCATTTTCCTTTTCTGTCATATTAGCCAATCTGATGGGTGTGAGGTGGTACCTCAGAGTTATTTTAATTTGCATTTCTCTGATCAATAGTGATTTAGATTTTTCTGTATGACTAAATATAGCTTTCATTTCTTCATCTGAAAATTGCCTATTTATGTCCTTTGACTATTCATCAACAAACATTTAACAAGTGTCTACTAGGTACAAACAGACTAAGTTGCTGAACTTGAGTATACAAAGTCAGAAGAAGACAATAACTCTTCCCTTCAACATATCTTTGTTTTCCAAGCACTGGGAGTGGCTTCTATTTTTCAACTTAGCAAAAGACAAAAGAGGAAAAGAGAAAGTACACTATATAAGGATCTTTATTCTGAGAACCTAAATTTCTCCTATCACATTCAGTCTTTTTGACTCACTCAGTTCCCTTCATGCTCCTCCTCCCCTCTGTTAATTTTCTCCAATTTATTCTGTATATGTAACAATCATTCAAAACACATTTATTAAGCATGCCAGGCAATGTGCTAAGTGCTAGGAATACAAAAAGGCACAAGACAGTCCCTTCCCTTGGACAATCTAAGAATGGGGAAGACATCACACAAAGAAATATGTAGTTATACAAAGCAAACTATACACTGGATAAATAGGAAATAATTAAAAGAGGGAAGACATTAGACTTAAGAAGGGTTGGGGAAGGCTTCCTATAGAAGGTGGGGTTTTAGTTGGGACTTAAAAATAGCCAGGGAGATCAGTAGTGGTATCAGAGCAAGGAAAACTCTGCAGGCATGGGGGGTAGCCAAAAAAAATGCCCAGAGTCAAGAGATGTAATGTCTTGTTTGTAGAACATAGCTTGTTTGTATATGGTTGTTTGCATGCAGACTCCCCTGTTAAGCTGTGAGTTCTTAGAGAACTTTTACCTCGCATTGTGTCCTCAGTGCTTGGCATATTGCCTGGCATGTAATAAGTGTTTAATATATGCTTTTTGATGGACCATTCTTTAATCAGAAAGAAGTTGCTTTCTATTCTGGGTTTTTATTTCCTCCCTCCAGATAGTTATGCCAATGGGCATGGCTCCCAACCAATTCATTTGAACAGAATAGTAAAGTGTACAAGTGATGCCTTGACTTTACAAAGCTGATTGGCCACCAAGATGTGTTAACAGTGAGGGTATTGTGTCAGAAGCTATATTTCCAGGGCTTTATTAATTTCTTTTCCTGAAAATTCCTAAATCTTTTATCTGATAACTTTCTATGATCACATACCAAATGATAATATTGAGCATAAATTTAAACTCATTTAATAGTGGTATCTTGGGGTATTACATGAATTTGACAATTTCTCCAGTTGGGGCTGAAAGGAAACCGGGTTTTACATCAATTAATTGATATGTTTCTAGGAGTCTTTGAAGGAGGAAGATATTCATAGAAACTTGTATGGGAAACATGTAGGAGACCATTGTGATCCCTTTTGCGAAGAGCATTCCATGTAATACTAGAGAGATTTGTGGAAGGATTGGAATGGAATAGCTAGTTGGAAAGTCAATCAATCAATAAACATTTATCAAGTACCTACTATGTGCCAGGCACTATACTAAGCATTGCGGATACAAAAGAGGCAAAAGATAGTCCCTCTAATGGGAGCAGGAAAGTCAGGAGGTAATGTAGGTACTGAAAAAAAACATAGGACTGAGAGTCAGGAGACTTGCTGTGTCACTAACTAGGTACATGATCTTTGGCAAGTAATCTTAATTTTTCTTAGTTTCAGTTTTTTTCAATTCTAGAATAACATGGTTGGACTAGGTCATCTCTAAGATTTTTTTCCAGCTCCAACATTCTATGTCTTCATGGCTGGAATACTAAAAAGATGAATATAGGCAAAATGAAGGAAGATATGAAGTAGTTTTGAGCAACTTGATTTTGTTTTTAAAAAATTCAACATCTATATTCATCTAAGCGGATGAAGGTTCAGATAATTAACTTTCATAAACTCTAAATAGTCTAGATCTCCCCCCAGGCTATATGCTCTGGCTATTTCCCTGGAAGTAACAGGGGAGTTATTCTCAGGCTCAGTCTATCATCTAAGTATCAGGGGAGTTGTTTTCAGGAATAGACACAATCCTGGCTTTGGAACATGCTGACCAAGATGGAATAAACTTCTGTTTTAGAGTATATTGTTTTCCCAGGTGGAAAGAAAGTCATTTTTCATAAATGTTTCCAGTGCCATAAGCTGGAATCCTCTAAAGTGGTGAGTGTACTAGAAGGGAATGCATAATAGTGAAAAACATTTAGGGACACAGCAACGGCTGAGCCATTTTTTTTTATCACTGGTGTTTGTCCTGATGATAATCCTATCTTTGGTTTCTGTCTGCTATTTCTTTGGTCTTGGACAAATATAAACAGGGGAACTTCCAAGGAAGGGAAGAGATATCTTGACAGGAGTCTCAGAATCAACCTGACTTCCCAAAGGATCATCGTGGACCTGGATAGACCCACCCAGGGTGACCATGGGATAGGTGGGATTCCTTTCATCCAGTGCAAATCTGTAGCTCTGTGGGTTTTGAACTTCTTTAGGACTTAGGAATGTAGGAAGGAGGTAACTTATAGGTTGCTTATGCTAGATATTTTGGGCTTTTGTGGTATAGGGTAGCACACAGCATAGTTTAAAAAAATATTCTGAATATAACAACTGAGAGAGATAAAGGGAGTAAAAGAGAGAGACAGAGAGAACATTTCCATCTACAAAATAGAATAGAATGAGATTATAAGTGAAAATACTAATCTATGTTACATACAGCTTGATTTTTCAAAAGTGTATAAGAGATTAACCATGTTACTTTCAATGTTACCCTGCTTGTATGTGTTTCCTTTTGAACTTTTTATTCTTTGCATTTAAAAAAATGCTTCAATGACTTTTTCCCTTGTCTCCTTTTTTGGGGGTAACCCTAATCCTACACTTGTCTTATTTCTCAATCCAATCCCCCAGTAAAAGATGAAAACATGAACTTTTAATAGAAATAAGCATAGTCAAGTCTAACAAATCCACACATTTGACATAACTAAACATATATGTCTTATTTTGCACCTTAAATTCATTGCTCCCCTGTTAGGTAGTGGGTATCATGCTTCCTCATCAATTCCCTGGAGTTATGGTTCGTCATTGTTTGTAACATTTTTTGAAAGCACAGTTTTATTTCTAAAAAAAACCAAAACTATACTAAACATTTTAGAAGATACATACATTTTCTATAATATATTTTTAAAAGCAATAGATGTTTTTATTCTTTTTTTTTTGGTTCTAAATTCTTTCTCCATTCATTCCCTACCCACTGAAAAGGCAAGAAAAGTGTTAAATAGTATCACCATGCTAACAGGAATAAATTTATTAAAAAAACCCCTTTTTTTTAAACATTCATTTTGTTTAAAAAAATGGGCTCCAAATTCTTTCTGTCTCCTTAGGTCCTCTCTTATCCATCAAAAAGGAAGGCAACATGAGTAATTATATATATGAAATCATGCAAAACATATTGAAATGTGATTATCTAGGCTCCTTCTTTTTATTATGGCTTTCAGATAGTCCAATAATTCTTAAATTATCTTTCCTTGATCTATTTTCCAAATCAGTTGTTTTTCTGATGAGATATTTCACATTTTTTTCTATTTTTTCATTCTTTTGATTTTGTTTTATTTTTTTTTTTATGGCTCATGAAGTTACTAGCTTCCACTTGCCCAATTCTAATGTTAAAGGAATGATTTTCATCAGCGAGTTTTTGTACCTTTTTTCCATGTGGCTAATTTTGCTTTTTAAGGACTTTTTTCCTTTATTAATTTTTGTGCTACTTCTTTTATCATTTGGCCAATTTGGTATTTTCTTTAGCATTTTTGTACTTTTTTTTTTTTTTTACCAAGCTGTTAATTCTCTTTTTAATAATTTCTTGTATCACTCTCATTTCTTTTTTCAGTTTTTCATTCTATCACTATTATCACTTTCTTTAGCTCTTCCAGGAATTCGTGTTGGGCTTCTGTCCAATTAACACTTTTTTTTGAAACTTTGCTTGTAGTTGTTTCCCCATTGTTCTCTTCTTCTGAATTTATGTCTTGATCTTCTGTGCTACCATAGTGCCTTTTTATGATCAGGTTCTTTTTTTGTTGTTGTTATTTGCTCATTTTAAAGCTTCTTCCTTAATGTTGAACTTTATGTTAAAATTGGACTCTGATCACCTGAGGGTGAAGCATTCTCCCACACTTCGGGCTTTTTTATGCTACTGTTTTCAGAGCTAGTTTTGGAGAACTGTAAGTTTTTGGTGCTTCTAAGGTGATGTCTTCTGAGGAAGTGTGTGGTGACTGTTTTGTTGGTCTGCATTTTGATCTTTACCTAAGAAAATCCCTGTTCCCTAGCAATTAAAAACATTAGTACTCTCTGTCAAGTAATGTCTTTGGGCTGACAGGTAGACAAAGCTACTGTTGTTATCATAGCCTTCTCCAAGGCCCATCACTGGTGCTGCAGCCATATGTGCTCTTGGCCAGCATCCATCCAAGGTGTCATTAGACCTTTACTTCTAACTTCCTCAGTCATCTAGGGATGGAAAATTGTCTCTTTCTAACCTTTTATTTGGCTATGCAAATTCTGAATTCAATTTACTGAATTGTTTTAAAGTTGTTTAGAGGAGAATATTGGGAGAATTTGGTTGGGTTGCTACCTCTACTTCACCATCTTGACTTGGCCTCTCTAGGAATGCAAATTTAATTTAAGTTTTAAGAACCAGTTTTACAAATATATAATAATACAAACAAATTCATGTAATAGTCATGTTTTCTCCCTTCCCCTCCCCCCAAAAAGGAAAAAAAGGACAGAAAAAATATACTTCAATATGTATTATGAGTCTTTCAATTCTCTCTCTGTAGGTGGATAGCATATTTCATCATGAGTCTTTTGGAATTGTGATAGGACATAGTGTTGAGCAGAATTACTAAGTCTTTCAAAGTTAATTATCTCTACAATATTGCTTTTATTGTGTAAATTGTACTCCTGGTTCTCTTTCTTTATTCTGCATGAGTTCATATAAGTCTTCCCAGGTTTTTCTGAAACCATTTGGTTCATTATGTATTGTATAATAGTATGATTATAGCTTTTAGCAATATACTATTAGCATAAAAATGCTAATATTATAGCATAATAGTATTTCATCACATTCATCTATCATAATTTGTTCAGCCATTCCCCAGTGGTGGACATCCATCAGTTTACAACTCTTAGTTACCTCAAAAAGGTCTGCTATAAACATTTTTGTACATATAGATCTTTTCTTCTTTCTTTGATCTCTTTGGGGGTATAGATGTAGTAGTATATTGCTGGGTCAAAGGGTAAGTACATTTTCATAGCATTTGGGGCATAGTTCCAAACTGCTTTTAGAATTGTTGGATTAGTTCACAGCTTCACCAACAGTGAATTTTACATTTTCTTATACTTTTCAATCATTTGACTTTGTTTTTATCATTTCTTGATGCTTCATGAAGTCATTGGCTCTCATTTGGCCAATTCTAATTTTCAGTAGTTATTTTCTTCTGGGATATTTTCTACCACTTTTCATAACAGCTTTCATAGCTCTTATTGCTTTTCCCATTCCCACACCCCCTTCACTGCTCTTTTTTGGTTTTTAAAAACTATTTTTGCTATTTTATTTATCCATTTCTTTGACGCTACTAAGAATTTTCATTGGATTTATGTCCAATCTGTATTTTTTTTGAGGCTTTGCTTGTTTCCAAGTCATTATCTTCTTCTTTGGTTCTTTTGAGCTTCCTTGTTACCATAGTAACTTTTTAATTTAAAAAAAAATCTTAAAATTTTATTTGCTTGCTCATTCTTGCAGCCTATTTTTTGCCTTTGGACTTTATGTTAGTATTGGGCTCTGCTAACTTCTAATGTATGTTGAGGGAGAATTCTCTCTTTTCATATCTTTCTGCTGCTTTTGAAACTCATTCTAGGGGCCTGAAAGTTTTTGGTGCTTTCAAAGTGGTGTGATCTAGGCAGAGTTCTGTTCACCTTCCTCCTAAATTGAGCTCTGCAAGTTACTGGCCCAGGTTTGGATATGTTGTCCTTTGTGTGCTCTCTTCTTCCACTTCTGCTCTTCTGTTTGGAATTCTGTGGTATCTTTCCTCCTTTCCCCCCAAAATTCCTTCCTCCCCCAGAAAAATCCCTCCAAATGAAAGCAGAAGAATGGAGGAATGGAGATACTGCCATTACCACATCGTCACCGTCAGGGGCTTAGCTTGAGACCTCCAGCACCAAGAAAGGAAACCTTTGCCCTGTTGTCCCCATCCACCCATGAATCAGGCACCCAAGTATCCTTGAACAATGTACCAGTTCCCTCCTTCCTTCCACTGGGTGGACAAATTTGCATTATATAAAAATCATTTCATGTAAAGATCTGTGGAATGATGTACTTATGAAAAGTGAGAACTGTCTGTCCTTTGTTCAATTATTCCCCAATTAATGGGCATCTACTTCTTTTTTCAGATCTTTGTTGCAACAGAAATAGCTGCTAACAATTCTATCTATCTACCTACCTACCTATCTATCTATCTATCTATCTATCTATCTATCTATCTATCTATCCTCTCTTTCTTTGATTGTTTTGGGGTACATGCCTATTACCAGCATTGTGGGTTCAAAGGATTTAAACAGTTTTGGGACATAGTTCCAAGTTGCTTTACAGAATGGCTAGCTGAATTTGGGCATATTTCTTATGTTGCCTATAACCACTGGTTCATAAAGTAAAAATTTTTTAATCCTTCCCATGTCTTTCCCCACCCCTCAATCCTTAGGTCTAAAAACTGTCATATGGAGATGTTACTTTTACAAATTCAAAGGGGTTCTTCATCATTCATTTTCATTGGTTCTTAGAAAAATGAAACAAATAAAATTTATTTCAATAATGAGTTAGTGGTACAAGTTTTGAAAGTGCCTATACTATACATAGAATTGTATTTGCTTATACTTTGTGTATAGGAGTAAATTTATGGTTCAGAACTACAGAGATCAACAGATACTAAATTAATTTATTGAAACTTTTTTTATTACCTTTTAAAATAAAAATGCCACTCTGCACATCAATTCATATAAAACTGTAATATGAGAAAACACCTTACTTTGATTTTTCTAAACCAAATTTGACAGGATTTAGTCTCTAACCCAGGGATTCATTTTCTTTGGCAAATATCACCACTGAGATAATGTACTTTTAAAAACTGTGTTCCAGGTGTGATATTAGATTTTTAGTTCAGAATCATTAAAATTGACTTTGCTATATTTAATAAAATGTATTTCCTGATGCATTGTAAATGATAATCATCTTCAAAGAATGAAACAGCATTTTTGTTATTATTTTTAAAGACTGACCAAGAAATTGCAATTTTAAAATCTTAAGGAAAATATTAAATTCAAGAGGAAGAAAAGAGTTCATTATAAAATATCGATCATCTGTTTCTTGAGGAAGCAATTTGTTCTTTTTGGGTCTTATCTAAAAATGAAGTTAAAATATGGAATTATAATTTTCTGTTTAGGCTTTTGTAAAGATTATAATTAAGGGTTTGGGGCTACTAGGATATAGTTACCACTATAATGTGGGTTTTATCTGTGTCAGCACCTAAACACTTTTTGTAGTCCTTTGACAAAGAGGAATAATAGCTTACACTTATATAATGATAACATCCATTTGTATAGCACTCATGGTTTACAAAATGCTTTAAATATAGAATCTCATTTGAACATTGTAGCACCCCATGAGATAAGTTGTAGAAACACTGCTGTCACAGGCTCTTTACCATGAGCTCTCTCTTTTCACCTTCTCCTTGCCTCAGATCATTTAGACGTATTCCATCGCTATCTCTATCTTCATTCTTGATTCAGATGAAATGGTGCCTCTTCTTCATTCCAAGGCTAACTCTTCTATATGTGCCCATGATTCCCTTTCCTCCTTTCTTCTTCAGCATCTTGACCTCATTATCATCCTCACTCTTGCTTTAGTTTCTCCTTTTCTATTAACTTCCTGCTGCCTACAAATACTGCCATGGAATTCCCATTAATTAAAAGAAAAGAAAGCAAAAAACCTCATCTGATTGATTATTGTTGCTAGCTGTTATCCTTTACCTGTGCTCTTCTTCTTGGCTAAAGTCCTGGAGAGTTTCATCTATACTAGGTGATTCCATTTCTTCCTTTCTCATTTACTCTTAACCCTTTGAAATCTGGTCTCTTGAATACATCATTCTACTGAAATTGCTTTTTCCAAAGCTACCAAAAATCTCTTAATTGACAAATACAATGGCTTGTTCTCTGCAGCCTTTGACACTATTGATTATTTTCCTCTCCTTAATACCCCTTCTTCTTCAGGTTTTCATGATAATGTTTTCTCCTAGTTCTCTTCCAATATTTGACCATTCCTTCTCAGTCTCCATTGCTGGATATTAATTCAGGTTGTGTTCAGTAACCATGTCTTTATTCTGGGCTCTCTCCTCTTTTCTCTCTACAGTTTCATTAGGTAGTCTCATCAACTCTAAGGGTTCAATTATCAGCTGTATTCAGATGATTTCCACATCTATACATCTAGCCCTGTTTTCTGCTCTCATAGTACTATCTACATGTTCATCTCAAACTGAATGTCCAGTAGACATCTCAAAATCACCACGTCTAAAGTACAGCTTATTATCTTTGTCCCCAAATCCCACGTTTATGAACTTCCCTATTACCAATTATAGGCTTCACTATCCTCCCAGTCTTCCATGCACAACCTCAGTGTCATCTACAACTCTCATTCCACATAACCAATCCATGGCCAACCCTTCTAATTTCTACCTTCATAACATCTCTTAGGTAAATCCCACTCCCCACCCTTTCCATTTGCATAGCCATGTCTTGGCATGCCTGCATTAAGGAAGTGTTATTGCTCAAAAGACACACGAAATGCACACATTTTTAGACATTTACACTCCAAATGGTAATGTGAACTATTTGTGTCTGACTTGTGGGAGAAATTTCCAAGCTTGTATTGGTCTGATCACCACCAGTTGGACCCAAACATCATGATGTCGTTTTGGTCCTCTTCAAGAACAAGGGACAACAACCATTAAGCACCTACTTTGTGATAGGCAATGTACTAAAAGTTGGGGATACAAAAGAAGTAAAAAAATAATCTTTGCCCTTAAAGAGCTCAAACTCTAATGGAAAAAGACAACACATAAAAGCTGAGAAGGAGTGGTGGTAGCGGAGGAATGGCAAGGGGAGGAGGGTAGTTGATGATGGTGGTGGGATTATGAAGTCCTGAGGAATGCAGTAAGGAAGAAAAACATGAGATGGCTGCCCTGGGTACATTCCCTAAATGCAGAGTTTGGGAGGAGTTCTGAATTGTCTACTCTTTACCTTCTACAGACAGAAGAAAGGAGCAACTTTAGGGGCAGGGAGTAAGAAGGAGGTGAATGATATATTTTTATGTTGCTGAAAAATTGAAGCTATGAGGAGGCAAGTAAGTTGGTCAATATCATTTAGCATGTGTAAGGAGAAGCAGCTACTTACAAGAGGGTGCAGTGGATAGAATGCTTGGAGTCAGGAAGATCTGAGTTCAAATCTGGCCTCAAACAGTAGGTATATGACATCCTTGGCAAGTCACTTATGGCTATTTGACTCAGTTTCCTCACCTGTAAATTGGGGATAATAAGTAGACCTAATTCCCATGGCTGTTGGTAGGATAAATTTAGATAATATTTGTATCACATAAATAAAGACAGATTCAGACAACTGGAGAAATATTAATTGCTCATGGGTAGGCTAAGCCAATGTAAAATAATTGATTTTTGATTCTGTTAAGTTAAAGCTTTTGCACAAACAAAACCAATGTAGCCAAAATTAGAAGGAAACCAGGAAACTCAGGGAAATTTTTTTATTTTTTATTAATTCTTTTGTTTTCAGTTCTGTACAATCACTTCCACATATCTTAGATTGTCTCTCTCTCCCTCTTCGTCCTTCCCTCTCCCTCCCATTTCCCTCCCTGAGATGATGTACAATCTTATATAGGTTCTACACAGGCATTCTTATTAGATACATTTTCACCCTAGCCATGTTACATAGAAAAATTAAAATGAATGGGAGAACCCATGGAAACAAACAAACAAAAAAACATAGCACAAGAGAAAATAGTCTGCTTCATTCTGAAATCCAATTCCATTGTTCTTTCTCTGGGTGTGGAAGGCATTTTGCCTCAAGAGCCCATTGGGAAATTTTTAGGTCCTTGCATTGCTGTGAAGGGCTAAGTATACTAGAAAAATTCTTTGCACGTTATGGTTGTTGCTGTGTACAAAGTTCTCCTGGTTCTGCTCTTTTCACTCAACATTAGTTCATATATATCCTTCCAGGCCTCTCTGAAGTCTTCCTGTTCATCATTTCTTATAGCACAATAGTATTCCATTACATTCATATACCACAACTTGTTCAGCCATTCCCCAATTGATGGGCATCCCCTTGATTTCCAGTTCTTGGCCACCACAAAGAGAGCTGCTATAAAAAAATTTGTACATACAGGACCCTTTCCCATTTTTATGATCTCTTTGAGATCCAGTCCTAGAAATGATATTGCTGGATCAAAGGGTATGCACATGTTTGTAGCCCTATGGGCATAGTTCCAAATTGCTCTCAAGAATGGTTGGATCAGCTCACAACTCCACCAACAATGAATTGGTGTTGCAACTTTCCCATATCTTCTCCAACATTTATCATCTTCCTGTTTTGTCATATTAGCCAATCTGATAGGTGTGATGTGGTACTTCAGAGTTGTTTTAATTTGCATCTCTCTAATCAATGCTGATATAGAGCATTTTTTCATATGACTATAGACAGCTTTAATTTCTTCTTCTGAAAACTCCGTTTATAGCCTTTGACCATTTATCAATGGAGATGACTTGTATTCTTGTACATTTGAGTATTTTAGAAATTAGGCCTTTATCACAGACACTAGTTGCAAAAATTCTTTCCCAGTTTTCTCCTTCCCTCCTCATCTTGGCTGCATTGAGTTTGTTTGTGTAAAACTTTTCAATTTAATGTAATCAAAATGATCCATTTTGCCCTTCATAATGTTCTCCATCTCTTCTTTGGTCAAAAATTTCTCCATTCCCCATAAATATAACAAATACTTTATTCCTTGCTCTCCTAATTTATTTATAGTTTCAATCTTTATACCTAGATCACATATCCATTTGGACTTTATTCTTGTGTACAGTGTCAGGCATTGGTCTATACTCAGTTTCTGCCACATTGTTATCTAGTTTTCCCAGCAGTTTTTGTCAAACAGTGAGGTCTTATCCCAGAAGCTGGGGTCCTTGGGTTTATCAAACAGTAGATTGTTATATTCATTGACCACTGTGTCATGGGTACCTAACCTATTCCACTGGTCTACCCCTATATTTCTTAGCCAGTACCAAATGATTTTGGTGATTGCTGCATTATAACACAATTTGAGATCTGTTAGGGCTAAGCCACCTTCCCTAGAATTTCTTTTCATTAATTCCTTTGATATTCTGGACCTTTTTAGGGTTAGGTGTTAGGTGTTCTTCCATATGAATTTTGATATTATTTTTTCTAGTTCTAGAAAATAATTATCTGGTAGTTTGATTTGTATGGTACTGAATAAGCAAATTAATTTAGGTAGAATCGTCATTTTTATTATAATTAGCTCAGCCTGCCCACAAGCAACTGATATTTTTCCACTTAACTTAGATCTGACTTTATTTGTGTGAAAAGTGTCTTGTAGTTGTGTTCATATAGTCCCTCAGTTTGTTTGGGCAGGTAAACTCCCAAATATTTTATAGTGTCTACCCTAACTTTAAATGGGATTTCTCTTTTGATCTCTTGCTGTTGGGCTTTGTTACTAAGATATAGAAATGCAGAATATTTGTGTGGGTTTATTTTGTAACCTACAACTTTGGCAAAGTTGTTTTTTACTTGATTCCCTGAGATTCTCTAAGTATATCATCATATTGTCTGCAAAGAGTGATAACTTAGTGTCTTCTTTGCTTATTCTAATTCCTTCCATTTCTTTTTCTTCTCTTATTGCTGAAGCTAGCATTTCTAGTACCATACTGAATAACAGTGGTGATAATAGACATCCTTGTTCCACACTTGATCTTATTGGAAATGCATCTAGCTTATCCTCATTACATATAATGCTTGCTAATGGTTTTAGGTAGATATTGCTTATTATTTTATGGAAGGCTCCATTTATTCCTATGCTCTCCAGAGTTTTCAATAGGAATGGGTGTTATATTTTGTCAAAAACTTTTTCTGCATCTATTGAGATAGTCATATGGTTCCTGTTAGTTTTGTTGCTGATATGATCAATAATGCTGATAGTTTTCCTAATATTGAACCAGCCCTGAATTCCTCATATAAATCCTATCTGATCCTAATATATTATTCTCATGATAAGTTGTTGTTATCTTATTTAAATTTTTTTCATCTATATTCATTAGAGAAATCTATAATTTTCTTTCTTTGTTTTGGCTCTTCCTGAAAAGTATCAGAACCATACTTGTATCATAAAAAGAATTTGGTAGGTCTCCTTCACCAATTTCCCCAATAGTCTATATGATATTGGAATGAATCGTTCTTTAAGCATTTGATAGAATTCACTTGTAAATCCATCTATCCCTGGAGATTTTTTCCTAGGGAGTTAATTGATGGCTTGTTCAATTTCTTTTTTTTTTTTGAGAAGGGGTTATTTAAGTATTCAGACTCTTCTCTTAATCTGGGCAATTTATGTTTTTTAAAAAATATTAATCCATCTGACATAGATTGTCCAATTTATGGGCATATGGTAGGGCAAAGTAATTGCTAATTATTGTTTTAATTTTCTCCTCATTGGAGGTGAGTTCACCTTTTTCAGTTTTGATATTGGTAATTTGGTTTTCTTTCTTTCTTTTTAATTAAATTGACTAAATATTTATTAATTTTATTGTTTTTTCATAAAATCAACTCAGTATTATTTATTAATTCAATAGTTTTCTTAATTTCAATTTTATTAATCTCTCCTTTGGTTTTCAGTATTTCTAATTTGGTATTTACTTGGGGATTTTCAATTTTTTTCTTTTTCTTGCTTTTTCAGCTGCATGCCCAATTTATTGATCTCCTCTTTCTCTATTTTATCCATGTCGGTGTTCAATGATCCAAAAGTTCCCCTAAGAATTGCTTTTGCAATGTCCCATAAGTTTTGGCAGGTTGTCTCGTTATTGTCATTCTCTTGAAATGAAGTTGTTGATTGCTTCTATGATTTGTTGTTTAACTCACTCCTTCTTTAGGATTAGATTATTTAGTTTCCAATTCATTTTTGGTGTATTTTTCCATAGCCTTTTGTTACACTTAATTTTTATTGCATTATGATCTGAGAAGGATACATTAACTATCTCTGCTTTTCTGTACTGGATTGTGAGGTTTTTATGCCCTGGTACATGGTCAATTTTTGTATACCTGCCATGTACTGCTGAGAAAAAGTTATATTCCTTTCTATGTTCATTCAGTTTTATCCAGAGATATATCATATCTATCTTATCCAGAGTTTTATTCACCTCCTTAACTTATTTCTTGTTTATTTTGAGGATAGATTTGTGAAGTTTATACAGGGGGACGTTGTGGTCCCAGACTAGTATAGCTTTGTTCTCTATTACTTCCTGTAACTCCCTTAACTTCTCCTCTAAGAATCTGGATGTTGTACCACTTGGTGCATATATGTTTAGTAATAATATTGCTTTGTTGTTTATTGTGCTTTTTACGAGGATACAGTTTCCTTCCTTATCTCTTTTGATTAGATCTATTTCTACTTTTGCTTTGTCTGAGGTTAGGATTGCTACCCCTGCTTTTTTAATATCAACTGAAGCATAATATACTCTGCTCCAACCTTTTACCCTGTGTGTATCCCTCTGTCTCAAATGTGTTCTTGTAAACAACACATTGTTGGATTATGGTTTTTAATCCGTTTTGATATCCACCTCCATTTTATGGGAGAGTTCATCCCATTCACATTCACAGTTATGAGTACTATCTATTTCTTTCCTTCCATCCTCTTTCCCCCATTTATACTTTTAGTTCTCCCTTCCCCTCCACAATAGAGTTTTAGGTTTTCATCACTGCCTCCCTCAGTCTTCCTTCCCTTCTTTTAGCTTCCCTCCCTTTTACTCCCCTTTTCCTTTGCTACTTCTTCCCTCCCTATTAACCTCTCCTCCCTTTTCTTTCCTCTTTCCCATCCTACTGCCTAAAGAACTAGTTAGATTTCTGCCTAAAGAGCTAGTTAGATTAACTGAGTTTGTTGTACCCTCCTTGAATCCAATCAGATAAGAGTACCTCTCAAACAATGGTCATCTCTCTCCTCTCTTTCCCTCTACTGTAACATATTTTTGTACCTCTTCCTGTGATATAATTTACCTTTTTTTGCCTCTTCCTTTTCATTTCCCATTACTATCCCTATGCACCCTTAAATCACATTTTTTGTCAGGACATCATTTAATTTATACCCACTCCATTTACCTATGTATATCCCTTTTGAATATCATAATAAATATGCAATTCCCAAGATTAACAAGTGTCATCTTCCCTTCTAGGGATGTAAACAGTTTGCCTGTATTGAATAACATGTTTTTTCCCCTTGTTTACCTTTTTATGCCTCTCTTGAGACTTGTGTTTGAAGACTGAATTTTCTATTGAGCTCTGGCCTTTTCACCAGGAAGTTCTCGAATTCCTTATTTCATTGAATGTCCATCTCCTTGCCTGAAAAGCTATGCTCAATTTTGCTGGGTAATTGACCCTTGGTGGTAATCCCACATCCTTTGATTTATAGAATATCATATTTCAGTCCCTCCTATCTTTTAATGTAGAAGCTGCAAGGTCATGTGTGATCCTGATTGTAGTTTTTTGTTATTTGAATTGTTTCTTTCTGGCAGCTTTCAGAATTTTCTCCTTCATTTGATAATTCTGAAATTTGGCAGTTCTTTTTCTTGGTGTTTTCAGTTTGGGATCCCTTTTAGGACATGACCAGTGGATGCTTTCAATGACTAATTTGCCCTCTGGGCAGTTTATTTTGATGATTTTGTGGAAAATGTTGTCCAGGCATTTTTTCATCGTGGCTTTCTGGTAGACCAATAATTCTTAGATTTTTTTTTTTTTTTGCCTGGATCTATTTTCCCAACTCAGTTGTCTTTTCTAATGATATATTTTACATTTTCTTCTATTTTTCTCATTGTTTAGATTCTGTTGGACTGATTCTTAATGTCCCATAGAGTCATTAGCTTCTATTTGCCCAATTCTAATTTTTAATAGATTGTTTTTTCAGTTAACTTTTGCATCTCCTTTTCCATCTATCCAATTGTTCCTTTTAAAGAATTATTTTCTCCAGTTAGGTTTTGCACTTCCTTTTCCATTTGTCCAGTTTTTCCAGTTAGGTTTTGTGCTTTCTTTTCCATTTGTCCAATTTTCCTTTTAAATTCTTCTGTGATTTCTTTTTTCATATTTTTAAAACCAATGGGTAGTTTTTCTTCTACTTCTCTAATTTGGCTTTTACAATCCTTTTTGAGCTCTTCCAAGAATGCTCTTTGTGCTTGAGACTAGTTCATATTCCCTTCTGAAGTTTCACATGGCAGTATGCTCTCAATGCTGACCTCTTTGATATTCATGTTTTGGTCATTGTCTCCTTAGGAAGATTCTATGGTGTTTTCTTTTATGGTTTGCTTCTTGCTCATGATGATTACCCTTTTCCTGGCTTTCCATCACCCTCTCTGCGCTAATGTCTTCCCAATTCCCCTGGCTGTGCTGAGACATGCCTGGGGTCCTGGTGATGGTGATTACAGATTCTATCCCCCTGGGGCTCAGGATCTCCTCTTCAGTTTGCTGAGGTGGGGCTGTCTGGAACAACTTGATTCCTTCACTGATCCCCTTTGGTCACAGCAAGAGGGACCCCCTCTTTTTTTCCCTAGCCTCACAGGCTAAAAGACTGTTTAGCCCTTCATTTGATCCCACTGTTCCAGAATTTTTTCTGGGGAAATATTTTCTTGGTTTTTCAAGGTCAATAAGGGGAGGGAGATAGTATTTACAGATCACTTTTCCATCTTGGCTCCCAGAAGTTCAAGTAGGTGACTAACAGACATTTAATCTGTGGGCTGATAGTCTCAGGAGCAGCTGCTGCATTTACCTGAGGTTCTGCGCTTTGCTCTCATTCAATTCCACTGGACTCCCATCCTGGGTGGATATCTTTGAGAATCTGCAGTGCTGGTGCTGCTTCAGACCTCCTGGGGCTTTCTGATCAGCTTTGTATGGTGGAGTCTGGACTGGTACAGAGTGTGCACTGTACACTCCTCCAGCCCCATGCAACAGATCCTTCCCATTGACCTTCTAGTCCTGGGTTGGAAATCTGCCATGCTCTTTCTCCTATTGGATTCTGCCACTTTAAAATTTGTTCAGATTCTCTTTTCAGAGATGTCTGAAGGAGTTTGTCTTAGAGCTTAGTTGCATATTTGCTCTCACTCCACCATCTTGGCTCTGCCTCTCAGAAATTTTTTATAGTAAGTTGCTCATTTTTCAAATATATAGGGAACTGAGACAAGTTTATAAAAATAAGAGCCATTCTCCAAGAGATAAATGGTCAAAGGGCATGAATAGGCAGTTTTTAGAAGAGATCAAATAATAGTCATCTAAAAAGGAACAGGTAGACAGCGTAATGGATAGAGTACTGGCCCTGGATACTTGACACTTGACTTTGGGCCAAGTCTTGACTTTTGGGTAAGTCACTTAATCCCAATTGCTTCGCCAAAAAATAGTCATCTAAAACACTCTAAATCACTAATAATTAGATAAATGAAAATTAAAATAACTCTGAGATACCTCACACCCATCACATTGGTTAACCTGACAGAAAAGGAAAATGACATGTTGGAGGAGATATGGAAAAATAAGTACACTAATGCAAGGTTAGTAGAGTGGTGAACTGGTTCAACCATTTTGGAGAACAATTTGGAATTATGTCTAAAGGGTTATAAAACTCTACATACTCTAACCCAACAATATCTCTACTACGTCTATACCCCAAAGAGATCAAAGAATTAGGAAAAGGATTCAAAATCTTTAGAGCAGATCTTTTGAGGTGCAAAAAATTGGAAAATGAGGGGAGGCCCACCAGTTGGTGAATAGCTGAACAAGTTGTGGCACATGATTGTGATGCACTACTATTATTCTGTAAGAAATGACAGAGGGAATAGTTTCAGAAAAAGTGTGGGAAAGATTATCTGAACTGAAGGAAAGTGAAGTGAGCAGAACCAGGACAACATTGTTACTTTGGAGTAATCTTCTAATGATCAACTAGGAAAGATTTAGTTACTCTGATCAATAAATCATGTCAATTGCAAAGGACTCATGATGAAAAAATGCTAATTACCTCCAAAGAGAGAACTGATGAACTCTGAGTGCAGATTGAAGCATATTTTTTTGTTCATTTTCTTTATTTTTCCTTCCCCCCCAAACATTGCTAATATGGAAATTTCTTTAGTATGACTTTATATATATATATAATAGGTATTGTATTTCTTGTTATTTCAGTGGGTGAGCAAGGTAAAGGGAATGATAAAAATTTGGAACTGAAAATTAAAATGTTAACAAATTCAAAAAATTTAAATTCCTTAAAAAAAGATAGATTTGTAAAATACTTAGGACAACACTTGACATATAGTAGGCTTAATCAATAGATGGCTGATTAAATTTGACCCTAATTTCTCTGACTTCAACACTATTTTACATGTATTATCTTATTAGATCCTCATAACAATTCTAAGACAGGTAGTATAAGTATCCTTTCCTCCATTTTACCAATGAGGAAATTGAGGTGCATGGAGGATAACTGAGTTGGAGAAGTTTACAGCTAATAAGTGCCTGGAATAGGACTCAAAACTGAGTCTCCTGATGCCAAGTTCAGTGCTCTCTGCCCCGCCTCCCTGTATTGTATTGTGAATTGGATGCAGCTGAAAAATGAATCCATTTGATTGGAAAGACAAACCAAAACAAACCAAACCTAAACACACATAATAATGGGCAGGATAGACATGAAAAAAAAAAAGAATAGTTAACAAGACAAATAGTCATGGAACAAACTTATGCCATAAACAGTTATGTGATGTAATTACAAACCTAGCTATTCTAATAGAGATGTACATAGGTCATGATGCTGTAGAAGAAAGAAGTCATTTGGGGATTATCTTTCAAATATAAAGACATTTCTTTTGGAATCTTGTGGATTGGGGTTAGAGATACAATTTTTATTTGAACAGACTTTGTGAAATGTTACAAATTCAGATCTAACTGAGTGAAATGCCACTTTGCTTACATTGCAAATCTTGACATTCTCATGGTACCTGTTGTTTCTTAGATTGATTTACTCTGTCCCATAAGCAACTAGGAGGTGCAGTGGGTCAGAGTACTAAGACTGGAGTTAGGAAGGCCTGACTTCAACTATGGTCTGAGACACTTTCTCCCTGTGTGACACAATGGGAAGTCATTTAACATATGTCTGCCTCAGTTTCTTTATCAGCAAAATCTGGATAGTAATAGTACCTAAAATGAGATATTATTTATAAATTTCTTTGCAGACCTTGAAGCACTATATGAATTCTAGTTATAGCTTTTGTTCCTTCCTATCCATATAAGTCCTTCTCCTCTGTTCTGATTTTTAAATGGCAAGTCTGGTGTCACTGCATAGTAGCCTCTTCTTGGCCAATAATATTGCTAATAATGTTGCAAATATTGAATGGGGAGGCAAAATCCTTATTCATGGGCTAAATAGTATGATAACATTAAATATTCGGTACTAAGAAATAGTTGAACCAAGAGAAGAATATTCTGAGAATAACTGAAAACATGAATCGATATGATAAAATCTTAGCATAGATATGCTTTGCTTTAAGAAAATTAAAACATATACAGATAAAAACTAATTTTAAAAATATCCTTTTCCTTAAAAAAGATTATTTTTATTAAAAAATATAGTGATTCAAATAATTTACATTATGTGCAAACTACATTTACGTTCAATATACGTCATATAGATTTATATGTCAGTTATAACTATGCTTATGTGTAGGTTGTAAGAAATGAGCAAGGGGTAGGTAATGAAAATGAGTGTTCTATACAGCAGAAATTTCTCTAATGTTATAGCATTTGGTTAAGGAATAAGTACTGTACCTATTTCTTACAATATTTCTAGTAGGAGAGATGTCTTAAAGTGACAGATACATAATATACATGGAATATTCTAGGAAAACTGCTTCCTGAAAAAAAAGTATATCTGAAAATGCTCCTATTCATAATGAAGGGACAAGGCAAATGAAAGATCTACCAAACAACCAGCAAAGAAAGTGCTTAGCTGGGCACATCATAAAATAACAAATACTGATAGGAGCAAAAAATAAGTATGGGATCAATATAGACTGATTACTGCCTTGCAAAAGAAGGACATTTGAAAACATATTCTCCACCAATCAAAGGAATAACATCACTTCAGACTTTTCCTGATTAGACTGCTGAATCACTAGTAAAGTACAATAAACTTTCTCATTATAATAATACTTTTCTATCAATGGACAAGATACTGACTTTGTACAATGATAGGTTTCATGTACAATACTTTACGGAAAAGGCAAATGTCCCATTCCTGGGATTTGTGGTGAGATGAGACATCATACAATGAGCATATAGAGAAAAGAAACAAAATCCTCAGAATGGAATCAGTGTGGGTAAGGAAGTAAAAGGGTGATGTGCAAAGGCAAACATTGATAAACTGACTAATCTTTAAAAGTCCCAAGCTCTGAGGCTGAGTTTCAGTTTATTTTTTCTCATGTGATATATTCACTGTGCATTGAAAAGTAGAATGGATATTTTAAGATTTGATTTTGCTTGAAATGATTTAATGAATAAGAATCATATATGTGAATTTGGAAAGCTTTGAAATAACACGGTGAAAACAACACCTAAAATGATATTTCTTGTTTACATAAAGAAAATGCTGAAAATTATGTTGAGGCCAGAGTTGAATACATCTCATTCCAAGAGTTAAGAATGGTTTATTGAGAGCAAAGCTCTGAAGTAATCTGCATAGTAATTATAATCATCATTTCCCTAACAGGAAAATTGATGTCTCTAGTCTTATCCATGGCCACATGGTGAGTCAAGGGAGCTAGAAACCAAATTCAGTAGTCCTAACTCCCAAGCTAGAGTGTCATTATTTTATAATACCCCAATCTTCCACTCATGGGAGGTTAATCCAAAGCTCACAAACTAGGTCAGTGGGTGAAATGCTGTTCGGCTTTCTTTGTTTCAAACCACAAGTTGAAATGATGGGCTTGGCTTTGGTAAATTGTACTTGTAATTATTTTCTTAATTATAACTGGAGGGTAGATTCAGCAGATGGGGTGTATAATACAAGGAGGGTGTTTTTCCCCTGCACATCAGGTATAGGGCAATTGAAGGTCCCCCACCTCTCCCACAAGGTGCTTCTGGGAAGATATCAAATAAACCTTCTGAAAACTTCCCCCTAAACTTAAACAAAATTCTTATCATTATTTAAAGTTATATTAAAACAAAAGCTGTATCTACACAATACCAAAAGTACTGGGGCAATTTGGATCAGTATAATTAAAAAAAACCCTAACAAACTTTTCTCCCTGATGTTATGTAGGTGAAAATTAATTTTAAAATTATTTTTTGTTTGGTTTTTACCAGTTGTTTTGGGATTGCAGATATATACCATACAGTATGAGAGGCAGCATGATGTAGTGAATAGAGTGCCATCCTCAAAGCCAGGAAGACCTCGGTTCAAGTCTCAACTCTGACACGTATTGAGTATGTGACCCTGGATGGGTCACTTAAACTCAGTGCTGAAGGAAAACATCTAGGACTAAGTCCCAGAAAAGATGCCAACCTGCATTAGAAAAAGGAATTTTCTCTTATTACCAATGAAACAAATGGTCCAGCCTCTGTCTCTATAATATGGATTTATTTTTTAATTGTATAAAAATGGTAAGTTAAAAAGAAGATCCTGGGGGAGGAGGATGGCAGTCAAGGGGAGAGGAGTTTCTTTCTTATCTCTTGCTTCCAACTTTGTTTACTTGTGAGTGTTCCTTCTACTAGTGAAAATCACAATCTATTTACCACTTCCTATCCTTGCAATCCTTCACCATGTCCTTCCAAGAATCCTCCATCCTCCACAAGCAAAAGAAAAACAAATTCCCCTGATTTATCATAAATATGTAAAAAAAACCCTGTATTAGGATAAGCCAAGGCATGTGACCCAATAAATATGATTCCGTGTTTCCATAACAAAAGTGATCCTAACCTGAATCATCAAATGAAAGGAGAAGTGAGACCAGAAACAAAGTCATCTAAGCACAAAGGGAGGTAAAAATGAAAGGCAAGTAATCATCACAGAGGAAGAAAAGAAAATTGAAGAGGATGGCATGACTATCAGCACTAAAATAAATACATATAGAAAATAAAGGAACACTTAGAAGTATTAAAAAAAAGCCAAGTGGGCTAGTAAGAATCTGACAATGGACCGTGAAAAGAAATAGAACACTCATACTTTTTTGTTTTTCTTTTATATGTATTTTTTTTGAACATTTACTAGCTTCTGAGGAGAGGGAGAAAAATAGAGAAAGCTTTTATTTTGGCATCTCCACAACTGTCCTTATTTTACGGAATCACCCCATTCTTTTGCTGTCACAGTCCATCACTGCATCTAACAAATTTGGGTCCATAATGGGACACCCAAATGCTTATTCCTTTCCTCCTACTCTTCCTTTTGGAGCAGAATGTTTTAATATTTTCTTATATGTCAGGAAGTATTTTTTTTTCTCAAGGCTGATTTTATATCACTAGGTGCCCCCTAGTGACAAAGTTCAATTTCTAAATTACTTTCAGACTAAATTACGAGTCATCTAGTTCTAAGTATTTTCTTTCCTTTTTCTATCACAAAGTCATTTACAAGAACAAAATACTCATATTATAAACACAGCATTTTAATTAGAGGATTTAAAAGAAGTTTTCAAGCCTATAATGACATTTTACAAAGAAATGAAGATTTTGTTTTGTAGTATGAACTTATTCAATTGGAAAACTCTATAGAAAAATATTTCTTTTTTCAATCACAGTTTTAAAGTAAGATTTTGGGGAATATAATGAAACTCTATTTCTTCTCCATCAATGAGGAGGGGAGAAGTATGGTAGAATGGAAAGAAGGTTGTATTTGGAGGCAGAGAACCTGGGTTTCAACCCTGGTCCTGAGGCTTACAACCTTCGGGATTCTGGGAAGGTCACTTAATTTGTCTGATAATCAGTTTCCTCATCTGTGAAATGAAAGGATTGTACTAGACTGTCTGTGTAGTTCCTTTTAGCTTGAAATCTATGATATTATGGAGAAATATCAGCACTAGAACGGGTGATTTAATTCATTCGCATTAACCTTGACCAACAATGGAATCACAACATGTGGAACTAGAAAGATCGTTAACTTTGGGGTCGGTGGACCTGGGTTCCAGTTCTTATTCTGTGTGAACTTGTGAAAGTAGTAAACCCTTTTTAGCTTCTTTTTTTTTCTGTAAAATTAGGGGTTAGGGAAGGTTAGACCAGATATTAGCTAAGGTTTCTTCTAGCATTAATATTCTGTGTTACAATAGCATTTTTTTGCCTTATGATTTCACTTCCAGGATGTAAATTCTCTCTAACAATGCAGATCAATGACTGCTTGATGAATAAACCAGCAAGCTTAAGTGCTACTATGTTCCAGACACTACACTAAGCATTGGGGATACAGAGGAAGGAAGCAGTCTTTGCCCCCAATGAGATTACATAATATCATGGAAACAACATGTAAAACATGCAAATGCATGACAAATATATACAAAGTAAACAGGAAGAAATTGTGTCTAGGGAAGCAAGTAGCAAGTGAGAGATCAGGAAAGGATTCATGTAGGCAGTGAAACTGGAACTGAACTTTGAAGGACAACTCTAACTTCCTCTATCTTTGCCCTTTTCCTTACTCAATGGAGCCCAGCATCTACTGGATTAGGCTCCTGGTGACCACCTGTGCTTCTCCTTTCCCATGACCAAAACTTTCCCTAAGGAAAAGGCTCTGATATAAGTTATTTAGACATGAATGTGAATGGTCTTTGGTGTTTTTTCTCTGTGGGGGATGTTTTCATGTAAGGTTTCTCTCTACTGTAGAACACAAGCCTCCTGGTAAATTTGTGAGGCAAAATATGTGCATATTGCATATAACATACACATATATCCATATATCTATATCTTTCTATCATTTGTCTATATCTATCATCTCTCTTTCTATTGGGTGTTTACTATGCATAAGGGAAAAGTGACCCTTATAATGCCGTAAAAAAACTGAAAAGTCTTACAGATTGAAGTTGTAGTAATGCAGTTTATTGGACACTACTGCTGTCTTGCCAACTTCTTTGGCTTTATGAAAAGTAGCATAACAACCTTAGCTAGGTAGGATATTGATCTTGTCAAGTGACATAGGTTTATGTCTTAGCCCTGATATTTGATGGTTGTGTGACCTTAAGAAAATCACATTTACTTCTCTAGAACTTAGTTTCTTCACTTGTAAAACAAGGTGTCATTAAATTGTTTTAAGGAAAAGGTTTGTAATTCTTAAAGAAAAGTATAGTCCTGACATAGAGGCACATGCCTATAATCCCTTTTATTGGGGAGGTTAAGGATGGTGGATCACTTGAGTGTTGAGCTGAAGTCAATTATGTATTTACACTAAGTCTGGAACTAATATGGTGAGTTCCTTGGAGTGGAGGGCCCCAGGCTTAGTTACAGGTTGGACACAGAGCTGGGAAAAACATTGGTGCTGATGAGCAGTATAATCAGACCTGTGAGTGACTTTTGTCCTTCCAACCCGGGAGAGATAGGGAGACATAGATTCAAAAATAAAATAAAATAAAATAAAGAAGTAAAACAATACTAGATAGGTAAATTATTGTGATCATTATCATGCTTCTCTATGCACATCATGATGAATATTTGTTGTAATGTAACATTAATATCATTCTCATTGATTTGTGAAAAGTGTGTGTAGAGGGGGTTTAATCTGATTTTCTATAAATGTTTCTATCAGAATATTGGCTTTTACTTCTCAAATGACTGGCTGGATACTCTAAAGAGATCAAAGAAAGATGAAAAGCACCTATACTCTAAACAATATGTAGAGCAGCTCTTTTTTGTAGCATCCCCAATAGGAAACTAAAGCGGTGTCCTCCCATCAAGGAATGGCTAAACAAATTATGTATGTGAATGTAATGGAATTTTTGTACCATGAGAAATGATGAACAGTTTTAGAGGAAACTGGGAAGAGCAGCTAGATGGCACAGTGGATAGAGGGCCAGATCTGGAGTCAGGAAGACTCATCTTCCTGGATTAAAATCTGGCTTCTGACACTTACCACCTATGTAACCCTGGGCAAGTCACAACCTTATTTGTCTCAATTTCTTTATCTGCAAAATGATCTAGAGAAGGAAATGGCAAATTACTCCAGTATCTTTGCCAAGAAAATCACAAATAAAGTCATGAAGAGTTAGATACAACTGAACAACAAGAGGAAACTGGGAAGACCTCTATGAACTGACACAAGTGTGAAGTGAACAGACTAGGAAAATAATTTATACAATGACAACATTATAGAGAAATTAAAAACAGTCCCCAAACTTTGAAAGACTTGAGAACTACAATTAATGCAATGATAAACCATGCGTCGAGAAAAATGAAGATGAAATCCACCACTTACCTCATACCAGAGATGTCTTAAAATGCAGAGAGAGACATATATTTGAGGGCCTGACCAATGAGGGATTTTGTTTTGCTGGAATATGCATGTTTATGATGAGGTTTTCATTTTTCTTTTTTTTTCAATAGATGGGTAAGAGGAAAGACAGATTATAAATACATGAAAAAATGAATGAATACATTTTAAAAAATGATTGGCTAGTTTGTTCATGTGGCTGGCTATATTACTGTATTAGTAAGGTTCTGTTATGTTCTTATGTTCCATGGTCTGTACCTCTATGCCCAATCAACCATATTTCAAACATATGTTGTTCACAAGGAAGGCAAGGAGAATGAAGACAGAGAGATTATGGCAAATTCATCACTCCTGGAAAAAATAACTCAAGGTGGCAAATTCATTTATTTCTGTAGTGTCCATCCCCATAGGAGCCACATGAATTATGTTTGGAGGTAGCACAATTCAACAGAGATTGTAAACATTTAATTTTTGTGCTGTCAGATACTCAGAGCTTAAGGAATTTTAGTTTCAATTGTCAGTGGAACTTTCAAAACTATGTAGAAATGGATGGGGTTTCCTCATTTATAAAATGAGAACATTGGATTAGATGACCTCTGATGAAGGTCAGTCTATATCTACTATTCTATTATCTTTTCAGGTCAAAGTTCACATTAGGAGGGAATGGGGGAAATGGCATAAGTAAATATGGTCATAAAACATGGCCACCTGGTTGTAATACGTATTCACTCACTTCTGTATTGGTGAGGGGAGGGGGGACAATGAAATGAAAGATTAAACTAGCTTTTATAATACTGTTACTTTCTTTAAAAGTCTACTGTCAAATATTAAAAATAAACAATATTCTCTACTGAAATGAACTCTCAGAATCTCATTTATACAGCTGAAAGTAGGTATTGCTCCTTTCTCAACCCAATAATCATGGCTTTTCATTTTCTTTTGTATGTGTAGAATTGTTCCTACAATTCTCTGATTCAGAAACCTCAGAAAATCCTCCTCCTACTAGCCTCCTCCAAATTGTGAGGTCAGGCTGTTATTCATGTTAGGGACTTTGACTTTTTTTTGTCTTTTGGCTTACAGTTGCTATTTCTGAAGCTCCTTAGTTGTTTTGCTAAAATAATATGAAAATAACCTTTTCTTTCTTTCCTTTTTTTCTTCCTTCCTTTCTCTTTCTTTCTCTCCCTCTCTCTCTTTCCCTCCTTCCCTCCCTCTTTCTCTCCCTCTCTCCCTCCTTCCTTCCTTCCTTTCTTTTGTTAATCCTTTGAAAAATCTCTGAAGGGTTTTGAAATGTTTATTTGTTAGCTACTCCTGGGATCCTAACATCACAGAGGTCATGCTGTCACCTTCTCATGATAGTTAACCTGTATAGGAGAGTCAGCATGATACAAGGGAAGGAGAGATGACTTTGAAGCCAGGAAGATCTGCCTACCCCTGACCTCAGACACATTCTGGTTGTGTGACCTGGACCAAGCAAAGCCAATCCTTTATCTCCCAGTGCCCAAGATAATTCTGTCTATAAGTTGCAGAAGTGTTCAAACCTTCATTGGCAGAGGGAATTTTCTTACCTGGGAGTTCCCTATAACAATTAAATCACAGGTTCAATCTATTCTTCCCTAGCATTTACATAGCACTTAAAGGTTAACAAATACTTTACATATATTATTTCATCCGAGCCCCCAAATCACCCCATGAGATGTACCTAAAAAGAATCTTCTAAATAAATACAAGAAGATTTAGGGTTCAAAGCTCTCCATTCCAGGCTTTATAAGATACAAGGTCTGTAACTCCCTAGTGAAACTAGAGTCTCTAAAACGTAACTATAATAAGTTAATGGGGGCTATCAGTCCTTTCTTATATTTAGGAATGCCTCTAGCATTAGGCATTAGCTGAGGCTAAGATGCAGTGTACATTGAAGAGCACACTGGCCATGAAGTCAAGAAGAACCTGGCTTCAAATCCTGCCTCTGACACTTACAAGTTGTCTAACTAAAGGATGATTCGTTAATCTCTCTGAGATTGAAATTTCTAATTTGTAAAATGGAAATAACATTTGTAGAACCCACCTCACAGAGCTCTTGTGAGAATTAATTGAGATGTGTGTAAACTTAAATGTGTGTAAAGCACTTTGCAAACCTAAAAGTGCTTTACAAATATCAGCCACTACTAATTTTAAATACAATTCAAGGGCCAGCACAGTACCTGGCACACAGTAAGTGTTTAATAAAGTACTGTTGATTGAATCATCCCAAATTTAGCTATAATAACTTTATACATGGTCCTTAAAATTCATTTTACCCCTCATATAGTCCTGGCATTAATATTCACCAAAGTAGTATCTACACTTTAATACTTCTGTGGTTAGATAGAAGTTAGTGCTGGGCATCCCCTCAAAAGGTGTAGGTTGTAGTCCCTCTGTACCTTCTCATCATATGACTCTTGTTTATATCCTCTCATAAACTCTCTGCATGGGGCAAACTCAATGTTTTGGAGGCTTCTTTATGTCTTTAGATCATTTGTTCAGATGTACACATTTAATACAATTTTAAATTAAACACAAATAAATTCCTTGTCAGGCTATTGCAAATTAAATATTTATTTTTAGATGACATTAACTTCCTAAAGACTTTCATTGTTTCTTTTAATCATTATCAGCTGAACATCAAATTCTCATGTTCAGAGACAATTTACAAATGAGTTCTCATCTTCAGCAGTTTTGGGTCAACTTTGGGCCAATCAATGATGCTTCTCCCTTTTCGCTTCACTTTTGAAGATCTTTTTATGGTAAGTGCCAGGGGTGGGATTTTGAATTTCTAAGTATGGAAAACTACATGTGGTTCAAAGATCTCTGAATTATGTCATTAATCTGTGGTGGTGGATTATTCCTGCTAGTGAGAGAGCTGGCTCTCATCTAACAGAAAGTAATAGTAGAATAAGAACTGCTAAAAAAAGACAACAGAGGAAAAGATTGACCTT